>NC_065443.1:240806159-242011979 GCF_917563875.1 Diabrotica virgifera virgifera | reverse complement strand
CAATATATTATTAAAAAATAACTTTACGTATTAGTATTAGTCTCGATTGAGTATTAGTCTTTGTTGTACAAATAAATTATTACAATCACTGAATACATAGTTAGTGAAAAAATTATCACATTTATTAACTGAATTAATAATTTGTAATTATAAAAATAACAGTTATCCAAGAACATTCAAAACCCATCTATTTAAATTAATGATGACATTTTCAAGTAAATTACATTCTAGTAATGTTTACATATCCATACCAGTGTGAATTTTACTACACATAATTTGCCGTGTAAAGACAGAAAAAGTAGGGATACATGTAAAATATTTGCGAATTATGTACCCATAACCTTAAAGAAAAGCGTGGTGCGAAAACCGTTTATTCGATGAAGACGAGCCACGCTTTTCTTTGTCGAATGTGTGAGCTTTCTCAATTTTTTTTTATTTTTCGCTTTTTAGTTGATTTTTTTATAATGTGTTTAATTTTAGTCACTCGTAACTAAAGAAAAGCGTTTCTTAAAAATATTTTTTTCATATTTTTTTATTAGTTATTGAACTTTGACATATTATTTATTTTTAAGGCGGGACGAAGTTCGCCGGGTCAGCTAGTTTCAATATAAAGCTTTGTGCGGTACTGTATCCCAATAGCTTTTAGCTTTTAGGGAAATCCCTTTCAAATTTCAGTAATTCGGATTATCTAAAGGCATGTAACTCTGTGACCAAACGCCGTGAAAAGCGTTCAAGAATTTCGTTATTTTAATATGCAGCATATTGAAGCCTATTTTTCTTTAATGCATAGCTCGTGCGGGCCAATGATCTGGAAATATTTTTATGAAAATCTAAATCGTATTTGCGATAGTTTAAGGGGCTTTTCGGTTCACTGAAGCAATTTTATTAAAATCGCGTAATTTAATTCCCTTAACCCTTTCCTACGAGTAATAACATATTAACGATAAATCGTTTATGAGCGAAATTGATTTTAATATTTTAACAAATTTTAATTTACAGTATTTGAATAAAAGTTAACAAAACACATTTGCTTTTGTAAATAAGTTACTTCCGTCGCGTCGTCTATAGGACACATGCATTACCAGTAAAGGTTTTGAACCAAAAATAGTTCGAATGAACCTAACTTACCTTAGTACAAATATGCACATAAAAAAGTTATAGCCCTTTGAAGTTACAAAAAGAGAACGGATTTTTTCGAATATATCGAAAACTATTAGAGATTTTTTATTGAAAATGGATATGTGGCAGTCTTATGGCAGGATCATCTTAAAGAAAAATTATAGTGAAATTTGTGAACCTCATAAAAATTTTATGGGGGTTTTGTTCCCTTAAACCCCTCCAAGCTTTTGTGTACGTCTCAATTTAATTATTATCGTGGTACCATTAGTTAAATTTAATATTCTTAAAACTTTTTTGCCTCTTAGTATTTTTTCGATAAGGCAGTTTTTATCGAGTTGAGGCTAATTTTTTAATATGTTTACATAAAAATTTTATGGGGGTTTTGTTCTTTTAAACCCCCAAATTTTTGTGTACGTTCCAATTAAAATATTGCTGCGGTACCATTAGTTAAACACAGTGTTTTAAAACTTTTTTGCCTCTTTGTATTTTTTCGAGAAGGCACCTTTTATCGAGATATGGCTTCTTTTTTAATACAGTTCAAAATATACCTAAAAATGTAAATCATACATAAATTTTCATATTATTACAAAGTCTCCATAATCGTACTTAACCATATACAAATATCTGGTGGATTTGACAAATATTCAAAATATCTCGATAAAAACGGACTTTTCGAAAAAGTACTAAGCCAAAAAAGTTTTAAAAATATTGTGTTTAAGTAATAGTACTACAATAATAATTTAATTGGAACGTACACAAAAGTTTGGCGGGGTTTAAAGGAACTAAACTGGCGGGGTTTAAAGGAACTAAACCCCCATAAAATTTTTATAGGGTGTCCACTATTTCACTATAATTTTTTCTTAAGATGCTACTGTCATAAGAATGCCATATGTCCATTTTCAATAAAAAATCTTTAATAGTTTTCGATATATTGGAAAAAATAAATCGATTTTCATTTTGTAACTTCAAAAGGTTGTAACTTTTTTTATATGCACATTTGAACTAAGGTACAGTTGAGTCCGCGAGTCTTTACCCGTGCGTCATTAATACCTGGCGAGATAAAACACATACTTTTTATCTAGCATAATTCTCTTCCATGCATGAAACTCATGACAAACCAGCTGCCGTTTGTTATTAAGTAACAACACATGTTATTTTTATGAACCATCTAGACTCAGTGCATTGAAAAGAGATAGGTACAAAAGAAAGACGTTTCGGTATGTTTTCATATTTTAAGCACAATTTGTTTGACGTTTCTGATTTGTTTAATTTTGTGGCTGTCAGTTAGTTGAATTTTTTGCGGTTTTTGTCGAATTTTTGCGTTTTGAAGTTTCTTTATATTACACAAACAGTTGTTTTCACAACTAATTTTATATTGGACTTTTGAAATTTTAAGGTAAATAATTATATTTAGGCAATTAATATTTAAAACATACAAAGCTAACGTCATTCACACAGTAAAGAAATGACTGTGTTTAGATTTCCGTCAAAGTGAATAAAATAACAAAAATAAAATATGTTATTGGATTTTTTATAAATTGTTTATTTATTTATTAATCAATAATAATAAAAGAATTTATTAAGCTACTTCAAATGTAGCTGTAATTCTGCGCAAAAATTTTGAAGCAAAACTTACATTTGACATTCTATATATTTGATAACGTCAAATTTTATAATAAAACCCGTAATCGGAACAGTAGCCACTTTTTGTCAGTTGTTGTTGCGTGAAATAGATTTCCGACTTATTTCGTATGCTTTAAGTGATGCCGCACGGGTAAAGACTCGCGGACTCAACTGTAAGTTAGGTTCAATCAAACTATTTTTGGTCCCAGAATATGTGATTAAATTTATGACCTGTATTTTCGTTACACCCTGTATATTAGGTTCTAAAGATGACAAAAATGATATGTACAGATAGTAAAAGTTCAGTAGATAAACCTAAAAATGCAAAAACGTGTAGATCAATAAACCATACTAGAGCACAAATTATTCTGAAATTACATAATAAGACAACAATAACGTCATAATTTATTTAAGGACAAAGCGACACATAGGTATAACAGGCAATAAAATAGTGGATACACTAGGATAAGCACCCCACACTACATCTTAAACGACCTGAACTATTCATAAAATAAAACAAATTGGGTAAACGTGGCAAAACTTATACAGTGAGGACGTTTGAGTTGGAATAAATTCATTATCTCGAGAATGGGCGAATTTGGAGAGAAATTCTGAGACAAGTCGATTTTTATTTTTAAATTGTGACTTTTTGGCATATACATCATACTAATGACGTCATCCATCAGGCCGTGATGGCGTATTCGATGATTTTTTTAAATGAGAGTAGGGGTTGTGTGATAGCTCATTTGAAAGTTTATTTAATTATGTATTCAGTAGTATAAATATTAACATCATTATTTATACAGGGTGTACAACAATTTTTTTATATTTAATTATTTTGCACAAAAAATAAGGATGTAAGCTCTTTATTTAATTCAAAATTTACTTTATTGCTATCAGAAAAACAGGCAATAATGTTTATTTCACAAATAAACATTGATTTTCGCTTAAATGCAATGTTAAAACTGCTAAGAGACAGATGGGTGGCAGTTTTAACATTGAATTTAAGCGAAAAACAATTTTTATTTGTAAAATAAACATTTCTTTCTGTTTTCTGACAGCACTCAAATGTATTTTGAAAAAAATGAATTACGTACATTCTTCTTTTTGTCTCAATTAATTTAATTTAAAATTTTTTTTTTGGACACCCTGTATAAAAAACTATGTTAAAATTTATATTACTGAATACAAAATTAAATGACCATTCAAATGAGCTATCACACGACTCCTACTCTCATTTAAAAAAATCATCGATTACGTCATCACGCCCAGATGGATAACGTTACTAGTATGATATACAGTAAAACCTGTCAGTAACGGCCACTAAAAATGAAAGAACTATTGGCCGATATAGAAAGGTGGCCGCTATTGCCAGTTTTTGTAGTCTACATATAATTGGTTTGGGAAATTTTTAAACTGGCCGTTAGGACAGGTGGCCGATGTTGGCAGGTGGCCGTTAACACAGGTTTTACTGTATATGCCAAAAAGTCCTGATTTAAAAATAAAAATCGACCTGTCCCAGGATTTCTCTCCAAATTCGCCCCTTTCCGTGATAATGAATTTATTCCAACTCAAACGTCCTCACTGTATAATATCGAATCCACAACCGGACTAAACATAATACAATATCAAACTAGAATTCCCAGACAATCATTCTTCTTCTTTATTTGCTAATAGTGGTTTCTATTTGGGTTTTTATTCTTGTCTCTATTATTCTTGCAAACACCTTCCCAGGGATACTTGATATGGTTATTGGTGATATCTCGGTAATTATTATAGTTTCTCTTGTCTCCCTTTTTGTGTATTGGTATTATAATGTCTTTCTTCCAGTCCTTTGGTATTTCTGCTCTATTTATGATATCATTCATTAGTTTTTTCATGCTGTCCATTCCCTCTATTCTCATGAATTTTATCATTTCCGGAGTGATATGATCCATGCCTGGTGCTTTGCCTAATTTTACTCTTTCTATTGCTTTTTCTAATTCATCTCTTGTTATGGATTCCACCTGTTGTTCTTCATTCTTTTCTTGTATCTCCCCTATGTAATAAAATGGGTATGCCTGCATGTGTTAGCTCTTTGAAATGTTACCTCCAGCTTTCCATTATTTGTTTTTCTTCTTTTAGTATATTTCCATTCTTGTCTTTTATATCCGGCATAGTGTGTGCTCTTTCTTTTATCTGAGTTGCTTTAATGCGCTGTAGAAGTTTTTGGCTTTCCCTATAATTTTTTGTCACTTTTTATCCAAACCTCTCCCATGACCTTTCCTTTCCTGCTTTCACCGCTATTTTAACCTCTTTCCTTTTTTCTTTATATGCCTCGTAATCTTCCGGGTGCTTTGTGCTTAGATATCTCTTCCATTTGTCTTTTTTGATCTTTATTTTCTCTCGTATTTCTTCCGTCCACCATTCCGTTCTCCTCATGTTAGTATTTGTTATTTTTATTTTTCCGCAAGTTTTCTCAGCTGCTTTGATTATGCTGGTTTTTAGATCTTCCCATTTTTCTTCTCTATTTGTATTTTTTGCCCTACCTTTCAAAGTATTATTTAATTTTTCTTGGAATTTCTTTTTATATCTTTCCTCTTTTAATTTGTAACTTTTTATTTTTTCGTTAACTATATTTCTTCTCTTTTCTTCTTTTTCCTATGGTAATCTCATTCTTATTAATACTAGATGATGATCACTGCCAATTTCTGAGCCTCTTTTCACTTTCGTATCTTGTACTCTTTTCTATTTGTTGCTGTTCATTAAAAAGTAATCTATGATTGGTTTTTCGTTTCTGCTGTTTTGTACGCTCGAGTATTTGTGTACTTCTTTATGTTTAAATTTTGTATTTGTTATAACTAGTTTGTTCTCCATACATATTTCTATTATTTTTTCATCATTTCTCTTTAGTATTCCTTCTCCTTCTTTTCCCATGCACTCCTTTATTCCACTGTTGTTCTTTCCGACTCTACCGTTTAGATCTCCCATTAAAATTATATTTTCTTCTCCATTATCAATTTGCATTTGCAGCTCCTCGAAAAATTTATCTTTTTCTTCCTTTTTTGTTTCTTCATTTACTCCGTAGGATGTTAATATTGTCCATATTTTCTCGTCCATCAGTTTCATTTTCACCGATAACATTCTCTGGTTAACATTTCTTCTTTAACGTGTTGCAGTCTATTCAGTACAAACCAGGGAATGCTACCATATAGTTGCCCTGGTGCCTGATCCGAGACTAATGAATATAATTAGGAATTAAGCCCTGCACTGTAATGCAATCCTACTTTCAAAGGAAATTAATTAGTCTCCCCATATCTGTCTTAACACTAGTTGTTACTCCCCCGAACATGTCTTTTACAGTCTTTACATACACACAGGGAACTTCTTTCTTATTGAGAGTCTTTCATCGTGATGACCTTATAATCTTGGAGATCGACTTTCTTGCCATTGTTTAAATATTTTTTTGAATCTCGTCTGGTTACCACCAGGTCTCTTTATGCACAATGCCATTTCTCAGGTTTTTACAATAGCAGTAGTCTCTATTAATATTAGTATTTTTTCTCCAAATTTAATTATGACGTCTTTTCAGATTCCAGCTCATTTTTTCTACTCTTTTTGCCATGAATATACTATTTTTCTCATATATTAACATTCTCAACTTGATTTTTTCGGTGCTATCGATATTTCCATTTAGTTTCGCTTTTAATTCGATATTCAGTACAAGCAACATGTTGTTGGCTCACAATCTCATGAGAACTAATTAGTTCAGAAATGATGTTCACTTAGGTATGTGATAAGTTGATTGTGCCTTTTTTTGAAAATATTGGCCATATCTAAGCTTGTTGCCAATTCCACCATATCAGTATTATTCCTAGTTCCAAAGTTTAATCCTCCATATATTGTCTTCTTCTTATTCTTCCTTCTTGTAGGCTTTAAAGCCTGTTTCTTCTTCAATATTAGCCTCCTAAATTGTTTAAATTATCGCACTACCTTTTTCTTGTTCTGCCAATACTTCTCCGTCCATTTGGTGACTTATCTCGTGCTATTCATACTATCCTATCCTCTGCCATTCTACTAATGTGTTCGTTCCACTCCTGTTTCTTTTTTGTCGCCAATCCATTTATGTCTTCTACATTGCCTCCTCTTCTTATATTTTTGCTTCTCTCCCTATCCAACAGATTTTTCCCTGATATTCGTCGAAGCATTTTCATCTCTGTTGTTTCTAGTAGTCGTCTCGTTTTAGATGTGTCAAGTCTTGTCTCTGCCGTGTATGTCAATATAGGTCTAATTGCTGCTTTATAGATTCTTGATTTTGTGTCTTGTCTTAGGTGTTTGTTCTTCCAGATTCCAGATTGTGTCATTAAGAGATCCCGCCGTTTTACTTGCTTTTAAGATTTGTTGTACTTCTTCTTCAACATCTCAGTAACTAGTTAAGTTATATTTACTCCCAGAGATCTAAACCTTGATTGCTGCTTTATTATTTTCCCATCAATTTCGATTTTACATCATAGTGGGTATGTAGATGTTGTCATACATTTGGTTTTTTGTGTTCATATTATCATATTGTATGTCTTGGCTGTTGTATTGAAGATGTATGTTAATCTTTGGAGATCGTCTTCTGTCTCGGCGATTAATGCGGTGTCGTCTGCATAACATAATATTTGGATTTCTTTGTTCCCCATTCTGTTCCATGTACTGCTTCTATTATTTCATCGTATGCTTCATTGGCTGTATGTATTGCTTTATATCTTTTCCTGAATAGGTCCACATGTGCGTTACAGTAATGGATTAAACGTATTTTCCACAACAATTTAATACTATTATTTGTAAATACCACGTATACGTATATTTGTGTTTGTTATAATTGTAACAGGAAATGTTGTGTATTATACGTTTTTTCGTTTCCCGCACGTTATAATATCACCACTGAATTTCGCCACAACACTCAAATTCCGAGCTATCACAACAGTGCGACCTAAGCGATAAATTTACATTAACGTGTTAACATTGGTATCCGGGCAATGGTTAAAACAATACATATTATCAACGTATGTAGATGCACATAGCGCGGTTTACCTCATTACAGGATAATTATAGTCCAGCTGTAGTGGTCAGCGTTTCGGGTCCTGCGAGCATCAGATTTACATTTCATTTAGTTATTGTTTCACCATTTTCATCACCGAATTGCTCTCAATTTGTCATAGGTGCTGGTTCGCTTCATTTATTGTTTAGTTAAAGTGTGTTTTACTAACGAAGTGTTGCAGTAAACACGGCCACGTGTACATTTATCTCGTTAATTTGAAACTACATTTTAAAGTGCAGTAGCACAATTTTTAACTCGTTTGCTAGTTCTATGATTTTCTCATAATCTTGAAATCACGAAAGCAAAAATTTACATATTGTATTTATAAAAGACTAAGTCAAACGGAAAAATTTCTTTTGGGTTTATAGAATTTTAAATATGCGAATATATTAACATAAAAAATTGTACATAAAAAATACAATAACAAAACGTGAACAGAGTCCCTATCTGTTACAATAGTGACAAATAAGTGATCCAGAGAGACGAGTTGTTCATGAGTAGTGTGACCAACTCCAATTCAGTTGAATTCGGGACAAGACTGAAAAAAATACTTTAAATCCGGGACTTTTCAAAGAAAATCAGGCCATTTTTTCTTTTTTAAATATAAGACTTTAATATTTTATTGATTATTTAACATTTTTATGTTGACAATGATATTTTTAATGGGATTAAGCCACAATTGGTTATAATGATAATTATATTTTTGTTAGTTTTTGACGTTTCGACTTCCAGTCATTCTCAACAAAGGAAAAAATAGAACATAAAGTGATGTTGGATTTCCATGTAAATATAACCTTAGGCTTTAAAAGCCTAAGGTTATATAGGCTATTACAACCAATTGTGGCTTAATCTCATCAAAAATATAATTGCCAAACAGGCCACAAGAAAACAGCTTCAAAACATTTAAAAATCAATCCATTCATATTTTAAATTGACCTCAACAAACAAAATATGATGTATTCTTGCAATGTAATTCATGTAATTCTTTACATTGCTTATTTTATAAAATCGTAATTATTGTCGTTTTTTTTTTGTCCCAACAATTTAATTTGATGTGAATTCGTAAAAGAATAACGAAAAAATATAATTTTACGAAAAAGTTGAAAATTCGGATGGCCCGGAAGCCTTTTCCGGGACGCCGGGACACGGCTTCGTAATTCGGGCCATGTCCCGGATTTTTCGGGCTAGTTGGTCACACTATTCATGAGAATTAATATACCCTATTCCACGAACATACGCCTGTTTTGGATTACTTCGATAACGAATATTTTACTGTGCAAAATAAGAAGAACGAAAGTAAATTGCAAATTACATTGTTGTTTATTGCAATAATTATTAGCGCCATTTACTTTCGTACTTCTTATGTTGCACAGTAAAATATTCGTTGTCGAAGTCATCCAAAACAGGCGTATGTTCGTGGAATGGCCCATATTGTATATATGTAGATACACAGATAAAAATAAATAGTCGGTCAACTGCTTAAGGCACTGCGATCTTTGCAAATGTATTTACTTTCCTTCATTCCTAAAGCTCTTCATCTAGATTTGCCTTAATGACGTTCCACAGGTTTTTGTGTCGTCTGTGTATACATATATACCTACTTATAATTCTGTCCTTTTCTTTTCGTAGCGACTTCTATATGAAGAAACAAGAAGTTAGGAGACTTCTCTGTGATTGCGAATTAAGTGAACAAAGCTTACTGAAAGCTATTGGATAATGTTAGTAACAACCTTTTATTCCAAAAATACATCTACAGTTTACCCTTAGAACCAGATAAAACCAGAACACAACAAGAATTGTGTAATTTATTTTAATATAAAATATCCTAATACGCCTAGTACACAGTCTGCTCTTATTAAAATTAAGAAGAAATTTAGAGAAACTGAATAGGTGAAATAGGTTGCAAATGATGGTCGTCGACCAACAAATGATAATGTAAACGAATGAAAATAGAAGAGAGACGTACTCACAATTATTTATTGTATTACACCGACGATCGGTTTCGCAGTCTATACGGTTTCGTTAACAGTATACTAAGTGCTACAAATTACAAAAACCAGAATTAGAACGTTGTCTGATAATTAATTATCAAATACTATCTGATTAAGCCAATATTCAAAGCCTCTCCCTAGGGCGTCGTGTTTGGTATCACTCGATAGATTTTTAAAAAATATTGAAACGTATTATTTAGTTTTGTGACCTGACGTTTATTTTGTGAACTATTCGCTTTTTTTTGTAAATTTTTGACTCGCCCATTTCCTTACGCCCCGCTCAAATCGTCAGATTTATGAAATATACATTCTTTTGCATGTACTTAACTTACCTTATCTTAATCTGACGATTTCGAGTTTTTCTAAGGATGGATTTTTTTCGCCCCCGCTTAACGAACTCCTCTGTATTAAGAGCCAATATATGGTAGATGTACATTTACAGGCTACAAGGTTTCTCCCCATGTGATAATCTGACGCGCTAGAGTAACTGCAAAAATCTCCGCTTGGGCTCCCCTAACATAATGAACGATTGAAATATAATTTGAAGAAAAAAAATGTTATCTTGGTTCCTATTGGCCACAGAAGGTTATTTTTGTTGAACATTGTCTATTTTCACTTCTTTTCAGTAAGATTACTTATGTAGGTACAAGCGCCTTACATAAAAAATATCGAAGTTGATATAGAATTGAGTTTAAGCCAAAAAGTCAGTTTTTTTAACCTTTTTAGTAACAATTTTGATCAAATGTTGAAATTGTTTTAATATATCTTAAAACTGAAGCCTCAAATAATCGATTGCGATCTGTTACATATATTTAGACTCACAGTTTGGACAAGTACAGTTGTTTAAAGGGGTAGGCGCAATATTTCGGCTCCAATTCTTTTTAAATGAATTCATTTTTTTCGAATGAAAAGTTTAAACGCAGAATGAAAGATTACGCTATTACCGAGGGCCAAAAGTCGCTGAAAACTTCCATAATGTTTATTTTAATAAGTTACAGGGGTGAAAAAAGAAAACAAAATTTAATGTGATTTTTAATTTCAAATATCTCATTTAAAAGAAATTTTCAGTTCTCGGTAATAAAGAAATCTTTCTTCCTACGTTTAAATTTTTCAAAAATATTTATTAGTTTTCTGAGGATTCGAAAAAAATAAATGCATTTAAAAAGCATTGGAGCCGACATTTTGCGCCTACGCCCTTAAATACTTGGTCTTCGGGATAAACAAATAAATTAATAAAAAATCAATGGGAAAATCCCAATAGTTGGCTGTATACCATAGTTTAAAAAACTCATACAGAAGTAAAAACTTCGAGATGTATTCTGGTATAAAATCGTTTATTTAAAACTATTTAAAATGTCATGGATTGCAAAACGTTTTCGTTCTATACAGAACATCTTCAGTGCATCCTGCCGAGTAGTTTGAAACTAGCACACTGTATATAGTGTTAACCCCATCATATATGGTTTACATAATATAATATATTAAAATTATATGACTACAAGTCGATGTTAATACTAATTGGTCTAGTTGGTCTGTGCCCATTGAATTGGCAAGTACCTAGCATCTTCGAGCAGGGAACCATGGCACCCTTTTAGCATGTGTTCCACTATATCTATTAACATCGACTTGTAGTCATAAAATTTTAATATATTATATTATGTATACCATATATGATGGGGTTAACACTATATACAGTGTGCTAGTTTCAAACTACTCAGCAGGATGCACTGAAGATGTTCTGTATAGAACTAAAACGTTTTGCAATCCATGACATTTTAAATAGTTTTAAATAAACGATTTTATACCAGAATACATCTCGAAGTTTTTACTTCTGTATGAGTTTTTTAAATAAATTAATAACTTACAAATTATTTCAATCAGATACGGTTGAATGCTCGAATATATTATGAGTTTTGCAAATAAAAGACAGATAATATTGTCCGTAGTTATTTATTAAATCTTGCCCACGTACTTTTGTTCTTAGAGTATCATCAGGAGAATTTCGTCAAAAAAGGAAGATATCTACATTTAATATTTCTACTGGTACTTTGCTTTCTCCTGCACTTTTATTTTTTAGATCTCTTATTATTTCTATTACCTCCTTCTCTGTCTTACGTTTGTTGTTGTTCTGTTTCTTGTGTTCGTTGTGGTACTTCTGTCATTATTTGACATTTTTCCTACTTTAATAATTGGTCGAAATAATCATCGGTTTAATTTTTTTGCTTTGTCCCCTAATAACACACCGTTTTTGGTTCTGCAACACAAACATTGTTCTTTAATTTTGTGTTACTAGTCCAGGGCGGACCTGTTTTGAGATGGATGTTGAGAGGTGACTCAAATTTTTTTGCAGAAATTGCTTGAAAATAAATCAAATAATAATATTTGAGTTATCCTCCCTCTCAAAAAGGTCCGGAACATTGTTTAAATAATCAAAATGTCAAAAATTGAAGGAAAAATTCGATTTTTTTCTTCGTTTTTTGATTATAACTTTAAAAGTATTCATTTTCGAGAAAAGTTGTACTGACGTAAAAGTTGCGCATTTAAATTTCCTACAACATAAAATTGGTTGAAAATTTAAAAAATAGTCGCCCTAGTTGCAAAATAGCCATAATTGCGAAAAAACCATACAAAAACAAGTATTCGCATTTTACGTTTTTCAACCATTTATGCAACACTTAGGACCTTCATATTTCACACAGAAAAACTTTATGATACATTAAAACAATACTGTAAATTTCTTTAAGATCGGTTTAATAGATTTTGCAAAATAAATTTTGCAATCCAGCTTTCGCAAAAAAAATTCATTTTTTCAAAATGTTACAGGACTGAAAATAAAGCAGATAGCAAGTAAAATTATTTTTTCTAACAATAAAAAACTGAAAACGTTTGTTTTCTATACTTCCACAAAATTTATTATATCTAAGTGACTACAGCTGTTTCGGCGGAGTGCCTTTCTCAAGTAATATAGTTTACAATGTGTTTGCCTTTTTAATCTTCAACTGAAGAGGTTGAGGAGTGGGGAGCTGTTTGTCTCGAGTTGGTCATTCAGAATTATATCTGTATTTTTCAGTTTATTAATTTCCATAGATTCTAAAAAAGATAGCTTAAGGCCTTTATTTTGAATATGTAGAATTTTAAACTCTTCATTGAAAGAATGATTATGATCTAGAAGGTGAAGTGCGTATGTAGAAGTGTCTGTTTTTCTATTGTTGAATGCCCTTTTGTGTTCTGCTATCCGTTTGTCAAAAGTTCTGCCAGTTTGACCGATGTACGTTTTCGGACAGTCACCACAAGTTAGTTTGTACACACCACTCTGTAGTTGCTTTCTCTTTCGGCTTTTATTGTTCTTAATATATTTGCTTAAGTTGTTGTTAGTTCTGAAAGCTGGTGTTATTCCTTTCTTTTTTATGTATCTGGCTATTGTTGTTGTTATCTTGCCAGTATATGTGAGAGAGCAGAAGGTACTGGGTTCTTTCTGTGGTGGTGGATACACTAATTTCAGGGCTTTCTTATGGAGTTTTTGGTTTAAAATTTTGTTAACTGTTTGTTCGTTATAGCCGTTGTTTACTGCTATTTGTTTAATGATGTTTAGTTCTATTTCGAAGTTATTTTTTGTCATGGGAATTTCTGTCAGTCTATGTATCATGCCATGACAAAAAATAACTTCGAAATAGAACTAAACATCATTAAACAAATAGCAGTAAACAACGGCTATAACGAACAAACAGTTAACAAAATTTTAAACCAAAAACTCCATAAGAAAGCCCTGAAATTAGTGTATCCACCACCACAGAAAGAACCCAGTACCTTCTGCTCTCTCACATATACTGGCAAGATAACAACAACAATAGCCAGATACATAAAAAAGAAAGGAATAACACCAGCTTTCAGAACTAACAACAACTTAAGCAAATATATTAAGAACAATAAAAGCCGAAAGAGAAAGCAACTACAGAGTGGTGTGTACAAACTAACTTGTGGTGACTGTCCGAAAACGTACATCGGTCAAACTGGCAGAACTTTTGACAAACGGATAGCAGAACACAAAAGGGCATTCAACAATAGAAAAACAGACACTTCTACATACGCACTTCACCTTCTAGATCATAATCATTCTTTCAATGAAGAGTTTAAAATTCTACATATTCAAAATAAAGGCCTTAAGCTATCTTTTTTAGAATCTATGGAAATTAATAAACTGAAAAATACAGATATAATTCTGAATGACCAACTCGAGACAAACAGCTCCCCACTCCTCAACCTCTTCAGTTGAAGATTAAAAAGGCAAACACATTGTAAACTATATTACTTGAGAAAGGCACTCCGCCGAAACAGCTGTAGTCACTTAGATATAATAAATTTTGTGGAAGTATAGAAAACAAACGTTTTCAGTTTTTTATTGTTAGATAAAATGAACTTCCATCAAGTAACGGTCGAATCCATCAAAATTATTTTTGCTTGTAGAAGTGTACTGTACCTTTCATTTGCAATTTTCAAAATTAAAATCGATTAATTACCACGGCGTCAGAAAATTTTTGAAATAAACAATAATTTTTGGTGCTACGCGCAGGACAGCGGTGTTCGATTCACACAAGTTGATTTCCACCAAAATTTCTTCCAATCTTTATCTAATATATTATTTTCTTACTCTAAATTTTGTTGTATTTTAATATTTTAATTCCACAAAAATCAAACTAGTTTTATTATTGTTTGTGAAATATTGTTTAAACAATTGCATATATTTAAAAATAATAAACTTTTATTATTTAAGTTAAAATATATGAACAAAGAAAGTTTTTGCTAATAAAAGTGTTATTTCAAAGGATAGAGTATGTGTTTTTATTTTGCAATAAACAAATTTATTTATTTATATCGAAATATAATAAAAATTAAAATGTATCAATCATTATCAAAGGTCATTGGAATGCCCAATCAGAGCAAACTATCCGCTGTCCTGCGCGTAGCACCAATAATTAATGTTTATTTAAAAAAAATACTGACGCCGTGGAGTTAATCGATTTTAATTTTGCAAAATTGCGAATGAAAGGTACAGTATACTTCTATATGCAAAAAAATTTTCAACTTGCTATCTGCTTTATTTTCAGTCCTGTAACATTTTGAAAAAATGAATATTTTTTACGAAAGCTGGATTGCAAAATTTATTTTGCAAAATCTATTAAACCGATCTTAATGAGATTTACAGTATTGTTTTACTGTATCATAAAGTTTTTCAGGGTGAAATATGAAGGTCCTAAGTGTAGCAGAAATGGTTGAAAAACGTAAAATACGAATACTTGTTTTTGTATGTTTTTTTCACGATTATTGCTACTTTGTCACAAGGGTGACTATTTTTTAAATTATTAACCAATTCTATATTGTAGTAAATTTAATTATGCAACTATTATGTCAGTACAACATTTTTCGGAAATGAATACTTTTAAAGTTATAATCAAAAAACCAAGAAAAAAATCGAATTTTTCCTTAATTTTTTGACATTTTGATTATTTAAACAATGTTCCGGACCTTTTTGAGAGGGAGGATAACTCAAATATTATTATTTGATTTATTTTCAAGCAATTTCTGCAAAAAAATTTGAGTCACCTCTCAACGTCCAAATGTACTAATATTTTTACAGATGCGCCCTGGTCTATACTCCTTATCTCGGACGTAGTTGTTTTTTATTAACTCTAGTTTTTTTTTCAGTAATTACTCTTTTCTTTTGCCTGCATAATCGTTTAGCTTCTGTTCTTTTAGTTTTATAATGCTCTTTACTTTTTCTGTATCGTTTTTAATATTTTCAATTTTTACGTTATCCTCTGCTAGAATATTTTTGCAGTCCTCATCAAACCAGTGTCTCCTGTTTTCTTTTCTGCTTTCCCAATGCTAAAGTCTGCCGCTTGTATCATGGCTGTTTGTAGGTATTAGTTTCCATTCCTCCTTTAAATTCCCCGTTATGATTCTTTCCAATCTCTTGTTTATTACTTTCATTATTCCTTTTGTTACTTCTTTATCTTGGATTTGCTCTATTTGGTATCTGTTCCGTTGTTTTGCTTTTCTTGGTTCTTTGGGAAGTTTTTGTTTAAATCTTAATATTGTCAATTCTTTAGCTGCTACAATCAGTCCAGATCTATTATGTTTTCTTTAAATGGGAACATGGTCTATTTGGTTTCTCGTTTTTCATTCAGAAGAGATCCAGGTTATTTTATGTATATCTTTATGATCAAGTTGTTTACTTGCTATTTTGAAGTTATGTTCCATTGAAAATTGTATTAGTTTTTACCACCTGTTATATTCATATATGTAATTATCTTCCCTTTCTATTTTCGCATTAGTATCTCCCAGTATTATTTTTATGTCATATTTTATTACTTTTTCAGCGCTTATGTAGCCCGAAAACAATGTACCACTAATAAGTTTAATTGTTTTAATAATTGTAACTGTATGAAAATCCTTTCTTTACTTGGTAATTTGTCCGTAACAACATTGTTTAAAACTGTTTATAAACACATTAGGCTGTCGACTATTTTAACACTCTGATTTACGAGAAAATTGGACAGCTAAAAACTAACCCTTTACATATTTCGCTGATTTGTTCGATAGTAAACACGTAGGCATATTCGAAAGTTGCAATCCGTTCACTCGATCCGTTCTAATGATAAAGAAAGTCTAATAAGCTCGTTACCGGTAATTGGTGTTTATAAACTAGAAAAAGAAGAAAAAAGGTAGAAAAGTGATAACGAAAGTTTCATTTAATAGTATAGTTTATTTGAAATATTACAGTGCTAGTTCATATTATTAACTCACAGTATGTCTGGAAGTATGACGGTAAGTCTAAGCCAAATAATAAAAAAAAACTCTCATAAGATTTAAAACTATGTAGTCCATTAAAAAGTTACTTGATGGGTTGCATTTTTCAGAGGATGCAGTTTTAAGGTTTATTCAGACGCGACAACGATTTATCGTAGCGATGTGACTGTAGTTCGTTGGTGCAGTTTTATCGAACGTGTGGATGCACATCGACGCATATTTTTGGTTGGTGGAAACGATCGGTAGGAAGGAACAAAATTTATTCGATAAATCGTTGTCGATCGCGACTGCATAGTTTTATCGTATTGTGAAGACGGAAGTTGGGGCAAGCATTGAGTTCGTTCTCAAGTCTTTTGATTTTGATTAATTTATTGATTGATTTATTTACATACTTTACAAATACAAAAATATTGATTGTACCAGGTCAAAAATATATAGTACCTATGACTAAACACAGATTAACAGAAAATGATATATGCTTCTGAGCAGTAAAATCAATGTTTTAACAGATATTTTTTTATAATTTTTCCGAAACTGTTAGCTGTTTAATATTTTTTAGTAAATATCCTTAGTTTGGTAAAAAACGGGTTTTTCGATTGTTTCTTCCATTCCGCTCAGATTTAAAAATTTTGCCTCTGTCATTCAAAATTACGAAAAAAAAAATATACAAGAAATTACTGTTTAAAAGTTACCCAAAAATTCTTAACGTAACCTCAGAAAATATTGGTTTCGATGATTTTTCCTAGGCCCAATTTTCAAATTTAAAAATCTGAAAACATTAGGCTGTTCTGTATTCAAAAGATACATCTCCTTGAATTTTTTCAGATCTAAGTAAAATGGCGCTCACAAAAAATAAATTCGAAATCTTTTAATAACGACTTTTAATTTTAAAATAAGTGTTATAGAAATACAAAGTGCAAAAGCATAATATTAAAAAAAGAAAGGAAGTGCCTTTGCGCACGATTCCCCATCCTTGAGGATTGGGAAATGGGGCACACTAAATTAACGTCAGAAAAAAAAACAATAATTTAAAAATTATTGTAATAAAAACGCTTATGTCAAAAATGTATAATATGTTATGAACAATATTAATTATTGTATGTTAAACGTAAATGTCATTTTTAACGTAAACAAAAGTCGCATTTATAATTTTCTGGGGTATTACCCCAGGCTGTGGGTGAAAAAACGTGATATAATTCAGGAATTTTTGAAACCTATCAGATGTTGTAAAGGACGATGCCAGGAATAACTTCTACTAAAATGTGACCAAAAATATTGTGAGCTTTTTTTTAATTGCGATTTTCATTTGTTAAATTTGCAATTTTTAAAGATTTTTAATTTTGCAGCTTAGGACATTGATTTTAGAGAAAAACTTTTTAATAGAAAGTTGTAGTAAATTAAAAAACCTACAATTTGAGCTATGGTAAGTTTAATTTCGTTTATTGGTTATTGCAAAACAGCCTGCGAAAGGTTCAAAATGGCCGTTTTTTACAATTGCGTTATTTATTGTACAAATAATTATTTTTATTTTTTAAAGCTTTAAGATGAAGATCTTTCAATTCCAAACACAAAAAAAATTGTAAGGCCGGATTAACGAATTTGTTGCTTAGATATTATAAATTGTTTATCCCAAGAGGTCAAATGTCGAAGGCTATAACTTTTTGAAAAAAAAAATTGTAGAGAGTTGTTGAAACATCCAATCTCCTTCTAAAGAGTTATATTTTCATATTCTGATGTAAATAAATGGGTAAAACATTTTTAAACCTCCAATTTTTGGGTTTGAAAATAAGGGGGCAAATTTCGTTATAAACATTTAGAGCTGAAGCGGCCCAGTACATCCTATGAGTTTTTAACTTACAGATTTTTGTTGCTGAAGACGAAAGGAAGATTTATAAAAAAAAATAAAAAATTTCTACGACCATCTGAAGCCGAGCTAAATGTTGGGTTTGAAAATAAGGGGGCAAATTTCGTTATAAACATTTAGAGCTGAAGCGGCCCTGTACATCCTATGAGTTTCTAACTTACAGATTATTGTTGCTGAATACGAAGCGAAGATTTATAAAAAAATAAAAAAAATTTACAACCAACTGAAGCCAAGATAATTGTTTCTTTTTTCTTAAATCGTAGTGCCTTTACTTATAACAATTAAGAAATTATTTTACAGTCATTGACTAAAAAAAGACTTATATTATCTTAAAATAAAAATTATTATAAACTATAATTACATTTAATTATTAAAAATTATTTTTAAAATCGGTGCTTTTGCGAGCGGCCGAATTTTGCAAATCGCCCGGCTCGCTACAAATCCGCGCGCTCGGAAAATTTTTACGTAACTGCAGCGTTTCTCAACCTGTGGGGCGCGCCCCCGTAGGGGCGCGCTTTTAGTAATGAGGGGCGTGAGCATATAAAAAAAATACACTAACATCATTAATTAATTTACTAAAATCGAAGCAAAACAAAACTCTGACAAAATAAAAAATAAAATACACATGAACACTGAATAGGAGTTATAATCATAAAGAGCACTCAATACTAAAAAGTAAGATTTTACTGTTTTTTGCCAAAATTATTGAACGAGGGGGGGCGCGGCGAAAATAATTATGGAAGATTGGGTCGCAAAGGGTAAAAGGTTGAGAAACGCTGAGTCGTAACTTGTATTAAATTTTGACCGAAAACAATTTAATAATATTACCATTATAATATACAGTGTATTTACGACTGTATTTGTTTTTCTTGATAAACTTTTATATGTGAAATCTCATTTCTGAAGAAATAATATTACAAAAATGATACATATATATGAAATATATAACTATATTTTTAATTTTTTCATTGTTATATAAATATAATAATAATAATGTTACTTCTTATTATACAATATAAAACTTTTCTTCTTGTAGTGACTATCCGTTTTGGATGTTAACGACCATCATGGCAATTTGACAAACCCCATTTGGAAACTGAGAACCAGGAAGGCGAAGGATTACCTTGCTAGAAAATTTACGTACGTCGTTCAACACAACAACTACAAATCTTTTTAGAGCAGCAGTACCGATTTAGTGTGCAAGTACAGATTGCCATGTTGGTCGGCAACAAAACGGATAGTCACTACAAGAAAAAAAAGTTTTATATTGTATAATAAGAAGTAAAATTATTATTATTATATCTATATAACAATGAAAAAATTAAAAAGGTATATATATTTCATATATATTTATCATTTTTGATCCCATTTCTTCAGAAATGGGATTTCACATAAAAAAGTGTATCAAGAAAAACAAATACAGTGGTAAATAGACTGTATATTATAATGGTAATATTATTAAATTGTTTTCGGTCAAAATTTAATACAAGTTACGTAAAAATTTTCCGAGCGCGCGGATTTGAAGCGAGCCGGGCGATTTGCAAAATTTAGACGCTCGCAAAAGCACCGATTTTAAAAATAATTTTGAATAATTAAATGTAATTATAGTTTATAATAATTTTTATTTTAAGATAATATAAGTCTTTCTTTAGTCAATGACTGTAAAATAATTTCTTAATTGTTATAAATAAAGTCACTACGATTTAAGAAAAAAGAAACAATTATCTCGGCTTCAGTTGGTTGTAGAAATTTTTAATTTTTTATAAAACTTTATTTCGTCTTCACCAACAATAATCTGTAAGTTAGACACTCATAGGATGTACAGGGCCGCTTCAGCTCTAAATGTTTATAACGAAATTTGCCCCCTTATTTTCAAGCCCAACATTTAGCTCGGCTTCAGTTGGTGGTAGAAATTTTTTATTTTTTTATAAATCTTTGTTTCGTCTTTAGCAACAATAATCTGTAAGTTAAAAACTCATAGAATGTACAGGGCCGCTTCAGCTCTAAATGTTTATAACGAAATTTGCCCCCTTAGTTTCAAACACAAAAATTAGAGGTTTAAAAATGTTTTACGCATTTATTTACATCAGAATATGAAAACATAACTCTTTAGAAGGAGATTGGATGTTTCACCAACTCTCTACGGTTTTTTTTCAAAACGTTATAGCCTTCGACATTTGACCTCTTGGGATAAACAATTTAAAATATCTAAGCAACAAATTCGTTAACCCGGCCCTACAATTTTTTTTATGTTTGGAATTGAAAGATCTTCGTTTTAAAGCTTTAAAAAATAAAAAAAATTATTTGTACAATAAATAACGCAATTGTAAAAAGGGCCATTTTGGACTTTTCGCAGGCTGTTTTGCAATAACCAATAAACGAAATTAAACTTACCATAGCTCAAATTGTAGGTTTTTTAATTTACTACAACTTTCTATTAAAAAGTTTTTCCCTAGAATCAATATCCTAAGCTGCAAAATTAAAAATCTTTAAAAATTGCAAATTTAACAAATGAAAATCGCAATAACACAAAAAGCTCACAATATTTTTGGTCACATTTTAGTAGAAGTTATTCCTGGCATCGTCCTTTACAACACCTGATAGGTTTCAAGAATTCCTGAATTATATCCTGAAATCGACCTATTTTTCACCCACAGCCTGGAGTATATTTACATCTATACATTATGCGTGATCACTGTCTATTAAATCGGATGACTCAGCTATTAGCTCTTACTGCACTCTCTTCTTTTTTTGCTTGCCATTTAAGTTTTTTCTCTCTGGCGAAATATCTGGTAATTCTTTATCAAAACATCTTCGATAAGTTGCCTTCTTGTTGCTTTGTGTTCTCTTGAGATTTTCGCAATTTAATCGTTTTTTTACCTGGGCTTTCTCCATTTTTGTCTTCATTGACGTACTTGCAAGGATTTCCTATTTTTACTTGTTACAATTTCTTTTAATTTATGGTTTAACCGTTGCCTCTGTTATTGGAGCAAAAACGAAAAAACAATCCTGTTTAAACTTCTTCCCTCTGGTTGTCTTAATGTTGCATCCGGATTCATTTTTATTAACCGATAACCCAATATTTGCCGGCTAACCTCATCTGTTTATTACAATTATTTTAGCATACCTGAATGCCAATCTTCTAAGGTATTTAGGTGTTAGCCATAGAATAATTTAGGAAGCATACGGTGCTGAACAACCCCATCGAGTCGATAAATGAAGCTAAATACCTGGGAGTCATCATGGACAAAGGATTAACCTTCCAAAAACACGTAGAAGCCACAGTCCAGAAGGCCAACATGGCGAGAGTAACATTAAGAGGACTCACAGGAAAAAAAAGTAAATTAAGACTAAAAGAGAGGTTAAGACTAATAAATAGCATAATATTACCGGTATTAACATATGCATGTCTCGCATGGGGACAAGTATGCAATACCCACAAAAAGAAGATACAAGCGGTCCACAACAGCAGCTTAAGAGAAGCAGCCAGAGTCCCAAGGTACGTAGCAGAAAGATTCCTGTTCAGAGAACTTCAACAGGTGAGAGTCACCGAAATGATGACAGATCAAGCAAGGGTCAAATTCGCGGAGCTGGCGCACCACCCAAGTCACATACTGCGAGAGATGCTAGGATATGACGCGTTCCACCGATGGAAGCACAAACGTCCTAAACAGCAAATAGTGGATTAAAGTAAATCGAATAAAGCAAACAAAGAGTGACAAAGTAAAAGTGAAAGTAGTAGTCAGTTCGTAGCTCGAAACACCTAGTGCCGAAGAAACACGCAACCGAAGCGTAGGTCCAACACCACGACTTCGATTAAGGCACCACATTGGAATCTTATTACCCAGGATTCCATTGTGAAGAGCATTTGGCTACGACAGTTGTGCCGCCATCGCGCATCAGCGTGATATGGGGGGAAAGGGATGGCCTGGGGCATTGGAGCGAGGTGGTGTGATCTCTGTTTTTACTCGGGTCAAAACACCTCGCCCCAATGAATTGTTACACCCGAATGTACCTTTTCGATAGGGTGGACAATTTAGGAAGCATTAACACATACTCTCTTAATTTATTCTTCTACTTCATCTGCAAATAAAACTGTGCTAAACTAAACGCAGTTGAATGTGCAAACCTGCTACAGTCGATTCGGGAATGTTAAAATCTCTTCCCGTTTCCCCTAATTTTTTGATGTCATTTCTGATTACATACAGAGAATTTTGTAAATTTTTGTTAGTGTATCATAGATTTTTCTGATATAGCTTCGTGGCATCTGGAAATAAAAATGGTAATTCTAATATTTACCATTTCATTATTTGTGGGGGAATCGTGCGCAATCCTGCGGATGCGTAAACATCATCACAAACGGAAAACTACTGAACCAAATAATCCAACAGGCGCACCACAATGTACGGAAAACAAAATGATTTAGATCAATAATAAGTTCAAAGCAACTGAATAAAGCCTACGGACTTATCGTCTTAATTTTTGGAGAAAGAAAACTAGAAGAATTCTTGCAATTTTCAATAATTGGATCCATCTTAGTCCACGTGCAATGGTCGACTGAAGATAATGACGTCAACCGTTTAGGAGATCGGCAGAATCCACCGAATTTGAAATACAATGCAGCGCACGATTACCCTCGCACACCATTCCCTCACTTTCCATAATTGTTTCCATAATTCGTGAATAATGTCATAACTGTGCAAAGATACAGTTGAAGAACTGTATTTACGAGTACACCGGCTGCTGTTGTTCTGTTTTCGCCTACTACACTATAGATATGAACAAAATCTTTGTTTGTGTAAAGAGGTTACATCTAATTTAAATCTCTTAATTTATTTTTCTACGACCGTTTAATAATATGCTCACTATTCACTATTTTTGAATAGATAATAACACCCATTACTTTACCCGTGAGTAATAGTTCATTACTCAAGGGCTGAAGTTACTTACGGGTCATTACTCACGGGTTGAAGTTAGATTCAAGTGGTGCATGGCACTTTTAATATACTTATTATTAGCAAATAAAATTACTTACACTTGTTTATTTAATAAAATAATCATTGTAATTTATATCAATAATTAACTTTGAAAAATGTTTAAAGGAATTTTAACTGTAATAATAGATCAGTATACTTTTTACGTTTAAATTTCAACATTTGACATTTTAAGATTGACGTTATTAAAAGGTAAACATAAATAATGTATACTAATTCCGTAAAAGCGTTTGCGGATATGAAATTTATATCAATGAATTCTGTTTTACTTACTGTTGATTGTACAATATATTTTTATTGGGAGCCAACGTTCTTTTTCATGTAGTTGCCTTAAAATATATCTTATTTTTAAAAGCCACCGTCATTATATACCACGATACTAATGACATTTGTATGATTCTAACAGTGTTGCCATAGTTATATAAAATATGTTTTTTTATGAAAAATAGAATCTTTCGATTTTAAATAATGTTATTAAATGATAATTCTATTTTTCTACTAATCGAAATAACAAACTTCGCAGAATAAGTATAGTACTCTACTCGCATGTAAAGGCTCACTCTGATGAATTACGACACTCGTCTACGGCTCATGTCGCAAACTTCATCATCGTGAGTAATAGCCATCATTACATGCTCGTTGAATAATATACTATTAACGCCTCACCTAGCTTATATAAATATACTGATATGAGCGCGAAATCAAAAATTATCACCGGTATGGATGTTTCAAGACAAGCAAAACAAAACAAAAGTAGTCCGACCTTGCAGTATACATACAATCCTGAGTTGGCTCCATGTGATTTCTTTAGGTTCCCGAAAATCAAAAACAAACTACGAGGCAAACGTTTTAAGACGCTAGATATAGCGGTGGGAGCCATACAAATTTTCATTTCTGAGATACCTCTCTCAGACTAGCATAAATGCTTCGAAGATTAATTTGTTCGAATGCAACAGTTTAGTATTTTAAAGGCGAATACTTAAAAAACAATAAAGCTGATTTTTCTCAAAAATATGTTTTCCTTCTATAATTTATATAATAGTTATTTATGTACCAAGTCAGTAAAGTTACTCTTTATCGAACGAGTCTGATATTATGAGCAGAGCGAGCGTTAGCGTGCGAGGCGAATAACAGACGAGTTCAATAAAGAGTATTTACTGACGTGGTGCATACAAAGTTTTATCGCCAATCATACAAAATATTAACACTTACTTATTACATCCTAATGAAAAAAGAGTGTGTGTACTTGGTACGCAACGTAAGACGTTATACTTCTATTATTATAATTTCAACGAAAGAGGTATATTTTAAACAGTTTACTAATGAAGTAAAAACCTTACGTGTAGGTAGATGGTATATAATTTATTAAAACATTTTTTCTAAAATGATCCAAAATGGATAAAATCACACAAACGTTTTCGGACCAATCAGTCCATCATCAGGTGGTAGAAACTTTAGATCCAAAGTAGTTGGAACTAGCTACATATTTAGGTCGAAAGACCTTAATATTATAATAATTATGCCATTTCGGCTACAAAAATGTCGACAATAAGTCGATGTCACAAGAAATTAAAATGCAGCGGTATTACAGAGTGGTCTTCATCTTGGCTTCAAACTGACAGACCTAGTCTGAGTCTGTCAGTTTGAAGCCAAGATGAAGACCACTCTGTAATACCGCTGCATTTTAATTTTTTGTGACATCGACTTATTGTCGACATTTTTGTAGCCGAAATGGCATAATTATTATAATATTAAGGTCTTTCGACCTAAATATGTAGCAAGTTCCAACTACTTTGGATCTAAAGTTTCTACCACCTGATGATGGACTGATTGGTCCGAAAACGTTTGTGTGATTTTATCCATTTTGGATCATTTTAGAAAAAAATTTTTAATAAATTATATACCATCTACCTACACGTGAGGTTTTTACTTCATTAGTAAGTTTTTTATTATGGTATACAGCCAATGAGAGGAATCTTTTCCTTTTATTTTAAACAGTTTAATCGTATTTTTATTTAAATATTAAACCAAATTTATCACTTAAAATAAAATACTAAAAATTAAAAATACCATTAATAGTTACGTTATTGTTTATGAAGTGTAGACTCCGCGCGCAGTTGCTTTTCCCTTGATGAATAGTAGAAATTCTAAATAAATGTATTCGCTAACAAATTATCAGTAGTAATTGCACAAGAGCTCTAAAATTCTATATTAATTTTAGAGATCGAGTGCAATTTGTTGCGATTATTTCATGAATAAAACTGTTCACAACTAAAATTTTATTGTAATTTATTTCTGTAAGTACAAATTACTACAGTTAAACACATAGTTGTTATAAATATTTGACGGTTGAAAGTCATCACTTTTATAACAGTAATTGTCATTAATGTCACTGAATGTATTTTTTCGTAGCAACGAAGGGCATCTGACGTAATATACTTGACGACGGGATATTATCAAAGATTATCGGGTATAATATCACAAGAGAGTGAGAATAAATTGAAAATAATGCGACAGTTTTTCGAAAATTTTTTGTCTGGCAATAGACACGAGAGCCCGCAGGGCTCGAGTGGCTATTGCCCAATGACAACAAATTTGAGTAGAAAATGAAGCATTATTTTCTTATTTATTCTTACTGTCGTGTGATATTCGTAAGATTATTTTTTAATACGTATATTATGGATATTTTCTTGAATCTGACAATTACCAAAACTAGGAAATTGGTAAAAAAAAATTCTATCGGTAATTTTCTACAGTAGATAATTCTCAGTATAATTTTAATCTGATTGGACAGAATTAAACACGTGATCAAATATCTTACTATACGATTGGAATTTAAAATCGTTAAAAAATAATCAGTTTAATTTGAATTTCTCTAGCTTCCTATTGGCCAGAATCTTCTATGAATGAAATAATCATAATATCTGTCACCGTCCCATATATAATCGAATTAACAAAAACACCATTTCATAATATATTTGCATTAATAAAAAACTTAAAAGATTTAAGAATTTTATTAATTTTAGACGAAATAAAAATTTCGTATATCAGTAATGACGATGACAGAATGCTTTTGCATGATGGCCGATTTCGATGTTTAATCGATAGTTGTTCAAGTAATCAATATTGAATAAGTACCTAATCACTACTAAATCTGTAAAGATTCGATTTATGTTTTATGAATATATGTAATTGCAAAATACTACAGAATTTCACTTTCTGACAAATTTAATTAATAATAACGTAAATTTTGTACAATATTTTTAATAATTAAAGTAAATAAATTTTAAGTTCACTCAAATAAGTAATCGATTACTGCCATCGACCGCTTATATTATATCTAATAGGTCTGGATCCCGCGTATGAAAAAAAAAGTTGATTAATAGCAAGCTGAAAATTTGTTAATAGCTTAAGGGTGTCTAGTCGAATAAACTTTGATATATGGGAACACTGAAACAGGGGCAGTTTTAATTGTGGAACAGGTTAAAAATTTGGAACGGTCACTGCACGAAAACGGCATATTTGTTTTGTCCGACAGAACAGACTTAAACTCTCCGAACAGAGATTAAACTCTCATGAAAAAATCAGACTGCTATTTATTACCTGTCATAATTCCTGTCATTTGACATATTCTACATGTTCCACTCATTAAAACGCCCATTTGGTGATAAATAGTAGTATAATTTTTGCATGAGAGTTTAATCTCTGTTCGAAGAGTTTAAGTCTGTTCTGTCGGACAAAATAAATGTGCCGTTTTCGTGCTGTGACCGTTCCAAATTTTTAACCTGTTACACAATTAAAACTGCCCCTGTTCCAGTGTTCACACATATCAAAGTTTATCCGACTAGACACCCTTAAGCTATTAACAAATTTTCAGCTTGCTATTAATCAACTTTTTTTTCATACGCGGGATCCAGACCTATAAGTTAATTTGATTAATCGCGGCAGGTAAAGTAAAATTTTTCTTTCAGTACAATAAAGTGTTAATTTACTGCCGCAAACGGCGTCAAATGAGTACAATAATGAATGACTTTAGTCACGGTTGGTGATAAACATTTTTATTGTACTTCTCGTAATTGGCGTTTATAAATTATTCCGTCTGACAAAAGGAAACCCAAATGCAAGAAAACTTGTTTTTTTTTTGTACGTACAAGCAATGCTTTTATATTTAATTTAATTTAATTTGATATTGTCACAACTTAGGAAACGAAAATTCCTTCCAACTTCTTCCATAAACAGGGCTGAAGGTAAAGTAAATTTATGAAGGCAATATTCGTTGGGGTAAAAGGCACTTCATTGATTGACTCGGAGAAGTTGTTCAATATAATGCGAATGGAGACCGTCCTAAAATAAGATAAATGAGGCTCAATCAAAGCATGGTCGTTGATATATTTTCTTCAGGCCAGTAAAGAAATATAGTTTTAGTTTATCATAATGGTGCTTTGTGTATATACGGTATCGAAATGCTTTCTATTTGGGATTATCTAATATTAGAATGAAGGTAGGCACGTGGAATGTTAAGTCAATATACCAAGCAGGTAAAGTCCATAATGTCATTCAGGAAATGGAAAGACTTAACATAAAAATATTAGGATTAAGTGAGACCAGATGGCCCAATTCAGGTGACATATTAGTAGGCCAAACAAAGATATACTACTCTGGTAATGACAATGACCCAAATCACTGGAACGGGGTAGCGATATTAGTTGATAAAACCACCCAGAAATTTGTAACTGGCTTCTTACCCATCTCGGATAGAGTTATGATGGTAACACTCAAAACAGCCCAGTCTAGAGTCAATATAATTCAAGTATATGCTCCCACAGCAGATAAATCGGATGAAGAGCTCGAACAGTTTTATAACGAATTACAACAAGCTTTAGAAGTAACCAAGTCTAGAGACGTTACAATAGTAATGGGAGATCTAAATGCAAAAATCGGTAGAGGAAGTCAAGGTGATTTTATTGGAAACTTTGAACTGGGCACTCGTAACGAGAGAGGAGAAAGATTGGCTCAATTCTGCCAAGAGACCGATTTTATTGTCACGAATACTTATTATGATCTGCCGACCAGGAGACTCTATACATGCAAATCACCAGCAGACAACCAACATAACGTCATCAGAAACCAAATTGACTACCTTCTCATCTGCAAACGATACCGAAATTCCATAAAATCAGTAAAATCATACCCTGGAGCTGATGTGAGATCAGATCACAACCCAGTTGTAGGAAGGTTTAGAATTAATCTAAAGAAGCCTGTGGTTAAAACTAAAGTAGAGACGATACAAGTATCTCGTTTGAGAGATCCATCAACAAAAGAGCAAGTCACACTAAAAATTAAAGAAGAGCTCACCAAAATAGAAATTATTCCTACTGAAGATGCGAACAGGAAATGGCACATGTTAAAAGATGCTCTTATCCGCACATGTGAGACAACACTTACACCTAAACTAATTAAGAATAAAAATGAATGGATGACCGAGGAGATTCTAGATCTCATGGAAGCAAGGCGATCTTATAAAACCAAAGACAAAAACATGTATAATATTATACACACAGAAATAAGGAGATAGATCAGAGAGGCAAAGGAAAGATGGTATAGTGACAGATGCGCAGAGATTGAACAGTTGGTAGAGAAACATGATAACTTAAACCTTCATAAGAAAATTAGTGAAATAACAGGCACTAATATTAAGAAAAAATCAAACATACTGCTGGATAAAAACGGAAAAATAATTATAGACGTCGGTGAAAGGCTTAAAAGATGGCAGGAATATATTCAAGAGCTATTTAAAGACGAACGGACTGAAATAGTACTAGAGCAGGAAAAGTTCGACAACGGCCCAGACATAACAGAAGATGAGGTACTAGAGGCGATAAAGCGAACAAAGAACAACAAGGCAACAGGTCCTGACCAAATACCTGTAGACATAATACGGTTAATAGAGGACCAGCAAATTGGAATATTGGTCGACTTATTTAATACAATATACAGTACAGGAATCATTCCCAGAGATTGGCTGCTGTCAACGTTCATAACACTGCCAAAAAAACCAAATGCAAAAGAATGCCAAGACCACCGGATAATAAGTTTAATGAGTCATACACTCAAAATATTTTTAAAAATTATACACCGGAGAATACATAACAAACTTGAGCAGGACATAAGCGACACGCAATTTGGATTTAGAAATGCAATGGGAACGAGGGAAGCCCTGTTCGCTGTAAATGTACTTGTGCAAAGGTGCATGGATGTTAATCAGCCAGTATATATGTGTTTCTTGGATTACAACAAAGCCTTCGATAAGGTCAGACATAACCGCCTTATCGAATTACTTGAAAAGAAAAACTTAGATATGAGGGACATCAGGATCATTAGTGCTATCTATTATAATCAGATCGCTGTGGTAAAAGAGAACAACGCCTTTTCAAATGAAATACGTATTGAGAGGGGCGTCAGACAGGGCTGTGTCCTGTCTCCTACTTTGTTCAATTTGTATTCAGAGGAAATAATCCAGGAAGCACTAGAAGACCTAATCACGGGAATAAAAGTAAATGGTCGACCAATCAATAATATACGGTTTGCCGACGACACTATTTTATTAGCCGAATGTCTTGAGGATTTACAACAAATGGTTGACAGAGTGGTAGAAGTCAGCCAAGAAAACGGACTGTCCCTAAACACAAAAAAGACACAATTTATGGTAATCACAAAAGTTCAACAGCGCCAAGAAAGCATAACAATACATGGAGAACAAATTAAAAAGGTTGAAAAATATAAATATTTGGGTACAATAATTAATTAAACTAATGAGTACACAGAAGAGATTAAAGCAAGAATAGGACAGGCAAGAAATGCTTTCAACAAACTAAAAAAAGTACTCTGTAGCAGGGACATTACAATTTCTTTAAAGATAAGACTTCTGAGATGCTACGTGTTCTCCGTATTATTCTATGGGTTGGAGGCTTGGACATTAAAGAAGGATGTTTCGGACAGATTAGAAGCCTTCGAGTTATGGGCCTACAGAAGAATATTAAGAATAAGTTGGGTGGATAGAGTCACGAATATCGAGGTGTTGAGAAGAATGGGAAAAGATAAAGAGGTTTTAAATACAATTAAAGTCAGAAAACTGCAATATCTGGGACATGTTATGAGGGGCGAGCGTTATAACTTGTTACAATTGATAATGCAAGGAAGAACACAGGGTAGAAGGAGTCGCGGAAGAAGACGCATCTCCTGGTTAAACAATTTGAGAGCTTGGTTTAATTGCACTTCTGCTGATCTCTTTAGAGCAGCGGTATCGAAAGTGCGAATTGCCGTGATGGTTGCCAACCTTCTTAGAGGAGATGGCACATGAAGAAGAAGAAGAATATTAGAATATGAAATATGCGCCAGCCAATGAGAGTAAAAATAGAATATTACCTCCGATTTCTATCCCGCTGCATGGATTTTGATGAAATTTTGGGAATAGATTCTTCTTCTTCTTTAAGTTCCATCTTCTATCAAAGGCTGGAAATCATCATGGCAATGCGAACCCTGCAAACAGGGCCTATTTTATCACTAGGCCAGTGAGGCACCTGCCTCGGACCCGCATTTTAATGGGGCCCGGAAAAATCATCAAAAATTTTTATTGCAATAAAACCAGATAAATTTTCAAATTTGTCAACTGTGGTCTTAGAACCACATGAGACACACTTTGAAAATCTTTCTACGTATCATCCACAGTAGAATCAGAGATAAATGTGAAGAAGACCAGGATGAAACACAATTTGGCTTCAGAAATAGACTGGGAACCCGGGTCGCACTCTTTGCACTAAATGTATTATTGCAGAAATGCCGAGATCAAAGGAAAGACGTATTTGTTGTATTTATTGATTATGAGAAGGCCTTTGATCCAGTACAACATCACAAATTAATTAAAATATTAAAGGATTAAGGAGTTGATAGTCAAGATGTACGAATCATAGAAAAATTATACTGGCGTCAAACAGCGACAGCTTGCATAAAAAGAAAATCAACAGAAATATGCAAAATACAAAGAGGTGTCAGACAGGATTTTATACTGTCCCCACTATAATTCAATTTATATTCAGATAGAATATTTAAGGAAGCGGAATATTTAAGGAATATTCCATATTTTGGAATGGGGTGTGAAAGTTAATGGAATTCTGATAAATACAATCAGATATGCAGACGATACAGTTATTTTAAGTGATGATATGAATAGATTACAACACCTTTTAAATGCCATTGACACAGTGGGAAGAGAGTTTGACACAGTTATATGTTGATGTTCATATAATTCAAAGAGTACCCAGTTTTAAATATCTTGGTTGCCATATTACTGAACAACTAGATCCAGATAAAGAGATAAAATGTAGAATCGAGATAGCCCGCACGACATTTTAAAAAATGGGGTCATTCTTCTGTAATGATAACTTGCAACTTAAACTTCTAAAGCGCATGATTAAATGTTGGTCAGTCCTCATGTATGTTGTCGAAGCATGGACATTAAAAATATCGACCATTAATCGTTTGCAGGCCTTTGAAATGTGGCTGCACAGACGTACACTGAAAATACCATTAACGGCTACTCTGACAAGTGTGGCAGTCCTTAAGAGGGCAAATGCTGCCCGCGAGCTGCTTGATAACATCAAATATAGAAACCTATTTTGGACACGTAGTAAGGGGAGACCGGTATAATATTCTTCAACTTATTATGATGGGTAAAATCGAAGGACGCAGAGGAATTGGTAGAAAGCAGGCCTCTTGGTTGAAGAATATCCGGGAGTGGACAGGAATAAAGAAAGCAGAACAACTATTTAGAATAGCTCGAGACAGAGACAGTTTCGCCATGTTAATCGCCAACGTCAAGAGGACTTGATAGGGCACGTTAAGAAGAAGAAGGTCTTAGAACAATTAAAAAATTTAATATCAATATTAACTAATGAACTTAATTAATATTATTATTAAATTATATTTAGGGGCCCGAAAATTATGTAGTGCCTCGGGCCTGATTTGAAGTAAAATAGGTTCTGCCTGCAAATAGGTTCTACTAACTTCCTAGTTCAAAATCTACACTGTGTCGATATAACCTTATTATTTTTTAGGGGTGAAAACTACCCTTATCTCCAAAATTGAATAAAACTAGTTGTAACGTAAATCAACGTACCTTTTAGGCTTCAATAACGTTTGATAAGTTAAATAAATGTCTTTTTATATTTTAACACATCATTGTTGGAATTCTGAAAAATTTAACCCCTATCAACGAAACCCTTGGATAATAAAATGTGTTTAAAAAGTGATTTATTAATAGTTTTCATCAATTTAATCTATAATTTAAATCAATTTCATACCGGAATTTTGGGTTAATGTTATTTTTCTTTGTTTCATTTTTTTACCCTTAAAACAACCCCTATTTTTATAAAATAAAAAAATACAATAATAAAAAATTCAATTGAATATAACATATTATTTATTTATCTTTTTGTTGATACTTTTTTGGTATTTACAATAAAAATATATTTTTGTAATTTTACTTAAAACTACTCCGCATTATAGAAAACATAAAAGAAGAGAAAAAAAAAATAATCTTTGCAAAAAATTAATAAAATTTATACAAAAGATGTAGGTATAGAAAATTATGTAAACAATTAATTTTACATATTTAAAGAAAAACCACTCATGTCACTAACTTATTTTAATCTACATCACTGTCGTCACTGTATCATTCGTCTACCTTATCTTTGTTATAGATTGGAGAACCATTTTGGCAGTTAACACGTGCACATCCCCTACATCAATCCGCAGTGCTCCGAATAGATGGAGAATATACAGATCAGGTCAAAATCTTAAGGGGAGTGAGACAGGGATGCATAATTTCACCGCTGATATTCAATCTGTACTCAGAGCACATTTTTGAAGAGGCTCTAAAATATATTGATGAAGGCATCTCAATAAATGGAGTCAAGCTCAGTAACCTGCGATATTCAGATGATAAAATAGTGTTTTCCAATACCATAGAAGGGCTGCAAAACTTAATGAATAAAATAACTGAAACCAGTAGAACATATGGACTAGATATAAACACCAGCAAAACCAAGCTAATGATCATCAGCAAGCAAACCATAACTGTAGTAAATCTGTATGTGAACCAAATGAGAATTGAACGTGTCTCACAATACAACTATTTGGGAACTATAATCAATGAGTCGTGGGACAATACTCAAGAGATTAAATGTCGCATCGGAAAGGCAAATAGTGCATTCTTGACTATGAGCTTTGTGTTCAAGAGCCATGGCATCACTCTAAAAACAAAAATAAAGCTCCTTAAATACGGAATAGAAACGTGGACATTGAAGGCGGAAACTCTATCGAAACTTCAAGCTTTTGAGCTATGGTTGTACAGAAGGATCCTGAAGATACCATGGATAGATAAAGTCACCAATGAAGAAGTACTACGGATGATGAACACAACCGCAGATTTAGTCAACATCGTGAAGGGCCGTAAGCTGCAGTACTTGGGGCATATAATGAGAAATCAAGGCAGATACGAGCTACTCCAGTGCATTTTACAAGGTAAAATTGAAGGAAAAAGGGCCCCAGAACGAAGAAGAATATCCTGGCTTGCTAACCGGAGAGTATGGCACAGAAAGACCTCAACACAACTATTCCGTACAGCAACTAACAAAGTCATCATAGCCAGAATGATCGCCAACGTTCGGAACGGACAGGCACCCTAAGAAGAATCCCCTACATGTAGTACAAAAAGCCCGGTTTTTCTTCAAGTGCATATCTCGCTGCATCCTTTTTTCAGTTGAAAACAATTATTTCCAGTATTTCCTGCATCGCAGGTGATTAGTGATTATTTTTGTGGGCTGCAAATATCTATGAGAATTTTCCTATCCCCAATCAATTGGATTGGGAGCTTTATCGCCTACCCAAATTATAATTTGGCAATAAACTCTCTTAATGTGCTCGTCCAAAGCATCTACTTTAGGTAAGAATTATGCCAACTTTCACCAGCAAATTTTCACCCATGGTAACTCCCCCACACCCATAAATTCCACCTCTCATCAGCAGCTGTGTAAAGTGAGTAGTCAGTTGAGCGAGGTTCCATTATCATTTGCTCCAAAATTCGTCTATGGTCGAAAATTAAAAAATAAACAGTTGTTTCATTTTTTTTATAGTAAATGAAACAAGAAAGTTAGAAAGGTAATACTCGCGCTATCAACATAACTTAAAGTAGTGATATCTCTGACAATTTTTCTGCTACAGTAATGAAAATAAACAAGATTTTTGCTAAAAAAAAGAATGTGTGTGTACTTTGTACGCACGTAAGAAGCTACATTTCTATTATATGATTTCAACGAAATAAATATACTTTCAATAGGTTATTTGTATTTTATTTAAAGATTAAACTAATTTTTACTTATTACTTTCCAAAAACGTTTATTAAAACAATACTAAAAATAAAAAAAAAAAAAATAGAAAACACACGGATTTGAACTCTGGATCTTCAGTCGAACACTCTACCACTGAGCTATACTACCTTTTTTTACGGGTTTCAAGATTTACAGACAAATAGACCAAGTAAAGTGACAAATAGATCAAGTGAAGTATAAAAATACTTTAAATATTACTTAATATCTTATTCCCGAGGAAGACAAATCCAAAGATACAAAAATTATAATAAATATATTTAGTAAAAACACTAACATATTCTTTCCACACGCTCTTTGGACTGATACATGCATAACTTAAAAAATTTAGCAACGAACTCCATACTGTCTGTGTACGCATGCGCCCAGAATAATAAAAATTCACTCCCAATCGCACCTAAAGAAGTATAACTTCAAAAGTCCTACATTTTTGTACTGAATCATTTTTTTCGTATCGTCTATCATTTTTGAGTTACATGGAGAAGAAGGCAGATTTTGAAGGAAATTTAAAAATGCGCTTTAAAATTTGTTATATTATCATCTTATTTTTTTTTTCAAAAACTATGCATTTTAAACCAGTACAACTTTTTTATTATAGGAATAACGCTGGAATAAAAGGTATTGTAGAAGGAAAACTATAGAAAATTCTGGTCGATGCGGGGTTAAATACACTACTCATTTTTTCTTATATGATTCATCAATCTTTTCTGCACCATATATTGCTTAGTTTGAATGTAATCCAAATCCAACGGCACTTATATTTTAAATGTCTTTTAAAGCAAAACAAAAAGTATTCTCAGCATTATACCCGTAAATTCGACCTTTGTTCTTTTATTTCAAGTTGAATGCACCGATTTGAGCATACACAAAAAAATCTACTTTCACCTACCATATCTCTGTTTGTATCGTAACACGAAGTTATCGAAGATTTATGAGAAAACGAATCTCTTTGTTTTTTGTAAGCTACAAAAATGTTTCTTGCAGATGCATAATTTTTAAGTTATTCGGAAACAACCGTCAGAAAAGTTGTCATATCTCTATAAAAATAGCAAATTTTCAACCACGAATAACTCAAAAAGTATCGAGTTTCCTCAAAAAAAAAACTATGAAGCAGCTTTTGCTTAGAATCAGTTTATCCAAATTACTCGCTACTTATTTTTTGACCAAAAAATTGAACTCCGAGAAGGGATGAGAATCATCTACAGGATAAAAGCGTATTCTGGCATTGCATAGGGTAGACTTTGTTTCTTGAGATATTCTTTACTTACTGTGAAAATATCAAGTAAAATGATGCATTACGATAGAATTTGGAGCCAAATACCCTCATTGACTGCACTAATAACCGTTCCATGTAATTCTAATTTACTCATAACATGCTATCAAATAAATAGCTATAATTTGTAAGTAAGGGTAAATAAATATAACCCAGTTTCGGCCTATTAAAATAAACTACGAAGTAATACAAGGAAATATATCACCAAAGTTTTTGAATGCTTTGCTTATTAACAAAATGTATTGCTTCACGACTACTTTTTCTCTTTTTAGTTTACAACTGAACTTGTGTAGAGTAGTGTAATATAATAGCCCTTATCAAGAAGTGATGTTTCGGGGGTTGTATGTTAGTCTGTAAAAAACCAATAAATCTAAAGGAAGGGTATTCAACAGTTGTATTCCTTTTTTATTTAAACAATATAAATACACCTAATCTACAAGATTAATCAGTATTTTTTCTTTAACCCAATTTCCCTAGAAATGTTTGTAAACTAGATGTCACCTGGTCCATCCTAGCTTTTTTTTTTACAAGAAAGGCCCACTTCTTTGTTGTTGCTACACAGCACAGCACTGGCTTTGCTTTTCAATAATTGCTCACGTCTTTGTTGTGGCTACAATAAAATGCACGACACTAACTAAGCCCGGCACAACTTCACACATTACAAGAGCTCGAACGGTTTAGTCCTCTTGAGCCTTCGCATCTGGGTTCGTTGACAAGAAGCTGAGGTGCTTCATGGTTGGGATGCTTATGGAGCCTCTCTTCATGTCTCTTGGCGACTTTCTTAATTTCATTTGGAATAGATTCGATTTTAAGATCTCTAAGCAAATCGTCATTCCGAACATACCAAGGAGCACATAACATATTCCTTAATATTCGGTTCTGGAGCGTTTCTAAATTTCGGTAATTGCTGTTTTTGGTACAGCCCCATAATTGTAGGCCATAGGTCCACACCGGTTTCAATATCTGTTGGTAAATTAGTACTTTGTTCTGGATGGAAAGTTGAGAGTACCTACCTATTAGCCAATACATATTTCTGTACTTTATCTTCAACTGTTCAGTTTTGTTTTTACGTGCTCCTTCCATTTTAGTTTGACGTCGAGATTTAAACCCAGGTATTTAGCTGTTTTCTTATTAGGAATAACATTGTTGTTTAAGATAATTGGAAGATTATTGATTTTCTTGTAAGTGAAGTTAATATGAACTGACTTCTGTTCATTAAACTTTATACGCCATTTTTTGGACCAGCCTTCTATGCCATTAATTGCATTTTGTAAATTAATCGTAGATTCCTCTATAGTTGCTCCTATTGTCAGAACGGCTGTATCATCAGTAAATGTGGCCAGTTGGATGTTTTCCCTCTCCGGAATGATGTCAGATGTGTACAAAAGGTATAGTATTGGTCCAAGAACGCTACCTTGTGAAACCCCTGCATTTATTTGCTTTAACTCAGTGTACTCGTTTTCCATTTAAACTCTAAATGTTCGCTGGTGTAGGTATGAAGTTGTATTCTAATAGATATGACCTATGAAATGGAGATCGTGACACTTACAGAATTATCAGCCAATAGATTAAGAACAACACGGAGGGTCACCGAACGAGCTATGTTAGGAGTATCTCTTAGGGAACATAATATACGAAATGAGGACGTGCAAAGCAGGACGAAGATATTATTGGAAGAATTGCGCAAATGAAATGGAACAGGGTAGGATACGTGTCACGGCAAAACAACGAAAGGTGAACGAAAAACATGGTACATTGGAGACCACGCGAGCACAATTGTAGTAGAGCAAGACCAAAATACCATGGCTAGACGACATCAACGGAGAAGTGGGGAGAAACTGGCACCAAATAGCACAAAAAAAAGAAGAGTGGAGAACTCATGGGAGGTTTTTGTCCAGGCGTGGATGCAAATAGGCTGAAGGAAGATTATTTGGTAATTATATCTACCTATATATCCTGTGAAATTGAAAGTTGACGGAAATGAATTAAAGTGGAATAAAGATAAAGAACTTTTGGAAGATATGGGCAGTTCATTAGATTCTAATACAAATGAACCAAAAAAATTGAAGGCACTCGTGGAGGTGCCGACAGAAGTGAAAACTCCTTATAGTAAAAAAATTACGAGCTCAATGCTTTTTCCTTATCCAAAAAGAAGTGCTACACCTATATCATTTACGCGATGCGTATGCCCTATCCTATTTATTTATACATACAAGTAATTTATATACGTACAAAATTTATTTCAACGTAGTGATGACGGTCGCAAATTCAATACTTTTTCCCTATCCAAGAAATACACAACGTCCCTAAAGAAGTTTTCAATTCAAAAATTTATTTCGTCGAAGCGATGACGTTCCCTAATTTAATACTTTTTCCCCATCCAAAAAGTGCACAACGTCCCTCAAGAAGATTTCACTTCAAATATTTATTTCGTCGAAGCGATGACGGTCGCTAATTTAATACTTTTTTCCCATCCAAAAAGTGCACAACGTCCCTCACGAGGTTATCACTTCAAATATTTATTTCGTCAAAGCGATGATGGTCGCGATGACGGTCGATAATTTAATACTTTTCCCATCCAAAAAGTGCACAACGTCCCTAAAGAAATTTTTAATTCAAAAATTTATTTCGTCGAAGCGATGACGGTCGCTAATTTAATAATTTTTCCCTATCCAAAAAGTGCACAACGTCCCTCAAGAAGCTTCCACTTCAAAAATTTATTTCGTGGAGACGATGACGGTCGCTAATTTAGTACTTTTTCCCCATCCAAAAAGTGCACAACGTCCCAAAAGAAGTTTTTACTTCAAATATTTATTTCATCGAAGCGATGATGGTCGCGATGACGGTCGCTAATTTAATACTTTTTCCATCCAAAAAGTGCACAACGTCCCTAAAAAAATTTTCAATTCAAAAATTTATTTCGTCGAAGCGATGACAGGCGCTAATTTAATATTTTTCCCCATCCAAAAAGTGCACAACGTCCCTAAAGAAATTTTCAATTCAAAAATTTATTTCTTCGAAGCGATGACGGTCGCTAATTTAATACTTTTTGCCCATCCAAAAGTGCACAACGTCCCTCAAGAAGTTTTTACTGCAAATATTTATTTCGTCGAAGCGATGATGTCGCGATGACGGTCGCTAATTTAATACTTTTCCCTATCCAAAAAGTGCACAACGTCCCTCAAGAAGTTTTCACTTCAAAAATTTATTTCGTCGGGGCGATGACGGTCTCTAATTTAATCATTTTTCTTCTTCTAAAAAGTGTACAACGCCCCTGAAGAAGTTTTCACTTCAAATATTTATTTCGTCGAAGCGATGACGGTCGCTAATTTAATACTTTTTCCCCATCCAAAAAGTGCACAACGTCCCTCAAGAAGTTTTCACTTCAAAAATCAATTTCATCGAAGTGATGACGGTCGCTAATTTAATACTTTTTTACATCAAAAAGTGCACAACGTCCCGAAAGTAGTTTTCTCACTTCAAAAATTTATTTGGCCGAAGCGATGACGGTCGCGATGACAGTCGCTAATTCAATACTTTTTCCCCATCTAAAAAGTGCACAACGTCCCTAAAGAAATTTTCACTTCAAAAGTTTATTTCTTCGAAGCGATGACGGTCGCGATGACAGTCGCTAATTCAATACTTTTTCCCCATCTAAAAAGTGCACAACGTCCCTAAAGAAATTTTCACTTCAAAAATGTATTACGTCGAAGCGATGACGGTCGCTACTTTAATATTTTTCCCCATCCAAAAAGTGCACAACATCCCTCAAGAAGTTTTCATTTCAAAAAGTTATTTCTTCGAAGCGATGACGGTCGCGATGACGGTCGCCAATTTAATACATTTTCCCATCCAAAAAATGCACAACGTCCCTAAAAAAGTTTCACTTCAATAAATATACATACACAATTTATTTCGCCGAAGAGATGACGGTCGCGAAATAAATCTTTTTACCCATACTAAAATAGATTTTACATTTATTTTAAATTTTAATACTTCTATACATTTCATATATATATATACACATAATATATATTCGTACAAAATTTATCTCGTCGAAGCGATGACGGTCGTTATGATGGTCGCAAAATCAATCCGTTTTCCCCATCGTAAAATAGGTTTTACATTTATTTTAAATTTAAATACGTCTACACAATTTATATATACACATAATATATAGCGTGAGCGATGACGGTCGCAATGACGGTCGCGATGAGGGTTGCGATGACGGTCGCGAATTCAATGCTTTTTCCCCTATCCAAAAAAAGTGCACACCGTCCTTAAAGAAGTTTTCACTTAAAAAAACTAAAGAAAGCATCAATTTGGCAAGTAAAGACGGAAAAGGCAAAGAATAAGGACCCGACTATGGAAATGAACGTGACAAATGCAAACAGAAAAGAAAATGATAGATAGAAGCAAATAAAATCGGGAATTAATTAAGGGAAAAATTATGAAGAGGGATATTTATGAAGAGGTAGAAGTCAAGAGGTTAATCAGAATCATGAAGCAATACGATCTAAACGTTCTTACTCTCCAAGAAACAAAATTTAAGAAAACCGGGATATCAGAAGTAAACAATAGCAATCTTGTTTAATATTGGTGGGGTAAATGGGTAAATAAACTGCTGGATACGGGGTTTTTAATAAATGAAAGTCTCAAGGGAATTGTAGTAACGTTTAAACCAATCTCGGAAAGAATCTGCTGTTTACGTCTGAGAGGAAAGTACAGTGGAACCTCGATAAGTCGGATTAATCGGGACAGCGACCTATCCGGGTTATCTAAAATCCAGGATAGCCGGAGAATATGGTAAAAATTAATAAAATACAGTATACTTACAGATAAACTTCATTATAATTGCAAAAACATGAAATACATAATATGCAGAGTACATCTAAATTACGTACAGTTGTATACAGTATTGTTCATTTCTTGCTCAGAAACTCAGTCAAACTGAAAACATGTTTGTCTTGCCTGATGAAAATCGGTCCGGGTTTGCTGGACTTCCGGGTTATCGGGGGCCGACTTATCGGCGTTCCACTGTACCGTCAAATATCTATAGTTAACGTACATGCACTGAGCAAAGATAAAGTTACCAATATAAAAATGGATTTTTACTCACTATTGGAAGACGTAAAAAACGTCCTACCGAAGTACGATTTAAAAGTAGTAATAGGCGACTTTAACGCAATACTTGGAAGAGAAAACATCTACAATAATATTACGGGTAAAAAGAAAACAAGAAACTTCAAATGAAAAAACGGCAGCCTTATAAGGCAAAAAAGCTATGACCAAAATCTAATTAAAACGAGAAATAAACAAAAGATTAGAAGACACAATTCCAAACGAAGATACTGACCAAGAATGAACACAAATACTTAGAGAAGATAATACCAGAAGCTACAGAAAAGACAGTTGAAAGATAAACACAGCAAATAGTAAAGATTGGTTGGATACAGGACATAAAAGGGAACTAGAAGCTAGAAGAAAAGTTAATATACAAATAAATATAACAGAAACGAGAGTTATGAAGCAGTAAAGAAAAAAGCAAAATAGACCTACAGAGAAAAGAAACGAAAATACTTAAAAGTCAAAGTAATTAAAGCTTCGGGTCTCAGATTTAAGCAGTCAAAATCGAAAGTAAAAATATTATCGTGCAGCAATGAGTTTAGGCATAGGGAATGCTCCAAAAATTGAATTCGTTAATGAAATATTTTGAAAAAATAAAATAGGGATGTGAATTAAAACAATGAAGACTGATATCGAATAAGCACACATGCTTTTTGATCGATCCTGACAAATAATAAATTTAACTTACAAAAACCAATCATAGTATTCTTACACTACGTTAACATCAAGTATAATAGTGTTAGTTAAGTGTGTATAGAAAAACATTTTCTGTGAGTACATATTTTTCTATTAATAAGTATTTCATAACCAAAGAATTTTATAAAACCGTCAATAAACAACACCAGTCATTGATCGACACCAATTTTTTGTCTTTAAAGACAATTACCAAAACCCGAAGCGGAACAGGTCCGTACTTAGGAAAATCAAATGGTGTTGAGAAATGGAATTCGACGTCACTAATAATAGCGATGAATCATTATCGCAATCCACATCACAAAAACCTTTATCTTACTCTGCTGCAGCTAGTAGACAAAAAGAGACAATCTATCCATCCAAGCTACAAGCAGTAGTTTTTAATTCTCTCAATGATGTTAAATTAGAAGAATACTTGTTAGCGGTAGGAGCTTTAGTTAGTCCAAAACACATTATTTTTTCATCAAGAATCACCAACAATCGTATCTGTATCTATTTCTCAACCAAACAAGTCGTAGATGAATTTTTTTCAAACAGTAGAGGTTTCATCACTGTAAACAATACACAAATTCAAGTCCGTAGACTAATTACTCCAAGTGAAAGACTCCTAATATCCAATGTTTCTCCCACTATCCCGCATAAGGTAATAGAAAACGAACTACTGCTCTTAGGGCTAAAACCAACTTCATCAATGTCATTTTTGCGAATAGGAACCAACAATCCTGAATACAAACATGTACTCAGTTTCCGTCGACATATTTACGTATCTCCACCCACAGGTCCAATTCCGGATACCATTTTAATAACTCATGAAGATACTACAAATCGAATTTTTTTGACATTAGACAACTTATGTTTCATTTGCAAACAACATGGCCACATTTCCAGTAGTTGCTCAGTAAATGTAAATCACTCAGAAACAGCTGTCCCAACTGCTACACTTTCAAACAGAAACGAACCTAGTACAGTAACTTCAACAGAAACGACTGCTATTACACCTTCAACAACATGCACTTCTACAATCATATCAAATAATTCAACGCCACTAACAAAAATATTATCTACAACCAACCTAACACTTCTTGATACATCAACTACAGATAATACAATGCCAGTGATATCCAAACCAAATATATCCACCTCATCAGCCCCCTCACCTCACATAGTCATAACTAACCAGCCTTCATCTTCCAGTCTAAGCAATAATTCTTGCTCGGTTAATGAAAATAAAGAGAATCCAGCACCAAAAGAATTTAGCGTATCCAACGAAGAAAATACATCTAAATCATCCTCCAAACGAACTGTATCTGAAGCAATATCACCCCCGATTGAGACATCAGCTAGTGATGATGTATTTTCAAAGCCAACTCAGAAACAAAAAAGAATAAAAACAAAAATATCAACAATACCATTAGAAACGCTAATGCAACCAATTAAAGAATTATTCAATTCCGAAAAGCAAATATTAACTTTTGAGGAAACAGTTGATTTATTTGAAAACGCTCATGGAACAAAAGATGTTATCAGCGTTATAAATAAATATACAGCAGACATTCTAGAATTTAAAAAACTCATAACCAAAATTCATTCATATACATCCGAACGCTCATTAAAATTGAAATGTACAAAGCTTAACAAAAAAATTACGAGACAGCTCACAAAAGACAACTACGAGGATGAAGAACCTGACACGGATACATCGACTGAATTATCCCAGGAGCTGAACATTCAATAATTATAACTATAACATTCAATTTATTACAATGGAATATAAATGGGTTTTATACCCATTATGAAATGCTAAAACTTTTAATTAATGATATTACCCCCGCTATCATTTGTCTCCAAGAAACGAATTTCAAAGACCAATATTGCCACACATTTAAAAATTTTTCAACATTTTATAAAAATAGAAACAACCAGGAAAAAGCAAGTGGTGGAGTGGCCATTTATGTTAAAAATACTCTTGAAGCACAAACGATTCCACTAAAAACAGACATCGAAGCTGTAGCCGTCTCAGTTAAAGCTTCCCAATGCATTAATATATGTTGCATCTATACTCCCCCAAACACACTTATCACCTTAACCGACTTAAAAGCACTCATTTCATAAATACCTATGCCCAGACTAATAGTAGGAGATTTCAATAGTCACAACCCAATGTGGGGCTCAACAAATTTTAATATCAAAGGCAGACTAATCGAAGACTTGTTAACTGAAGAAAATTTAAACATTCTCAATGATGGAAGACCAACCAGATTTAATGTACATACTGGTACAACATCGGCAATCGATCTATCGATTTGTGACCCAACTATTTCAACTGCTCTTAATTGGGATCCCCTACCCTTTTTGTATGGGAGCGACCATTACCCAATAAAAATGTCTGTATTTTCTGATGACAATATCTCTGAATACCAACCAGTCCGAAAATGGAACCTGAAAAACGCTAATTGGTACAAGTACGCTGATGCCATAGAAACAGGCATAGAATCACAAGAATCTAGTTTTGAAAACACTGATATAAATGAAACTCTTAACATTTTTACGAATATTATTACATACGCGGCAGAAACACATATAGGAAAAACTAAAATATTAAGGAAACACAGACCTCTACCATGGTGGAATACGGAATGTCAAAATGCAATCAAGCAATATAAAGCATCTTTTAATAAAATGAAAAAACATAGTAACACAACTAACATAACTGAATACAAAAAACAGAGAGCACATGCTCGATATATAACAAAAAATGCTCGAAAAACCAACTGGAGGAAATTTGTCTCAAATATAAACAGTACAACACCTTTATCTACAGTCTGGGCCAATATTCGTAAAATATCAGGAAAAAACAAATTTTACCAAGTGCCTTTTATTACTCACAATACTAATATAATAACAAAACCTAATGAAATAGCTGATGCTTTTGCTACATACTTCGAAAAAAACTCCAGCAATAGCAACTATTCCGAAGAGTTTATACAACACAAAATCATCACAGAAAATCAACAGCTCGATTGTGAAGATAGAGATAACAGTTCCTTCAATATCCGTTTAACCTTAGATGAACTTAACTTTGCCCTTAATACTACAAAAAACTCTGCTCCTGGACCCGATAATATACCTTTAGTATTCTTGGAAAAACTGCCAGACAATGCAAAGTGTACTCTTCTAAAAATTTTCAATCGAATATGGTTAAATAATGTCTTTCCAACCTCCTGGAGTGATTCAATAATTATACCTATTCTCAAACCTAACAATGCACGAACTAAAATTTCCTCATATAGACCCATCTCTCTCACCAATGTAATGTGCAAAGTCATGGAAAAAATAGTTAATAAAAGATTGCTATGGATATTAGAAGAAAATCACCTCCTGGTTAACGAGCAAAGTGGATTTCGACAAAATCGAACTACTACTGACAACCTCATTGATTTAGAATCTGAAATTCTTGAATCTTTCGCAAACAAACAGGAAACTATTGCAGTATTCATAGACATTACAAAAGCATTTGACACAGCATGGCGTTACGATATTATCAGATCATTACACACTTGGAATATTAGAGGTAATATCATTAATTTCATTTCAAATTTCCTTAAACAACGCAATTTTCAAGTAAGAGTCAATCACTGCACATCTTCAATAAGACTTCAAGCAAATGGCACCCCTCAGGGGTCTGTAATAAGCGCAACGTTATTTTTAATTGCCATTAATAATATTATAGCATCAAACTCCAGCTTAGTTCATGGCAGATTATATGCGGATGATCTGGTATTAGTATCTTCAGGAAAAAACATCTCATCAGTACAGCGTCACTTACAAACCTCACTTCATGAACTCGAAAACTGGTCGAAGAAAACAGGATTTCAGTTTTCACTCAGCAAATCGAAGTGTTTGTTATTTTCAAAGAAACGTGATCCGAATAAACCGCAACTAAAATTATGTAACCAAATCCTGAATTATGCCGATGATATTAGGTTTTTAGGGATGATTTTTGATACGAAACTCACATGGAAAAAACACATTCTACAAATAAAAAAAACATGCCAAAATGGAATTAATCTTATGAAAACTCTCTCTAATAAAAACTATGGAGCTGACTATAACTGCCTAATCCATATTTATAAAACCCTAATTAGATCTAAAATAGATTACGGTTCCATAGTATATGCATCTGCGAAAGAATCCTTATTACACCACCTTGACGTAATCCAAAATACGGCATTAAGAATAGCTACAGGAGCATTTCGGACCAGCCCAATAGAAAGTTTACGAGCAGAAACTGGAGAGCCATCACTTGAACATAGAAGGATGCACTTAACTCTCACATACGCATTTGCTGCTAATTCTAATCCAAACAATCCATCTAGAAATAACATATTCACTGATCGTTTTAAAAACCTATATACTGAAAATAGGAACATGAAACCGCCATTCTACGAAAGAGTTAGGCAAACCCTTAGGACTTTACAAATTCCGATACCAAATACCTATTCCAACTTCATAGAAATTCCTCCTCCTTGGACATTAAGCATTCCTCAATCCGATACATCCTTAAATATCTTTAGAAAGAACGATACTCCACACTCCTTAATAAAAAATACTTTCATCAACAAACTAACAAAATTTTCTAAGTCCTATCATATATATACAGACGCTTCTAAAACATCTACTGGAGTTGGGGCAGCTGTCATTACTCCAAATAGTACACTTGAGTATAAACTACCATCCTTAAGCTGTATACATACTGGCGAGCTATACGCCATCTATCAATCTCTCGTTCATATTAACTCCAGTAATATATCCAATGCTCTTATAATTACCGATTCCCTCAGTTCCATCCATACCATTAACCAACTGTACACGAAGCATCCAATTGCTCTCCTAATTAAAAAAGAACTAGCTACCATTCAAAACAACAACCATATTGTACAATTCCTATGGGTTCCTTCACACATTGGCCTCCAAGGAAATGAAGCGGCGGATCGGACAGCTCAACAAGCCAGGGACAGTGAAACCGCGAGTGAAGTGAGAGATGTAGTTCTTAATGATTTAAAATCATTTATTAAAGTGAAAGTCGAAAATCTGTGGCAAAACCAGTGGGACAGTTCAACTTCAAAACTTCGCGAAGTGAAAACGTTTGTAAAACCGTGGAAATCTCAAATTCACAACAGAACTCACCATGTCATTGTTACTCGCCTTCGTCTAGGACATACCCGACTTACCCACGGACACATAATTGGTCACACTAATCCCACTTTATGTGAAAACTGTAATATCCCACTAAGTGTTAAGCATGTACTTGCAGAGTGTCCAAAATACCAGTTGCAGAGACAGAACAACCACATCCTCGGATCAACAAGTGAAATCTTAGGAGAAAATTGTAAAATTGAACACTTGGTAAAATTCCTTAAAGATATCAATGTATTTAACAAAATCTAACATATGTAAATAAATTACCTTATGTATATGTATATGTCGCTAATAACCTCCGAGGTTGATGCGACCATTTTGTAAAATAAAAAAAAAAAAATTAAAACAATATTAGAAAATTATATTATTTTATTAATTTACTCTATAATACGAATATTCGTCAATGATTTCTGTTAAAGTTAATTTTAAACTAAAACATATTGTTTACATCAAAAACGTAAAATGTAATATGAATAATTAATTATGTATTCCTTATTTATATACATAATATGTTTATTTCACAGCAGTATACTCTGTATAGTAGTGTCAAACTCCATATTGTAAGAAAAAGGTATTATGAGATGAATCTAAATATGAGAAAATATATACCCAGAGTACCCTTTATAAAATGTTGCCTTTTATTTTTTATTACCCAGGCCTGGAAAATAGCCTCGGCTTCATTTTTTTTAATAACCTTTTCTGATATTCTGTACCAAACTGGAATTATCGACCAATGTCACACTAAAAATTAACCCCCCTTATATATTTACATAAAGTACATTGAAAACTATGATTATTGGTACAAAATGCTTATTAACTATTTTTAATGGGAAATAAGCCACAATTTTACTAAAAGAATGATTTTATTAACGTTTCGACGTCCAAATCGGATGCCGTTGTCAAAATACAAAAAATATTGAATATTTTTTGTATGACAACGGCATCCGATTTACGTTAAATTCCGACAACGTTAATAAAATCATTGTTTTAGTAAAAGTGTGGCTTATTTCCCATTAAAAATAGTTAATTACAAAAATGCCACAAGAAAGTAGCTTCAGAACAACATTAAAATGCTTATTAAGCATTTTTTTTATTTTTCTAAATTTTCTCAAAAAGAAGATATTTATTTCATTTTTAAAGTGAAATAATTTAGTGCATTTCAAAGATTGCATCTTAAGATTTAAAAAATACGTATAAAATTGAAATATGGCCCTTTCAACTTGAGTAATATCCTCTTAAAAGTGGTAGAAATTCTGTAAAACTACGAAGATTTCAAAAATTACATTTTTGAGACGTCGTCGTATTATTTAAATAGAATTTTTGAGATTTTTTTGAACGAAACGTTGCTTCGTACGATGTTTGAAAAGTAATTTATGTAAATTTGAGATTTTTTATAGGTAAAATTGACAAAATTCATTCAAGTCCAAGTAGCTGCCCACACTGTGTTTATGCACATAATTTTTTTTCTTTTTATATAACTATAAAAGAGCGTAATGTTCTTTTTTTACTTTCAGTTTGTAAAATTTAATTTGATCAATTCATTAAAAAGTTATGTTAAATTTAGTTAACCTAGCGTTCAGCAGAACGTTGCCGTAATAGAAGCTGTATATTTTATTTTTTGGTTCCTTGGTAGTTTTTTGTGTAAAATTTTCTGAATTTTCAAATGGTCAGGTCAGTTTCTTTCTAAAATTTATATTTTTGTGGGTATTTTAAAAAAACAGCTAATTTTGCAGTTAATTGTTTAATAATAAATGAAGCACCACTTTTGGAGTAGAACTTTTTGATATGTTTATTATTCATTTCTTAATAAAAATGTAAAAAGCTCTATCTTGTTATATTTTTTTCGTAACTAAAAACTACATTGATTCCACTAAAATTAAATTTTGGCGTTCGTTGAGTTAGTCATTAATTGTAAATGCCACAATGCAATTTAATAGTATGCTCTTGTTAACTGATTTGCTTAGTATGTTTCCTGAAGGGGTCTATCAGAATTAGCAATTAGTGTAGGGTTAGGTGTTAACAAATTGCTTCTGCTTGATCTCCTTATATACATATGTATAGTTCATTAATGTCATACACAGAGGTTCTGGTGTCAAGTTGCATGAAATGTGGTTTCTGTACAGAATAATTTCTCTTTCGAAATTTGTTTGATATTCCACTCACATCGTTAGTTTTGAAACAAATACAGGGGACGTTTTGTCCGAAGATTTGGTATTAACAAAATTTTAAAATTATACTTTGTAATTGTTCTATTTATTAGTTATTTAAAATGGTAGATATCTATTTACAATATTTTATTAAAATACTTAATATTATTAAAATCTCTTCTTCTTCTTCCTATTTATAAGCAATCCTGCTTGTTCATTGGCGGATTGATACCTCTATGGAAGGTTGTCACTCCATCTTTTGCGCGTTCGGCCGATACTTCTTCTACCGATTGGTGATTTATTTCGTGCTATTTTGACCACACGTGTCTACCCCATTCTGGTTATGTGGTTGTTCCATTCTATTTTTCTATTTAGTGTCCATTGGTTTATACAATGTACGTTACATTGTCTTCTAATATCTTCGCTCCTCTTTCGATCACTCAGTGTATTTCCTGTAATTCTTCTCAGTACTCTCATCTCTGCCGTATCCAGTATTCTTTGTGTTGTGGCTGTATCTGGTCTTGTTTCTGATGCATATGTCATTATTGGTCTTACACTGGCTTTATAAATTCTTGACTTCATCTCAGTGTTAATATGTCGGTTTCGCCATATAGTGTTATTAATTAAGGCATCCTGCCAATCTATTTGTATTTTGTACTTGACTTCTCACTTCTTTGTCTAGGTCTCCGTAACTTGACAATGTAATTCCAAGGTATTTTATTTCCATTACTTGTTTAATACTGATAACATCAATTTCTATTTTTCATCTGATTGGTTCTTTACTGATTACTATTGTTTTGGTTTTCTGAGATGAAATTGTCATATTGAATTCTTTTGCTTTTATGTTAAATCTGTGGACTAATCTTTGCAGACTATCTTCATCTTGGGCTATCAATATTGCGTCGTCTGCGTAGCAGAGTATTTTTACTTCTTTTTTTCCCATTCTATATCCTCTTCCTTTGTTGACGTTTTTGATGATTTCATCCATGATTAAATTGAAAAGCATAGAACTCAATGAGTCTTCCTGTCTTATTCCGCAGCCTATATCTATAGGTTCTGTAAGTTGTCCATCTATTCTGACTTCCATTTTGTTGTTTTTTTGGTAGATGTTCTCAATAGTTTTTATGATATCTAGAGGAACTTTTCTATTATACAGCAGATGGATTACATCTTTGAGTCTTACTCTGTTAAATGCTTTTCTTAAGTCAATCAGACATAGAAATGCTGGTCTGTTATACTCTAGTGATTTCTCAGTAATTTGCTTTATGACGAATATTGCATCTATACACGATCTCCCAGTACGAAAACCCTGTTGTTTATCTGCTAAACTTATCCTCTGATTCATTATGTCTTTTAAGATTTTAGTTGTAAGTTTTAAGGTAGTATTTAACAAGTTAATACTTCTGTAGTTTTCTGGCTGCTTTTTATCTCATTTATGAATAGTAGAATTAGTTCGCCCGTTCTCCATTTTCCGGTATTTTATTGTGTTTTATGATTTTGTTAATTAATGTTGTTAATAATTTTTCTGTCATTGCTGCTCCACAATATTTCAGTAATTCGTTTGGTATTCCATCCTTTCCTGCAGCTTTTCTCTTCTTCAGCTTTCCGAGTGTTTTTCGTACTTCCTGTGCACTTATATTAACATCTTCATTTGTGGTAATTTCTGGTGTTTCCGGTTCTAGCATCATTTGTTCTTCCTTTGCATAGAGCTTTTTTAGATAGTCAATCCATGTATCCTTTTCTATGTGTTTTGGTTCTATTAGTTCCTTTACCTCCGTTCTTTGATCTCTTATAAAGCACCATATTTCCTTTTGGATACCATAAAATCATGTTCCATTTATTTTAAAAAACGTTTTCAGTGATCATTTTTTATTCTTCTTACCACTGAATGTGTTTCGTTTCTTATAGTCTTATAATTATCGTACGCCTCTTGTGTTTTAGTTGACATGTATTTTAGGTAAGATTTTTTCTTCTCTTTACATTTTTCCTTCACTTCTCTACAAAACCATAGAGTTCTTCGTCTTGGAAGCGATTTATTTTTATTAATGTTTCTTTCACCAAGAATTTCCTTGACTGAGGCTAACATATTAGACATAATTTTTGTCCAGCTTTCTTCGACTCCGTCACTTTCTGTGATATACATGTTGCTGCTTTTCCCGTTAGTCTTTTTTGGAATAGGTATCTTGTGGAGTCGTCTTGTAAGCTTTCGACTTTAATCTTGGTGGTGTATTCTGCTGTTTTTTTTATCACATGTATATGTGTTTTCATTCTGATTTTGCACAATACCATTTTATGATCGCTTCCTACTTCTGCTGATGTTAGTGCTCTTACATCCAAGATTAGAGACGGGTGTAACTCTCTATTCGACAGAATATAGTCTATCATAGATCTTTGTCCTCTAGTGTTTTCAAAGGTGTATTTGTATTGTTCTTTGTGAGGAAAAATGTATTGTTAATTCGTATTTCATTTACGCTGCAGAGGGCCGTCAGAAGGTCTCCGTTTTCATTTCTTATATTTTCATTATATCGCTGTTTTATTCCCGGGACAGTGTTATTGCCAACACGGGCATTAAAGTCACCCATAATGATTATATATTCATCATTTGGGAACTCGTTTATTACAGTCTGAAAGTGTTAATAGAAGTTTTCTCTTATGGTGGCATCCCTGTTGTTCTCAGGTGCATATATCGCTATCACGTTCAGAGGTTTGACATCCAGTTTGACTTTTACACTAACTATTCTTTCGGAGATATATCGGCACTCTTGTACTTGGTGTACAAATTTTCTGTGGACTAGCAGTGGGACTCCTTCCTTGGCTTTCGTATCTTTTGCAACACTACTGTAAATCATGAGATATTCATCCAGCATAATTTGACCCTTTCCTTTTTTCTTGGCCTCTTGTAGTGCACATATACATTGCGGTGGAATAAGTGTTGCCCCCCCTGTTAACTTGTTTATTTTAAAAATATAAGCAAAACGCTCGGACAGGTCGATTTTTAAACTAACCACAGTATATTATAGCATCAACGTTTCGAACTTTATGCGATCCCTCTTCAGGTGACAGCCATAACTTTGATTTTTTTAAATGGTAAAGTACATCATGTGACACCTCATTTAACAGCTTTTGAAATACTGATTTCAAAAATGTATAATACTTTAATCCTTTTTGAGATTGTAGGCGCAAAATTTCGGTCGAACACTTTTTAAACGCATTTATTTTTTTCGAATTTTGAGAAAACTAATAAGTATTTTTGAAAAATTTAAACGCAGAATGAAAGATTATATTATTACCGAGGGCTGACAGTCCCTTTTTTTTTTTTGTTTTTTTTTTTGTTTTTTATGGCATTGACTTGGGTGTCATTTAGCCAGTCACAACTTTTTTTTTTGTTTTCTGTTCATACATAAGGAAGGCAATGAGGTCCTTAGAGTTCCATAGCAAACTCTTCTACAGCTCTCTACTCAGTTCAAAAGCTGGCCGCTATGGACTGTCCAAGTTGCTCACCACATTTTCCATTATGTATCTTCTTCTTCTTCTTCTTCTTTTTTCATATGTACATAATATACCAAATTATCAGGATTAACAAGTTTAGAGATTAATTTTAGTTTCACAGATAAATTTCATTAAACAATCATATATATTCTTGCTGTTCAGAGACAATAGATAGGATACATTGAAAGGTGGAAAAACATTACATTTTATTAAATCTTGGATTAAATTATATGTGCATGGAATATATTTTGCGCACTCAAAGAAAGTATGATTTAAGTCACCAACCTTCTGACATTCTGTACAAAGATTTGAATCAAAAACTTTAATTCTTGCTAGATGTAGAGGGAAACATGCATGTCCAAACTTCATTCTAATTAATGTTGTTATATATCTTCGAGGTACTACGTAATTTTTAAACCAATATATATTTGGAACAGAAGGTTGAATCAGTGAATACTGAGATTTGGATTGTTTACAAAGATCTCGCCATGATTGACTCCACTGATTTTTAACTCGATGCTTAATAGTGTTAACTAAGTCAGATATGCAAAACTTACGATTATGTGAAGTACCATATTCAATGGCTTTTTTAGCCAACCTATCAACATATTCATTATGCGTTAGTCCTATATGAGCCTTAACCCATAAAAAGTTCACTCTTCTTTTATTTTTATGAATTTCAAAAAGGATTTTCTTAATTAGTAGGATATAAATATTTGAATTGTTATTGGGAAAATCTATAGTTTGAATAGCAAGAAGAACAGAGAGTGAATCGGAAATAATTGTTGCAGATATATCTTCTGATTCTTTAAAATATTGCAGGGCCTCATAAATTGCTATGGCTTCAGCACTGAAGATAGAAAAATCATGGCCTAACTTAAATATTTTTTCTGTTTTAGTAGCAGGTATGAAAAAGGCACATCCAGTGCCAACTAACGTCTTAGATGCATCTGTATATATATTTATAGAATCTGGCCAATTATCTAAGAATGTTCTTAAGATGTTAGAGCTAATATTACTGTTTTCATGGTAACTTGGTTTTACTAATTTAACTGTATGTAAAAAAGAATGAAAATCTTTGAGTCCAAAACTATCAATCATGTTATAATCACAGTCAAAATTTAACAGATCTCGAAAAGCCTCGCAAAGGGGAGGAGAGTCCTTTAGCTTCCAGTATTTATTAGTTAAATCTGCTACATTCAGCTTGTTAATATTTTGGTAAAGACCGATATTTAGGTAACGAATTTTCATTAAAAATTTCTGGCTGAGATATTTCCTTCTATAATTGAGTGGAATTTCTAAAGCTTCTACATGTAAAGCTTTATTTGGGGTTGATTTCATAGCTCCCAAACAGATACGGAGTCCTAAGTTTTGTACAACGTCTACTTTGTTTAAAATATGTTTAGAAGCTGAGCCATATAGAATACTACCATAATCAATTATAGATCTAATATATGATCGATAGAAAAGCAAAGAAGTTTCAACATCAGCTCCCCACCAGATCCTTGAAACTGATTTAAGAAAATTTAGACCCTTATTACATCGATTTATCATAAAGTCAATATGTAATTTCCAAGTCAATTTACGATCCAAAATCATTCCCAAATACTTAATGGAAGAAGCAAATGCATAGTCGTAGCCATTAAGTTTTAAATTCTCTATTTTTGGGATATTATGTCGAGTGAAAATACAGACAGTAGATTTATTTTGAGCTATTTCGAATCCGTTTTGATTGAACCATAAATTAACACAACATTGAATTCGTCCTAAGGTTTGAACCGAGTTATCATAAGTTTTGGCCTGTGAATACAGGAGAAAATCATCAGCATATTGTATTATTTGAAATTTAAAAATGTCAGTAGGGACTTTATGCAAATCCGCAGTATACATATTAAACAAAAGGGGACTCAATACTGATCCCTGTGGTAGTCCTAAATTATTATATCTAGGGCCTATCAGTTTATTATAATTAGTTCTTAGATATATCTTTCTGCAGGAATAAAAATTATAAAGAGCTTCAGCCAACTGAGGCGGTATATGAAAATGTTTTATCAATTTTTCCCTTAAAATGTCAAGACTGACATTGTCATATGCACTTTCAATGTCTAAGCATATAGTAGGTAAATAGGTGTTGTTGGAAAATGTGTTTTGAATATCTGTTACTAGTGTAGAAAGTGCGTCTAAAGTACCATATCCTTTTTTATAACCAAACTGAAAATCTGGAAGAAGTTTATTTTTTTCTACCCACCATTCCAACCTGTGTTTTATCATTCGTTCTAGAGTTTTCAACATACAGGACATAAGAGAAATCGGTCTATATGACTGAGCCAAATTTGAGTTTTTACCTGGTTTTAATATTGGTAAAACAATTACATCGTGAAATTGATCAATAACTGATTTATTGCTGATTACACAATTAAAAATATCTAACATTAGAAGTTTGGCAATTTTAGGGAGATGTTGAATCATTGGATATTTAATATTATCAAATCCTGGACTCGTGTTATTTCGATTTTTTAGAACATATTCTAGTTCTGTAATATTAAAAGGTTCTAGTAAAAAATGGCTTTGCTTTTCTGGAATATAATTATGAGTATTAGGTGGTTTAACAGATGGCGGAGCAATTTTATCAAAGATTTCATCCTCTAAGGTGTTATCCAAATTGTTTGCATTTGGAATTGATTTTCTATTTAGTTTTCTGGCTTGCTTCCACAACGTTGTAGTTGGAGTATTTTTGTTTAGAGAAGACACAAAATCTTTCCAACTCTTTTTAGCTATCAATTTTAGATTCTTCTTAGTTTTAGCCATGCTAGCTTGACACTTTATATAATTATTAAAATTAGCATTTTTTTTAGATTCTGTCAGTGCTTCTTGCCTTTCTTTAATAATTGTATCACATTCTGTATTCCACCAAGGTGGGGAACAACGAATTTTATTTTTAAAAGTTTTATATTGCGGGATTGAAATGTGCGCAGCATGATTCATACTATCTATTAGAAAGCAATATTTATCAGATGTACTGTCCATTTCGTAAACACTATTAAAAAAATTTTCAACTGAGGTTGTGTATAGATTCCAATTGGCTTTTCTAATGTTCCACTTACTTCTGGGTATAAACTCTTCAGTTGTAGTACTATCTAATATTTCCATATTGATAATAAAATGATTAGAGCCTAGTGTGTCAGAATGTATGTACCAGTGGATTTTATTAGCTATGTCAGGAGTAACAAAAGTTACATCAATTGCTGAACTATTTTGATCTGGTCGAGTAAGAACAGTAGGCTCGCCATTATTTATTACGATAAGGTTGAGATCATCTGCAGTATTAATAAGCTGTGTTCCAACTGTGTCATTGTAACTAGATCCCCAAATAGTATGGTGAGCATTAAAATCTCCTCCTATAATTGCTGAATTATTAACTTGCGAGAAGATGTTTGTCCAATCATTTATTGAACTTTTACTTTTAGGTGGTCTATATATAGATAAAATATTCAGATCCTTTGTTTTATATTTAATTGTTACACCACAAACTTCTATTTCCGTTTTAAAATTAGAGTTTAAATTTAATTCACTAAAAGTAATTGAATTGTGGATGAGAATAGCTACACCACCGAAGCCATCATTTCTGTCTTTTCTAACCAAATTATAATTTTTAAAATGATAACTAATATCTTTTTTGAACCATGTTTCACTAATTAGGAGGATGTCTATACTTTTATTATTTAAATAATGCATTAAACTACCTTTGTTTGATATAGCAGATCTGGAATTCCACTGACTTATTTTTAAATTATGTTGTATTGACATTATGAATTAATTATGAACTGTTCTACTTCTTTAATAATTATTTTGTTGTCTAAGGTTTTTATGTCTTGTACTGTATGAATATTTTTAAAAAAGTTTATTATAAATGTTGCTACAGATTTAGCTAGTTCAGTTTTATTTTCGATATTATTATTCGGTGTATAAGAATTAGTTGGCAAAGGTTGAGACGGTCCAAAAGTGAAGGGGAACATCGGTTTATGAGATGTTGATTCTAAAATAGGTGAATTTGCTTTTCTTTTCTTTCCTGAGTGTTCATTTGAATTATTTATATTAGAGTTTGATTGAGTCAAAAATTGAGATCTATTAATTTCTACAGTTGGCCGAGTCGGACCAAGATTTTTATCATTATTATTAATTGGTAGGGATGGAAATTCTTTTTCATTATTATTTAAACAAGAGAAAGAGTTGGGACTGATGAGTGCCGAAAAGGAGTTTTCACATATTAATCTAGCTTCCACAAAAGTAGTTTTTTGTTCTATCATAATATTCTTAATTTTCGTTTGTTTTTCATAAAATGGACATTTTTTGATATTGTCACATGTTCGTTATTTTTGCAATGTATACAAAACATACTTTTTTCGCAATGATGGTCTTTATTTTTAATTTCACCGCACTGTATACATAGTTCCTGTGTACTTCGGCATTGCCCTGAAACATGCCCAAATTTTAAACACTTATAACATTGAACAACTCGGCCAAAAAACTGTTCAACAGAAAAATATACTCTATTAAAGGCAACATAATTCGGTAAAATATTGCCTTCAAAAGTTATAATTATAGTTTTTTTGTCCACATATTCAATTTTATCTTCTTTTTGTACCCTACGCTTAGTCCTATATATACTCAAAACATTAGAAGGAGTTTCGATGTTATCCATGAGATATTTCACATCATATCTAGTGTCAACGTCTTTCACCACACCTTTTATTTCTAGTAAATGACTAGGAATATATGCTTTCAAATTTTGTTCTTTAAGTGAGCTGTTATTGACGAGGTTATTTGCCTCTAACCGAGAAGTAAGCAAAACTTTTACACGGTTCCTACCTATACTTTTAATTTCTCGAACATTCGTTAACTTTAATTTTTTTAAAATAAGGTGCCCAATCGTCATTGCATGTAATTTTCCCAAATTAAGATCATCACCAATCCTTTCAATGTAAACCCAAATATTATCAAGATTATACTTATCTGAAAGCAAATTGAATTGTTTAATCTTCGGTCTCGCATTTTGTCCATCATCTTGCATATTCAATTCCATTTTACTAATAATATCACCATTATCCGCAGTCACTCGCGTCACAAGAGACGTCCCTGACTCACTTTAATCCCCCATTTAGGGGGAAATAAGTTTTAAACCACTATATACTGAAATGTTTTTGTTTATAAACACTAAATTAATTATTAACCACTACTTTATCTTCCAAAAAACACCAAAACTTTTATCTTTTACAGGAGCAGATCAAAATATCAACATCAACTTTGACAGTTATTTTGACGTGTGTGACAGTCCCTTAGAATAAACAAAATGTTTCTTTTGAATGATATTTAAATTTTAAAATAATTTTTAAATTTTCTCTTTTTTCACCACTGTGACTTATTAAAATAAACATTATAGGAGTTCTCAGGGACTTTGGACCATCGAGAATACTGTAATATTTCATTCTGCGTTTAAATTTTTCAAAAATATTTATTAGTTTTTCAGGATTCGAAAAAAATGATTGCATTTAGAAAGAATTCGACCGAAATTTTGCGCCTACGCTCTCAAACAGGATTAAAGTATTATACGTTTTTGAAACAGTATTTTAAGAGCTTTTAAATGAGGTGTCACATGATGCACTTTCCCATTTAAAAAAATCAAAGTTATGGCTGTCACCTGAAGAGGTATCGCGTAAAGTTCGAAACGTTGATGCTATAATATACTATGGTTAGTTTAAAAATCGACCTGTCCGAGCGTTTTGCTTATATTCTTAAAATAAACAAGTTAACAGGGGGGGGCAACACTTATTCCACCGCACTGTATGTGTATATTTTATTAAAATTATATTAAAATTAAAACTAAAATTAAAATTTTATTAAAATCTCAGTTAAAATATTAAACGGAGGAGTTTCCACATATTCGAGACAAAAAATACAGAGTGAGTTTTATGTATGAAACGTCTCAATGATCTCGAAAACGGCTTGCACGATTTTTATAGATTTTCATGGGTAAAGGCAGGGCCGGCGATAACGGGCCTGCAAGGGATGCACTGCAGGCGGGCGCCCCTGTTTGGGGGGCGCCAAAATAAGCTTTTTCTCTGCCGGTGCTATACAAAATACTAATTTAAAGGAAACCGAAGGGCGCCTATGCTTCTTTTGCAGGCGGGCGCCTTATACCCTAGCGCCGGTACTGGGTAAAGGTCTTCTAATGCGGCCTATATTATAGTGGTAATTTTATTGTTGTCAGATTTTCCGTTTTTCTGGAAATCTAATGAACTTTCTTATTTCAAATGGGATGCCCTATATATTTTTTTACGTTTTGAAATCCTTAAGAAATACTGATTATTTTCATGTACTATTTATTCCCTATACCTAAATGCCGTAATTGCGGAGAAATTGGTATATTTATAAAAAAAAAAAATAACTAAATTATTAAAATCAATGTTTTCGGTCCGAGCAGACATTATTTTAGATCCTTTGGATCATGGGGCATAAAATAGTTATTTTCCTAACTAGTGCGGAAAGTCATACTTTTCCGCACGCGATTGAAGTTTGCCGAACGACGCGAAGCGAAGTTCCTTACCAGCAATTTTGTGCAGAGAAATATGCAAAACTCTCTTTTTACAACGTTAAAAGATATGCGTGAAAAACGTTTTTATTGATTATCTCAGAAGAGTGTAGCTCCCATAAGGCGAGTTTTGCATTTACACGCCTCATATGCAAAGAGGTAGTCCAGAGAAATAAGATTTTTCTCGTGACACATCCCCCTCCAGGCCGAAACCAAATTTTTTGAGTAGTATGGACATCTATATTATTAACCTATATGTTTCCTGCAGCCGATTTTGATGATATACATAGTTATAAACAAATGAAGATCAAAAAACGCTAAATTTTCGCTTTTTTCGTCTATTACCAAAAAGTTAAGCACTTTAAACAAATTTGACTGTAAGAAACTCATAAATCGTATAAAAAACTTCAATATGGCGTTCGCTGAATATGTCCATCCTTATTGGTTGCTTAGAAAATTGCAAAATAAATCATAAATTTTGAGTTTTTAAAAATATTCATAACTTATGTAAAAATTAACTTAGAACCTTCTTATTACACGGAATGCTGATACTTCTTGTACTTAAATTATATTTTAAATTTCAAAGCAATTTTTCAAATAGTTTAAAAGTTATTTAATTTGTTTATCCCAAATTCATTTTTTTTGCAACACTACAAGTCAGAAAATTATGAGGCTACAATCATACTTCGGACAGTTTATGAAAGAAGAGCATTTATACTATTACCAATATTAAAAATAAATGACAAAAAATAATTTTAAACAGTGTAAAATTATTTTGAAAAAACATGTCGATTTTTTGCTTACTTATAAACAATTAGAATAACTTTTTAACCGTTACCTGTAGAAAAATTATTTTTTCATATTTAGAAAGACTGAATTTTTATACACATTTAGAAAGAAAAACAACTGTCCTAGGACAATTAGGGACAAAGTTAGCCCCCCCCCCCCCATATATTTAATTCACATGTTTTTGCAAAATAATTTTGCAATATTTATAATTATTTTTTGTAATCTTTTTTAATTAAATTAATACTGTAAATTTCCTTCTTCCATAAACTATCCAGAGTATTACTGTAGCTTCATGATTTTCTGACTTACAGTGTTGCAAAAAAAATAAATTTGGGAAAAACAAATTAAATAACTTTTAAACTATTTGACCAATTTCTTCGAAATTTAGGGTATGAATTAAGCACCATAAGTCTCAGCATTCCGTGTAATAAGAAGGTTCTAAGTTAATTTTTACATAAGTTATAAATATTTATAAAAACTCAAAATTTATGATTTATTTTGCAATTTTCTAAGCAACCAATAAGGATAGACATATTAATCAAACGCCATATTGAAGTTTTTTATACCGTTTATGAGTTTCTTACTCTCAAATTTGTTTAAAATGACTATTTTCTTAGTAATAGACGAAATAAGCGAAAATTTACCGTTTTTTAATCTTCATTTGTTTATAAATACGTATATCATCAAAATCGGCTGCAGGAAATATATGGGTTATTATTATAGATGTCCATATTACTCAAAAAATTTCGTTTCGGCCTGGAGGGGGTTGTGTCACCAACGGGCTATTTTTTTTCCTTATTTCTCTGTTTATGCTTAAATTAAATAGAAGAGGGAGGCCCTTCTCCATTGTAACTGGTACTTAATTCCGAGGTTAAACAGTATAGAACTCAGGAGATATATGGCACGAGGAGAAAAGTGTTAACTAAGAGATTCTCCAAAAAATTGGACAACTGTCAAGGTTTATATCCTTGGCACGGAGTTGACGCAGTGTTGCACCAGACAGCATTTACTCATGACTCGTGGGAATAAAATTGCAACCTTTGAACTCTCCATATTGTAGAAAAGGCGTATCCCGGATTTTATACAATTAGGATCATCCATTTAAGAGGAAACAGTAGCGACCAACAGGTAGCAAAAACGCGTTCCAAGGTTTCAGCTGTAATTTTGAATATTTTTTCGAGATATTTGGTACACTTATTCGCAATATAATAAAGAATGGCGGTACAGAGCCTAATTTGAAAAATATATTAATATGTGGAAATTACTCTGTAATTAAATACAATATTAAAAAACGAGCCTGTACCGTCATTAAGAAAAACAAAAAAATACACTTTCTTGTGTTTCTTTTGTGTCATTTTGGAACTACTAAAATTTTTTATTTCATTAGTAGTTCCAAAATGACACAAAATTTAAGCATCGGATAAAAAAGTTTATTTGTAGAAAGTGTATTTTTTTTGTTTTTCTTAATGGCGGTACAGGCTCGTTTTTGTAATATTGTATTTAATTACAGATTAATTTCCAAATATTAATATATTTTTCAAATTGAGCTTTGTACCGCCATTCTTTATTATATTACGAATATGTGTGCCAAATATCTCGAAAAAATATTCAAAATTACAGCCGCTATCTTGGAACGCGTTTTAGCTACCTGTTGACCGGTACTGTTTCCTCTTAAGAGAACATTAGGCATGCCTCCAGACTTTTGGTCTACTCTGTATACAAACAAATATCCACTTTTGTTGGTTCTAATATATCAAAAAAAGAATGTGTGCGTACTTTGTACGCACGTAAGAAGTTATACTTCTATTATGTGATTTCAACGAAATTTAATCAAAAATTAAAAACACACACAAACACATTGAATAATGCCACGAAGATATGATTTCTGAACAATAATTGTTGGCAAAAATTTTAACTAAATACGCATTTTCTTAAAAAAATTATATAACAAATATACTTACAATCATAAAATGTATAAAAAAAGAAAAAAAAAAAGGAAAAACTTGCATTGGGAATCGAACCCGAGCATTTTACGGTGCTTAGATTTCTAATCGAAGCCTCTATTTACCCACTTACACATATCCATCATGTGGGAAGATAAGCCAACTGAGCGTTTTACTGTTTGACAGTTCTGAATTTAATCAAATTCGTTTGATTTTTGTGGAATTAAAATATTAAAATACAACAAAACATAGAGTAAGAAAACAATATATTAGATGAAGATTGGTAGACATTTTGTTGGTAATCAAATTATGTAAATCAAAGCATTACTTACTAGATAGGTACATTTTCCATTTTCCAAATATGTAAGTACCTACCTATGTAATTTTTTATTACAATACTGAAACATTACAATTACATACCTGTTGCTTTTAAAAACTATTATTTAAAAAGTCACTACAATTATAAACTTGCTTTTGTCTGTGTCTTCAACAAAAACTAATATACACAACATTTGTTTACCCATAACCATTGACGTATTAATAAAATAACCGACATATTGAACAATTGTTGACAGGTCAATGTAATTAATTGACCAATCAGAGTACCTATAACGTTTGAGCTGCGCCCAGGATCAAAACTTTTGATGAATTAGCGCACATATAAATTTACTCCCAACGCGCCTAAAGAAGTATAACTTCAAAAATTACACAATTGAATAATGCTTTAGCAAACAATTAATTTAATTAAGATTTTTTTTAAAGAACCTTGAATGCAATGTGCCGACCCTGCGTGATGATAGACACGAAATACCTCGAGTTTCTAATTTCAGAAGTCTTCAAATTTGAAATATAAGGGCAACGTAAACCAGTTCTTTTTTCATTATTCAATTTGCCATGATTGTTCCTAGAGTTGGTCACGCGATGTAATCAAGGAATTACTAAAACCAATATGAATGACAGCTACTTAGGCGGTTCGTGTCGATATTCTAAACACAACTACCTACTTGGAATCGTTGAACTGTCTCTAGAGAAAAGGAAATTAATAAAAATTGTAGACCCTTTGTCAGGTTACGTTTTACGTAAGCCGTGCTTTATATAAAAGGTCAATAAAAAACGAAGGATGAAAAAAAAATTGTGTGTTAAGGATATACAGTATGCGGCAAAATAAACAGTACTGAAACGAATATTGAAATGTCTATGATTATTTATATATGTATTTAGTATACATGATATAGAATTTCAAATAATATTCACGACGAGGTTCCCTATAAAACATATGTTTAGATGTCCTCTGACACAAAGAAATCTTTAATTTCAGTCCGCAATTATGGAATGTCAGACGGTGGATCGGCCTGCCTCGTTCAGCATTCCTAATATGTACGCATCAGGTGGCGTTAGGTCTAGTGAGTGCTGATCTCCCAAAATGGTCGGGCAGTATTCGGAGAGACTCCGTGGCCGTGTGACAGGTTGCTCCGTCCTGTTGAAACCATTTTTGATCTTTCCTTTGATCGAAAGAAGAGGAAGCGCAAAGCATAAATGTTTGAAGGCGGCAGAGTAAGATTATATACTAATAATACCTACTTTCAACTAAATAATGAATTCTATAAACAAAATTTTGGTATAGCAATGGGCTCTTATTTATCTTCATTATTGGCTAATAGATTTATGGAGGATTTCGAAACTAATATCATTTCTAAACAAAATTTAAAATCCACAGTATGATGGAGACATATAGATGATGTGTTTTCAATATGGCCTCATAGATCAGAATTGTTGGATACATTCCTGAATATTATAAACGATCAAGAAGAGAAAAATAAAATTTACAATGGAAAAGGAATACAATAACACTTTGTCTTTCCTCGGTGTTTTAATCTCAAAGAAGGATACTGGATATGAGACTCGAGTGTATAGAAAATCAACACACACCAACAGAAATCTCAATTACAAATCAAATCACAACATCAACGTTAAAAAGGGAATCATTAAATCCTTATATGATAGAGCCAAAATTACTTGTTATAACTAAAATTCATTTTTAGAAGAAAAACAATTGTTAACATCTGTTTTATTAATAAATGATTATCCTTTATCGTTTATAAATAAGGAATTGTCAAGATTGGATCGAATGGAACAGAACAACTTAGAACGGTATCCTACAACATTCACAAGAAATAATACGAGGAAAATATCAATACCATATAATATAAAAGGACTATCCGAGAAAATTAAAGCAATAGGAAATAAATTCAATATTTCAACAACATTCAAAACAACAAACACATTGAGATCTATTCTATCTAAAACTAAACTTAACAATGAACAAGAAAGAACAAAGAATTGCATTTATAAAATACCTTGTGAATGCGACCAATTTTATTTAGGTGAAACATCAAGACCATTAAACGTTAGTGAACATCAGTTTTATATTAAAAATAGAGAATTTGATAAATCTCAAATTAGACAAGGCGAAAACGGCGGGTTCTTAGGAAAAAATATTTCCATGAGATTTTTTTTGCATAGTCACATTTGTAATACACCCCAGAATAAGGTTCAAGAAGTCGCCCAAGAGAAAAATGGTCCAAATTTTTATTAATAAAAATTTTAATCAAATTGCAAAAATTATTATTTTTGGTCAGAACAATTTTTTTTTAGATTTTTTAGACCATTCTGGACAAAAAAGGTCTCTTGTAATTTTTCTCTAAAGTTGATGGTTTTCGAGTTATAAGCAATTTAAAATTTAAAAAACGCAAAAATGGCCATTTTTAAGACTTAATAACTCGGTTAAAAATTATTATTATGAAAGTCAAAAAGTGACTAAATCAAAGATTAAAGCCACCCCTACATGATCCTGAAGAAATTTGTGTCATTAATTTATCACTAAGCTGTTATTTTTAATTATTAACAATAAGCCGTAAGAGCGTATTGAAGTGGCTGTAAATGTGAGTGCGAGTAAGATGCCCCATTGAACTGCCGGAATGGCATCTCTCTCGCACTCACCATAGACGGCCGCCTAATGCGTGCTGGCACTCATTATTATTACTTAAAAATAACAGCTTAGTAATAAAATTATGACAAAAATTTCTTCAGGGTCTTGTAGGGTGGGCTTTAAACTTTGATTTAGTCACTTTCTGACTTTCATAATAATAACTTTTAACTAATTTATTAAGCCTTGAAAATCGCCATTTTTCGTTTTTTTCAACTTTAAATTGTTTATAACTCGAAAACGATCAACTTTAGAGAAAAACTACAAGAGACTTTTTTTGTCCAGAATGGTCCAAAAAACCCAACAAAAATTTGCACGGGCCAAAAATATTGATTTTTGCAATTTGATTAAAAAAAATAATTAAAAAAAAATTCTACCACTTTTCACGTGGGCGACTTCTTGAACCTTATTCTAGGATGTCTGACGAATGTGATTATGCAAAAAAATCCCATGGGAATATTTTTTCTAACGAACCCGCCGTTTTCGTCTTATCTAAATATGTCAACACGCATGGGATAATGAACATAGAGTTCAGTGGAGAGATGAAAGTATAGTCGTGAAAGAATCAGATAGTAAAAAGAGAAAAATCAAAGAAGCGGCTCTAATTATGCTAGAGTAAGATTTATCAGAAATAGGCGTAAGAGATTGGAGATTGGTGAAGATTGGAGAAACTAAGCAAGGAACAGGACAAAATGTAAGGAAATAACCAAGGATTTGGAAGTCATACATTTTGGGTTAAGGACTTCATAGGCAATTAAAACTTTACCTAAATGTGCAATTCGCTGAACTGTGTTTACCCTTATTGAGCTTCGTTTAGGTATCATATAGGAAATAATCGCACGCAGCATAGCCTAGTTCTAGATTTTTGTAGTTTACTAGTTTTCCTGACTTGATTTGATTATCACCTTCAGCAGAGTAAGACAGGTTCCGTTGAACTCACTCTTAATATGGGACGGTTTGCTGTCACCTTCATATATCAGGGCCAAATAAACTCTCTTCGTCAATAAGCTAATTAACTGCAATACTACCGGTGTAGAACCGGCGTTGTCCAGGAGAAAAAGCTCGTGTTACAAAAGATGATGAGATAAAACTGCTGACAGTTTTTTCTGAGAAACTGTAACTTTACTACCGAGAACACCTTATAACGATAACAGGATTTTAATAGTTTATTATAAGACTCACAGGCACAAAATTCTGCCACTAAAATTTTTTTTATTAAGTTTGACAATTTATAACTTTACTATTTTGTACTCCGATTTTCAAGAATCTTACATCAGTTTGTAGGCACATGTATTGGTATCGTTTGTTATTATTCCGGTAATAAAAGTTTTTGCTTAGATGCCATTATACGGGGGTGAATGAAAGCATTGTATTTTCTCCTAACTTTAAAAAATTCTGTGGAAAAATTGAAGAGATAATTTTGTTTCATATTCCTTTCGTGTTATGCCGGAGGCAAGATTTTGTTTTTTGAATTATCGGAATATCTCTTTTCTGGTAAGTGCTTTACAATTTTTGAAGTTAAACTTCTTTACGCGCGATATGAGGGTGAATTTTTATATGTTAAAACCTACGATCCCGGCGCATGCGCATTATAACTTTGTTCTGATTGGATGTTCAAATGACATGTCAAAAATTATCCAATATGGCAGCTGTAGCGCAGCTGTGGTTTGGACGGTTGACGGTTTGGTTATGTATGGTTGTTGCGTTTTAAAATTTGTGGGAAGAGAAACAACAAAGATTAGTTAATAGTAATACTGCCTTTTTAAATAGTTTTCATATTATATGTTTGAAGTTATACTTCAAAATGTTTTAATTTATGTATGTATCAGTCCAGAAAAGGTGTGGAAAGAATATATTAGTGAATAATATATAATGAAGATATTCGGTTCAGAACGAAAACGTTTTGCAATCCATGTGGATGACTTTTAGATAGTTTTTAAATAAACGATTTTATACCAAAATACAATTTGAAGTTTTTACTTCTGTATAGGTTTTTTTAAACTATGGTATACAGCCAACTATTGGGATTTTCCCATTGATTTTAATATATTAGTGTTTTTAAATATATTTTTCTACAAACGTGTTAAAAATGTTTTTAGGACTCCATAGGAACGTTAAAAATGCTACTTTAAGGCCCTAGTGCTTTAAAATTTTTAAGGCACTGCAATTAAAAGTGAATTGTCAAATTGTGAAACGTCAAAATATTTATATTTCATTAATTAACATTAATATTAATAATACAACTTGCGCAATTTGAAAAAGGTGGTTTAAAAGGTTTTTTATTATAATTTTGTGTCTTTGGATTTGTCTTCCTTGGGCGTAAAATAATAAAACATCTATTTTTATATTTCACTTGTCACCGTGATGTATAACTATGTATATCTGAAAGGTAAGTAGCATGCGCCTTGATGGCCTTGTTGGTAGAGCATTGGACCAGAGATAAAAAAATCGCGAGATTGCGGGTTCAAATCCCGGACGATTCATATATTTTTTTTAATATTTGGCATTCATACGAGGCGTTTTCATACGAGGGATCCAGACCTATAACACATCCTATTCATTCGATATCGAACAGATGGCTAGCAGTTCTTGCTGCGAGAGGTAGACATACCCGCTATTGAATTGTTTTGTTTTGTTGCTAATTTTGTTTTGTGTTGTTAATTTTAGTGCGTTTGCTATTTTTAATTAAATAAACCTTCAATGCAGTGTTTTTATTTACAGCTTTTACAAGAAAAGAGATATTTGGATAATTCAAAAAACAAAACCTTGGGAATGCCTCCCAGATAATACGAAGGGAGTATGAAAAAAATCAGCCCTTTAATTTTTACACAGAATTTTTTAAAATTAGAAGAAAATACAACGCTTCCATTCACCCCCTGTATAATGCCATTTAAACAATTTTTTACCGGAATAATAAAAAAAGGGTATCAATACATGTACCTACAAACTGATGCAAGAATCTGGAAAATCGGAATACAAAATAATAAAGTTATAAATTGTCAAACTTAATGTTGGACATTCACCTTAATGTTTAGTGGCGGAATTTTATGCTGGTGAGTGTATATGTCAAACTAATAATTTCTTATCTTTGGTGACTACCTAATAAAAGTTTCAAGTACGTCTCTGAATTGGATTTAGACGAAAGACAATTAATCAGTAATAGCTAAATCAATTGTTATATAATTTGCTGGATAATTAAGTGAAGTGGATATCATGTGGCAATTATTTCGGTAACGGGAGTCGATGTTACCCCAGCAGCCGGTAATCACAAGAGAAATACGAATAAAGGGACTGGTCATAAAATTAAGGTTAATTTACTGTCTTACTTACGTTGATTATTACGGATAATTTACTACCACCTTGTCTTAATGAAAAGAGCAACTAATAAACCGAACTGTTTTATAATTAATTGTTGAACGTTTGCTCGTTTTCAGTAATGACAATATTACTTTAATTTTACAGGGTGTCCCGAAAATATTGGTCATAAATTATACCACACATTCTGGGGTCAAAAATAGTTCGAGTGAACCTAACTTACCATAGTACAAATAATGTGCTCATAAAAAGAGTTACAGCGCTTTGAAGTTACAAAATGAAAATCGATTTTTTTCAAGATATCGAAAACTATTGGAGATTTTTTATTGAAAATGGACATGTATCATTCTTGTGGCAGGAATATCTTAAAAACAAAATTATAGTGAAGTTTGTCGACCCCATAAAAATTTTATGGGGGTTTTGTTTCCTTAAACCCCACCAAACTTTTGTGTACGTTCCAATTAATTCATTATTGTGGGATCATTATTTAACCACAACGTTTTTAAAACTTTTTTGCCTGTTAGCATTTTTTCGACAAGCCAGTTTTTATCGAGATGCAGCTTCTTTTTTAATATATTTACATAAAAATTTTATGGGGGTTTTGTTCCTTTAAACCAAGGGTGGGTAAATACTTTTAAGCGCTGGCCAAAATGACAGTTTCAAAAGGTCTCCAGGGCCGGATGACTATAACTGAGTATGTACGCTGTGTACACTCGAATTTTTTTGCTGTAATTTTTTCCCTGTCAAAGACATTTTTTTGACAAATATTATAAGTATCATTTTAAAGCAGTTTGACAAGGAAATTTGACATTAATAGATAATAGTAATAATAAATTGTCTTACTTGGGTAAATGTACATGCGACCAATTTGTGCCGAGTAAAATATGTCAGTAATTTATAAAGAAATATGTTCCATTATATTACTCATAACAAGGCTCCAGATAAAAAATAAAGATACTGAATAAGTGAACAAAATAAAATACTTACGAATCTGGATTAGGGAATACATATCTAAATTAGAAATCAGACATTCGGTCAAGAAAAGAGCAGCCTTTTTGAAGATGAGAAAATTTCTGAGTAACCAAAGACTCTGCAAATCCGATATGGTAAAATGTTATAATCCACTCTATTCTTCTATATGATGCCGAAGTTTGGACTGTTCATGTTAACTTAATGAGTAAGCTGGAAGCTTTTAAGATGTGGCTTTTTAGGAGAATTTTGAAAATACCATGAACCAATCATATGACGAACGAAATAGTGTTGCACAGAATGGGAAGAGACAGAGAACTTTCGATCACCATTAAAAGGAGAAAGACAACATATTTGGGGCACATAGTTACAAATGATAAGTACGAGTTGTTGCAGAAAGGAAAAGGGAGTCTTGGTAGACGATAAATATCCTGGTTGAAAAACATTCGCGACTGGACCAGGTTCAATACTCAGACACTACAAGAAAACCAGAAGATAGAGACGAATCTGCCGCGATGAGTAAGAGAAATGCACGTGCACGTTCTATTCTATGTAGTGAATCGACCCCCGCTTTATAAAAGTATGTTGCTTATTTTAAAGTAGGCATGTGGTTACAGCTGTTCTGAATTATAGTACTCTCTATTATTTATATATCTCATTATTTATATAAACACTAATACTGTTGATTTCAACAAAATCGCATTAAAGATATTAAAAAAAATTGCTTGCTAGTATGTTTCAACGGACCAGATAAAGTAAGCAAAAGGGCCGTATCCGGCCCGCGGGCCGGCTTTTGCCCACCCCTGCTTTAAACCCTCCAAATGTTTGTGTACGTTCCAATTAAACTATTGCTGTGATACCATTAGTTAAACACAATGTTTTTAAAACTTTTTTGCCTCAGTCGTTTTTTGACAAGTCACCTTTTATCGAGATGTGGCTTATTTTTCAAAATATACCTAAAAATGTAAATTATAAATAGTCCATTCTTTCACGGTTTTTGCTCTAAATTTTAAAGAACCGCTTGGATTGACATGAAATTTGGCATACGTACAGCTTACATGTCAAAGAAAAAATGTGATATTGTGCCGATGTGTGCTTTTGCCCTGGGGATGACTTTCACCCCCTCTTAATGGGGAAAAAATATATGTCCAAAATAAGTCCGAAAATGGGTAAACTGACTAATTTTAAGTAACTTTTTTTCTATAGAGCTTTTTCGCCAACTCAACACTTTTCGAGTTATTTGCAAGTGAGTATGTTCATTTTTCAACAAAATAACCACAATTTTAGACGGGTTTTCGCAAACAACTCAAAAAGTAAGTATTTCGTCGAAAAATATGGTCGTAGCAAAAATATAGCCTATAAAAAAGTAAAAAAAATGGTGAACGCGTTAGGTCTCTGGATCTCGTAGAACCAAAGTTATAGCCAATGAAAAATAGATTCATATTCACCAAATTTCAAATAGAATATTTTGACGTGAAATATCCAAAAAATTAAGCACTTTTGGGGGAAAATCTATTATAACTTTTTTAAAGTATTTAAAAAATCTCTATTTCTGTTTTTACAGAAAGTTTCTAGCATTAAATTTAAGTAAGTTATGCTCAAAATAAAGTTGGTCCCTTTTGTTTTTGCAAAAAAAAATCGGGAAGACCACCCACTAATTAGCAACTTAAAATTAAATTAATCGTTACCGCTCCACAAATGATTTTACTTATGTTGTGTTTATATGATCTGTAAGTTTCATCGATTCAAAGTGCTTATTTTTGAAAAAAATTGGTTTCAAAGTAAAATTTTTAAAAATTTAAATTTTGAAAAATACGCTTTTTTTCAAAATAACTTAAAAATTGTTAGAGATACCAAAAATCTCGAAAAACAAAAAAAGTCAGATTTGCTTTTCTGAATATTATATATATTTTTGTTTCTCTGTTAGACAAAAATTGATTACGATTTGGTGTTTCGAAATTTGCATACATTCGTGATCAGTGACTCGTTCAACCCCTTTTAACTATAATAAGGACTTTGAACCGATGAAACTTACAGGTCATATAAACAATATTATATACATGAGTCAAAAAACTTGTGAAGTCGTAACGATTAAGTTCATTTAAGATACTAATTAGGGGGTGATTTTCTTGATTTTTTTACCAAAACCAAAAGGGACTAACTTTATTTGAGCGTAACTTGTTTAATTTTAATGCTAAAGATTTTTTTTATAAAACAAAAATGAAGATTTTTTTACACTTTAAATAAGTTGTAATGAGTTTTCCCCAAATTTTGCTTCATTTTTGGTTATTTCACGTTAAAGTATTCCATTTGGAATTTGACGAATATGAACCTATTTTTCATTAGCTATAACTCTGCTTCTACTAGGTGTAGAGACGTGATATATTACACCATTTTTTAAAAATTTTTACAGGCTATATTTTTACTAAGAATGTTTTTTCGACAATATACTTACTAGTTGAGGTATTTGCGAAAAACCGTCTAAAAGCGTGGTTATTTTGTTGAAAAAATGAACATATTCACTGCCAAATAACTCGAAAATATTGACTTAGTGAAAAAACTCTATAGCACAAAAGTTACTTAAAATTAGCCAGTTTATCCATTTTCTGACTTTCTTTGGACGAATATATTTTCACCTCCAAGAGGGGGTGAAAACCACCCCCAGGGCAAAAGCACATATCGGCACAAAATCACTTTTTTTCTTCGACTTGCTAGCTATGTGTATGCCAAATTTCATGTCAATCCAAGCGGTTCTTTAATATTTAGAGGTTTTGCAATATTTTACCGTTAGAGAACGGACTAAAATAAATTTTCAGATTATGAACAGGTCTCTATAATCGTACTTAACCATATACAAATATGTGGTTGATTCGACAAATATTCAAAATATGTTGATAAAAACTGGCTTATCGAAAAAGTACTAAGAGGCAAAAAAGTTTTAAAAACATTGTGTTTACCTAATGGTACTACAACAATAATTTAATTGGAACGTACACACAAGTTTGGGGGGATTTAAAGGAACAAAACTTTTTTTAAGATGCTTAAAAGATTAAAATTTTCTTTTAAGATGCTGCTTCCATAAGAATGCCACATGTCCATTTTCAATAAAAAAGGTCCAAGAGTTTTCAATATATGAAAAAAAAAATCGATTTTCATTTTGTAACTTCAAAGGGCTGTAACTTTTTTGTGTGCACTATTGTATATAGGTAAGTGAGGTTCAATCAACCTATTTTTGACCCCAGAATCTGTGGTTTAATTTTTTCTGACCAATCTTTTTGGGACACCCTGTATAACTATACAAAATATAATACTCTCTGGCATGAATAACGGACACCCCTTGAATCTTTGATAAAACTGTCGAAAAAAAGTATATTTTTTATTGTAACGTTTATCGATGATTGGTATTACGCGAGCGGCACACCCTTAATTTGAGGCTTAGAAATCGAAAAAGTGACCATGATAGGTGAATTGAAAATTTTAGTCATTCTTTATGTTTTTGAGGTCGCTGAATCCGAATATAAAGTTTATTTGTTTCTAAAATTGGTGGACCATGTGCAAAAGTCAAATTTTAAGCAAAATGCGAAAAATAAATTTTGATGATTTCTCAATTTTAACTCGTTGTATCTTTGGTCGCTTTAAATATTTCGCGTTAAAAATTTAAAAAAACCAATACAGAAATAAAAACTTCGAGATGTATTCTGGTATAAAATCGTTTATTTAAAACTATAAAATGTCATGGATTGCAAAAGGTTTTCGTTCTATACAGAACATCTTCAGTGCCTAGAATGAAGTATTTCCACGTTAGTTTAACGCAAAAGGTTAAAATTGTGACTGTTAAAATGAAAAATGTGGGAATACTTACATCCTGCCGAGTAGTTTGAAACTAGCACACTGTAAATAGTGTTAACCTCATCGTATGTGGTTTACATAATATAATATATTAAAATTTTATGACTACAAGTCGATGTTGATAGATAAAGTGGAACACATGCTAAAAGGGTGCCATGGTTCCCTGCTCGAAGATGCTAGGTACTTGCCAATTCAATGGGCACAGACCAACTGAGAAATTAGGAAGTGGATATCCAATTTGACAAGAGTGACATGACATGACAAGATAAAGCCAATTTTTGGTTAAAGTTTCATTTGATTTTGGATTTTTTAATAAAATGCAAAGGTTTGTCTGCAAAAATAATTTAAATTATTTGAATAATAAAATCTACTGTAAAGTTTAAATTAGCAACTCTCTATTCCAGAATAACTTATAGGTTCATTAAATTTAATGCAGATATATTTCATGGTTTAAGTTGTGACGTCATCGAATGTGAAATGACGAGATGAAAGTTGAGTTTTGTTGAAACAAGGAAATACACTACATAATAAAAGATAAAATTAGACTTGCGTGGAAAAACAAAGCTAAACAAACCAAAAAACCAGAATTTAAGAATATTTTTATGTGATGTACTGTTGGTTGCCTAACAAGGCAAGCAGGCAACAGGTTGAAGGTAAACGGTAGAATATTGCGAGAAAACAGTATAATACAAAAGGTGGCTATTTATTGTGTTAACTTTATTAGTATACTATTGCAATGAATAATTATGTCTGTTAAAAGTTGGAAAATAAAATTGTTGACAAAATTAAATAACTAAAGATTACTGTTAGTGAGGTAGATATATGTGTGAAGGATATGATTGTATATAATATTGTGGAATGAATAAAAGTATGTAATAATATAATAAAATTAAACTATGTGACATAAAGTCTAATTAATCTTTATGTAGTTTTGGAAGGACTGAATGAATTGGAAGTAATGTATCTTGATAGGCTACCAACGTAGATTAGTGAATAAAATAATTAGAATGAGAGCTACCAATATAAGTCAAATTGTGGGTTGGTGTCAGTATGTAAAGAAGAATCTAAATTGAATAAGTATATGAAATAGAGAAGTATGAGATTGATTTCTATTGGTGATAGTGGAGTGAACAGACTGAACTAAATGGAATATATTTAAGTGCAGAACTTTATGAACGTATGTGATTGCAACTGAAATCAAACAAATGTAAAATGTGAAAAAATTATTTTAAATTGGGATAAATGGATATGGGAAGTTGCCTGATATGATTGGAAATGAAAAGATAGATGAAAAAAAAAAGAATAGTGAATGCATTAAAACTTAAATGTTATAGTCTGAAAGAAGTTTGACTGAATGGATCATAATGGATGTAGGTGTGCAGTATCCTATTGTTAAGTAAAGTCTAAGAATCTAAAAAGAAAGAAGTGACAGAATGTTACTAAGTAAGGAAAGTGATATATATGACAGACCAGAGTGATTGGCTGTATTGTTTTTTTTTATTGTAAACGGAGATGAGAGAAAATGAGTAAGTAACATAACAGGCAACAGGATAAAATGAGTGATAAGGTACATTCCAAAGAGACAATAAACCAGACAGATTTAAGGATTATTAATAATAAGAGCCATTTAAATAAATTATGAAAGAAATGGTGAGATGAGATATAGAGGACCTGAAAAAAAGGAGACAGAGACACGGGGTCAAACCAGAAATGACTAGGAATGGAGAAAAATATGAAGGATAGGAAAATAGAAGAATCAAAACTGTGTTAGGGATGGGATAGTGGGAGAGGCAATAATGAAGTGAAAAAGAAGATGCAAGTTGAGATATGTGTTAATGGGTGATTAGTATGGAAAGAGAAGATTGTTAGAAACTAGTGTGGTAGTGGAAAAATTTTAGTGGATAGTTTACATACTGACACCAACCCACAATTTGACTTATATTGGTAGCTCTCATTCTAATTATTTTATTCACTAATCTACGTTGGTAGCCTATCAAGATACATTACTTCTAATTCATTCAGTCCTTCCAAAACTACATAAAGATGAATTAGACTTTATGTCACATAGTTTAATTTTATAATATTATTACATACTTTTATTCATTCCACAATATTATATACAATCATATCCTTCACACATATATCTACCTCACTAACAGTAATCTTTAGTTATTTAATTTTGTCAACAATTATTTTCCAACTTTTAACAGACATAATTATTCATTGCAATAGTATACTAATAAATTTAACACAATAAATAGCCACCTTTTGTATTATACTGTTTTCTCGCAATATTCTACCGTTTACCTTCAACCTGTTGCCTGCTTGCCTTGTTAGGCAACCAACAGTACATCACATAAAAATACTCTTAAATTCTGGTTTTTTGGTTTGTTTAGCTTTGTTTTTCCACGCAAGTCTAATTTTATCTTTTATTATGTAGTGTATTTCCTTGTTTCAACAAAACTCAACTTTCATCTCGTCATTTCACATTCGATGACGTCACAACTTAAACCATGAAATATATCTGCATTAAATTTAATGAATCGATAAGTTATTCTGGAATAGAGAGTTGCTAATTTAAACTTTACAGTAGATTTTATTATTCAAATAATTTAAATTATTTTTGCAGACAAACCTTTGCATTTTATTAAAAAATCCAAAATCAAATGAAACTTTAACCAAAAATTGGCTTTATCTTGTCATGTCATGTCACTCTTGTCAAATTGTATATCCACTTCCTAATTTCTCAGTTGGTCTGTGCCCATTGAATTGGCAAGTACCTAGCATCTTCGAGCAGGGAACCATGGCACCCTTTTAGCATGTGTTCCACTTTATCTATCAACATCGACTTGTAGTCATAAAATTTTAATATATTATATTATGTAAACCATATACGATGAGGTTAACACTATTTACAGTGTGCTATTTTCTAACTACTCGGCAGGATGTAAGTATTCCCACATTTTTCATTTTAACAGTCACAATTTTAACCTTTTGCTTTAAACTAACGTGGAAATACTTCATTCTAGGCACTGAAGATGTTCTGTATAGAACGAAAACGTTTTGCAATCCATGACATTTTATAGTTTTAAATAAACGATTTTATACCAGAATACATCTCGAAGTATTTACTTCTGTATTGGTTTTTTAAACTATGGTATACAGCCAACTATTGGGATTTTCCCATTGATGAGTTTTTTAATTTTTTTTTTTAATTTTACTGTATTATCTTTGCAGTATTTAGACAACAGTGAGATTTTTCCGAGATGTTTAAAATAATTAAAAGAAGATTGTTAATTTTTAAACCTTTTGTCGTCAGATTTCGTTAGTTTATGTTCACTTAAAAAAGTTGATTGTCAAACTTTTTAGTTTATAATTTTTTTACCAACGCAGCATTAAAACGTAAAGTCCTGAAGAAGTTTTTTGGAAAATTTCAAGTCAAAATATACAATAGAAAAAAAGTTATGTGACTTTATAGACAAGCGGCATACCCCAAAAAACGCTTATTTATCGATATATTGGCTACGGTGTGGTTAATGGCTAATTTTTGTCATAATTTATGTTTTTAATGATACTGAAAACAAAAATGATGTCTATTTTAAATTTTATGTGAGAGAACATTGTCAAAATCGCAATTTTACTCTAAAAATAAAAAAAAATGAAATCACGTTTTTTTGCGTTTAACTCGCTATAACTCTGTTCCATTGTAATATTTTCTGAAATTTTTCTTACCTAAGAAGAAGATAATGGGACCTGTTTCAATGTTTCCGTCTAGTTATAATAAAAGTTATGAATTTTTTAAAGTAAAGGGCGCAAATTCCTGAATTGCACAGTTTAATCGCAAAAGTTAAGTGACAAAATTTGAAATTTAACTTCTTAATCAAGTATAATATGTTAATATAGAGTACAAAGAACAAAATGTTTATAGAAAAAAAAAATGGTGCAACTTTCAATTTTAAGGAAAACGTTAGTTATTTTTTTTATTTTTATGTTCCCTCACTTAAAATTTAAAATAAACCTCATTTTAGTTTTCAGTACCATCAAAAACATAAAGTATGACCAAAATTAGCCATTTATCACACTGTGGTCAGTATTTCGAGAAATAAGCGTTTTTTTTGGGGAGTGCCACTCCTATATAAAGTCACATTACTTTCCTATTCCATATTAAGACTTGAAAGTTTTCAGAAAACTTTCTTCATGAATTGAGTCTTAATGCTATGTTTGTTAAAATTATAAACTAAAAGGTTTGTCACCCAACTTTTTTAAGTAAACATGAAACTAACGAAATCTGACGACAAAATGTTTAAAAATTAACAACCCTCTTTTAATTTGTTTAAACATCTCGGACAAATCTCACTATTATCTAAATAGGTACTGCAAAAATAATCCAGTAAACTTGACAACGAAACCAAAATTTACATTAAAAACAATCGAAAGGAAAAATTTACAGCAACCAAAGATATAGCGAGTTAAATTTGAATAATCGTCTAAATTGATCTTTCGCATTTTTGCATAAAATTTGATTTTTGAATATTTCCCACCAATTCTAGATAAAATAAACTTCATAGTCGGATTCAGCGACCTCGAAAACATAAAGAATGGCCAAAATTGTTCATTCACCTGAAAGTTGATTTTCGTGGTCGGTATAATGTCGTCTTAGGGTTGCTACCGCTCGCCTATATGATCTGATAAATGTTTTTAAGGTATTTTTCAGAAAGAAAATTCATACGAAAATCTTTTATTAAATGAAAACTGTAGAAATTTACAAATGAATAAAAAAAGTATAACAACAAATTGGTGCCTATTCAATTATCTTTAGAAGCAAAATAAAAATAAAAAGGAAACCTATACACATTATTGTACTGTACTTCTAGTGGAATCAAACATCGTCCATCCGAACAGAGGCAGGAGAATCCGACGATATCAAAATCAAACGTGATGTCCGTCAGGGTTGTATACTATTACCGCTGCTGTTTAACATGCAATCTAAGCATGTAAGCAGTGGATGCTGTTGAGGCCGGAATTCGAATTAACGGAGAGTGTATCAATAACATAAGATACGCAGAAGACACGGTAGTATTCGCTGACAGTTCTGACGCCCTTGAGGAATTAATGAATAGAATCACAGATGTAAGTCAGAGATACGGACTTTCACTCAACATTAAGAAAACAAAATGTATGATGATCTTTAAGAAGGAACAGCAATTTGGACAAATCAGTGTGAACGGTTAACAAATAGAAAGAGTAAAAATATAGACCTACCTTTGTACGAACATCAATAAAAATTGGGACAATTCCCTAGAAATCAAATGTAGGACAGATATCTGGATTTCAAAAAATGGCTAAGTTATTCAAATGTCATGATTTATCAATACCCATAAAAATCAGGATCTTCTTCTTCTTCTTTAAGTGCCATCTCCGCGGCGGAGGTCGGCAATCATCATAGCTATTCGTATTTTAGAGACGGCTGCTCTAAAAAGTTCATTTGATGTACATCCGTACCACTCTCTCAGGTTGCGTAGCCACGATATTCTGCGTCTCCCTAAGCTTCTCTTTCCTTGAATCTTTCCTTGCATAATCAATTGGAGCAAGCTGTACCTCTCTCCCCGTGTAATATGTCCGAGATATTCCAATTTTCTTGTTTTGATGGTATTTAGGATTTCCATTCCTTTATTCATCTTTCTCAGAACATCTTTGTTTTTGACGTGTTCTGTCCACGATATATTCAGAATTCTTCTGTACACCCACAACTCGAATGATTCTAATTTTTTCATTGATGCAGCATTCAAGGTCCAAGCTTCCATTCCATAAAACAAAGTCGAGAAAACGTAGCACCTAGCCAACCTAACTCTTAGCTCCAACTTCAAATCTCTTGTGCAGAGCACTTTTCTCATTTTGTTAACCTTCGAATGACCAAGCGGGGGAAATTGTGACCCCAACGTATGTTTTTCTTTAATAAATTCAAAAGTTTTTTAAATTTTTAACTCATTATTTTTTTTATTTGACTTTAATATCATTCTAGAGATCCTCATATTTTGAAATAAAAAAAAATTCCCTATATTTTACGAATAAAAAATATATTCCGAAGTTGATGTTTAGTAAAATACCGTCTATTATGTGTAATTCCAAGTAGTTTTACGCTAATGACGTCGACTTTGCAAAGTACTCAACATACACACTACACATGACACTATTACTCATGTTGTGACTGGCTAAATGACATAAAGTCCATGCCATAAAAAAAACTTCATTTTTTTGTTAATTGTCATTTTTGATATTTTTGACCTGGGTCATTTTCCCCCCATGGTCATCCGTGTAACAAAAAAAGGTTGGTCGGAAGGTTAAAATTTGCTCTAGCCTTTTTTATTCTGATTTTGATTTCCTGTAAGTAATCTCCTGTGGAGTTGATCATTGTTCCAAGGTATGCATATTGGTCGACTCGTTCGATATTGGATCCGTTTATGAAGAGATTTTCGTTATTTCTTTGAGTTTTCGATATTCTCATAAACTTTGTCTTCTTGAAATTCATTGTTAGCCCGTATTCTTGTCCAACTCTGCTATTCTGTCACCAGCCTCTGAAGATCCCCAATATTTTCAGCTAAGATGACAGTATCATCCGCATATCTAATGTTGTTAATGGGAACTCCATTTACCTTTATTCCAGCTGTTTCACCCTCAACAGCTTTTTTCAAGATCTCTTCCGAGTAGGCATTAAAAAGAATTGGCGACAACACGCATGCCTGTCTCACTCCACGTCTGATTTCAATTTCCTCTGACAGCTGGTCGTTAACACGTACTTTTGCTCGTTGTTTATAGTATAAATTTGATATAATACTGAGGTCATTGTAGTCCAACTTCTTTGATTTTAGAACATGCATTAATTGTTCATGTCGTACTGTGTCGAATGCTATATTATAGCCAATAAAACAGGCATATATATCTTTATTGACGTCCAGGCACCTTTCTATAAGTATGTTAAGTGAAAAAAGAGCTTGACGAGTTCCCAGACCTTTGCGAAACCCAAACTGCGTATCATTAATATCTATGTCCAGTTTATGATATATTCGGTTATGGATGACTTTCAGTAGCAACTTTAGCACATGGGACATCAAACTAATGGTGCGGTAGTCGCCGCATTCTCTTGCGTTTTATTTTTAGGGAGGCAAATAAAGATCGACGTCAACCTCATTTGGGTAATGTGCCTGAGCTATAAATTTTGTTCAAGAGTACCACTAAAACATCAATATGCTGCTCATCTATAATTTATAAAAGGTCGATAGGAAGCATGTCAGGTCCTGGGCTTTTGCTGTTCTTCATTGTTTTTAACGCATGTATTATTTCTTCCTTTGTAATATCTGGACCTATTTCTCCTGAAGTAAGTTCTATGTGTTCCAGGTACCCTCTTTCATCATCGAACAGTTCATCGATGTATTCTGCCCAACGTTGTACTTTCTCATCGGTCTCTGTTATAGCAACCCCGTGTCTATCCAGAAGTGCACCAGTGAGATTTTGCTTTCTTAGTCCAGCCATTTCTTTGACTTTCTTATGTAGGTTAAATAGATCGTATCTTTTTTTGAGGTCAAATCGGGATACTACGATGTTATATCTCTCCTATACTGTTGTACGGAGTTGAGTCGTAAACTCTTACAAACGCCACCTGCAAGAAAATTGAGGATTTCGAAATGTGCCTTTATCGTAGAATCCTGAAGATATCTCATTCCTATCACGTTACTAATCAGGGTGTTTTGCTGAGAAGGCGAATAGAAAAATAGCTGTTTACCACAATAAAATCAGCCAAAATCAAATACCTTTGTCACATCATGAGGAACAGCAAGATATATGCAAATTAGTTCTAGTTTTAAGTGTTATCTCGAATTATCTCGACCTTCCTTATAAAACGGCATTAATTCCGCTAGTCATACTGTTACTTACGTTTAAAACTTCATATTTGGAACTTAAACCTTGATTACACGTAACGAGTATTGTAGCGAGACAGTGTTCTCGGCCGAGTGCTCGTTTGGTATAAACATACTAACGAGTATTTGGTAGAGCACTCGACCCAATGGTGAGACAGTCACTCGGATTTTGTTCCATTTACTAGGCCGAGTCTTCGACCTCCCACCCTTCAATCGTATACTCTCCAATCCACTCAGTATATGTAAAATGGCTTGATTACACGTAACGAGTACAGTGGCGAGACAGTAAACTGTTACTAGGCCGAGACAGTGGTGAGAGCGAGAGATGGTTTATACGTATTTGATAATTTTTGAATTTGGAGGCGAGTCAGTTCAGTTTTCATTCACAAAAACAAGGAATAGTGTACTTATGGATCATAAAGCTAATATTAAAAATATATCAAACGGCTTATACCACTGCTTATACAAAAATTGAATATATTATGAGAAGGAGATAAGCGTCTTTGGACTATAGACAATGGATTTTAAGAAGACCAAATCTCGCTGCTCCCGATTTATTCGATTCATTGATTTTTTTATTTCTTGTCTATATGTCGAATTTAAATTTTTTATTTTATTTGACTTCTTGAGTTTTAAAACCAACAATATTTATTTCTTCTACAATCGATACATATGCTGCATCACGTTTTTGTTTATTTTTATATTCCAAAGATTTGAAATTTCATAAGCACAGGTGTGACATACAAATGAACTAAACTGTATTGTCCTATATGAGTTCCATTTGTTAGCTATTTTTGAGAATCACAAATCACATTGATTAACACAAGTCGTCTCCTCTGATGAAGTGGTAATGTGCACAGTTACATAGCGAGTGTTGTTTACACATACCGAGTTGATTGGCGATTATATGATTGAAGGGTGGGGGGTCGAAGACTCAGCCTAGTAAATAGAATAAGATTCGAGTGACTGTCTCGCCATATGACTGGGTCAAGTGCTCGTTAGTATGTTTATACAAAACGAGCACTCGGCCGAGAACACTGTCTCGCTACAATACTCGTTACGTGTAATCAAGGTTTAAACAACACTCACTGTGTAACTGTGCTCGCTATGGAACTCAGATAGGACAATAAAGTTTAGTTCATATCAATAGAAAAGTCACACCCGTGCTTATGAAATTACAAAAATTTGGATTATAAAAATAAACAAAAACTTGATGCAGCATCTGTATCGATTGTAGAAGAAATAATTATTGCTGGTTTTAAAACTCAAGTAGTCAAATAAAATAAAAAATTTAAATTTGACATATAGATAAAGAATAAAAAAAGCAATGAATTGAAGAAAGCGGGAATAGCGAAATTTGGCCTTCTTAAAATCCATTGCCTATAGTCCAAAGACGCTTATCTCCTTCTCATAATATATCCGTCAATTCTTGTATAAGCAGTGGTACAAGCCGTTTGATATATTTTTAATGTTAGCTTTACCATCCATAAGTACACTACTTCTTGTTTTTGTGAATCGAAACTGAACTGACTCGCCTCCAAATTCAAAAATTGCCAAATACGTATAAACAATCTCTCGCCCTCACCACTGTCTCGGCCTAGTAACAGTTTGCTGTACTCGTTACGTGTAATCAAGCATTAGTCATGGCTTGATTACACGTAACGAGTGCAGTGGCGAGACAGCAAACTGTTACTAGGCCGAGACAGTGGTGAGGGCGAGAGATGGTTTATACGTATTTGGCAATTTTTGAATTTGGACGCGAGTCAGTTCAGTTTCGATACACAAAAACAAGGAGAAGTGTACTTATGGATCATAAAGCCAACATTAAAAATATATCAAACGGCTTATACCACTGCTTATACAAGATTTGACGGATATATTGTGAGAAGGAGATAAACGTCTTTGGACTATAGACTATAGACAATGGAGTTTAAGAAGACCAAATCTCGCTGCTCCCGATTTTTTCGATTCATTGATTTTTTATTTCTTGTCTAGGTATATGTCGAATTAAATTTTTTTATTTGACTTCTTGAGTTTTAAAACCAACAATATTTATTTCTTCTACAATCGACACACATACTGCATCACGTTTTTGTTTATTTTTATACTCCAAAGATTTGAAATTTCATAAGCACGGGTGTGACTTATACAACTGAACTAAACTTCCTATTCTAAACTGAACTAAACTTCCTGAACTAAACTTCCTATATTTGAGCTATTGAGAATTAAAAATCACATTAATTACCACAAGTCGTCTCCTCTAATGAAGTGGTAATGTGCACAGTTACACAGCGAGTGTTGTTTACACATATTGAGTGAATTGGCGAGTATACGATTGAAGGGTAGGAGATGGAAGACTCGGCCTAGTAAATAGAACAAGATCCGAGTGACTGTCTCGCCACATAACTGGGTCGAGTGCTCGGCCAAGTACTCGTTAGTATATTTATACTAAACAAGCACTCGGCCGAGAACACTGTTTACCTACAACACTCGTTACGTGTAATCAAGGTTTTAGGGTGATACTAACTTTATTTAACTGTTCTCTGACAATGCAGGCGGCAGGGCATACATTGCTATGCATCAGTGTGAAGTTTTCTCCAATAAATGGTGTATAAGAGGTTATCATAACCTCAACAACAACATATGGGCAATTACACACAGCTTCTAGCAAATGTTTTTTTAAATTTTTTCATTGAGGACAATTTCCGAAGTGAAAATCGAAACGTCAGTATTTTTTCGATAATTATGTAATTTTTATTACATCCAAACTGTGTATTTAACTCCAAACATAATATTTAACTTGAACATACCACAAGACACCAGTTTCAGAACATTATATTATTGTAATATCTATTCTCTAGATTAAATAAGATTCAGCTTGTGGGTAAGAAATAAGCAACGCGTTTCAAATGTTAAATTTCAAACGTTGATCAAGTCTGTATAGCCCGATCAAGGAGCACAAAATTTTACGAAAACCTCCAAAAAAATAAAGGAAGGATGAAAATTTGGGAATAGGTAGTTGAAATTGTCTATTGTTGTATAAGAAAAAGTTTACAATTCTACATCCCCTCCATTTTACAAAAATTGGAAAATAAGAGGTGAAAAAAATTTTCTCGGGGGTGAAAAAAATACATTCAAAATAAGTCCGGAATTGGATATAATGACTAATTCTAAGCAACTTTTGTTCTATAGAGTTTTTTTTACAAAGTCAATACTTTTCGAGTTATTTGCTAGTGAATATGTTCATTTTTAACAAATAAAGAATACATGTTTTTGGACGGTTTTTCGGAGATAACTCAAAAATGTATAGTAAAAATATAGTTTATAAAAAATTGAAAAAAATGGTGTATGCGTGAGGTCTGCAGACACAGTAGAAGCAGAGTTGCAGCTAATGAAAAATAGGTTCTTCTTCGTCAAATTCCAAATCGGATATTTCGATGTGAAATAATTAAAAAACGGAGCACTTTTCTGGGAAAATTCATTACAACTTTTTTAAAGTGTTTAAGAAAAGGTTTTTTTTAAAACTTCTAATATTAAAATTAAATGAGTTACGCTCAAAATATTGTTGGTCCCTTTAATTTTTTGGTAAAAAAAATGGCGAAAATCACCTCCCCTTTAGCTTCTCAAACAATATTGATCGTTACCGCTTCGCAAGTTACTTTATTTATGTATTATTTATATTATCTATAAGTTTCATTGGTTTAAAGTGCTCAGTGTTGAAAAAAAATTAGTCCATTCTTTCAAGGTTTTTGCTCTGAATTTTAAAGAACCGCTTGGATTGACATGAAATTTGGCATACGTATAGCTTACATGTCAAAGAAAAAAAGTGATATTGTGCCGATGTGTGCTTTTGCCCTGGGGGTGACTTTCACCCCCTGTTGGGGGTGAAAAAATATATGTCCAAAATAAGTCCGAAAATGGGTAAACTAACTAATTTTAAGTAACTTTTGTTCTATAGAACTTTTTCGCCAAGTCAACACTTTTCGAGTTATTTGCGAGTGAATATGTTCATTTTTCAACAAAATAACCACATTTTTAGACGGTTTTTTGCAAAAAACTCAAACGGTAAGTATTTTGTCGAAAAAAACGTTCTTAGCAAAAATATAGCCTATAAAAAAGTAAAAAAAAATGGTGTACGCGTTAGGTCTCTGGATCTCGTAGAACCAAAGTTATAGCCAATGAAAAATAGATTCATATTCACCAAATTTCAAATAGAATATTCGACGTGAAATATCCAAAAAATTAAGCACTTTTTGGGGAAAAGCCATTATAACTTTTTTAAAGTATTTAAAAAAGCTTTATTCTTGTTTTTACAAAAAGTTTCTAGCATTAAATTAAAGCAAGTTACGCTCAAAATAAAGTTGGTCCCTTGTGTTTTTGCAAGAAAAAATCGGGAAGACCACCCCCTAATTAGCAACTTAAATGAAATTAATCGTTGCCGCTCCATAAATTACTTTACTTATGTTGTGTTTATATGATCTGTAAGTTTCATCGATTCAAAGTGCTTATTTTTGAAAAAATTTGGTTTCAAAATAAAATTTTTAAAAATTTAAATTTTGAAAAATATGCTTTTTTTCAAAATAACTTAAAAATTGTTAGAGATAACAAAAATCTCGAAAATCAAAAAAGTCAGATTTTCTTTTCTGAATATTATGTATTTTTTTGTTTTTCTCTTAGACAAAAATTGATTCAGATTTGGTGTTTCTAAATTTGCATACATTCGTGATCGGTGACTTGTTCAACCCCTTTTAACTACAGCCCTTTCAATAATAAGGATTTTCAACCGATGAAACTTACAGATCATATAAACAATATATATACGAGTCAAGAAACTTGTGAAGTCGTAACGATTAAGTTTATTTAAGATACTAATTAGGGCGTGATTTTCTCGATTTTTCTACCAAAACCAAAATGAAGTAACTTTATTTTGAGCGTAACTTGTTTAACTTTGATGCTAGAAATTTTTTTATAAAACAAAAAGGGAAGCTTTTTTTAAACACCTTAAATAAGTTTTAATGAGTTTTCCCCGAAATGTGCTTCATTTTTGGTTATTTCACGTTAAAGTATTCCATTTGGAATTTGACGAATATGATCCTATGTTTCATTAGCTATAACTCTGCTTCTACTAGGTGTAGAGACGTGATATATACATAATTTTTTTAAATTTTTTACAGGCTATATTTTTGCTATGAATGTTTTTTCGGTAAAATTCTTATTATTTGAGTTATTTGCGAAAAACCATCTAAAAGCGTGGTTATTTTGTTGAAAAAATGAACATATTCACTGCCAAATAACTCGAAAAGTATTGACTTAGTGAAAAAACTCTATAGAACAAAAGTTACTTAAAATTAGCCAGTTTATCCATTTCCTGACTTTGTTTGGACGAATATTTTCTCACCCACAAAAGAGGGTGAAAATCACCCCCAGGACAAAAGCACATATCGGCACAATATCACTTTTTTTCTTTGACTTGTTAGCTATGTGTATGCCAAATTTCATGTCAATCCAAGTGGTTCTTTAAAATTTAGAGGTTTTGCAATTTAGAGGTTAAAGAACGGACTAAATAGGGTTTAAAATAAAACATTTTCTTTTTTACTTTGAAAAAAATCGGAATTGTTTATGAAATTAACTTAACAATTATTAGTAATAACAAAAATTTTAAAGAGTAGTAAAATGAACCTTTTGCTTTTCTGAATATTTTTGATTTTTTGTTTTCTTGTTAGACAAAAATTGGCTGTTCCAAATTTGCCTAAACTCGTGATTAGTTACTCGCTCAAGCCATTTTAATTATATCTTTTTTAAAAAGAAGCACTTTAAACCGATGGAACTTACAGATCATATAAATAATACATAGACAAAGTAACTCGTGAAGTGGTAATGATACATTTTATTTGTAATGCTAATTAGGGGGTGATTTTCGTGATTTTTTTACCAAAAAATAAAAGGGACCAACAATATTTTGAAACTAACTCACTTACTTTTATTGTTACAAGTTTTTTTAAAAAACAAAAATAAACTTTTTTTTTAAACACTTTAAAAAAGTTAAAATGAATTTTCCCCGAAAAGTGATTCGTATTTGGGGTATTTCACATTGTTTTCATTAGCTGCAACTCTGCTTCTGCTGGGTCAACAGACTTCATGTATACACAATTTTTTTCAGTTTTTTATGAGCTATATTTTTGTTAGTAATATTTTTTCTCCAAAAAACTTACTTTTTGAGTTATCTCCGAAAAACCGTTCAAAAACATGTTTTATTTTTTTAAACATGAACATATTCACTCGCAAATAACTCGAAAAGTATTGACTTAGTGAAAAAACTCTATAGAACAAAAGTTGTTTAGAATTAGTCATTTTATCCAATTTCGGTCTTATTTTGAATGTATTTTTTTACCTTCAAGATGGGAGCATTCCCCTCCATTTTTGTAAAATGGAGGGGATGTAGAATTGTATCCTTTTTCTTATATAATAATAGACAATTTTAACTACCTATTTCCAAATTTTCATCCTTCCTTAATTTTTTTTTGGTCAGATTGTTCTTTGATCGGGCTAATATCCCCAAAGGGAACGATATATCCGTTGAATTCAGAAACTATTTGCCTTCAGATTATTTCATCTCATATTTTTTTAATTCGATCTCCAAGCTATCGAAAAATGGCCTCAAAAAACGCAATTGGCTATTTTCAACATTTTTAATTGTTTATTTTAGGATTAAATTAAACATTTTACGAAACAATCATAAGAATATCTTTCGTCTTAAAATAACCCAATTTATTACAAAAAAGTGGTTTTGAAGCAAAAAAGGAATTTTTTATAACATGTTTAAAAATTGCTAGGTATAACTAAACGGGTTGCCATTGAAATTTTTAGTTACATTTTAAACTTAGCATATTTACTATGCTAAGTTTACCGAAAAATTTATTGTCCGGTAATAATAATATTATGATCCCAATATACTATGCTAAGTTTACCGAAAAATTTATATCGATTACACTTACGTTTATATCGATTAACAAATTTTAGCTTGTGGGTATGAAATCAACTTTTCTCACAAAACCCACCCGCCTATACAAGACAACTGTGTGAAGAAATAAAACAGTTTAACCCTTAAGTACTGTGGAGGGGTAAAATTTGGTCCTTACGTTTTTAATGCTAAGTGTCGCTACCGAAATATAGATTACGCGTTGTGCAATTCCGTTAGTTTATTTTTAATTTACTTTTGCTCAAATTTGACCCGTTTATGGTATGAGTATTTCTAGTGTAATTACCGAGTAATTTGAAATGGCGGGGTGTAGTCGCGCAATACACGCCCTTTGACAAAGAAATAACTTGAAGTGGAGGGGCTAAAAATTATGGACAATGGACTACCTAGTGACAGTGAGTTTTTAGTAAACACAGTGATCACTGATCACGAAACAGACAGTGAAGAGGAATGATGTGATGACGACGAAAAAAATTATAAAAAAGTGAAAAATATTCCCATATTCACAAAACCAAAAGAAAGAAAGCTCAACTTGCGATATATGCCGAGATTTTACTTGCAAAAATCATGCCCGCATGAAGACGGTTTGCATATGTTGTATTGAAAAGTAAGATAAAAGCGTATTTTTTTTAGTTACGATGTCTAAATCGATTTTTTATTTTAGATAGGAGCTATGACACCTGGAATTCATCACTGGATATAAAAAATTGAACATTTTTAATATTTTTCTTATAATTTTAGATAGTTCAGAACTGTGTACATTTGACTTAATACAAAAGTTTTTCTTAAATAAAGTTATACCTAATTCGTTTTTTTTTCTACAAAAATTTAAAAGTATTTCTAAAGAAAATAATTTAAAATAAAAGAAAGTTAACAAAAGTAAATTTTTTTATACAAGAAACAATGAGATCCAATTTGACCCTGCCATGTTATAAATGTTACTATTTTTGGTGATGGTAGTTAAGGTTTATTATATTATTACAGGTACAATAATTATTTCTATCAATATATTACAATGTTATTAGATTAAGTGTCATTAGATTTTCATGTACCTACCTATTTTTTGAAATATTTTTATTCGAAAATTTAACTGTACTAGCTGACAAAAAATATAATATTAAATCTAAATCTATGAAATTATTATTTGTGTGATTTTCGCTCACAAAGGATTGTTTCGTTACGAAATTGCTTTGAACTGTATTTTCTAAGGTATTCTAATTTTCAACCTTTTTATCACGTCGCCATCGTTTGTGGTGAGGCCTCAAAAAGTTTTTCATTTACAAATCAGACTTTCTTTGTCAACCTAACAATCCTTTGATATTTAGCTTTGACTAACAGGCAATGAATTAATGCAACCCTCACATCTCCTGTTGGGAGGAGGAAGGAATAAAAAATATACAGAGTCGTTTAAGCTGGTTATGATGTTTGCATTATTGTACATACAATGTACATTATACAACTAAATAAAAATGGTACATTTTGTAACGTTGTAAACATCACATTTGTTAATTTATATTTAAATCATTATTATTTTATTCCAATTTCTTTATTAATTTCTTAATAGCAGAGGATCCGACAGACGGACGATCTGCACCAATCTTTTTAATGGATAAAAATTATTTAATATGTAATTTAGTATGTTAAAAATTATAAAAAAAGGAGCCGATATAATTTTTTCCTTGACATATAAATAATAATTAAAAAGTGACTTTTCAACGAAAACATTTCGTTTATAAATTCGCAAAAGTGTGTGTTATTGCGTTGCCGCTCCTGCAATACTCAGATCAGATTTATCGATGAATTCTTATGTAGTTTTTTCTTGTGAATCCAAATCTGAAAACGGCATTTCGATATTTCTAACCGTCTTCGAGATAATCGACCTCAAAATTTAAAATGTGACGTCAAAATCGTTTTATTTTCTACCGACACACTACACGTCCAGCTGAAATCGTTGCTATAAAGTAGGCTAGCAACGTCAAACTTCTGTCAAAGTGTAAAGACGCATTTCAAAGTTCCTCTCGAAAATTTAAATTTATTAGCAGTTTTTATTAGTTAAATCCGTTAAATTTTCTTTTTTAGTTTCGTTAATTTAGTTATAGTTTAACTTTTATATAAATATAAGTCAGTTTTAGCGTTCGAAGCGATTAAATCTTGATGAGCGGACACGGTGACGGTGACCCTCCCGATCCCGGAGAGGACGAATTTTACAAGTTTAGAGAAGAACAGAATAATAATATGGAAATAACAGCGGTTTCAGGTATCGATAATATTAATAAAAATGTCAATAGCAGCTCAAACGTAAGTAAAAATCAACTTCATATTTCGTCAAACTCGTCCCAAATAAATACAAATGACATTAGAACTACCTATAAATATTTACAAACTGACACAGGTCCTTTTAAAGTAATAATTGAAAATAAAAGTGATTTACGTCTAAATGCGATTAGGGTTGGTGATATAATACTAAAAAATTGGCCGGAACTGGATAATAAAATAAAAAGAATTGATTTGGCAGGAAAACATCGAGTAAAAGTAGTTTTTGGAGAGTCAAAATGGGCCAATTTTTTAGTAGATCAAAATAAATCAAAAAGGTTTACTGAAAATAAACTTGAGGCTTATGTACCTAAATTTATGATTCATCATCAGGGTATTTTAAGGGATATTGATAGAGACATTTCAGATGAGGAGTTAAAAAATAAAATTAAAGCCTATGACTACCACTGTAAATTTACAGTAGTAGAAGTCAAAAGATTAAAAAGGAAAATTGTTGAGAATAATACTACGGTATATGTTCCAACTAAAAGTATTATTGTGACTTTTAGGGCACAAAGTTTACCTAAGTATGTAGTTACTAATAAGGTATTAATTCCGGTCGAACTATTTGTACAGAAAGTAATTTTGTGTTTCAATTGCCATCGTTACGGGCACGTGGGTGGACAGTGTCGTGGTAAGTCTAGATGTTTCAAATGTCACGGTGAACATTTATCCTCCAAATGCACGGAAAACCCAAACAATAAATGTCTTCAGTGCAACGGAGATCATTTAACTACAAATTTTCAGCTGTGTCCTGAATATCTGAGGCAAAAAACTATTAAAGATATTATGTCTAAAAAAAATTTAACATACAATGACGCAATTAAATTAATCCCCAATAGAACATATGCAAATGCAACTACTAGTGAAAATAAAACATTACATCCTCAATTTCCCATAGAATTAGCGTCTCAAAAAGCTTTTCCACTCCTTCCAAGTCAAGCTGCTCTTCCATATTCTTCAGGGTTTTCGCAGTCTAGCCCCATAGATTCCCATAAATACACTATCTATACAAATCCAACGAAAAGGGCCAGGCCTCAAACACCTGATCCTTTTATTAATGAAGCAATCAAAATAACTAAACCAATTGAAATCGCTAGGTTACAAGGGGGTATTTTGAGTCAAGAATCTTACCGAGAGAATATTATTAAAACGAATGAAATGTCAGAAACAGAAACGATAACATTAGTATTTGAATTAGTTATGGATATATTAAAGTCTTTAAATAGGGATAATATTTTAAATGTTCAACAGTTTGAAGTGGTTAATATTATTAAGGACAGACTCAATAAACAGGGATTAAGCTCGCAGACATGAACAAAACCTTTTCTATTACACAATGGAACTGCCGATCGGCAGTTTCAAATAAATGTAATTTGGAGTATTTACTTCATGAATATAAAATCAATAGGTCTTCTTTCGGAGACTTGGTTTAAACCAAATATTTATTATAATTTCGTAGGTTATAATTGTTCACGTTTAGATAGAGAAGATGGAAAAGCTGGTGTAGCAATTTTAATTAAGGATGAAATTAATTTTTCTGAGATAGATTTACCTCAAATGGAAAAGATTATGGCTAGGTGTGTGTGTGTTCGGATTGGTCAATTTAAGGAAGTTTATCTTGTTTCAGTTTACATAAAACCTTTGAGTAGAGTTACACTGACACAATTTCTTAATTTTTTTAATAGCATACCAAAACCATGTATAATTGGTGGGGATTTTAATTCGCATCATTCGGCTTTTGGATCAGATCTAGAAGATTTTGAAGGAAGAAACCTGTTAGAAGCAATAAACTCATTAAATCTAGTATTTTTAAATACAGGGGAACCAACCCTTGTTACTAGACCAGGCCAAAGAAAAAGTGCTATTGATATTACTATATGCTCTCAAAATATCAGTCAATTATTCCAGTGGGAGGTACTTCAAGATCCCCATGGCTCTAACCATTTGCCAATACTCATGAAATGTCAACTTAGAGGAACGCCACCACCAACAAAAAGTCATAAAATATGGAAAATTAACAAGGCAGACTGGAGAAAATTTAGCACTTTGTTATATGAAAAATCATTGAATGTTATTGACGATAGTTATGACAAATTATTAGAAGATATGAACGAAGCAGCTACCGTAGCTATACCAAAAAAGAGTACAAATAAACGAAATACTTGGGAAAAATGCAAACCATGGTGGAATAATGACTGCCAAGATGCAGTAACGAAACGCAAGCAGTTATTTAGTAAATATAAAGAGAATCCAAATTTGGATAATCTTAATAAGTATCAAAATCAAGATGCGATCGTTAAAAGAATTACAAATGAAGCAAAAAGAGCTAGTTGGAAATCGTATTGTGAAAGTTTGAACAAAAATACTCCAATGAAAGATGTTTGGGCTAAATTAAACAGATTCAAAAACAGGAAACAAGCAAATAGACATCAAATAGAGTGGGGAGACTGGACAGAATATTTTCATAGTAAAATCTGTCCGAATTGGGTTAACGAAAAACCAAGAGAGTTCAAAAATAATTATACAAATGATCACATGCTAAATAAACCTTTCACAATGAACGAATTACAACAAGCTTGTAAGAAAAGAAATAATACGTCTCCCGGAATAGACAACATCCATTACCCAATGATTGCTGAGATTCCATTTATAGCTAAGCAGCGCTTATTAGGCATTTATAACAGTATATATACAAACAAGTCGAACATACCAGACGATTGGAAAAAATATTTAATAGTACCTATTCTTAAACCTAATAAACCTAGAGATTCTGCAGACTCCTACAGACCTATTGCATTGGGGTCTTGTATAATGAAAACGTACGAACGACTTATTAAAAACAGGTTAGAACACTGGCTGGAGAAAAATCAATTATTATCAGCAGTCCAATATGCATTCAGAAGAGGACGTTCAACTCAAGAAGTTACAACATCATTTGTTACTGATGTACAATTAGCATTTACTCGTAACAACTCAATATCCTGCCTATTTTTAGACATTAAGGGAGCATATGATGTAGTTAATCTAGACATATTGACAGATAAATTATACGCCATAGGAATTCCAGAAGGGGTTATTGCGAACTTAATGAAGTTATACCGTGATAGAAAAGTGTATTTAAATATAAATGGAGTGATAGGTACGCCCAAATCAACATCAATTGGATTGCCTCAAGGAAGTATTTTAAGTCCATTATTGTTTATTCTGTACACTGCTGATGTTACTAGTTCTATTACCGAAGAAACTAGAATACTTCAGTACGCAGACGACTTTTGCATTTATACGGAAAAGAAGTCGATGGAAGCTTCAATCAATGCATTAGAAAACGCCACAGAAAGAATTGCCGAATGGTCACAAAGAAATGGATTCAGCATCTCTCAAGATAAATCAGTCATGTGTTCATTTACGAGAAGACGTTATCAACCACCAAACCAAATTAATATAGGACCTTTCACATTCCCATATAAAACATCTGTTAAATACCTTGGCATAATTTTAAATCAAAAGCTCTCTTGGAAAGAACATATTCATCATTTGTCAAAAAAATGTGAAAACGCAATAAATATACTAAATATACTAAGAGCTTTTAGCCACACAAAGTGGGGAGCCGATCCAAATATATCACTAATCTTCTATAGAGCACTAATACGTTCAGTGATTGACTATGGTTGTATTTTATATGGAAATGCAAATTTAACTCAATTGGAGATATTGGAAAAAATAAAAAATAAGTGTTTACGACTTTTTCTTGGATGTATACAAAGCACACCAACACATATTTTAGAAATTGAAGCAGCAGAGCCTCCTTTGCATCTTAGACGGCAATTTTTGTGTGATGTTTTTATGTCAAAACTCCTAGCACAGAAAAGATCTGAGAAAATACAAAACCTCAATTCAAAAATAGATAGTCCCTTCTGGCGACGTAAAATTCATCCCAAAGTAATAAGCAGTTATCAGCTATTAATCCAATTTAATAGCGAGGTTTACAGAAATGACATCCTTCCCTTTTATAATTGTGATTATAACCTATTAGAACTACAAATTCCTTATTATTATCTTAATATTGAACCACACGTTAATCAATTTAACATAAATACGTTTGTTGAGAAAACAATTCTGAAAAGATGGCCGGAGTCCGATTGTATTTATACAGATGGATCCAAATTCGCTGAGTCAACTGGATGCGCCTTTTACCATTCAAATGAAAATCTATCCAAAAAATTTAAACTTTCAAATCAAATGTCTAGTTATACTGCTGAGCTCATCGCAATTCTTCAAGCTTTGAGGTATATTAATATCCATCACAAGAATAAGTTTGTTATATTAACAGATAGCAAATGTTCGGTAGACACAATAGTACAAACTAAATTATCAAGCACTTCATCAGTAGTAATTATAAAATTTTTAGAAACAATCCAGTTACTTACGACTACAGGTAAACAAATTTCTTTGGTTTGGATTAAGGCTCATTATGGAATTAACGGAAATGAAATAGTGGATAGACTTGCCAAGGATGCTACTACAACAGGGGAAACGATAGAAGAACCATTAATGCCAGTCACTGATCTACGACAATGGTTTAAGAAAAAACAAATGGAGCAATGGCAACTGGAATATGATATATCTCTTAAAGGTGTACGATTTCATGATATCCAACCAAAAATTTATAGAAAACCGTGGTTTAACGACATTACAAATCGGCACTTCATTAAAACCTTAAATTGAGCAAGGAACAAACATGGTTTATATTTAGTTCACAAAAATAAACGAGGGTTGGCCACTTCTCAAAACTGCACATGCGGGGAGTTGGGTACTTTAGAGCATGTGATTTTCGATTGCGCAAACTTCCAGATGCTGAATCAACAGTTATATAAGAATCTACAAACAGTAGGAGTTACTCTCCCCACCAATTTAAATTCCATTTTATGTACACGAAATATAAATTTGTATAAAATTGTTTATAACCACTTTAAAAATATGAAAATTGATATTTAAAAATAAATATATATATAAAAAAAATAAAAAAAAATATATATATAAAAAAAAAGAAAAAAAAATAATAAAAAAAAAAATAAATAAATATTAAAAAACAATAAAAAAAAACAAAATAAAAAAAAAACAAAAAAAAAACAAAAAAATCACAAAGAAGGCCTAAACCTCCGCGAGGATGAATCGGGTTTAGGTCTTAGCGCGAAAGAAAAAAAAAAAGAAAAAAAAATTAATATCAATTAGTGGTTTAGTATAAGTATTTAGTAATAGTGTTTTATTAGTATGTATTTTTAATGTAATGTATGTAATATATGTTTGTGATTATTAAAATATAATGTATATCAGTTAAAATTAGGAAATTGTGTCTATGAAAATAAAAAAATAAAAAAATTGAGCTGGCCAATTGGTTCAAACCAAGGTCATAAATCTAAACACACACACACACACACACAAGTAGGCTAGTTTTTTAATCTCGATTTGTTAAGCAGAGCATAGGTTATTATATTTACATTTGAGTTTGACACTTCAGTATTAGTAAAGTATTAATAAAATATCAATGACATTTGATAGTGAATGTAATTATTATATAAAATAAACAAGATGTTCAAAAATACAATTTGAGTATATTTTTAAAGTTATAATTTATTAGCAGCTTTAAAAAGGTTTATACGAGTATACGACCTCCCCTTTATGATAAATGGACTGTTCCATTTGCTACGAAATTAAAATATAATCGGTTCGCTAAACTCGACACAACTGGCTAGTGATTCTAGTAGGTAATTTTTTTGTTTTTTACGAATTTTGCCAAAATTGGCAAAATTACTAATTATTTAGTAATTATTAACTAACTAGTAACCATTTTTTTTTGCCAAATTGGCAAAGTTACTGACTAAAATCACTAGCCAATTGTGTCTGAGTTTAGCGAACCGACAGTATATGAAATAATATTGTTTGGTATAAAAAATTATGGTCTGATATGTGCAATTACATCCTTCTAATGGAAAAAAATATTTGACGATTTTTCTCAAATTATGGATACCAACAACATTTTCATTTATAACTCTTTTATTTTTAATTTGACGAAAAATGGTAAAAAATACAGACATGTAGAGAGTTACTCCAGTGAGTAACCTCTTTACAATTCTAAAATTACAATTTTATTAGTTTGATTACACTTATTATGTTCAGTTGTACCAGAGGAGAAAAAAATGAGTTGCTGAGAATTATTATGCAAGGAAGGATCCAAGGAAGAAGAAGCATATGAAGAAGACGCATCTCCTGGCTGAGGAACCTTAGAGAATGGTTTAACTGTAGTTCATTACAACTATTCAGAGCAGCAGCAAACAAAGTGACCATAGCCATTATGATATCCAACCTCCGATAGGAGAGGAAACTTTAAGAAGAAGGAGGACAAGTCGGACGGCAATTGCCTTTTTAGTCTACGCACTTCAAAAACGTCCCGCACATTTAGTTTTCGAGCAAACGCATTAGGATGCACTAGCACTCGTTCACAGTATTTAGCACTAAAACGTTGTATGGCTTCTTTCACGGATTCTAGGGGGATGTCGTGTTGAATCACCTCGTTGGATACATAGTATGGCGCATTGACTATGGCACGCAACACCTTGAGACAAAAAAGTTAGGCGATAAAATAACCGTTGCCCTACCCAAAACGGACGCCTATGACCTGTATTGTATTCATTTATGGAAAGTTAATATGTATACCAATTTTTGTTTTTCTAAATAGAAGCGTTCTGGAGGTATTTAAGAAAAACTAATTACATGTCGCCATCTTCAAAGAGCTCTAGCTCCCTTAGGAAGAATTTTCGGACTAGGTGAATTGGGTTAAATTTTCTTAAAATTATCTGAGTAATCTCCTGTCGTCGTTTGTCGATAGAATTTCTGGACACCCTGTATATTTAAGGATTTTTTGGCTTCGTTTTGCCATTCGATGGGTCTGTCTTGTACTGTTAGCTGTAATTATTTTCATAAAAAATATACGGGGTTTTCACTCAACAGCGACGATATATCTTGTCGGTATCTGTTAATATTAATTTGGAATTTTAGATTGCTTTTTCTAAATCATTGAACTTTTTATTATATTTCAAATTGCTTAAGGGCGCGTCCATAGTGCACGCTGGTTTCCGAAGTCAGCACCGAGTACGTGTTCAAATAATCCTTAGTATTTAAACATGCCTGTCCAACGTGCACCTGCGCACTGTTATGAGGATTATTCGCAAACGCACTCGGCTTTCTGACTGGGAAACCCCACTATGGAAACGCTGGTTTCCCAGTCAGAAAGCCGAGTGCGTTTGCGAATAATCCTCATAACAACCCCACTATGGAAACGCTGGTTTCCCAGTCAGAAAGCCGAGTGCGTTTGCGAATAATCCTCATAACAGTGCGCAGGTGGACGTTGGACAGGCATGTTTAAATACTAAGGATTATTTGAACACGTACTCGGTGCTGACTTCGGAAACCAGCGTGCACTATGGACGCGCCCTTAAGCAATTTGAAATATAATAAAAAGTTCAATGATTTAGAAAAAGCAATCTAAAATTCCAAATTAATATTAACAGATACCGACAAGATATATCATCGCTGTTGAGTGAAAACCCCGTATATTTTTTATGAAAATAATTACAGCTAACAGTACAAGACAGACCCATCGAATGGCAAAACGAAGCCAAAAAATCCTTAAATATACAGGGTGTCCAGAAATTCTATCGACAAACGACGACAGGAGATTACTCAGATAATTTTAAGACAATTTAACCCAATTCACCCAGTCCGAAAATTCTTCCTAAGGGAGCTAGAGCTCTTTGAAGATGGCGACATGTAATTAGTTTTTCTTAAATACCTCCAGAACGCTTCTATTTAGAAAAACAAAAATTGGTATACATATTAACTTTCCATAAATGAATAGATTCCATCCATTGCGAATTTCTAGTACAGGTCATAGGCGTCCGTTTTGGGTAGGGCAACGGTTATTTTATCGCCTAACTTTTTTGTCTCAAGGTGTTGCGTGCCATAGTCAATGCGCCATACTATGTATCCAACGAGGTGATTCAACACGACATCCCCCTAGAATCCGTGAAAGAAGCCATACAACGTTTTAGTGCTAAATACTGTGAACGAGTGCTAGTGCATCCTAATGCGTTTGCTCGACAACTAAATGTGCGGGACGTTTTTGAAGTGCGTAGACTAAAAAGGCAATTGCCGTCCGACTTGTCCTCCTTCTTCTTAAAGTTTCCTCTCCTATCGGAGGTTAGATATCATAATGGCTATGGTCACTTTGGTGGCTGCTGCTCTGAATAGTTGTAATGAACTACAGTTAAACCATTCTCTAAGGTTCCTCAGCCAGGAGATGCGTCTTCTTCATATGCTTCTTCTTACTTGGATCCTTCCTTGCATAATAATTCTCAGCAACTCATATTTTTCTCCTCTGGTACAACTGAACATAATAAGTGTAATCAAACTAATAAAATTTTAATTTTAGAATTGTAAAGAGGTTACTCACTGGAGTAACTCTCTACATGCCTGTATTTTTTACCATAACAAATGCTTAATACCCAATGGGCAGATTGTTGTACTCAATGGAGTTAATAAAAAAAAATTTTTTTTGTCTTTAATTTTTAAGCATTTTTGACTCTGAATTATTAAATTGTGGGGTATTTTAGTACTAAAAGGTACTCTTGCTTTAAGTCTATAGTATACACCGTTTTCTAGAAAAATCAATTTGAAAATTTTTCGTTTTTTGAATTTCAAAAAAAAAATTCAAAAAAAAATATTTAGAAAGACAAAAATTGGTACATTTATTTACATTCCAGAGATAAATCGATTTCATGAATTGCGAATTTCTAGTACCGGTCGTAGGCTTCCGTTTTGGGTAGGTCAACAGTTATTTTACAGCATAACTTTTTTGTCTTTAATTGTTAAGCATTTTTTTCACTAGATTATTAAATTATGAAGTATTCGAGTACTAAAAGTTACTCTTGCTTTAAGTTAGTAAAATACATCGTTTTTTTTTGAAAAATTTTTTAATTTTTTTTTCAAATTCCAAAAACGAAAAATTTTAAATCGATTTTTCTAGAAAACGGTGTATCCTACCGACTTAAAGTAAGAGCACCTTTTAGTACTAAAATACCTCACAATTTAATAATCCAGTATCAAAAATGCTTAAAAAGTGAAGACAAAAAAGTTATGCGATAAAATAACCGTTGCCCTACCCAAAATGGACGCCTATGACCTGTACTAGAAATTCGCAATGGATGGAATCGATTCATTTCAGGAAAGTAAATATGTATACACATTTTCGTTTTTCTAAATAGCAGAGTTCTGGAGGTATTTAAAAAAACTAATTACATGGCGCCATCTTCAAAGAGCTCTAGCTCCCTTAGGAAGCATTTTCGGACTAGGTGAATTGGGTTAAATTGGCTTAAAATTATCTGAGGAATCTCCTGTCTTTGTTTGTCGGTATAGTTTCTGGACACCCTTAAACGTGCATAATAAAATAAAATGTTGTTTACAGTATGCATACATTTTTGTAAAAAATAATATTTTATACGGAATATGGTAAATCTGGCAACACTGGACAAAGTTTTCATTGTGAATACAACAAAACTGTCATTTAAAAATCGCTGTGGAAAATAGTCCCTTTTAAATGGAAAATACAAAAGAATTAAAGTTGATTGTCCAATAATATGCATTTTACACTAATCAGTAACTGAAGCAGAATCCATTGATGTTACATTTCAGGTTGCTCGAACATGCGCCCCTATTTTTCTCTATTCCAGTTTACATCACTGAGTGCTAACTATCTTTTTTTTTTGGCAGCGGCATCATACGTATGAAATTATCGTTTCAGATATCGTCGGATTTTGTTTCAGAAATATCTCGAATGTTGGCATGTTTAGTATTAGAGAGTTTTTAAGCCCCTTCTTTCAGTAACGTTAAACGTTGTACGTTATTCTGCTCATGCGCATTAACAGGTATAACGCATAATCCCCTTATTTAGGTAGAAATAAGGTTCAAGTCATTAAGCGATTACGTATTTGTAAGATTGCCAAATGTCATAATATATCTAAATCGTCTTCTTCTTCACGTGTCATCTCTGCAACGGAGGTTGGCAATCATCATGGCTATTCTGATCTTAGATGCTGCTGCTCTGAATAGTTCGGTTGATGTGCATCCGTACCATTCCCTCAAGTTACGCAACCACGAGATTCGTCTCCTTCCTACACTTCTCTTGCCCTGGATTTTCCCCTGTATAATCAAGTGAAGTATGTTGTCTCTCATTACGCATAATATGCTACAGGTACTGCAGCTTTCGTGTCTTGATGGTTTCCAATATTTCCAGTCTTTTGTTGACTCTTCTCATGACTTCGTTGTTTGTTATATGCTCGGTCCATGATATCTTCAAGATTCTTCTATACACCCACAGTTCAAATGCTTCCAACAGAGTCGAGAAAATATAACACCTTGCCAGCCTAATTCTGAAGTCTAATTTCAGTTCTCTTGCACAAAGTACCTTTCTTAATTTATTGAAGTTTGTTCTTGCTTTCTCTATTCGAACTTTGATTTCTTTGGAGTAATCGTTTGTGTGATTAATTATTGTGCCAAGATAGTTGTAGTTTTCTACTTGTTCTAAAGTTTTACCTTTAATTGTCAGGCTTTCATCATTATTTTGGGTTTTTGATATCCTCATAAATTTTGTTTTCTTGATGTTTATTGATAATCCATATTTTTCTCCATACTCAACTATCTTGTTCATTAGCTTTTGGAGGTCTTTAAGGTTGTCTGCTATTATGATAGTATCGTCCGCATATCTAATGTTAATTGGCGTTCCATTTACCTTTATTTCTGCTGTTTCTCCCTCAAGAACTCTTTTCATAATTTCTTCAGAGTATGCATTAAATAGTAGTGGTGACAATACACACCCCTGTCGCACTCCTCTTTTTAATTTCGAACTCTTCTGATGTGTGTTAGTTAATGGGTATGTGTGCTTGCTGTTTATAATATAGATTTGTTATAATTCGAAGGTCATTGTATTGTAATTGTTTTGCCTTGAGGACGTCCATTAGCTGTTTGTGGCGGAATTTATCGAATGCCTGGTTGTAATCTATGAAACAGACGTAGTGAGGGTAGTGAGGGAGGATACCTGGTATCGTTCTGGTAGTGAGGGAGGGTACCTTTTAATTTATTTATCCATTATGTAAGTGGAAAGTTTGATGAGCCACTGTCGGTGCATTTGCCACTAAAAAGTGACAGCACAGTGCTCAAACGTTTTTTTTATATATTAGGTACTATTTAAGTTATCGGCTCCTATGGTGCCTAAAATGATTAACAAATTTCACCTATACCGGCTCTTAGTGTATATATACGTCCGGTTTTTAGATCACTTCCGGTTAAAGAGGTATAATCAGAAGTGCTACATTATAGTCACAGAAATAGTACAAGTGATATATCAATCGAAGCGAATTGAAAGTCGAAATCGAATATTTAGTTCCGGTTTTGATATCAGGTCTGGTTAAGAAGTTATGACCGGAAGTTTGTCAAAAATGGCTCAACATTAGTGAAATCATATATCAATCGACAAAAAATTACACAAAGAGTTCAAATATTGTCTTCCGGTTACGTTAGGTGAAAACCCAGTTCTTACGAAGTTCAGCTGCTTGTTTTATCTATTTTTATCTCAGTAAACTAGAGCTATTTATACTAAAAAAGCTATTTATAATATTTTAATCCCATCAGTGTAATGATTAGTCGTATAATTACCACTTACTCCGACCCTGCGATTATTCCGGCAAAGCAGCTCCTCGATATGAAGATGCATGTTGTCAAAGAGGTTATTTCCTTAGAAAATAATTGCGGGGAAATTACAAGGGCCCTTATTACATTCGGCTAATAATCACTTAAAGTTCTCATCTTTAATTAAAAAGGTGACTTCAAAGAAACGGACATATACTTCATAAAAGTGGAAAAAAGAGGTAATATTAATGTCACTGGTTCTTATATGGCGTCGGGGCTGATGGAAAAAATGGAAAATTTTACATAAACCTAAGAGAGATCATCAAAGGAACGCGTAAGTGGAAATTCATGACAGTTCTCACAAAGAACAAGGATTTTTTCAAAGCAAGACCAATTTTCTATTCTTGGTATGAGGGTATTTAACCAATCAACATTGCGTATTTCAAAAAACGCTCATGCCACTCACATGAAAGAGCCACTTTTCATCATACTCTCGTCGTCCACAAAGCGAATAGCTGATACGAGGAAGTGCAGATACAAAAGATCACGTATAGTGATATCATTAAGGCTTTAACTAGTCTCCTGTTTTATTCAACTAGATTAATATTTAGTGCAAATATCAAAAAGAAAGTTTTTCAATAATCGTACTTCCGTAAAATATGTGAATTATTCATGTTATTCGACAAATTTGATATATATTTTTGAACAAAATTAATAAAACATTTACCCCCACAAATAATAAGATTTTGATCTACACTTTCTGATATGTTCCACTTCCAAGTTTTTATGGTGTTCTCTCTTCAATCATTATATTTTAGCTCCCCTTGAAAGAATTATAAATCATTTATCTTTAAATAGTAGGTACTTACTGCAGGGTTTTTTCCAGAGACATGTTAATAATAGACCAGGCTAGTTATATGCCACTCAATGCATCGGGGTGTAACTCCAGAAAGGTTCCCGTTAACAGTTGAACCCAGAGGACGGTTCAGGTACTTGAAGAGATTTGTTGCTAACGAAGGCTAACACAAAAGAGCTCTTTACCCTTCGGCGGATAACACAATATATAGAGATATGCATTTCTGTTACCTTTGCTGGTCAACGGTGAAGAGATCGTCTTTATTTGATCAATGTCTAGGAATGCCTGTACCGGGTGTCCTCATAAGAATGGCTCTCGGCCATATCTCAGAAACCGCTTATAGTACAGCTTTGGGAAAAATATTTATAACAAAAGTGGCCTCGAGAAAAGCCTGGAAAATATCTTCATAATTGTAAGTCCACCGCCAGAGGGCGTAATTGAATATCAAAAATTAAAAAATCGAAATTTTACAAAAATTTGCATAATAAAAGGGCACTGGAAATTCGATCTTCGTATTCTTCATAAAATTCTGCGCATATTTTATTTCACAAGGTTAAGTCTACCATTGCAAATAAGAGGTGGGGGTGAGCGGGAACCTTGTTATGAAAAAATGGCTGTAAGTCCGGTTCTGCTAAATCGATTTTTGCAAACTTGGTCTTGTTGAAAACAGTTCTTATTCGTAGAAATCTAGTTAATTTTAAATATTAAATTAATACAAGTATGCATTTTTAATCCCGTATTACAAAATTAGACCAAATTAGCAAAAGAATAGTGAAAACCGCAAGTCGATACCTGGTTTATATCTCGAGATATCTTAAGAAACGTGTAAATTTAAACATAACTGATACTTTCACCGGTAAACGAAGTTAAGGAAATCAAAATGGAAACAAGTAGTGTGCTATGGAAAAAAATTAAACTGTGGCACTTGCGGAGTGCCGACAGAAGTAAATACTTCTTATATATTCGATTATATTCGGATCGATTCAATTCGATTCCATTGGATTAGATTTAATTTTATTTCATATATTATGCCTATACTATATTATATATATCCAATTTAATACATAATATATATAGTTTGTCAAACGTAGCAAAGAGTTTTAAAATCTTCGCCATCGCCATCTTACATTTTGACAAACTGTACTAGTGATTTTAGCCAATAATTTTAGGATTAAAAAAACTTTCAAAAGAACTTTTATTTCAAATTTGATGATGCATAAAATAAATAAGATGTTTAAAAATACAATTTGAGTATAAATATGTAGTTTGAAAGGAATAATGTATTAACAACTTTAAAAAGGTCACTTTTGTATAACAGCCTACCCTTTAAGGGGAGTATCTAATAATAAATGGACTCTTCCATGCATTATTTACGATTCAAATTTACACGAAATATTTACTATACTTCATTAGTAATTAAATTTTTTTCCAAATTGAAAAAAATATTGGTTACTTTGTTAAGAAAAATAATTTAAAGCTTTATGTAACTTTATATTTATTAACCCTAAAATTAACGAGTAAAATCACTAGTATAAATTATAACGTGTTATAGTGTATAGGCGTAATATACAGGGTGTTTCATTGGGAAAGTAACATACGTTGACTGTAGAAAGAGGACACTTAGGCGGTCTCAAAAATACTATACTTAATGGGTCTTACTCCATTATTAACTGAGATACTGGGTGTTTTATCTATTTTGCCATTTTCTTATTTGGTTCATAACTTTTTAACCACACCGTATATTTATTTTATATTTGTCACGCAAATATCTTTTAAGGTGTACAACAAACTAATTTATTTACAAATGTAAAAAATCCAGGCCCGGATTAAAAAATATTAGAAAAATATTCCGACTAAAAAAAACACCCTGTACATTAATTTTTTTAAAATTGATTTTTTATTTGAAAAGAGGATGAAAAACTAAATTTAGTGATATACTTTGAATTTTCGGCAAAATGATTTTTCTGGTCAAATTTTGAATTTGAATTCTGAAATTATGTGAATTGCGAGAGCTCTAAGTAGAAAAAAAAATTAAATACAACTTACAACTTGTTAACCGCACTGTATATTTATTTTATATTTAACTTGTGAATATTCTTTTAGGTGTCCAATCAATTACTTTATTTATAATTATAAAAGATCCAGGTCTGGATTAAAAAATATTGTAAAAATGTTCCGACCCCAAAAAACACCCTGTATATTAAATTTTTTAAAATGGATTTTTTAGTTGAAAAGAAGATGAAAAACTAAATTTAGTGGTATACTTTGAATTTTCGGAAAAATGATTTTTCTGGTCAAATTTTGAATTTGAATTCTGAAATTGTGTATGTGAATTGCGAGAGCACTAAGTAGAAAAAAAATTAAATTCAACTTACAACTTGTTAACCGCACTGTATATTTATTTTATATTTAACACGCGAATATTCTTTTAGGTGTCCAATCAATTATTTTATTTACAATTATAAAAAATCCAGGTCTGGATTAAAAAATATTGTAAAAATGTTCCGACCCAAAAAAACACCCTGTATATTAAATTTTTTAATATGGATTTTGCATTTGAAAAGAGGATGAAAAACTAAATTTAGTAGTATACTTTCGGCAAAATGATTTTTTTGATAAAATATTGAATTTGAATTCTGAAATTATGTCAATTGCGAGAGCTCTAAGTAGAAAAAATTAAAATGCGACTTAATTTTAATTAATACCATTATTTAATCTAAATTGGTAAAATGTTAAAACATTTCAGTGTTTTTTATTATCTGTGACAAATAGTTTGTGGCGAAGATTCATCTTTAAATAATGTATAAATAATAAAGAGTCAATAAAGAATACATCACTTTAATCAACAAAGTATCTAAAAATTATAACAACAGAGAAAATGTGCAGCATAACTATTCAAAACTAAAGTACTTATTCAAAATTACCACCATAAAAAATTACTGTTATGTGTCAAAATGTTAATATTTTAATCCGGACCTGGATTTTTTACAATTGTAAATAAATTAATTTATTGTACACCTTAAACGATATTTGTGCGCCAAATATAAAATAAATATACAGTGTGGTTAAAAAGTTATGAAGCAATTAAGAAAATGGCAAAATAGATAAAACACTCAGTATTTTTGTTATTAATGGAGTAAGACACATTAAGTATGGTATTTTTGAGACCATTTAAGTGTCCTCTTTCTGTAGTTAACGTATGTTACTTTCCCAATGAAACACCCTGTATAAGATTAAATTAATAATCGAATGGAATCGACTTAAATCGAACCGAGCATATAAGAAGTATTCGCTTATGTCGTCACTCCGCAAGTACCACCATATATTTTGTTTCCATAGCACACTACTTGTTTCCACTTTGATTTCCTTAACATCGTTGACCGGTGACAGTATCAGTTATGTTTAAAATTTACACGTTTCTTAAGATATCTCGAGATAGAAAAAATGTATTGACATGCGGTTTTCGCTATTCTGTTGCTAATTTCGTCTTATTTTGTGATACGGCATTAAAAATGCATACTTGTATTTATTATTTTACAAAAAAACAGATTTTTGAAAAAAATAAATTAGAACTGCCTAGCTGGCACATTACTTATTAGGGATTAGGGTGTTTCGAAATTATAACTCTTACATTGACGAAAAAGAGCTGTTTTCAACAAGACTAAGTTTGCAAAAATTAATTTAGCAGAACCGGATTTACAGTAATTTTTTCATAACAAGGTTCCCACTCACCCCCACCTCTTATTGGCAATGGTAGACCTAAATTTGTGAAATAAAATATGCGCAGATTTTTATGAAGAATACGATGATTGAATTTCTGGTGCCCTTTCATTAGGCAAATTTTGTAAAATTTCGATTTTTTAATATTTGATATTCAATTACGCCCCCTAGCGGTGGTCTTACAATTATGAAAATAATTTCCAGGCTTTTGTCGAGGCCACTTTTGTTATAAATATTTTTTTACCAAAGCTGGACTATAAGCGGTTCCTGAGATATGGCCGAGAGCCATTCTTATTGAGACACCCGGTATTTCGATAGCTGAAATAATATTCACGTCGATAGAATCGGGTAATTATTATAAAATATACTTTTTTTATGAAATATTTACAACTACAACGATTATAAGGGATAAATTTAGAACTTGTGGACAAACAATCACATGAACATTGAATCCAAATATAAACAATCTGGATGAACAAACCAAATCACCTATAAAGGCAATTTAAATTAGTGAAAATTAACATAGATTAATATTAATAGGTGTCAAATAAATAATGTCTAACCAAATTAAGAGTAAGTGGTGCCGACCCCATCTTTCTGAGGGGTGTTGGCTGAACAGAATAGGCCGCTAACCTCGAATACAATGGTGGACGTGGCACACTCTTCTACGTCACCAAACTGATTTAGTGCTAATGCTATTCATTTAATAGTAGGTCTGTTTCGTTTATCTTGACCTAAATCAATTTCCGAAATGAAATTCATTGATCTTCCAATGGAGAGTAAGAAGAAGCAAGGGCGGGTAAATCAGATGGATCAGGAAACATGGGATTCAAGGTCTTGGATTTGATGCACCCTCCACCTGAACAAGTATTGATTTAAAATTTTTGTTAGTTAACTTATTATCCTTCATAAGCAGATGTGCCTTCATTAATTCGACGCGAACTTTTCATATATTCCGCCGAAAAGAGGTGAGTTTAAAGGAATGAAATTCCACTTTATATTCTTCTGTCTAAGAAAGTGCCCAGCTCGCTCAACTCATTGCGAGGGCCCACAAAATTAGTTCCACTGTCAGACTTAATCTCACAAAGCCCTAGGAGCGCGTGAAGCTCTTTTATCAAATAATATAATTTGGTAGTGTACAGTGTGGACCAACAATCACATAAACATTGAATAAAATATATAACCTTCCTTACACCAATTAAATACGACGTTGTAGAAACATAGGACAATGAAGCAGAATATACAGTAATTGTCAAAATAAATAAAACACGCAAGTAGTAAGTAAACAAAATGGTCTAATCTTTAATTTAAAGAAAACTATGTCACACAATGTATATTGAAATAGATTTCGAAGGCTATTTGGCTGAAAAACTGACAAATTTTCAAGTGGCATGAAGAAGACAATAACTAATAAGACCTGTTATTATTATATGTTAAGATCCTAATTAATATCCTTAGGACACCAGTAGTCCTTATGATAACATTTTTAAAAATAGAATTAATACTCCTATATCGATTCGTAAAATGTCATAAGGGAGAAATCGTTGCAGCACATGCGAATTTCTTTAAAAAAGACAATTAAATTTTTATAAGTAGGATTATTTTTTAATGATTTTAATTTCCAATCATGTAGTAGGATCTTTCATCAAGTGTTTAATTGGGACCAATCAGATTTTTATTATACTGGGAATATTATACATTACTATAGTAGGAATAAATTTCAGGTATTTTGTTTCTGTTTAATTACAACACATTTTATAATTTTGACAACTGCCACATTTAAGAAAATGAACCATAATAAACTTTTATTTCTCAAATTAGGGGAGTGCATATATACTCCGCTTCACTGAAAAGAGGCCACCTAAAATTTTTGACAATTTTTAATTTTTACGAATCCCACAATAAATTTATTGTCATTAGTAGCCCAGTAAATGAACGGGAAATTCGGCGATACCGTGTATTTTTCAGGGGCAACTCCGAATTGCATGAAAATTTGGATTTAGGTTCTACTTATCCTCCACTTCAAAGTTGAAATTGTGCCGTTAGTTGCTTTTACTTGGGGGGTGAAAGTCACCCCTTCTCGGGGGTGAAAAAACATACGTTCAAGATAAGACCGGAAATGGACAAATTGACTGATTCTAAGCAACTTTTGTTCTATAGAGTTTTTTACGTAAGTCAATACTTTTCGAGTTATTTGCCATTGAAACTGTTGATTTTCGGACAAAAAAACTATGTTTTCAGACGGTTTTTCGCAAATAACTCAAAGAGTAAATATTTTATCGAACAAAGATATCCTTAGCAAAAGGATCTCTTATAAAAAACCCAAAAAATGGTGTATCAGTAAAGTCTATCAATCAAATAAAAATAAAGTGGTAGCTCATGAAAAATACGTTCTTATTCGTCTAATTCCAAATCGAATATTTCAAGGTGAAATCACCGAAAAATTAAGCACTTTTCGGGAAAAACCTATTTAAACTTTTTTAAAGTGTTTGTAAAAAGCTTTGTTTTAATTGTTAACAAAAGTTTAGCATTAAAAATAAGCGAGTTACGCTCAAAATAAAGTTGGCCCTCTATTTTTTTGTAAAAAATCATGAAAAATTTCGCCGTGTTTAGCTCCCCAAATGAAATTAATCGCTACCGCTTTACTAACAATTTACTTACCTATATATTTTTTATATGATCTGTCAGTCTCACCGGTTTAAAGTGTTTATTTTTGAAAGGGTTATAATTGAGGAAGCTTGAATGGGTCACTAGTCACGAGCGTATGCAAATTTTGAACAGCCATATCTTAACCAATTTTTGTCTTTCGGAGAAACAAAATGAAACTAGCATATTTATAATAGCAAAGCCTACATTTTTTTACTCTTTAAGGTATTTCATATCACTAATACTTTATAAGTTATTTTGAAAAACTGAAATTTATCAAAAATTTTTGGAAATTTTTTTTAATATAAAACCAAATGTTTTCAAAAATAAGCACTTCAAACCAATCAAACTTACAGATTATATAAACAATACACATACAGTTAAAATAGATGGTAAAGCCAAACGATTAATTTCATTTAGGGTGCTAAATAGAGGGAGGTTTTCACGATTTTTTTTTACCAAAAAAAGGGGCCAACTTTTTTTCAGTGTAACTCGTTTATTTTTGATGCTGTAAACTTTTGTAAAAAACAAATAATAGGCTTTTTTTCGAAACTTTAAAAATGTTAATAAGGTTTTTCCGAAAAACGCTTCTTTCTTCGGTGATTTCGCGTTGAATTATTCGATTTGGAATTAGACGAATAAGAACGTATTTTTCATGAGCTACAACTTTGCTTCTACTCAATTTGTAGACTTTACTGGTACACCACTTTTTTCGTTTTTCTGTAGGCTACACTTTTGCTAAAAATAGTTTTTTCGATAAAATATTTACTTTTTGAGTTATTTGGGAAAAACGGTCTAAAAACGTAGTATTTTTGTCGAAAAATCAACATTTTAAATCGCGAATAACTCGAAAAGTATTGACTTACGTAAAAAACTTTATAGAACAAAAGATGCTTAAAATAAGTCAATTTATCCGTTTCCGGCCTTATTTTAAACACGCTTTTTTCACCCCCCGAGAAGGGGTAAATGTCACCCCCCAAATCAAAGCAACCAACGGCACAAATTCAACTTCGAAGTGGAGGGTAAGTAGAACCTAAATTCAAATTTTCATGCAATTCGGAGTTGCCCCTGGAAATTACATTCCGAAACGGTCATTTATTGGCCTATAGATGTTTGTGTAATATTTAAGAATATGTTATAAAGCAGTACGCAATAATTTCTTAAGTAACAAATGTCAAAAAATATGATGATTTTAATAGATAATAAAAAAAATTAACATTGTACTTTTTTCTTCTTTTCCTTATCAAAATTATATTAAATTCGTGATTTTTAATATTTTATATTACCACCTCTATTTTGATTTACACTTCTCATTCGATTTGGCATCGAATTAATCAAATTATGTGTAATATCTTGAAGAAAAGCTTCCAATTCTTCCATGAGCGACAACGGAAGCTGCTCACGATTTATTAGATCAGGTATTATGTTTCTTAATTTCGTTTGAATTGGTCACAAACATACTCAATCCGGTACAAATCTGGGCTTTCAGCCGGCCAATTTAATTTTTCACACCGACGGTTTCCAAGTATTGCATTACCATTCTGGCTACGTGTATCCGCGCGTTGCCTTGCATGTACATAAATATAATTTTTGCCCACAAACCCAGCAAGAGGCATTACGCGCTCGTTTAGAATTTCGCTAATATATCAGTAAACATTCAACGCTCCTCTATCAATAAACATGAGATCAGTACGGCCTTCGAATGAAATACCTGCCCAAAATATTACCAAACCTCCTCCAAAAGTAACACTTGCTCATAATAAACAGACTCATAATAAACAAAACATTTTTCCAATAATCTATCGTCCAATGCAAACTGAAGTCGGCATTGTCGATGTGCTGCTGTTAACTAAGGTCCTGTTGCCTGGGCAGTGAGCACTTAAACCAAATTTCCTCGACCTTCTTGTTACGGTAGAAGTGCTTAATGTCCACTTGTGAACATTTTGAAAATCGTTTTGGATTGCTCGAGCCTTAAAGAACCGATTTTTCAAAGAAGTTTGTTGTAAAGAACGATCTTCTCTGGCCGTCGTGATTCTTCTCGGGCTTAATCCTTGTCGTCTCTCGTCATATACAGTCTCCACGAGTAGGTGGTATGTTTTTTGTACCATGAAACAACTGACTCCAAGCTGTCTGGCCACTTATCTTTGGCTCATTCCATTATCAATCAAAATCAAAGTAACAATTTGGCCACATCTAGCAAATCTCTCAGCCATATCTCTAAAATTCTAGGTGGCAGAGATTTTCACTTAGGAAAAAATCAAACAAAATAGAACTTTTTGTAATTTTATTAAGAAATGTTTAATAAACAACATATCAAAAAGTTCTACTCGAGAAGTGGGTGCTTCATTTTTTAAAGGTACTAGTACACTTTAGTAGACCAAAGATAATCATTTTTTTCAAGAATTTTTTTCTCAGAACCTTTATTAAAAATGAACATAAAACTTTTTACACGTTAATATCTAACTCTTATAGAGTACCAAAAATATGTATATTTTCATTTATGCACGTATACTAATATTGTAGAGGGCGCAAAATCAGGGCCACGAAAAATGATGGCGGACAGTTAATCTCAGGATTGGGATATTTGAAACAAAAAAATCGTTTTTCATTTGAAAAAGGAAAAAGGAAAAATTTCATTTGAAAAAGGAAGATTTCTTACGTGACAATTTACCACAACTTGACCAAAAAACAAAAAATAAATATTTTTTAACCATGAAAAACTAAAGAAAATCGGGCGATTTTTTCACAATTTTTTTTCAAATTTCGGTAAAATCTTTTTTTTGCGGAATTATTCACTAACTGTGGTAAATTGTCACGTAAAAAACCTTCCTTTTTTAAATGCCGTACGAATTTTTTGTTTCAGAGATCCCAATCCTGAGATTAACTGTCCGCCATCGGAACTACTTTTTTTCGAGGCCTCGACTTTGGCGCCCTCTACAATATTAGTGTACGTGTATAAATGAAAAAAGATATATTTTTTGTATTGACCAAGAGTTAGATATCAATATGCAAAGACTTTTATGTTCATTTTTAATAAGAGTTCTGAAAAATTTTTTTGAAAAAATGCTTATTTTTGGTCTTCTAAAGTGTACTAGTACCTTAAATAAATTAACTGCGAAATTAGATGTTTTTTTAAATAACTCCGAAAATATAAATTGTAGAAAAAACTGACTTGACTGTTGAAAAATTCAGAAAATTTTACAAAAAAGCCTTCTATAAAGATTTTTCTAAAATTAAATCTGTAGCTTCTATAATTTTTTATTTATAACTCTAAAGTCACCCTTCTCACAAACATTGGCGCACTGTAAACTAGCGTACGGTGAAGTGCACGGTTGAGTTATTTTAATGTAATTCTTTAACTAATGGATCAAATAAAATTTTATGAATGTATCATGAAAGAAGGATAATTTAGCTATCTTATGGTTGAAATAAAAAGAAATAAAATGTATGGGCATAAGTATGGTGTGGACGGAAATGTGACTTACATGAATTTGGTTCAAAAATGATTTAAAAATGTGTAACCACTACAATGTTTCTTATAGAAATCTCAATTTTGCACAGCTTATCTTTCAGACATCTTACTAAACGATGCTTCTCTAAAAAAAAATTAAAAATTTAATTCAAATGATACGACGTCTCAAAAAATGTAATTTTTGAAATCTTCGTAGTTTTACAGAATTACCACCACTTTAAGACGATATTACTCAAGTTTGAACAGATTTATTACAGTTTTATAGGTGCTTTTTAAAGCTGAAGACGTAATCTTTTAAATGCATTAAATTATTTTACTTTAGAAATAAAATTAACTATTTCTTTTTAAGAAAATTAAAAAAAGACAACAAAAATCTAATACAAAAACCGAAAATTACAAGTTAAAAAAATGTTTATACAAAGGGATCAAAACTTTTTTCTAGAAAACTTACCTAAAATACATTTCAATAAATATTCAACAAAAATAATTTTTTTTAGCTCTCATACAGTATGTGTGCGTAACTTGAAACCTATTGATAACTTTTTTATTATCAGTTTTTCGAAAAAAGTTATTCTTTATAAAATCCTCTGCATTGTATATAATCTAAGATACAACCATCAAATGTCAGGTTTTATTAATTTTATACGAGGTATGTCAAAAAATATGAATTTCACTCAAGAGTAAAGTACCTTTACCTATATTCCACAATATCGAAAATTGTTATTAAAAAAGTTGTTCGGAATTAAAAAATATGTTTCAGTGTTCAATTACATCTACATCCTTCTAATTAAAATATTGTGAATAATAAAGACACTTAACTCTTAAGTAAAATTTATATTTTTTACATACCTCGTATAAAATTGCAAAAGTTTGATATTTGTTAGTTTAGATTTTAGACCAGGTAGAGCATTTTATGAAGAATAACTTTTTTTCGTAAAATTGATAATAAACTAGTTATCATAATTGTAATAAAATGATGATGGGTATCCGTAATTTGAGAAAAAATTGAATTTTTTTTATTAAGATGATGCAATTGTATATTAAAACATAGTCTTTAATTTTAAACAACTTTTCATAATAGCATTTTTTCATATTCTGGGATATGAAGGTACTTTACTCTTTAACGAAATTTATATTTTTGACATAACTCGTATAAAATTGATAAAATTTGATATATGACGGTTGAGTTTTAAATTTTTGACCATCCAGAGCATTTTATGAAGAATACGTTTTTTTCGTAAAATTGAAAATAAAAAAGTTTTGCATGTAGTTCCTAGCTACGCAGACGTACTGTATAAGAGCTTCTGTATAAGAATTTTTAAATTGTAATGTCATATTCGGATTCAGCATAATTAAAAACAAAACAGAAACATATTTGATCAAAGTAAAATGATGAATTCAACGATATTTTTAAAAGTATTTATACAAAGCAATTGTTATTGCTTAAACAATTAATAAACAGTTAGCGGCCAAATCTGCGAGTAGAACTTTTTACTTTAACATGTATATAAACCAACAAAAAAAGTTTTATAAAAATATAAGCTTGTTTGGATTTTTCCGAAGCGATGCATGTTTTCGTTCTAATTGCACTCCCCTAAATGCATTAGAGATACAACCGTGATTGAACTTCGTGGGCAATCCGACGGTCTATAGTCCCATGTCTATTATTGCAGCATTGTTGGTCAGCCAAAGGTTGTTTTGAAGCTAAAAGTTCCTCTTCATTTAGATCCATGTATGAGTTAATGTTTCATCTCAGTGCCTTCTTCTAGTTGTGACGTATTGCTGTATTTTAGCCGTGTCTAGAATTATTGCATGGAATTGGAGACAAATTTGAAAGCTGTCAGAATTATTAAACAAATGTTCGCTTGGTATCGAATTAAAGGGGCATTATGACTACTGAACAATATGGAAAAGACCATTCCTTTATATATACTGATGCCTCAAAAAACAAAGAAAGGGTAGGTTTTGGGATATGCATCCCGAGTATTGAATATAATTTCTCCTCAAGACTTCCTGGAGCTCTAAGTATAAGCAAATCAGAAAGTATAGCAATACATCAAGCGGTGGAAATAGCAACAACAAAACATCTAAAGAAAACTATAATATTTTGTGATTCGCTCAATGCAATTACCAATATTAAAATATGTAACATATCTGATTCAGCAGATATAAGGGCCCTAAAACAAGGAAACTTATATCTTCAGCCAATGAGAATGTCACCAAAATTCTCCTTCCCTGGATACTTGGACACTCTAATATACTTGGTAACACTAAGGCTGACATACTGGCCAAAATAGGAAGAGACCTGAAAGTACCAATGGAAGTACAACTGGATTCCCAGGATACCCTATCAGTCATCAGGGGAAAAATTACAAAAGAGTACAAAGAAAAATGGAAATCTTTAGTCCAAAAGAAGACTTCGCAATACAAAACAATTCAAGACTTCTTTCCCACAAAACCTTGGTATTCAAATTTTCCATATAGAAATAGAAGACACACTACTACCATCATTAGAATGCGCACAGGCAATTGTTTAAGAAAACAACATCTGTATACAATTAATATAAAAGATAATCCATTTTGTGAATGTGGTCGTCTCGAGGATCTAAACCACATCCTTTTTGAAGGCCCGATTAATGTGATTCCTAATTTTGATATTATACAAAAAATTCATTTTTATGAACTTCAAAACACCTCTATACAGGGTGCGCCAAACCTCTGGTTTTCTTTGATTACGGCTAAACTATGAGATATACAAAAAAATGTTTATAACAAAACTAATGTCTATCAAAGAGGTCTATATTCTAAAATTATTTTTGATTATACAAGGTGAGTCAGAACGACGGTATGAACTAAAGTTTTATTTTTTTAAATGGAACACCCTGTATATTAAATCATTTTTGAATATATTATTTAAAAATATGAAAAATTTGTATAAGGTCTTATAGGCCTAAAGTTAATAATTTTTGAAATATTTACATTTTTATTGAAAAAAATGGTAATATTTATAGGGTTGTGGATTATGTTTCCAAAGAAATAAAAATTTAAGTGATTGGTCAAAATTTTTAAAATATAGTGTTATTTTTAAATAATTTAATATTTTTTACTTTTAGCCATAAAATATACAGTGTGATCACTATTTGCAAATACAAAATTTTCTATTTTTTTTAAATGGGACACCCTGTATATTAGCTTTGAATTTTGTAGTAAATATTACAACCTTTCTTTTGGTATAAGGTTGTATGTACCTAGCATGTTTCGTTTTGTAGATATTTAAAAAAAAAACTATAGATTTTACGTTTTTGCGGATTTTTTATTTAAAAATTTTTTTGCAAAAAAAATAATTATAATCTGGTTTTAAATATAAAATATGAATACTAAAATATAAAATATGAAAATAAAAACGTAATTAAAGATTAAAAGAAATCGTATGCTAGTACAATTCAATTGAATTTAATAACTTTAAATTATTTTACAAAAAATATTTTACCATTTTAATGAATGCATAAATTAGTTACTAAATTAAATAAACAACCAAATTTTAAATCAACCGTAGTAATTTTTCTACTACAGCAACTTTCCTGTACCAAATTAATTGTTAGTTAAATTGTATTTAGCTAAACTTTTAATTTACCTTTTAAATTTACTTACATACATCATACATCTTGAGAATATAAAAATTATTATAAAGTATGCTTTAAAACAGCTGAATGTTAAATGTATCAGCCAAATTATTTATTAATATAAATAGTATTTACTGGTGTCACAAAAGCTGGTAATACTTTTGTAGTTGAAATTTTTGTAACAATTTTTTATATTTTAAATTTTAATTTTTTAACCGAAAAATTTTTGGATATGACATTTGTTTTGGGCGAAACCATTAGAAATTATTACCAGCTTTTGTGACACTAGTAGGTACATAGATACTATTTACTTCTTAATATACTTCCATAACGTTCATTTGTTTCAAAGCATACTTTATACGTTCTCAAGATGTAGGTAAATTAAAAAGTTATTAACTGATCTTACTCGTAAATACAATATAACTAACAATTAATTTGGTGCAGGAAAGTTGCTGCGGTAGAAGAATTACTACGGTTGATTTAAAATTTGGTTGTTTATTTAATTTAGTAACTAATTTATGCATTCATTAATATGGTAAAATAATTTTTGTAAAATAATTTAAATTTATTAAATTCAATTGAATTGTACTAGCATACGATTTATTTTAATCTTTAATTACGTTTTTATTTTCATATTTTATATTTTAGTGTATGTTTCTAAAACCAGATTATAATTATTTTTTCTGAAAAAAAATTTTTAATTAAAAATCCGCAAAAACGTAAAATCTATAGTTTTTTTAAATATCTACAAAACGAAACATGCTAGGTACATACAACCTATACCAAAAGAAAGGTTGTAATATTTACTACAAAACGCAAAACTAATATACGGGGTGTCCCATTTAAAAAAAATGAGAAAATTTTGTATTTGCAAATAGTGATCACACTGTATATTTTATGGCTAAAAGTAAAAAATATTAAATTATTTAAAAATAACACTATATTTTAAAAACTTTGACCTATCACCTAAATTTTTATTTCCTTGGAAACATAATCCACAACCCTATAAATATTACGATTTTTCTCAATAAAAATGTAAATATTTCGAAAATTATTAACTTTAGACCTATAAGACCTTATACAAATTTTTCATATTTTTAAATAATATATTCAAAAATGATTTAATATATAGGGTGTTCTATTTAAAAAAAATAAAACTTTGGTTCATACCGTCGTTCTGACTCACCCTGTATAATTGAAAATAATTTTAAATTATAGACCTCTTTGATACACATTAGTTTTGTTATAAACATTTCTTTGTATATCTCATAGTTTAGCCGTAATCAAAGAAAACCAGAGGTTTGGCGCACCCTGTATACAATATTCTAAGTTTCTTAGCGGAAGAATCAGTCAATGTAATTATTGTATTGCAAGGCTCAACTGTTTATATGTATTCGTGTTATATGTTGCTATTTGTAATTTAATTTATGTTTTAATCATACTTAACCTGACTCTATTTATTAATCTCATTTAATTATATTACACCTCATCAAAAGCTTCTTACAAGAACATAGTCAGCGTTTTTGGTATGTCTTAGAGTCAGACTACATCAAGATCGCCTATAAATCGTGCTGGTAATCGCCTTGCAGCGAGACCAAAAACAAAAAGAAGAATTTAAGGGGTATTTTATCGAAATTTGAATTAAAAACCAAACTATTGATCTTTTTTACTCTTGTATAAAGTATTAAAAAATTGGTTTGTTTGAGAATAAATAAACGTTATTCAAGGTTTAATTACACAGAGATAAAAATAACGTTACAGCCTAGAATGAATATGTCTACCAGTTTTCAATTTGCCAGTATTTGATTTATTCGCGTCAAAAGCACCATACACTAATGGCCATACACTAAAATTATCTAAGAGTAGGGAACGTGGAGGGAGCCTCCCCGCAGAGTGTGCTTACTGGTTGGCGATTCATTAAACAAACACATTCGGGCGTCCCCTGGGTAACGGTTTTTAAACTAGTTGAATCCTCCCTCCAAAAGCCATACCAAACCAATCATAGCGAAATATGACACGTCATGAGTCATCAAAAGAAAACCGGCCCTCATTAGGGCCAAAGCCGGCAATTGTTTTGTTAAATATAGAAGGGATATCTGATGTTAAAAAAATCTTTCCAGAACTTTGCCAGTGGTGTATTGTTTTAAGCCATTTTAAGCGAATGTGTATGAAAATCAGAAAGACAAATTTTAGTTTTTGTTTTTTAATTAAGGTTTATGCTTTAGTTTTTTAAAATTCCACAAGGAAAAAAATTTTCCTGTAGTTGGCTGTATACCATTTATTACAAAAAATTATAAAATCCTTTATATAGTCGGTTCGCTAAACTCAGATACTGAATTTTTTTGTTTTTGACAATTTTAACAAAATTTGCAAAATTACTAAATATTTAGTAATTATTATTAACTATTTAGTAATTATTTTGTTGTCAATTTTATCAATTTGGCAAAATTACTTGCTAAAATCACTAGCCAGTTGTGTCTGAGTTTAGTGAACGGACTTTAAAAGGTATATTTGTTAAAATCCTTATACAGGGCTACATCACAGAACAGAACTAGTTTTCAATCGGTTGACCGACCATCATCAGTGTTTGCTTGAACCTAACAGGCTAACCACCAAAGTAAAAAATATTTGGGTAAAAACCCTTTACAATTTATCCGTCATATTAACATAGAAATAAGATGTGAATTTGAACATGGATGTTTAAAATATCCAATGTTTCATGCTCTAGGTACCATTGAGCTCCAATTTGACTTGTTCACATCATGACTGTATGGTAGCAAGTCTATGGTACCAAGAGTATGGTACCTAGCTTAATGATACCTAGAGGATATTGGATATTTTAAACATCCATGTTCAAATTCACATCTTATTTCTATGTTCCTATGACGGATTAATTGTAAAGGGTTTTTACCCAAATATTTTCTACTTTGGTGGTTAGCATGTTAGATTCAAGCAAACACTGATGATGATCGGTCAATCGATCTAAAACTAGTTCTGTTCTGTGATATAGCCCTGTATAGGGATTTTAACAAATATACCTTTTTTAAAGGATTTTATGGTATAGATTTTTGTTAAATCAACTGAAAACAGTCCAACAAAATTACTATTACGACAAAATAACACTCAAGTATTGGCCACAGTTGATTGTAATGACAATAATTACATTTTTACCTAACAATTTGAAGTTAGAGTGCATAATCGCCAAGATGTAGTTGATGTTGTGGCTTTTTCAGAATCAAGGTTGACATACTTGGCTAGTGTGCTGTAGGAAACGGCCATGCTTTGACCAAAAAGATATGAGGGTGGATGTTTTACTCCCTATGGTACATGTATGGTGTCGAAGCATGAACATTAAAAATATCCACTATTAATCGTTTGGAAGCCTTTGAAATGTGGCTGCACACTGCACAGACGTACATTGAAAATACCATGGATGGCTTTGCTGACAAATGTGGCAGTCCTTAAGAAAGCAAATGCTGCCCGCGAGCTGCCTGATAACATCAAATATAGAAAGATGTCCTATTTCGGACACGTAGTAAGGAGAGATCGGTATAATATTCTTCATGATGGGTAAAATCGAAGGACGCAGAGAAATTGGTAGAAAGCAGGACCCTTGGTTGAAGAATATCCGGGAGTGGACAGAAATAAAGAAAGCAGATTAACTATTTAGAATAGCTTGAGACAGAGACAGTTTCGCCATGTTAATCGCCAACGTCAAGGGGACTTGATAGGGCACGTTAAGAAGAAGAAGAAGAAGGTACATGGAATTCTGGTTATTCTGTGTGTTTATGCATTATTTCTATGTGATTCATCCGATTGTGTGTGCCTAAGTGTTCGTATTGTGTTTGTGTATTCTGTGTTGCATATTATGTATTGTGTATAATTGAAAAAGTGTGTCACATATTGTGATATTCACTATTGTTGGTATATTCTTGTTGTTTACTTCTTCTTTTAGTATCGGAAACACAAGCTCTGCATTCTTCTAATTATTTACTGCACAATGTTTTTTCATTTACTAAATGAAGAAAAATTTATTTTACATGCTAACATTACCAAAGCCTACTTGATGACATGAACATTCGTACTAGATTTAAAAATATGGCATTTTAGATAAAAAAATTCGGGGGCCATATTATATCGGTTAAAAAATTATAAATAGAAAAAAAAGGCAATACAATGGCCACATAGTGGATAGGTTGGTGCTCTCCGCTCGACGCTCTACCTCTTCGATTCAACCGGTTTGCGGTTAATATGTAGGGGAGCGCATGCCGTATCCATTTAAGCAGCTACACAGAGCACGGGGCACCAACCTAATGGATACGTGCCTTTATATATTAGACTTTTTATCCAGGTTTCTTTGACTCTGTTACTTGCTGTGATATTTAGGTTTCTCCTTCCTTCTGTTATCCTTTTTTGGAATAGGTATCTTGTGGAGTCATCCTGTAAGCTTTAGACTTTTATCTTGGTGGTATATTCTGATGTTTTGTTATCACATTACCGGTTCGGAACAAGAATGGCGTAACTGCAAAATTTGTCAATTTCTGTTTATTGCGTAATTAACTTCTAAAATATTGTGTACAGATGATATAAAAGCATGTACATAAAGTTAGTGAATCACTTCTCGCAAATATTATGGCAAACACAATGGGAATTTGCCGCTTTTTTGCCGTTAATTAGTTGTGAAAAAATTAATTTTGCCGATCTTTTATTTTTCTTAATATTCGATGTTTCGCTAACTTCATATGAAGTTAGTGGATCACAACAGCAAAAATGTTTCAAATTCAAATCGAGTTGGTGCTGAATTTGCCGCTTTTTTGCCGTTAATTAGTTGTGAAAAAATTAATTTTGCCGCTCTTTTATATTTCTTAATATTCGATGTTTCGCTAACTTCATATGAAGTTAGCGAATCACAACAGCAAAAAATGTTTCAAATTCAAATCGAGTTGGTGCTGAATTTGCCGCTTTTTTGCCGTTAATTAGTTGTGAAAAAATTAATTTTGCCGCTCTTTTATTTTTCTTAATATTCGATGTCTCGTTAACTTCATATGAAGTTAGCGAATCACAACAGCAAAACATGTTTCAAATTCAAATCGAGTTGGTGCTGAATTTGCCGCTTTTTTGCCGTTAATTAGTTGTAAAAAAATTAATTTTGCCGCTCTTTTATTTTTCTTAATATTCGATGTTTCGCTAACTTCATATGAAGTTAGCGAATAACAACAGCAAAAAATGTTTCAAATTCAAGTCTAGTGGGTGCTGAATTTGCCGCTTTTTTGCCGTTAATTAGGTGTGAAAAAATTAATTTTGCCGCTCTTTTATTTTTCTTAATATTCGATGTTTCGCTAACTTCATATGAAGTTAGCGAATCACAACAGCAAAAAATGTTTCAAATTCAAGTCTAGTTGGTGCTGAATTTGCCGCTTTTTTGCCGTTAATTAGGTGTGAAAAAATTCATTTTGCCGCTCTTTTATTTTTCTTAATATTCGATGTTTCGCTAACTTCATATGAAGTTAGCGAATCACAACAGCAAAAAATGTTTCAAATTCAAATCGCGTTGGTGCTGAATTTGCCGCTTTTTTGCCGTTAATTAGTTGTGAAAAAATTCATTTTGCCGCTCTTTTATTTTTCTTAATATTCGATGTTTCGCTAACTTCATATGAAGTTATCGAATCACAACAGCGAATAATGTTTCAGATTCCAATCGAGTTGGTGCTGAATTTGCCGCTTTTGCCGCTCATTAGTTGCGAAAAAATAAGTTTTGCCGCTTTTTTAATTTTTTAATATTCGACGTTTCAATAACTTCATAAATATGAACTTGGTGAATTACAACAGCGAATAATGTCTCAAATTGAAAACGAGCTTGTGCTGAATAGGTACTGAATGGTACCGCTTTTTTACGATATTGTAACATATTTTTCTTCTTTTATAATTCTGATAACGCTGCACGATAATTTCGTAGGATACGTCTGGTAGACTTGCATCTCCGCACAACTCTTTTGGGTCCTGATTGCGCTTCTAGTGGTGCGCGGTACGAATAGATTATTATTAATTTATGGATATCCTACTTAAAACATAATATAATTTCATCTAACATAATATCCTTACTGTATAAAATACTTGAAATAAAATATAAAAGGAGGGGGTAAATTTATGAATTTATATTTTATAATATTATTAATAGTATAATAAATTTATTCCAACTCAAACGTCCTTACTGAATAAAATACTTGAAATACAATATAAAAGGAGGGGGTGAGTATATGAATTTATATTTTATAATATTATTATAAAAAACTTAAAATAAAATACAAAAGGAGGGCGTAAATATCTGAATTTATATTTTATAATAATATTATAAAATATAAATTCATATATTTACCCGTATAATAATATTGGTCTAATTATGGTGTTATACATTCTTATCTTGGTTTTAATAGACAATATTTTGCTTTTAAGTAGTGTTTTATTTGCAAAATAAGCTTAATTCGCTGCCAATATTTTTTCTTTTATTTCTGTATTCTTTCACCCGTTTTGCTTATTGTCACTCCTAGGTATTTGAAATGTTCTACATCTTCAAACTCTGAATTTCCTATTTTGGTTTTTCCTTTTATTGCTGTTTTCCCTAGTCTTAATATTTTTGTCTTTTCTTCATTTAATCTGAGTCCCATTGCTTCCACTTTCTCTTTTATTTCTTTTAGCATTTCTTTCATTATGTTTTTATTCTTGGCAATAATAACAATGTCGTCTGCGTAGGCGATTATTTGTCCACCTCTTGTTCTTAGGTTTCCTTTGTTTATAGCATTTCTAATTCCAGTTTGTACTCATTTGCTTTTTCCATTATTCTTCCTTCCTCCATATATCTTCCTTCTGTGACTCCACATTGGTACTGTCCCACTCTCTTCTTCGTGATCCTTGACAATCCTTTTCTTATTATTGAAGTCAATATTTTATATGTTGTGCTTAGTAGTGTTATTCCTCTGTAATTATCACAAATTTGTTGGTTCACAATACCAAAATACTATACTAAAATCCATTTAAGAAAGCTCAAAAAATACTCATCCCTAGTTTTGACCAACCTTGTATACTAAAACTAAACGTTTCTCTATATTAATAAATAATGTTTAACAATAGTAGACTATATTAAAAATATTTTCAATATAAATAGAAATTTTTATGTCAAGTTACTACAATTCTACAGGGTGTGAATATTGCTACGAAATTAATAAAAAACGTAATTATCTTTTAAACTATTTCGTATATTACTACAAAAGCCTATATTTTAGGAAAGTAGACGTAAAGGAGAATCCAAAAATGTAAAAATATATAGGGTTTAAAAATTTATTAAAAAAAAAAACAAAAGTTTGTGTAACTCTGTCAATAAAAATAGCCCTGTATATTTGAAAATATTTTCAGATTATGGTCCTGTCTAGGCACCAACTTTTAACTAAATAACTTTTTTTCGTATCTCCTACGATAAACGAGTAATTGGACTTCTTCACACTAGTTCCCCACCCTCTATAAAATTAGCAAAACATCGAATATTAAGAAAAATAAAAGAGCGGCAAAATTAATTTTTTCACAACTAATTAACGACAAAAAAGCGGCAAATTCAGCACAAACTCGATTTGAATTTGAAACGTTTTTTGCTGTTGTGATTCAGGAAACATCGAATATTGAGAAAAATAAAAGAGCGGCAAAATTAATTTTTTCACAACTAATTAACGGCAAAAAGCAGCAAATTCAGCACCAACTCGATTTGAATTTGAAACATTTTTTGCTGTTGTGATTCGCTAACTTCATATGAAGTTAGCGAAACATCGAATATTAAGAAAAATAAAAGAGCGGCAAAATTAATTTTTTCACAACTAATTAACGGCAAAAAAGCGGCAAATTCCCATTGTGCTTGCCATAATATTTGCGAGAAGTGATTCGCTAACTTTATGTACATTATGAAAGCGATGACAGAACTGTAATTATGTGTTGAGCCACTACAGGGTAGTTGCGTCGCTATTGAAATACGTGCCATTTTAAACCTTATTTCAGATTAATAATGATGCAACTGTAAATAGGGTTGAAAATGGGGGGATTAAATTAAGGTAATGAAACTCATAGACAGGTAATAGCCACCGCCGCACGCCGTAAGAATAAACAGCATACTAAATATTTAAAAATCGCTTTTTTTGTACAGAAAATTTTTAAGATGAAGAATGACGTAACTGTAGATACGGTTGAAAATGGGGGGATTAAATTAACGTTCGAAACCTGTAACTTGTTCAACAATTAAAACTTCCCCTATTCCAGTGATCCCGTACATCAAAGTTTGTCCGACTATACACCGTTAAGCTACTAACACATTTTCAGCTTGCTATTAATATTTTTTTTTGGTACGCAGGATCCAGGCCTAAAAGTGCCGGGGTCCACTGTATACATTTTTTTTAAATATTGTTCTACTTCTATACAAATTTACCTATTGAGGCCATTCTTACACAAACCTCGCGTTAAATATTTCTAACAACTTACGTTTCAAACTAAATTCATATAATTTTGGATGAAAGAATGTCGTGACCAATAGAAAAACGTGACTGCAAAATAAGTTGTCACCTGTCGTAGAAGTTTTACCTGCAAAGTGTTATTACGTATACTACATTTAAATGGTTAAAGTGCGTGCTATTTCGAAGGAATAATAATATTCACATCAAAGATAAAGCTTCAAAGAAAAATTCTTGTCTGAATCGCGAACGACGTTGCGTTATTATCGGTGGACTTTGACAAGTAAACTTGAAAATTACTGTTTATTTATAAACTATTGAGAAGGCAATGCTTCTAATATCTTTTATGTCATACTAGTTCATTATTGCGTTTTAATTACCTATTTGCAACTACAAAATAATATATTTTATACCCGTGCGGGCATAAAGTGGACTTAATGGCCCATACAGGCATAAAAAATTTATACAGTGTATCCCAAACCCTTTTTTCAGTGCAACATTAATTTTGACGTCATATAGGATTTTAAGAATGTCGCAAATCATTACATGACATTTTGGTTAAATCTGACTGTTGTCAGAATATTTATATTTATTTTTATATTTATATTTATATTTATATTTATATTTATATTTATATTTATATTTATATTTATATTTATATTTATATTTATATTTATATTTATATTTATATTTATATTTATATTTATATTTATATTTATATTTATATTTATATTTATATTTATATTTATATTTATATTTATATTTATATTTATATTTATATTTATATTTATATTTATATTTATATTTATATTTATATTTATATTTATATTTATATTTATATTTATATTTATATTTATATTTATATTTATATTTATATTTATATTTATATTTATATTTATATTTATATTTATATTTATATTTATATTTATATTTATATTTATATTTATATTTATATTTATATTTATATTTATATTTATATTTATATTTATATTTATATTTATATTTATATTTATATTTATATTTATATTTATATTTATATTTATATTTATATTTATATTTATATTTATATTTATATTTATATTTATATTTATATTTCTATTTATATTTATATTTATATTTATATTTATATTTATATTTATATTTATATTTATATTTATATTTATATTTATATTTATATTTATATTTATATTTATATTTATATTTATATTTATATTTATATTTATATTTATATTTATATTTATATTTATATTTATATTTATATTTATTTTTATATTTATATTTATATTTATATTTATATTTATATTTATATTTATATTTATATTTATATTAATATTTATATTTATATTTATATTTATATTTATATTTATATTTATATTTATATTTATATTTATATTTATATTTATATTTATATTTATATTTATATTTATATTTATATTTATATTTATATTTATATTTATATTTATATTTATATTTATATTTATATTTATATTTATATTTATATTTATATTTATATTTATATTTATATTTATATTTATATTTATATTTATATTTATATTTATATTTATATTTATATTTATATTTATATTTATATTAAATTTATATTTATATTTATATAAAAACTAATGTTTATACAAATATTTGTCAGAATATTAATAGTTAAAATATTATAATGTAAAAATAAATCTATATAAAATCAAATTTTAGTATACAATGTCGAATATACCAATGACATCAAATATTATTTATATTTACGTCGCTGAAAAATACTAACCTAGAAATTACAATTGTCATTTTACCACTTAATCGATTATTTTGTGTAAAATTATCTTTACTCGCCTCATTGATTGGTTATCTATTTAGAGTATTGTAATCGCCAACCAATTATACATCCATAACTATAAATCCGTTGTAATATGCAAATACCAAGCAATACATAGTTTTCTAAGTTCAATGTATAATAATCACAGAGGTAGGTTTTTCCAACTGTAATGCGTTAGAGAGAATTCGATATTCTGTGGCACACTGAAAAAAGAGTTTGGGATCTATAACTCCATAATAACATTTATTATTAAAGCTACAAAATATGGAATTAAATTACTATAACTACATATTAACATACAGGGTGAACCATGAGGAACTGTACATACTCCTACCTCGTATAGAGGGTCCTATGGGGAATAACAAATGACCATTAAAATTGTCTGCTCCCATTGTTTAATAATATACAGGGCGAGTTTCGCATTTTGACAGAAATTTTTATTCGTCATAATTGTTGAACGGTGAGATCGACGTGCCTCTATTTTGGTCAATCGTTACACTATTACCACCTAATCAACTGATTTATTCAAACTAGAAAAAAGTCAGGTCCGGCTTGAAAAAAATTAGTTCGATTGGGTCTTAGAAAAACTTTCACCCTGCATACGCTTTTTGAACACTATAATATGAATTTTACAAATTAGACAAGTAAGCAATTAAAATGACATATTTATTTTTTCCCCACACGATTACTTATTTTTTTTATAAAAAAAAACAAATTTGACTATGAATTAAAAGTTTGGTAAAGTGAACCATAGATAAAAAAAAAGTAACTTTTATTACAAAAATAATTTTTTTTTGAACAAATATTTAATTTATGTTACCACCTAATCAACTGATTTATTCAAACTAGAAAAAAATCAGGCCCGGATTTAAAAAATTAGTTCATTTTGGTCTTAGAAAAAATTTCACCCTGTATACGCTTTCTGAAATTTCTAATATGAATTTTAGAAATTAGACAAATAGGCAATTAAAATGGCATATTTATTTTTTTCTCCACACGATTACTTAATTTTTTATTAAAAAAACAAATTTTTCAAAATCGGAATTTTAACCCAAAAATGAAAAAAAAAAAAAAAATGAAATCACGGTATAACTCGCTACAACTCTGTTCCGGTTTAATATTTTTTTTTGCTAAAATTTTTACAGCACATATCTCCTACCATTGTGAAGACTATGAAAATTGTTGTAGACTTTCAGTCTTCTTCTCATAAAAGTTATGAATTTTAAAAAATGAAAGGTGCATATTCGTTAATTGCAAAGTTAAATCGCAAAAATTAAGTCAAAAAATTTAAAATTTATCTATTTGATCACGTCTATGTTAAACTATAGAGTCCAAAGAGAAGTGTTATGGGTTTTAGATCTAGACGTGGTATAGAAAAAAAAAAAAAAAAATGGTGAAGCTTTTAATTTTAAGAAAAACGTTGTTTAAATTTTTTTTATTTTTATAGTTAAATTCCGATTTTGACAAATTTGATTTTTTAATAAAAAAATAAGTAATTGTGTGGGGAAAAAATAAATACGCCATTCTAATTGCCTATTTGTCTAATTTGTAAAATTCATACAAGAGTTTTCAAAAAGCCTAAACAGGGTGAAATTTTTTCTAAGACCAAAACGAACTAATTTTTTAAATCCGGGCCTGATTTTTTTCTAGTTTGAATAAATCAGGTGATTGGGTGGTAACATAAATTAAACATTTGTTCAAAAAAAATTAATTTTTGTAATAAAAGTTTTTTTTTTTAATCTGGTTTCTAGTACTTTACCAAACTTTTAATTATTCACAGTCAAATTTGATTTTTTTATAAAAAATTAAGTAATCGTGTGGGGAAAAAAATAAATATGTCATTTTAATTGCTTATTTGTCTAATTTATAAAATTTATATTATAGTTTTCAAAAAGCGTATACAGGGTGAAATTTTTTCTAAGACCTAAACGAACTAATTTTTTTGAAGCCGGACCTGATTTTTTTCTAGTTTGAATAAATCAATTGATAAGGTGGTAATAGTGTAACGATTGACCAATATAAGAGACACATCGATCTGACCGTTCAAAAATTATGACGAATACAAATTTCTGTCAAAATGCGAAACTCGCCCAGTATAATATTAAACAATGGGAGCAGACACTTTTTAATGGTCATTTGTTATTCCCCATAGGAGCCTCTATACGAGGTAGGAGTATGTACAGTTCCTCATAACTCACCCTGTATATAGTAACATTATTTAGTGTCATTCACATAAAATTGGCAAATCTGGAAAGATCCGGTGATAGATAGATATAGTTGAGCCCCTGAATCTTTACCCGTGCGTCATCATTTAAAGCATACAAAATAAGTCGATGATAAGTCGGAAATTGAAATTTACTAAACGCAACAGCAAGTGACAGTAAGTGACAGTTGCGTTTAGTAACTTTCAATTTCCGACTTATCATCGACTTATTTCGTATGCTTTAAATGACGACGCACGGGTGAAGATTCAGGGACTCAACTGTATATAGATAAATTGCCAGTATACCTGCCAGTAATTTTGAAACTTCATGTTTTGAGGTTAAAGGGATACTACCCTCTATATACTATGTTCGACGCAGGCAGTGACTTGTATATTTGTCGGGATCGGTCAAACCCATGACAATATACCCAACTAATAGAGATGAAGCGAAGCTAAGAATAATCGGAAGGAGATAATCTTTCTTACACGAATAATTGTTCGTTTTAAGATGATTATTTAACAACAAGATGAATAATCAGATAAATGGAACAGGTATAGTCAGATATATGTATAAAGGCTCAAATGTTGTAATGGCTCATGCATGTACTAAGTAGAGAAGGAGATACATTATTAAAGAAACTCTTAAAGTGAAAATCTACAAATACACGAACTAGAGAGAGAGAGGAAACTACGGATGGGAAGATCAGGTCAGAGAAGATATCAACACAATGAAGATGACTAACAGAAGAACAAAAATTGAAAGGAATAAAGTTCAATCAGCAATCGGGCGATATCACACAACAACCTGTGAAGGAAAACAACGGAGAACAAAAATATAAAGAAAAGGCGGAATGGAACTCGAAGCAACTAATGGTACCTAGTTAAAATATAATTTTCATTACAATCAATAATTGTGGCTTAAGCCCATTTAAATATAATATTTAATCCATATTTAACTGCTTTTTAATTTCGTCAAATGTGTTTAAATTATACGCATGTTTTTGTTGATTAAACAAGATTACATTGTATCTCTTTGTGCTCTCCTTGTTTTGCCAAAATTTCAATTTTCGTTATTAAGCGTTGTGACAATCCCGGCCAACTTATCAGTCGGCTCTTCCAAAATAAAACCCCATCAGGACCGCCACAATCGCCACATAGTGTTTACATAAACATCGGAACAGGCGACATGTTTATATTATTTCGCGGCCGATAACCGTGATTTGTGAGTTTGCACCGAGATCCGCCGCAGTAATTGATGCAATTCGTGCCCTCCTGCCATTAATCAGTGACTAATAAAATGTTTTCATTAGCCGCTCTCGCCGTAAAATGCTTCACTGCGAAACGATAATACCACTGCCATTCTAGCAACTACATGCCCGTCCGACGCCCGTCGCCCGGCGACGGTGACCTATTTAATAACGCATCAACTTTGTTGACCATATTAAACTACTGACCAACCCTAACTTAAATATATTGCCAAAAGAGGTGATCATAGACAAGAAACTAAACATTTAGTCCATTTACTAACGGTTTTTTAGGTTATAGCATTCTTTGATAATCTGGAATATAAGGTACTTTACTCCTTAACAAAATTTATATTTGTGACATACCTAACTCGTATAAAATTGATAAAATTTGATCTGATGGTTGAGTTTTAGATTTTTGAATATTCAGAGCCTTTTATAAAGAATAAATTTTCTTCGTAAAATTGATAATAAAAAAGTTTTCCATGTGGTTCCTAGATACGCAGACATACTCTATAAGAGCTTCTGTATAATAATTCTCACATTGTAATGCCATATTCGGATTCAGCATAATCAAAAACAAAATAGAAACATATTTGATCAAAGGAAAATGATAAATTCAACGATATTTTTAAAATTATTTATACAAAAAAATTGTTATTGTTTACACAATTAATAAACAATTAGCGGCCAAATCTGCGAGTACAACTTTCTACTTTAAGGTGTATATAAACTAACAAAAAAAGTTTTAGAAAAATATAAGCTTGTTTGATTTTTTCCAAAACAATGAATGTTTTCAGTAGTAATTGCACAAGAGCTCTGAAATTATTGAATTTTTCCCGAGTGACACTTTGACAGTTTTAATTTCACGAGCCGAAGGCGAGTGAAATTATGTCAAAGTGTCACGAGAGCAAAAATTCTATATTAATTTCAGAGGTCGAGGCAATTTGTTGCGATTATTTCATGAATAAAACTGTTCAAAACCAAAATTTTATTGTAATTTATTTATGTAAGTACCATTAAACACACAGTTTTTATAAATATTTGACGATTGAAAGTCATTACTTTTATAATTTTTAAAACATTAATTGTCATTAATGTCACTGAATGTATTTTTTCGTAGCAACGAAGGGCATCTGACGTAATATACTTAACGACGGGAGATTATCAAAAATTTATCGATTTAATTCAGATTTCTCTAGCTTTCTATTGGTCAGAATCTCCTATGAATGAAATAATCAGTAGTAATTGCACAAGAGCTCTGAAATTATTGAATTTTTCCCGAGTGACACTTTGACAGTTTTAATTTCACGATCCGAAGGCGAGTGAAATTATGTCAAAGTGTCACGAGAGCAAAAATTTTATATTAATTTCAGAGGTCGAGTGCAATTTGTTGCGATTATTTCATGAATAAAACTATTCAAAACCAAAATTTTATTGTAATTTATTTATGTAAGTACCATTAAACACACAGTTTTTATAAATATTTGACGATTGAAAGTCATCACTTTTATAATTTTTAAAACATTAACTGTCATTAATGTCACTGAATGTATTTTTTCGTGGCAACGAAGGGCATCTGACGTAATATACTTAACGATGGGAGATTATCAAAAATTATCGATTTAATTCAGATTTCTGTAGCTTTCTATTGATCAGAACCTCCTATGAATGAAATAATCGTTGTAATTGCACTCCCCTAATAGTCCAGAAAGCCACTGCGCATCCGCTAGGAAAAATATTCCGATTCGGATTTTTCGCACAATCTTACTCAAAAAGGACCCCTTCTAACAAATGTGCATGTTGCCAGGTCCAAAAGTGGGTCAAACTTTTTTTAAACGTTTTTTTTTGTTTTTTTCCTAAAACTCTTTTGTTTTTGCATCGAACAAAGTTTTTTTAGGTTTTTTGGATTATTTCAAACAGAAAAGATCCCTAGTAACTTTTCTCTAAAGTTGATAGTTTTTGACATATAAGCGATTAAAAATTTAAAAATTGCGAAATCGGCCATTTTTAAACCTCAAAAACTATGTAAAATACTGAAAATTTCAATGATACGAAGATACATAGATATTCTAAGAATATGATTGATGAAGTCCCAAAGAGCATTTTGCAATACAATATCGAAAACCCCTTTGTTTTTTAATTGATAGTCAAGCGGTCGTTACACTATTTCTAACCGTTGCATGTATACAACATTGTATGTAATATGCGTAAATATTGTATAATTTTGTTGTGGGAAAAATTTAGACAGATTTAGGGACAGAAATCGAGAAAACCAGAATAGAAACACCACACACACAAATCAAGAAAACAGAAATAATAGTAGACAAAATGAAGAAGTTAATTTAACAAATTTAATTTACAAAATACCTAGGGTGAACTTAGTGAGCGCAAATAAACGGACATTGACAACAATAAATGAAGGCATACGAATAAAGGTACGATTGGGTAGGAGATTTTATGCACTACAATGTGGGATAATGCCAAATATGTCGCATGACATGATGGTCGGAGTTGACGAATTGACAGAAAAACATGTCTGTAGTAATTGATTTCAAAAATAACAAGATGAAACTAACAGAGAAAGATGAAGAATAATAGGAACATTTGAAAAATGACAAGGAATATCAGAAACAGAAAATGGACGAATCAGGTTAAGAATAAACAGCGGAGATGAATTTTGCAACGAAACAAGGACAAAGCAAAAGGAAGAAAAGGCGACAGAAGAAGATAAAAGAAAATGAAACCGGGAATTCCTCAAAAGAAGATATGAGCCCAGAAGAAGAAGAAGTGTGATTAATAGATGAAAAGAATACATTTGAAACAGTGATATTTGAAAAAGTGGGATGTGAAAACGAGAATGCGGACTAGACAATAAACATGTGTAAAAAACGCGAGGAAAGAGAAAGAGAAATTATCTGCGGAGAAGGAAAAGAAAAGGTGATTATGCAAATATGTGAGACTTGTCAAAGATACAGAAGTAGGAATTTCAAGAATGAAAATATCACAAAAATATTGTGTCCCGTGGAAAATTGGAAATTGTGGCAATATATATGATAAGTGATCTGATCATGACGACACAAAGGAACAAACATATTTTGGTGATGGTTGATGTTTTCTCAAAATATGTAAAATTATATAGTTGCTGTACCACAAAAGGAGAAGAAATAATGAGAAAGATCGACAATTTTGTCACTATAGTAGGAACACCAAGAAGAATTATCCTGGACAATGTGACGTATTTCCGAAATGATCATTTCAAAGGGCAGCTGACAGAAAGAGGAATAGAGACAAACTTTGTTAGCATCAGACATCCTCAAAGTGATCCTTCTGAACGTTTTATTCAGGAAGTGACAAAATTTCTACGTATTGCAACGAGTGGACAACATCGACGATGGGATAAGAAAGTAGCGGAAATTGAAAATTATCTAAACACCATCCCGAGTACAGTAACCAAAGAGACACCGAAATAAATAATGAAAGATGTGATGCCGATAAAACCATGGGAAGATCCTGAGCCAAGAGTATACCAACAGGTGGTGGAAACGGTACAGAGGAGGCTGCGACGAAGTAATCAGAAATATGTTCAAAGGCAAGATTGAAATAGAAGAAGAAGACCAGCGACCTTCCAGAGGGGCGAAAAGTGCTTGCAAGGGCCTTAAGAGTGTCAAATCTCACTAGCGATATTTGTGCGAAGTTAATGCCTGTCTTCGAGGGTCCTTACATAATAGATAACGAAAATGGGGTAAATAGCTATGTTTTGAGGCATTTTGATTCGGAAAAGATCAGAGGAATTTATAATATTCACGATGTGTACAAGTATCATGAGTAAAGGAAGGAAGGACACATAATCAATAGTTAAGGTAGGGAATAGGAAATAAATTAGGAAACTGAAATAGGTGTAACGGAAAATTGTTTTGCCTCGAGAAAATCAGTTGCAGATGCAAATAATTTTATCGAGTTCAAAGGCGGGGACTTGTTGTATAATTTTTTGTGGGAAAAATTTAGTAAATAAATTTATATCAGAGACCACGAAATTATAGATTTTCATCGCCCAGTATATGACCAAAAATTGTAATAGGATAATTTAGTTGGTCATCAGTGTTTTCGCGGAAAAGTGAAATCGATAAGAAGGTGGAAGGTTTATTTCGCTTTGCAATGGACAATAAGACATTTTATAAAAAAATTCGAAGAAGGTTAAGCGGTAAACAAATTTATTGAGTTTAGAATATAAGGTTTTTTGTTTAGCAGTTTGAAACAACGAAAGTAATTTGATGTCTACGAGAATTTAACAAAATTGAAAGTTGTATACAGATTAAATTGGTTCTTGTGAAATGATAATATGGGTAGTGGGTAGAAAGGATGTTTTGTGATTGGTGGAAAAAGATGGAGGGAAGGATGAGAGTGTTGAGTCTGCTTTTGAGGAGAGAAAAAATAGGCACTGTGCAATGAGTATCTGGAGACAGCAGTACAGTTTTTGAAAAGTGAGAAGTCAGTGTTAAGTGGTGAAATTGGCCTTTGCGAGCAGAATCAAGTTGAAATGAAATCGTTGACCGGTTTGAGAAGATAATTTTCTTGTGTCCGAGGAAGATTCCTGTTTCTGTCTAGAACGAGTAGCCGATTGGTATCTATGTGCACAAGATATCGAGCAGAGAGAAAACTGAATCGAGAATTCAAGCGAGTTCTGTTTGTTTGTTTGTGAAGCAGTTTGGACGAGAGGGACCTTTCGCAACATCCTAAGAGTACGTGTGGGAGATTCGAGGACGACGCAATCCGGGAAAAGAAGTAGAGAAGAAACAAAAAGGTTAGTCAAATAATTTGTGAAACGGAGAGAGTTTGTTTACATCCACACCATATTTGCTTAATTTTTGTATTGAAAAGTTCTATAACATAATTAGTCAGTCCAAATTTTAAAGAAAAAATAAGTAATCAATTCAAAAATAGAAAAGTAAATTATCTTAATTTTTGTAAGAATAAATAACGAATCATTAAAATAAATTTTTTTGTTAAAACAGAGGAGATATCAGAATTAAAGCTAAATTTTTTAGATGAGAAAGGGTTGTAACAAATCTAAATTTTTAGCATATTTTAAAATCTTATGTTTATGGTGTATTGGATAAATAAATAATATTTTTAACATTTATATGACATTGAGTGTGTTTAATTTCCCTGTTTTGTCCTGGATGGAGAAAGCAACTAGAGATACCAGAAGCCGCAAACCAAAGGTAAAGCATAAAAAAAATTAAAGGCACTCGTGGGAGTGCCGACAGAAGTGAAAACTTCTTATAGTATATAAATAACGAGCTCACTGCTTTTACCCCATCCTATAATAAGTGGTATACCTATATCATATACGATATACGCGATGCGTATGCCCTGTGCTATTTAGGTATACATACACATAATTTGTATATGTACAAAATTTATTTCAGCGAAGTGATGACGGTCGCAAATTCAATACTTTTTCCCCATCCAAGAAGTGCACAACGTCCCTAAAGAAATTTTCAATTCAAAAATTTATTTCGTCGAAGCGATAACGGTCTCTAATTTACTACTTTTCCCCATCCAAAAAGTGCACAACTTTCCTCTAGAAGTTTTCACTTCAAATATTTATTTCGTCGAAGCGATGATGGTCGCTAATTTAATACTTTTTTACATCGAAAAAGTGCACAACGTCCCTAAATAAGTTTCACTTCAAATATTTATTTCGTCGAAGCGATTACGGCCCTAATTCAATAATTTTCCTCCATACAAGAAGTGCATAACGTCCCTATAAAAGTTTTCACTTAAAAAATTTATTTCGTCGAAGCCATGACGGTCGCTAATTTAATAATTTTTCCTTATCGAAAAAGTGCACAACGTCTCTCAATAAGTTTTCACTTCAAAAATTTATTTCGTCGAAGCGATGAATGTTCGCTAATATAATATTTTCCCCATTCAAAAAGTGCACAACGTCCCTCAAGAAGTTTCCACTTATAAAATTGATTTCATCGAAGCAATGACGGTCGCTAATTTAATACTTTTTTACATCGAAAAAAAAGTGCACAACATCCCTAATTAAGTTTCACTTCAAATATTTGTTTCGTCGAAGCGATGACGGTCCCTAATTCAATACTTTTCCCCCATCCAAAAAGTGCACAACGATCCTAAAGAAGTTTTCACTTCAAAAATGTATTTCGTCGAAGCGATAACGGTCGCTAATTTAATAATTTTTCCCCATCCAAAAAGTGCACAACGTCCCTTAAGAAGTTTTCTCTTCAAAAATGTATTCCGTTGAAGCGATAAAGGTCGCTAATATATATTTTTCCCCATCCAAAAAGTGCACAACGTCCCTCAAGAAGTTTCCACTTCAAAAATTAATTTCATCGAAGCGATGACGGTCGCTAATTTAATGCTTTTTTTCATCGAAATGTGCACAACGTCCCTAAAGAAGTTTCACTTCAAATATTTATTTCGTCGAAGCGATGACGGTCCATAATTCAATACTTTTCCCCCATCCAAAAAGTGCACTACGTCCCTCAAGAAGTTTTCACTTCACAAATTTATTTCATCGAAGCGATGACGGTCGCGATGACGGTCGATAATTTGATACTTTTTTCGATCCAAAAAGAGCACAACGTCCCTGAAGAAGTTTTTACTTCAAAGGTTTTTTTTCGTCGAAGCGATGACGGTCGCTTATTTATTACTTTCTCCCCATCCAAATTTAATAATTTTTCCCCATCCAAAAAGTGCACAACGTACCTAAAGAAGGTTTCGTTTCAAAAATTTATTTCGCCGAAGCGATGACGGTCTCTAATTCAATACTTATTCCCCATCTAAAAAGTCCACAACGTCCTCAAAAGCAGTTTTCAGTTTAAAAATTTATTTTGCCGAAGAGATGATGGTCGCTATGACGTTCGCTAATTCAATACTTTTTCACTATCTAAAAAGTGCGCAACGTCCCTAAAGAAATTTTCACTTCAAAAATTTATTTCGTCGAAACGATAGCGGTCGCTAATTTAATACTTTTTCCCATCCAAAAAGTGCACAACGTCCCTAAATAAGTTTTCACTTCAATACATATACGTACAAAATTTATTTCGTCGAAGAGATGACGGTCGCGATGACGGTCGCGAAATAAATCCTTTTTACCTATCGAGAAATAGGTTTTACATTTATTTTGAATTTAAATACTTCTATACAATTTATGTATAGATACACATAATATAGATACGTACAAAATTTATTTCGTCGAAGAGATGACGGTCGCTATGACGGTCGCGAAATATATTTTTTTTCCCATCCTAAAAGAGGTTTTACATTTATTTTAAATTTAAATACTTCTATACAATTTATATATTGTTATATTCCTATTTGACATAAGAAATAAAAGTCTATAGTTATATTTAAAATTCAAATAAAAATAAAGGTTTTCGTTTTTCTCGACCGCGGGCATGTAAATTTGAAACACCCTGTAAAAAAACAAATTTTGTATAGGTAGTTTTTAAGAAAGTGTTTCGGAGAAGTGTTTACGAACCCCAGGAACAATACGACTCAAGTAAACAATTAGAGTGATATTTAAAAAGAAAGTGTTCGTGGAAAGGTTGTCAACAACCACCGATAACTCATATTCTAGTAAATAAGATAATAGGTTATTAAATTTGTAAAGAGGATTAATGTGGAAAGTAAAATTGAAATGGGGAATATTATTTTTTCTTGAAATCCATTAAGATATTTAGAAAAAGGAAAGTTTGTGTTGGTAAATACGGATAATTGAAAGTTGCTTGGGATTGGTTGATTTTGAATGCTGGAAGGGGTATGTTGGAAGGAGGAGAATGAATGAGCAACGAGAGTCAGTGTGTTTTGAGCGATAGAGAGGCGAAGTCCAGTTTTCGAGAAGAGTGTACAAAAAAGTGAAACGCCGGGTTAGCTAGTTTGTTTTTTTTGAAAATTAAAAAGTAAGATATCGTGGAACGAGTGATAGGCTGAGTCGAGATAGTATATAACTCCTTGAGTCTAGAGTATCCCGGTCTGTTGAAGTGTTTAAAAAAGGTGGAACACGGCATCAGGAGAAGGCAGAAAAGAGTGCTGTACGATGCGTAGTTTTCAAAGGAACAGAGGCATTACTGGAAGACTTGGACGAGTCGTTGGATCGCAACCCAAGACAATAGGAAACGTGTTTTGTGTGAAGACATTGTCAAATCATCAGTAAATGTCAGTCTAATTTGTTATGACATGAATGTATGGTTTGTGTATTAAATACCACATTGAAAATTGAGCCACACACTCACTATTAAAAAAAAATTTCATCAAACCTAAATAAATTTGTTACTGATAAATCATAATAGTTCATTATAAATAAAATAAATTTGGAGACAAAAAGAAATAAGATTCCCATTTTTGTAACTGTTGTATTAAATAAAGATAGAAAGATAAGATATAAGAAATATTAAGCAGTTATTGCCATTTAGATAAAATAAACGATTTTTATAATTTCTAATTGAAATCCGTATGTGTGTATTATTTTACTCTCTTTTATCTATCCCGATTAGGAATCCACTGAGAAATACTTTGAAGCCACGAAAGTAATTGATATTATAATTTAGTCCTGAGATTGACACTATATTGGTATTTGATCTGTTTGATTAATGAGATAATTATTGATTAATTAATTAAGATAAATTACATATGAGAACGTCATTAGATTTCAGAAGTAAGATCACAACAAAATGGCGCCCAAAGTGGAAAGCATTGAAAAGTATTTCTAGTGGCAAATTTGAAGGAATAGAAAGGGAAAAGCCGGTGGTTGGAAATTTATATGCCCGTGGTAAAAAGTGAGATATTTACATTTGATGACATAAAATTTTAGATCTCTTTAGGTACAAATTTGCCATAATTGATTTAATTTATCGATATTTACATTTGATATATTTATTGACAATTTATTAAATTTGGGTGAGAAAAATTCGTCTTGGTAACATACTATCCAAATTTCATATTTAGCGGGGATAGTACTTCTTGAAAACAAATGCCCGTGACAAAAAGCAAAAGCAAAGACAACAAAAAACAAGAAGAACATTCAGATCAAGAGGAAAAGTTAGACCAAGAAGATATTTTAGCCATAACAATCATGGAAACAGGAAAAAAAGAATTATCAGAATTAGAAAAGATATTACAACTGATACAACTCCAGTCACATAAAATGGATGAAAATCAACGTGAAACGAAACAAGCCATGGAAGAAACGAAACGAGCCATGGATGAAACATCAAAGAAAATGGATAAAATGGATAAAAATCAGGAGGAAACAAAACAAGCAATGGATGAAACAAAGAGAATAATGCAAGAAAATCAGAAGGAAACAAAACAAGCCATAAAAGAGAACAACAAGAAAATGGAGGAACGCATAGAAAAGTATGAAATGAAAATTAAAGATCACATGCAAGAACAAGAAATGAGAATGAAGGATCACATGAAAGAACAAGAAATGAAAATTCAAAATAAAATGAAGGAGTTAACGAATTGCCAGAAAAAGGAAATAGAAAATTTGGAAAACAAGTTGGAAAACGCTATTCAAGCAGACATAGAAGAAGTGGAAAGAAAGATCAAAGAAAACGAAAGAAAAATTGCGGAAATCAATACTCAACAAAATGTCGGAGAAAGAAGAGAAATGGTTATACATAGCACAGATGACGTGAAAATACGGTTTGGCGGGGATGTAAGAAGATTACACCCAGTGCCGTTCATAAATAGCCTGAAAAAGAAAGTACAGCACATCGAAAATTTCGAAACAGCTAAAGACACAATGAGAAACTATCTTAAGTATGAGGCAGGTCTATGGTTTGATAGCAAAGAAGAAGAATTTGGCAGTTGGCAACAATTTGAACCAAAATTTTTGAATTATTTCTGGGGAAAAGTCCAACAATTGGAAATTAACAAGGAATTGCAAAATGGGAAATACAATGATAGGATGGGTATATCGGAAAGGACATATGCATTAGAAATTTACAATAATGCAAAACATTTACAATATAATTATTCATCAGAACAATTAGTAGAACTGATTGCAAGATATTTCGAAGAAACGCTGGAAGACCATATAACATTGCATAACTACAAAGACATAGATAGTTTATGCCAATTCCTACAAATAAGATAATCACGGCTAAGAGAAAGAAAATCAAGAAGGTCGCGAGAAGATTACAGGCCCCAAGAAACACAGGATTACAGAGATAGAAATCAAAATAGGAGGGACTATACAAGACGAGATTTTAATCCCAGAAGGGAAAACGAAAATAGAGACAACGGAAGAGGAAATTATGAACAAAGAAATAGGCAATGGAATGAGGACAGAAATCGAGAATACCAGAATAGAAACACCACACGCTCAAATCAAGAAAACAGAAATAATGGTAGACAAAATGAACAGGGATATCGAGAAAACCGAAACAGATCCGACAGACCAAGAGACAATAGAAGAGAGGTAAATAATACCCAGACAGAAGGATATGACGCAGAGAGACATTATGACGAAAATATAAACAATGAGGAGCAACCGGCGTCTTTTCACGAAGGCGCTCACTAAAAACAAAAAACCAAACAGGAATCTTTTGTCACCCCAAGGAGTTTATTAAATTGGCAGGAAACAACGAAAAGAAAAATGGAGTTAATTTGAAATTTGTGGATGGATTTATCAACGAGAAACCAATTAAAATTATGATAGACACTGTATCTGAAATAACACTGGTCAACAGAAAACTAATAGAAGAAGTTAACTTAACAAATTTAATTTAAAAAATACCTAGGGTAAATTTAGTGGGCGCAAACAAACGGACATTGGCAACTATAAATGAAGGCATACGAGTAATGGTACGACTGGGTAAGAATATGTATGCACTACAATGTGTAATAATGCCAAACATGTCACATGACATGATAGTAGGAATTGACGAATTGGCAGAAAAACATGTAGTGATAGATTTAAAAAAAAAATACGATGAAACTAACAGAAGAAAAAGAAGAAGAACAGGACAAGGAACATGAGAAACAAAATACGGACAAATCAGGTAAAGAACAAACAGTGGAAATGAATTTGGCAACGAAGGAAGGACAAAGAAGAAAAAGGAGGAAAGGTCAGAAAAAGATAAAAGAAGTTAAAACCTGGGATTCCTCAAAGGAAAAGACGAGCTCAGGAGAAGAAGAAATCAAAATATTAACAACAAAAGAAAATAAAATCTGGGATTCCTCAAAAGAAGAGACGAGCTCAGGAGAAGAAGAAATAAAACTAACAAATGAAAGTAAAAAGAATATGATTGAAACAGTAGTATTTGAAGAGGAGGTATATGCAAACGAGGATGCAGAATGCACGGTAAACATATGTGAAGAATCTGAGGAAAAAGACAGAAAATTGATATGTGGAGAAGGAAAAGAAAAAGAATTGCGGTTGATGTTAAGAAATTATGAAACTTTGATCAATGAGGAAAACAGAGTGGCTAAAAAGTACGAACATTCATTTGAGGTTAAAAACTTAGGAAATTTTCGATCAAAGACTTACCCGATTCCATATAAGTATCGACAAGAGGTGAAAGAAGAAATTAATAAAATGTACGAAGATCAAATCATCGAAAGATGTGATTCACCGTATGTTAACCCAATTGTTATAGTAAAGAAAAGTAATGGAGAATTGAGATTATGTTTAAATGCCAGGAATATCAACCAGCACACTGTATCACAATATGAATCACCTCTAAACATCGAGGCCATTTTTGAAAGAATTACGGGGTCACACATATTTTCTAAAAGAAGTAATTTATTTGGGTTTTAAATTGGACACCAAAACAGTAAGATTAGCCGAAGACAGAGTCAAGCTCATAGATGAATACCCAAGGCCAACGAATTTGAAAACATTGAGATGTTTTCTTGGCACGATTAATTATTTTAAAAAGCTGATTCCCGACTTGAGCCAAAAGGAAATCCCTCTGATAAAATTGCTGAAAAAAGGAATAAAATGGAATTGGAAAGAAGAACAGGAGGAAGCTTTCAAAACATTAAAACGAGAATTCGCAAAAGGAACAAAAATATATCACCCCATTTACAATATACCTTTTACACTCCGAACTGATGCGTCCATACAAAAATTTGCAGGAGTTTTGTCTCAAATACAAAACGACCAAGAAGTGCCGATATGTTTTATATCTCGAGTGACTAAAACACATGAGAGAAAATATAGTGTAACAGAATTGGAGTTTGCCAGTGTACTATATTGTAAACAAATTGAGGTTTTACTTATTGGGAGCGAAATTCACAATCGAAACAGATCATGCAGCTTTAGTACATATCATGAAGAATCGATTATAATAATAGAATACATAGAGGCATTCTATTATTACAGGAGTATGATTTTGAGTTCCGATATATAAAAGGAAAAGACAACATAATAGCTGACGCTCTAACACGGGATGAGGACACCGGAAAAAAGGAAACAATTACTCTACAGGTGGGACTAAATAGATTAATACAAGAAGAAGGGGTATATTCGTTAAATGAGATAAGGACAAACTAGGAAGACCTAGAGGAAAGAGAGAAAAGAAGAGCGGAGGTAGAAAATAACATATTTTTTAAGAGAATAGACGGAAAGGAACTATATTTAGTGACACAGACATTGGCAGAAAAGATAATAAAGAAATTACATGAGGACAATGGACATATCGGTAGCAGAAAGGTTTGGCTCGTTTTTAGGGAAAATTACATCAGCCGACAAGATTATCGCATTGCAAAGGAAATTACCCAGAAGTGCGATGTATGTCAAAAATATAAGAGTAGGAATTTCAAAAACGAAAATATTGCAAAAAATATTGAAGCCCGGAACAAATTGGACATTGTAGCAATATATATGTTAAGCGATCTAATTATGGCCACTAAAAGGAACAAACATATTCTGGTGATGGTGGATGTGTTTTCAAAATACGTAAAATTATACAGTTGCCGGACCACAAAGGGGGAAGAAATATTAAGAAAAATCGACAATTTTATAGCCGCAGTAGGAACACCAAAAAAGATTCTACTAGACAATGCAACGTATTTCCAAAATGATCGTTTCAAGGGACAACTTCGAGAACGGGGAATAGAGACAAATTTTTTCAGCATCAGGCATCCCCAATTTTATAATTTCTAATTGAAATCCGTATGTGTGTATTATTTTACTCTCTTTTATCTATCCCGATTAGGAATCCACTGAGAAATACTTTGAAGCCACGAAAGTAAGTAATTGATATTATAATTTAGCCCTGAGATTGAGACTATATTGGTATTTGATCTGTTTGATTAATGAGATAATTATTGATTAATTAATTAAGATAAATTACATATGAGAACATCATTAGATTTCAAAAGTAAGATCATAACAATATACATACAAATAATATATAGCATAAGCGACGACGGTCGCAATGACGGTCGCGAATTCAATGCTTTTTCCCCTATCCAAAAATCGCACAACGTCCCTAAAGAAGTTTTCACTTAAATAAAATAGCCCTGAGAATAAAGTTTATTAGAAAATTTAATTTAAATTTGGTTTTGTTTTACATAAGCAGCAATTAAAATAATTGAGTAATGAATTAAACTAAGAATTTGCTCCTCAATATTCTGATTCAACTTTTTTCACCATCTTGCTTAAGGGGGGGGGGTAAAGTATTTTTGATTACTTTTTTCGAGTTTTTGTTATTGCCTTTTTTTATTTTAAATATTTTCAAGAGCACACCATTAAAATTTAAAGTTAATCCGAGCAAAATTGACGAAGATATGGATATATACAAACATTTTCTTAGTATTATATTGACAAAACTACATTTTTTTAAACGCGTTTTCTGAAAAACATGTTTTTTTGAGGCGGTGTACATCATAACTCAAAAAGTAATGCACCGATGTTTCTGAAATTTTGCACACTTCGTTTTTAGATATTTTACTAGGTAGTGACGTCGAGTTTTTGCTGATTTTAATATTTTTTTTGTTTATATTACCGTTTTTCTCTTTACCGAACACACTTTTTTTTTGTTTTTTTTTTAAATTTTTTCACTTTAAAGTTATATATAATTATACTTTAAAGTTTATATAAGTTTATATTTAAAGTTTATTATTTAAAGTTATATGAATTTAAAAATCAATATAATCATAAAAACTCGACGTCACTACCTCAAAAAGCTCTTAAACTAAAATAATCTTTTTGGTTTATATGTTTCAAATGATTCTGTCCGAAGATAGGGTGTACACAGCAAATCATTTTCTTTTTTGGATCATCTAATTAAAAATGATGCCACTGCTTCATTTTTTAATATTTTTCAATAAAAATTTAACTGAATAATCTTCCAAGTCTTGTTGTTTAAGATATCCTTTTACCAATTTTAACCCTACCAATTTCAAGAGAAAACGTTTTAAAATTATGCAAAAAAACGTAGAATTAACTATAACCCCCCCTTAAAAAGGTTCTCTATTGACAAATTTGCATGTTGCCAGGGTCAAAAATGTGTCAAAAATTTTTTAACAATTTTATAAACTTAAATGTTCTCTGATTACATAATATAAGTACACATGCAACGGTTGAAAATAGTGTCGCTCCCGTTTGATAAGCAATTAAAAAACGGTTTTCGATATTGTATTGTAAAAAGGCCTTCGGCATTTTATCAATCAATATTCTTGGAATACCTACGTACCTTGGTATCGCTGAAATTTTTGGTGTTTCACATAGTTTTTCAGGGTAAAAAATGGCCGATTTTGCAATTTTTAAAATTTCAATCGCTTATATCTCGAAAACTATCACATTTACAGAAAAGCCACTTAAGGTCTTTTCTATTTAGAATGATCCAAAAAACCTAAAAAAAATTGTGTAGATGCAAATAAATTAGTTTTAGGAAAAATCAAAAAACAAACGTTTAAAAAAAGGATTTTTTGATCCTGGCAACATACAAATTTGTTAAGAGGGGATATTTTCAAGCAAGATGGTGAAACTAGAATTGAATGGAAATATTTTTCTGCACATATATTTACGCATGTTACATATACATGCAACGGTTTCCAATCAAGCGCCCGCTTGATTGGAAATTAAAAAAACATATTGTATTGCAAAAAACTCTTCGGGATTTCATCAATCGATGTTCAAAGAATATCTTCTTCCCTTGGCAATATCGAAATTTTTAGTTTTTCACATAGTTTCTGAGGGTTAAAAATGGCCGATTTCGCAATTTCTAAATTTTTAATCGCTTATATGTCAAAAAGTGTCAACTTTAGAGAAAAGTCACTAAAGACCTTTTCTGTTTAAAATAATCCAAAAAACCTAAACTTTGTTCGATGAAAAAAAAGTAATTTTAGGAAAAAAAACAAAAAAAAAACGTTTAAAAAAATTTTGACCCACTTTTGGACCTGGCAACATGCAAATTTGTTAAAAGGGGTCCTTTTTGAGTAAGATTGTGCAAAAAATCCGAATCGGAATATTTTTCCTAGCGGATTCGCAGTGGCTTTCTGGACTATAAAAGGAGAATTGATTGTACGGTATGCGGCAAAATAAACAGTACTGAAATTGGTATGCCTAAAATTTGTATGTGTGCCGAAACGTATAGGGCTTTTCAGTGTCATTGGTTTCGAGCTTCTGTCATGTGTCACATAATATTAATATATCTCATACGTCTTTGGTTTGATGGTTTGTATCCACGGTTCTTAGACATTACTAAAGTCTAATAACCTTGGTTTGTATCATTGATATATACCAATAACCTATGACGTAGATATAGTAATATTATGTGACGCATGACAGAAGCTCGAAACAAATGACTATGAATGAAAAGCCCTATTGAGTGGTTTCTGAACGTTGTTGTAACGTTTTTCAATATCATGTTAGTGTTAGATACTTCAGGCTGGTTCTCAGTTTTGCAGAAAAAATTTTTGTAGTGGAGTACTAGTTTCGGCCATACGGAAAAGGTGATGAAAACGGTCCAAGCTTAAAATCAACATAGTTTCCTCAAGACGGAATAACCTGTCACACTGCCAGGGAGTCTTTTCGAATACTGTGCCACCATTTTTGGAGCTGCCACTCACCGGAGCTAACGCCACCAGATGCGTACATATGGGGAATGCTGAAGGGGCCACCGTCTGCCATTTCGGAATTGAGAACTATAAAGATTTTTTCGTGCCAGAGGCAGTGGCTGATTTAGAAATTTGCCTTGGGAGAGGAAATTTGCCAATTTCCAATGAAAAACCAACCAAAAGACATAAAAAAGATAAACTCAGATTACGTAAAAGACATAAATAATAACTTATAGGCATTAAGTTCCCTTAATTTTTCAAATAGCGTGTTTATTGGGTTGATGTTTGTCTTTCTGGGGTTTAGGTTTTATGTGAGCTAATATATTTTTATGTTTGAACAATTTATTTTCTTTAATTTTGAACTTTGTTAGGGTGGACATTTCCTCATTTTCGCTCCCCGTAGATCCGCCACTGGCCAGAGGGAATCTTTAACATATGTTTATCAGGAACGTGCGTCGCGTCGTCGTTAATGATGTTTGTAAGGCTATATCACGTATTATAAATATACAGTGCTAGTCAAAAGTCCGTACCACCCTCGTATCTTTTGAACGGTTATACCTATAATAGTGAAATTTGGAGGGAGGAAATAAATGGATGCAAGCTTCTTAACTAGTCATGACATGTGACGTAATTATGACAGATGACTTTACAGCGCCACTGTGACAGATAATTTTAAATGGGACCTTATGGCAAGTGATACCTCGTTTGAAAGATATTGAAAATACCTATACAGTCATACTAATTTTGTTTGAGTTTAAGCTAGTTTTGATGAATAAATGAAATAAAAATATAAAATTTAGGTTTCGCATTTAATTAATAAAAATTCAAAATTTCTCATATGATAACTTGCCAAAAAGGTTGACGTTGACGTAAAAAAGCCATAGGCGGACATTTGAATTTTTATTAATTAAATGCGAAACTACAATAGTGTATTTATTTAATTTATTCACCAAAATCAAAATCATCTAAAACCCAAAAAAATTAGCATGACTGAATAGGTATTTTGAATACCTTTTAAACGAGGTATCACTTGCCATAAGGTCCCATTTAAAATTATCCGTCACAGTGGCTCTGTAACGTCATATGTCACTATTACGTCAACTGTCATGACTAGTTAAGAAGCTTACGTCCGTTTGTTTCCTCCCTCCAAATTTCACTATTATATGTATAACCCGTCAAAAGATACGAGGGGGGTACGGACTTTTGACTAGCACTGTATAAATAATCATAAACATTTCAATATTCATTTCAGTACTGTTTATTTTGCCGCAAATTTTATTTAAACTTTTGTGTGGATTCCATAGTTTATTTTATTCTTTATTCAAAACCAGAATGAGATAATAGCACAATGAAAATAAAAATGGGTCAATAAAGTGTTTTTTTATAAGAAAGCATTATTTTTAAGCACCACGCCGGAGCTTTTCAAAGAGCTAGAGAAGACTTCTTTCCTTTCGGCTAATAAGGAAACGACTACTAAGATTCACCTTAATTGCACTTTCTTTGGGTATATTTTAAGAGACAATTTTAGATTTTATATCTTCTTGCCGTAAAGACATAACCTTATTTCCGAGAAAAAGCTCTATAATTAGCCCGGGGAGATAATGTCGAAAAAATGGGACCTCATTATTTATTAAATATCTGTTTGTATTAAAGGTTTCTTATTGTTAGGTTTAATGGTTGAAAATATTATCTTTATTTCAACGTATTGAGCTCCAATATAGTTATTCTGATAAAAACATTTTAAAATGTTTTAAAGGAAATAATTTTACGTTTTTTTAATAAAACATTGTTTTTTAATAACATAGGGGATAAAAAAGGAGAATAAAGGAAAAATATTTCAGTTTATTTTTTAACCTTTGAAATAAAAATTTATCAAATTAGAAAGATGGGTACCCGGTATTGGGTATGTATTGGTACATACCCAGTTACTAACAAATGTAGACTTAGCTTTAGAAACTTTTTATGAAATATGGAATAAAATTATACTGAATTGTGTACCGAGATTTAAAACATTTAATAATTTCAAACTATTTCCTAGTTGGTATACAAAAGAAATAAAAGATTTAATTAAAAATAAAAACAAATTCAGAAAATTACAGAACATCTCCAATTACTATTTAGAAAAATATAAGGAAAGCAGACGTGCATTAAAATACTTAATAAAAATAGAAGAGAATAAATGTTTAAAAGAAGTGCAACAAAATGTGGAGGGTAATATAAATTATTTTTGGAACTATATTAAAAACAAAAAATCCAATTGTACTTATGCTGGAAATTTTGTTTACTTAGGTCAGAATGTTGATGGTGAACATACAGCCGAAGTATTTGCTAACTTTTTTGCATCTACATACACCTCAGATAAAGCGACTTATAATTTAGATTTTGGTAATAGTTCTTACTTGCATAATGATTTTTTCGCAATTGAATCAATAGGTTACAATGCTTTCAAAGAAGCTGTAAAAAAATTAAAGCCAAAGAAAGCGGCGGGTACTGACGGTATTCCACCTTATATATTAAAAGGTTGTAGTGAGTGGTTGACTGAACCGATGGTACATATTTTTAATAGCATAGTTAATTCTAAAGTCTTTCCTACAATTTGGAAAACTGCAGGAGAAAACACCAATACATAAATCTGGAACATTACAAAACATTGAAAACTACAGACCTATAGCAATAATGTGTGCTCCCGCCAAACTTTTTGAACAGATTATACATAAGAAGTTATATTCATATATAGAAAAGTACTGTAACAAAATAATTATTGACCTACCCTCGTATACCAGCTCCCGTCTCCGCACAGACAGAACACTATCGATGTTTCGAGATACGCCGATGCAGCGCCGATGACGTGCAAGCGGTCGAGTCACATGGACATAGCTGGAGATATATAGATATTTCTGGAATATCTGTATCGCATATATAAATAGGACATATTTGTAAATAGAGTTTAGTCTTAAGCTAAAGTTTGTAAAGTAAACTTGTATAAATAAATAATAAAGTCGTAAATAAATTACGAACCGCTAGTTTTATTGTAATTAGAAGTAATTACACTAATCACGCTACAGTTGGTGTCGGTGTTCGGTTAACTTAGTGCGATATAAATAAGTGAATTACAGAGAGACTTTAAAATACTTTTGGACTTTATTCGTCGGGAATAGTTAAAGTGCGTTGATTGTTCGGTATTCGGAAAGACTGTTAAAAGACATTTTGGAAAGTACGTGTGTGCCGACCAAAGATGTTGCTACAAGAACTTACAGTAAAACAGCTCCGTGAACAGCTCGAGGAACGGGATCTGGACAGCAGTGGGCTCAAGATAGTCCTACAAGCACGACTCGAGGATGTCCTCACGAAGAACGGAGAAGACCCAAAGACGTTCCACTTCCAGTCAGCAGAACAAGCAATCTTATCGAAATTAAAAACTGTTTCTGAAACGATCAATGATACTTCTAAGATAAATAATGAGAAATTCGAAACCATTTCTCAAAAGATCGATGAAACTTCTAGAAGAAGCGACGAGAAACTTGAAGAAGTTAGTAGAAAAAGCGACGAGAAATTCGAAAATGTTGCTAAAAGATTCGATGAGACTTCTCAAATAATTAAAGAGGTCTGTAGGCAAAACAACGAAAAACTAGAAGAAGTTTGTAAACAGAACAATGAGAAATTTGAAGAAGTTTCTAGAACATTCGATAAGATGCAGAGAAGTGTAGAGACCGTAGAAGAAAAGATCAAACAGCTAGAGAGCAGGATAACCGATACAAAAGTACAACCATCAGTTAATGCAGCAACGTTAGATCCTTTAGTGAAAGATGAACTACCGAGAGACGAAACGTCGCATAATATGAGATTCAAATTACCACCATTTGATGGAAAGTCCTCTTGGTCCATATATCTTAGACAGTTTGAAGCTATTGCGACCGCCAATCATTGGACCGAACAAGAAAAGGCTGTTTCCTTGACTGCTGCTTTACGAGGTGATGCTGCAGATATATTAAGGTCAATTCCCAAGGGTCAAGAAAATTGTTACCAGACCTTGTTCACTCGTCTAGAAAAACGCTATGGAGATGCCCATCTACAACAAGTATACAAAGCACAACTGCGAAGTAGAAGTCAACGAGCAAGTGAGAATCTGCAAGAATTTGAAGCAGATGTGGCTCGTGTGGTGCGGTTGGCTTATCCAGAGGTGCCAGACAGCGTTTTAGAAGAAATTGCAGTAGATACCTTCGTCAATGGGCTGAAAGATAATGAACTACAGAAAGCTTTACGACTAGCAAGACCGAAAGTTTTAGATGAAGCACTTGCTATTGCCTTGGAACACGAAGCAGCTAGCCAAGCTTCACGAAACAATCGAGTAATAACCGTGGAAAAAGGCGATAAGAGAAAAGATGAACGTTTGGTGGAAATGGTACGGAGGGTGATTCGTGACACGATGCCGAAGAGACGCATGAAGAGGGCTGGAAGAGTTGGTTCAAATACAGATGCTTCCTCGATACGGCCATGCAGTGAAAGTTGTAATCACCGGCTTAAAGTAGATGAACAGCTTTGCCCTGTGAGACGAACTACCGTCGTTAATGAGCAATGGCAGCCACAACAGTTACAAGAAGCCCAAGAAGACGATCCATGTATAAAAAGAGTATTGGATTGGATGCGTCGAGGTGAGAGACCTAGTTGGCAAAACATTAGTGCATGTAGTCCGGAAGTCAAGGCCTACTGGAGCCAATGGAATTGCCTGATACTAAAAGATGATCTTCTGTACAGAACCTTTGAGAACGATGATGGTACAGAATCTAAGCTTCAGTTGATTGTACCTAAAAGTAAAGTGTCAGAAGTATTGCGTCAGTTGCATGACGGTACATCAGGTGGACACTTTGGTATTACGAAGACTCTGCAAAAGGTTCGAGAACGGTTCTATTGGGTGAACTGTAAAGATGATGTAAGAAGATGGTGCCAGAAATGTGAACTGTGTGCATCCGGTAATGGTCCAGTTGGTAAAAAGAGAGCACCCATGAGACAGTACAATGTTGGCAGTCCTATGGAAAGAGTAGCAATCGACATTGCAGGTCCATTTCCAGAAACTGATGCTGGAAATAAATACATCCTGGTAGCCATGGATTATTTTACGAAATGGACCGAGGCCTATGCATTACCAAATCAAGAAGCTGCTACCGTTGCAGAGGTACTTGTTAAAGAATTCTTCAGCCGATTTGGTGTTCCCTTGGAGATCCACTCCGACCAAGGGCGAAACTTTGAGTCAGCTCTTTTCCAAAACGTTTGTAAATTGATTGGTGTCAATAAGACCAGAACAACACCCCTGCATCCTCAATCAGATGGGATGGTCGAGAGGATGAACCGAACGATGGGTAAACACTTGTCCAAAGTTGTATCTGAACATCAGCGAGATTGGGACCAACACATTCATTTATTCCTGATGGCCTACCGCTCGGCCGTAAATGAAACTACAGGTCAAACACCAACCTGCCTGATGTTGGGTCGTGAAGTTCGGTTGCCCTGCGACCTAGAGTTTGGCTGCGGACCTTCCGAGGAACATGTTGCAGGCGAAGACTACGTTGACCGCCTGAAATTACGAATGAACAACATTCATGAACTTGCCCGACAACACATCCAGATAGCCAGTGACAGAATGAAAGATCAATATGATTCTCGATGCAAGAATGAAAGCTTCGAAGTAGGTGATCTTGTCTGGCTTTATAATCCGCAACGTCGTCGAGGCTTATGTCCTAAACTGCAAAGACAATGGGAAGGTCCATATGAAGTTAAGAAGAAAATAAATGACGTAATATATAGAATTAAGAAGTTGCCAAACGGTAAACCAAAAGTTATTCACATAAATCGTCTTGCACCATATGCTGGCTCAAATGAAACAGAAGAAGCACGAGTCTTCCAACAGGAGATGAAAGATGTTGCACAGCCAAGTTTTAATCAATTTATGTCAAATTACGCAGCAAGAAAGAGTGCTAGATTCGGCGTGACCACAGAAGTTCAGCAAGATCTGTTTGGTGTTCCAGAAAACGTCTCTCTGGCCCACTGTGTTGCCCAAGACCTCGAGATGACTAAAGGAATCTCGTCCGTATTCAATAGAAAGTTCGGCCGCCTGGACGAGTTAAGGAATCAACAACCTAAAATTGGAAGAGTATTGCGATTGGAAGATGGTCCTCGATCTTTGCTGTATATAGTGACCAGGAAGTCTTATACGGACACGCCAAGCTACGAGAACATATGGCGTGCTCTAACTAATTTGAAGAAAATGGTCTGTAATTATGACATCAAAGATTTGGCTTTACCAAAAATTGGCCATGCAGTAGAAAATCTGGATTGGAAGATTGTGAGAAGCATGCTGGAAGTGATCTTCAGAGAAACTGGCGTACAGATTACTGTGTGTTGCATGAACCCGAAGATGTCATACCCTTCAAAGACAGTAGACTGTTACTTCTTTTCTAGGGGTGTATGCAGAGCTGGAGAATCCTGTAGATTCCGCCATCCTGGGCCATCTAGAGTTGCTGATCGGGACGCTCAGATCTTAAGAGGGGAGCAGTGTAACAAAATAATTATTGACCTACCCTCGTATACCAGCTCCCGTCTCCGCACAGACAGAACACTATCGATGTTTCGAGATACGCCGATGCAGCGCCGATGACGTGCAAGCGGTCGAGTCACATGGACATAGCTGGAGATATATAGATATTTCTGGAATATCTGTATCGCATATATAAATAGGACATATTTGTAAATAGAGTTTAGTCTTAAGCTAAAGTTTGTAAAGTAAACTTGTATAAATAAATAATAAAGTCGTAAATAAATTACGAACCGCTAGTTTTATTGTAATTAGAAGTAATTACACTAATCACGCTACAGTACATAATGTCTCAACAGCACGGTTTTGTGCTAAACAAGTCAGTAAATACTAATTTATTTATTTTTGCAGACAAGGTTGCTGACACATTAAGCTCTAGATTGCAACTTGATACGGTATATACGGATTTTAGAAAAGCTTTTGACCGCGTTAATCATGATGTGTTACTAAAAAAGTTAAGTACATATGGCTTGTCTAATAATTTTATTGAACTCATCAAAAGTTATCTGGAAAACAGACGATTTGTAGTTCGACACAAAGGTAATGTATCAGGAAAGTTTTACGCCAATTCCGGAGTTCCTCAGGGTTCAAATTTAGGACCTCTTCTCTTTATTATATTCATTAACGACCTTCTTTCTATTTGTAAATATACTGAGTGTCTTTTATTTGCAGATGATTTAAAAATGTACAAAATAATTCAGTCAGTACGTGATTGTATTAAGTTACAGAGAGATATTGATAGTATTTACGAATGGAGTATAGTTAATAAGTTAGAGTTTAGTATTAATAAATGTAAAGTTTTGACGATAACTCGTTTACAGGAACCAGTTATTTTTGATTATGAGATGGGAGGTGAGAGATTGGCTAGGGTTACTGAAGTAAAAGACTTCGGAGTAATATACAATCAAGTTTTTTCGTTTGGGAAACATATAAATCAGTCGATCTGAGCGGCAAACAAATTGTCTGGATTTATTAGAAGACAGACAATGGCATTTACAAACATTAATACAATAAAATTTCTCTATTTTACTTTAGTGCGACCTAAATTGGAATTTGCAAGCGTAATATGGTTTTGTGAGTATATGTCAACACTTAAAGAATTAGAAAAGGTACAAAATAAAGTTCTTCGATATTTGTATTTTAAGAAACACAAAAAATGGCCTGATTATAATTCTGTTAGGTCAGCTCACTTAAGAAACGAGTTTAAAATATTGTCTCTAGGACAAAGAAGGGACTTAGTGGTAATTATGTTTATATACAATATAATTAACAATAAGATTAACAGCTCATATTTATTTTCACTCATTCCATTCAATATTGCTCCTCGTCGGACACGATCTTCATTAATGTTCAATATACCTCACAATGCAACAAGATCTCCCCTTGCCAATGTACTTAACAATTTAAACAGTTTAATCGATGTAGATTGGTCCTTGTATCGGATCAAGTTTTATAAATTGATACTAAGTCAAATTTTGAACACCTCTATGTAAAAAAAAGATTATGGTAATGAGCTAATTTGTATAATTTTTATATAACACAGAAAGTCATCTATTTAACAATATAGAATTGTAAATGTATATATATATTTTTTTAGCCATGTAATGAGACATTTAGTCTGTATGGTTAATAAATAAATAAATAAATACTACAGTTTTATGAAAACTAAACAGGTGAAGTATCGATTAGTATATCGATGGCTTAGTGTGAAAACCTCGTATCTCATTAAATTACAATTTTACAGGAGAGGCAAAAAACTGATTTTCTGCATAATATAATCTAAAAACAAAAACTACTTTTACGTATTTTAATTTGAGCACATTGAGACAAATATCTGATCTTGGCCCAGAGCTGAAAGTGTTAAATGTTGCTATTAAATTGAAAAAAAAAACAAATATTAACTATGAAAAATACGTAAATATCCTTGCAGTACATAGAGCCTTTGCCCAAGTAACTATGATAACCTCGTATATCTTGATATACGCGTTTTTCATCTAAAATGAGGTTGTTTATGATTATTTACGAGGTTTTCATTTTTCATAGCTTATTGCACACCTCCAAATACTAGGTTGATACAGTCAAAATCTTTTGATTTAAGGTTCATAAAATGTTTCTATATACCGGACTACCTTTTGTTGTTCACAAAAAAACATTTCTCCAAGTCGAATTTTTTAAACAAACACTCCAAATTAAGTACCAAATTCGTGGTTATAAATATACGTGGTATTCACACTAAATCAAGAGAGCAATTGATATACGTGGTTTCTTTTTTCGGCTGTAGAAAATAGTCTGGTGTATTTGGATTTTTTCTAACAATTGTAAACCGTAAGATAAAAGGTTTTCAAACTAAAACCACCAAAATGTCATTTTCGAAAAAAAAAAATGAGATACGAGGTTTTCACACTAAGCCATCGATATTTCATATTATTTGATGGTTTTGGGTCGCATAATATTTCTACGTTTTTTTTAGTTACATTTACTGACTCCCATCGCATCCAGATCATTTTATTAAAATCCCATATTCTGTCTCTTGATCCCATCATCTAAAAAACATATTACCTCCTTCATGAGACTTTTTTTATACAGTTATTCATGTTGAATCGGATAACTTTTCTCTTTTGGAAAATTTTCGAGAGGTTGGCGCTTTGTAAATATAGAGGTTTCTAAACTTTGGTGCGTCCGGCAACTGGAGTACCCTTAAAAATTTTTCAGACAATATTATCAGTAAATTGTATGTATTTTTATCAAACAATCCTGCCAAAAAAGTATGCGCCCCCCATAGAGGGGCACGCATCATAAAGGGTCATAAAATTTACACCCTCACAAGTGATTTTGCAGGATTGTTTGATAAAAATATTTACAATTAACTGGTAATATTGTCCGACAATTTTTTAAGGGTACTCCAGTTGTCGGACGCACCAACGTTTAGAAGCCTCTATATTTACGAAACTTTCACCCCCCGAAAATTTTTCGAAATGTAGTACGTTCTTTAATGGTAAAATATTGCAAAACCTCTAAATTTTAAAGAACCGCTTGGATTGACATGAAATTTGGCATAAACATAGCTAACAAGTCAAAGAAAAAAATTGATATTGTGCCGATATGCGCTATTGCCCTGGGGGTGGTTTTCACCCCCTCTTGGGGGTGAAAAAATATTTGTCCAAAGTAAGTCCGGAAATTGATAAACAGACTAATTTTAAGTAACTTTGGTTCCATACAGTTTTTCACTAAGTCAATACTTTTCGAGTTATTTGCCAGTGAATATGTTTATTTTTTCAACAAAATAACCATGCTTTTAGACGGTTTTTCGCAAATAACTCAAATAGTAAATACTTGGTCAAAAAAACATTCTGAGTAAAAATATTAGCCCAGTAAATGAACGGAAAATTCGGCGATACCGTGTAATTTTCAGGGGTAACTCCGAATTGCATGAAAATTTGGATTTAGGTTCTACTTACCCTCCACTTCAAAGTTGAAATTGTGCCGTTGGTTGCTTTTACTTGAGGGTGACAGGCACCCCTTCTCGGGGGTGAAAACACATACGTTCAAGATAAGACCGGAAATGGATAAATTGACGGATTTTAAGCAACTTTTGTTCTATAGAGTTTTTTACTTAAGTTAATACTTTTAGAGTTATTTGCCATTGAAAATGTTGATTTTTCGACAAAAAAAAAATACTTTTTCAGACGGTTTTTCGCAAATAACTCAAAAGTAAATATTTTTCGAAAAGAATATCCTTAGCAAAAGCGTAGCTTATAAAAACACCAAAAAAATGGTGTATCAGTAAAGTCTATCAATCAAATAAAAAGAAAGTTGTAGCTCATGAAAAATACGTTCTTATTCGTCTAATTCCAAATCGAATATTTCAAGGTGAAATAACCGAAAAATTAAGCACTTTTCGGGAAAAGCCCATTTAAACTTTTTTAAAGTGTTAATCAAAAGCTTTGTTTTAATTGTTAACAAAAGTTTTAGCATTAAAAATAAGCGAGTTACGCTTAAAATAAAGTTGGCCCTCTTTTTTTTTTGTAAAAAATCATGAAAATCTCGCCGTGTTTAGCTCCCCAAATGACATTAATCGCTACTGCTTTACAAACATTTTACTTACCTATCTATTTTTTATATGATCTGTCAGTCTCACCGGTTTAAAGTGTTTATTTTTGAAAAGGTTATAATTGAGAACTTGAGTGGGTCACTAATCACGAGTGTATGCAAATTTAGAACAGCCATATATTAACCAATTTTTGACTTGCGGAGAAACAAATTGAAACTAGCATATTTATAATAGCAAAACCTACATTTTTTACTCATTAAGATTTTTCTTATCACTAATACTTTTTAAGTTATTTTGAAAAAAAGAAATTTTTCAAAAATTTTTAGAATTTTTTTTTTACTATAAAACCAAATGTTTTCAAAAATAAGTAATTCAAACCAATCAAACTTAGAGATCATATAAACAATACACATACAATTAAAATATATAGTAAAGCCAAACGATTAATTTCATTTAGAGTGTTAAATAGAGGGAGGTTTTCACGATTTTTTTTTACCAAAAAAAGGGGCCAATTTTTTTCAGTGTAACGAGTTTATTTTTAAAGCTGTAAACTTTTGCAAAAAACAAATAATAAGCTTTTTTTCGATACTTTAAAAATGTTAATAAGTTTTTCCCGAAAAACGCTTCTTTCTTCGGTGATTTCGCGTTGAATTATTCGATTTGGAATTAGACGAATAAGAACGTATTTTTCATGAGCTACAACTTTGCTTCTACTAAATTTGTAGACTTTACTGGTACACCATTGTTTTCATTTTTTTATAGGCTACACTTTTGCTAAAAATATTTTTTTCGATAAAATATTTACTTTTTGAGTTATTTGGGAAAAACGGTCTGAAAACGTAGTTTTTTTGTCGAAAAATCAACATTTTAAATCGCGAATAACTCGAAAAGTATTGACTTACGTAAAAAACATTATAGAACAAAAGGTGCTTAAAATAAGTCAATTTATCCATTTTCGGCCTTATTTTAAACACGCGTTTTTCACCCCCCGAGAAGGGGTAAATGTCACTCCCCAAGTAAAAGCAACCAACGGCACAAATTCAACTTTGAAGTGGAGGGTAAGTAGAACCTAAATCCAAATTTTCATGCAATTCGGAGTTGCCCCTGGAAATTACACTCCAAAACGGTCGTTTATTGGGCTATATAGCCTGCAAAGAATTAAAAAAAAATGATGTATATGTTATAGTCAAAGCCCGAATTTCAGGCACTCCTAGGTTTGACTAGGCAATCCTCAGGTCTGACTGACGGTCTTAGTCAAAGCCCGAAATAAATTACAGTTTCGGCCTTTGACTAGTCAAACCTAGGAGAGACTAAGTTAGTCAGGCAAAGGTCGAAATTTAATTTTATGAAATCGGGGTTTGACTAGTCAAACCCCGATCGTAATTTGTTAGATTATGTGATGACAAAATATCGTAATTTGTTAGATTATGTTTAATAAAACGTCATTTTTAATTTTATTGTTTATTATTTTTATATGGTCGTAATGAAAATAAATAAATTAGTGTTTATTCTCACAGGTTGAGGCATTGTGGCATTTAATTTTTCTTAAATATTCCCAGAACACTTATATTTAGAAAAACGAAAACTGGTACGCTTATTTATCTTCCAGAGATAAATCGATTCCATCAATAATTACGAATTTCTAGTACCAGTCATAGGCGTCCGTTTTGAGTAGGGCAACGGTTATTTTATCGCATAACTTTTTTGTGTTTACTTTCTAAGCATTTTTGACACTGGATTAAATTATAAGGCATTCTAGTACTAAATGATACTCTTACTTTAAGTCTATAAAATGCACCGTTATCTAGAAAAATCGATTTCAAAATTTTTAGTTTTTTGAATTTGGAAAAATTGTTCAGTAATAATTGCACGAGAGCTCTAAAATTATCAATTTGTTTCCCGAGTGACACTTTGACAGTTTTAATTTCACGACCCGAAGGGGAGTGAAATTATGTCAAAGTGGCACGAGGGCAACAAGTCGATAATAATTTTAGAGATCCAGGGTAATTGGCTGAGATTATTTCATGAATAAAACTGTTGTTTTTAATAATTTTAACTAATATTTCATTAATATCTTTACCCGAATATTTGCTAAACGTGTTTCTTGGTGTTCTCTGTGACAAGTTGTAAAACATTAATTGTCATTAATGTCACTGAATGTTCATTTTTGCATAGTAACGAAGGGCATCTGACATAATGCTTGACGACGGGATAATTTCAAAATTTATCAATTTAATTTTTATTTCTGTAGCTTTCTATTGGTCAGAATCTCCTATGAATGAAATAATCAGTAGTAATTGCACAAGAGCTCTGAAATTATTGAATTTTTCCCGAGGGACACTTTGACAGTTTTAATTTCACGAGCCGAAGGCGAGTGAAATTATGTCAAAGTGTCACGAGAGCAAAAATTCTATATTAATTTCAGAGATCGTGTGCAATTTGTTGCGATTATTTCATGAATAAAACTGTTCAAAAACAAAATTTTATTGTAATTTATTTATGTAAATACAAATTAGTACCATTAAACACACAGTTTTTATAAATATTTGACGATTGAAAGTCATCACTTTTATAATTTTTAAAACATTAATTGTCATTAATGTCACTGAATGTATTTTTTCGTAGCAACGAAGGGCATCTGACGTAATATACTTAACGACGGGATATTATCAAAAATTATCACCTTAATTTGCATTTCTGTAGCTTTCTGTTGGTCAGAATCTCCTATGAATGAAATAATCAGAAAAACACGGTATATTTTACCCACTTAAAACAAAAGTAGCTATTAGTACTAGAATACCTCATAATTTAATCATCAAGTATCAAAAATGCTTAAAAATTAGAGACAAAAGGGTATGCGATAAAATAAACGTCGACCTACCCAAAACGGACGTATATGACCTGTACTAGAATTTCGCAAAAAGGGTACCAGTTTTCGTTATTCTAAATAGTTTTTTTATGTTTTTTCAAATTAAAAAAAAACGAAAAATTTTCAAAATCGATTTTTCTAGAAACGGTGCATCCTACCGACTTATAGTACTAAAAGTTACTTTTTTTCTAATACCTCAAAATTTAATAATCCAGTGTCAAAAGTGCTTAGAAGTCAATGATAAAAAAGTTATGCGATGAAATATCTGTTGTACGGCAACATCGGGCAACAACGTTGTAGGGCCAAATCCGTTGCCCTTCTATCTCTGGGAGATAAATAAGCGTACCAGTTTTCATTTTTCTAAATAGAAGTGTTCTGGAGCTGGAGATACTGGAAAAACTAAATGCCATAATGCCTCAACATGTGAGAATCAACACTAATTTTTTTATTTTAATTACGACAATATAAAAGTATTTAGCATTAAGATTAAAAAATGGCGTTTTATTAAACCTAATCTAACAAATTACGACATTTTAAAAGCTGATCGGGGTTTGACTAGTCAAACCCCGATTTCATAAAATTAAATTTCGACCTTATTTCGGGCTTTGACTAAGACCGTCAGTCAGACCTGAGGATTGCCTAGTCAAACCTAGGAGTGCCTGAAATTCGGGCTTTGACTATAACATATATATCACGTCTCTGTACCTAGTAGAAGCAGAGTTATAGCTAATGAAAAATAGGTGCATATTCGTTAAATTCCGAATGGAATACTTTAACGTGAAATAACCAAAAATGAAGCACATTTCGGGGAAAACTCATTACAACTTATTAAACGTGTTTAAAAAAAGCTTCATTTTTGTTTTATAAAAAGAATTTCTAGCGTCAAAAGTAAACAAGTTACGCTCAAAATAAAGTTAGTCCCTTTTTTTGGTAAAAAAATCGGAAAAATCACCTCCTAATTAGTATCTCAAATGAACTTAATCGTTACGACTTCACAAGTTTCTTGACTCGTGTATGTATTGTTTATATGATCTGTAAGTTTCATCAGTTCAAATTCCTTATTTTCGAAAGGGCTGTAGTTAAAAGGGGTTGAACGAGTCACTGATCACGAATGTATGGAAATTTAGAAACACCAAATCTTAATCAATTTTTGTCTAATAGAAGAACAAAAAAATATATGATATTCAGAAAAGCAATGCTAACTTTTTTGTTTTTCGAGATTTTTTATATCTCTAACAATTTTTAAGTTATTTTGAAACAAAGCCTATTTTTCAAAATTAAAATTTTTAAAAGTTTTAATTTAAAACCAAATTTTTCCAAAAATAAGCACTTTGAATCGATGAAACTTACAGATCATATAAACACAATATATGTAAAATAATTTGTGGAGCGGTAACGATTAATTTCATATAAGTTGCTAATTACAGGGTGGTCTTCTCGATTTTTTTTTGCCAAAACAAAAGGGACCAACTTTATTTTGAGCGCAACTTGCTTAAATTTAATGCTAGAAAATTTTTATAAAAACAGAAATAAAGCTTTTTTTAAACACCTTAAAAAAGTTAAAATGGGTTTTCCCCAAAAAGTGCTTAATTTTTTGGATATTTCACGTCGAAATATTCTCTTGGAAATTTGGTGGATATGAATCTATTTTTCATTGGCTATAACTCTGGTTCTATTAATTTTTTTTACTTTTTTACATGCTATATTTTTGCTAAGAACGTTTTTTTTTCGACAAAATACTTACTTTTTGAGTTATTTGCGAAAAACCGTCTGAAAATGTGGTTACTTTGATAAAAATGAACGTATTCACTCGTAAATAACTCGAAAAGTGTTGACATGGCGAAAAAGCTCTATAGAACAAAAGTTACTTAAAATTAGTCAGTTTACCCATGTCCGGACTTATTTTGGACATATATTTTTTCGCCCCAAGGGCAAAAGCACACATTGGAAAAATATCAATTTTTTTCTTTGACATGTAAGCTATGGGTTTACCAAATTTCATGTAAATCCAAGTGGTTCTTTAAAATTTAGAGCAAAAACCGTGAAAGAATGTACTAACAGAAAAGTTGTCGTACTCGACGTGAATAACTGAATAAAGAAAGTCTCATGAAAGAGGTAATTAGTTTTTTAATAGTGGGCTCAAGGACTATTCGGACATGCCTAATGGTTACCCTTTTCTATATTTAAGTTCAAGCGTAGTGTTCAGTGCTTGGAGTCTTGACGCTAATAGTTGACAATATGTATTTAATAGATTTTATAAAAAATGCTAGAAAAAGTAGTCGATTTTTATTCAACGGGAGTCGTTCAACTAACGCTGTTTTGCTAGTTTTGTCGATATTTTCTTTCCGTCGCGTCAAAAAGATAGTCGAAAGAAATTTGTAAAAAGTTAAATAAACTGAAAAAATAATGTTTAATAGATAGAATAGTTTAAAATATAACAGGCGAAATTATTTAATAAAATCAAGATACGCATCCTTCATCATTCATACGTATTTAAACTAGTTAATAAAATTCATGAGACGAAAAAGTATCAATTCATTGAAAATGTTGCTCATCATAAAATACATGACGTAACGCCTATGGTTAGCTAGTGTTTAAGACAACCTTTTTCCGTCACGTCAAATTGAAGTAAATTTGTAAAAGTTGAGATATTGGTACTAATGTCGGTAGCGGTTAACAGCGATATTAAATTAGTATATTAAGTATGGAGAACGGTAAGGGTTTTATACCGATCGAAGACAATTGTTTGGAGGAGGAGCGGAGCGACGACTCCAATTATTGTCTGAGATCGGTTACCCTTAACGTTCGACATGCTTATAACGTTTTTTGCACGATTGATACCATTATAAATTATAAAATTAAACATTTTCGTCATATTGACTAGTTTCATTCATTTTATCAAGATAGATACTTTGGTTGTTAGGTAGTAACTAGGGTACATAACAACAATGGAGAATTGAGTTTTTATTTAGTTGTCAATAATTTTAAATACAATTTTGATTATTATAAATTAAAATATGAGCGAAAGTGAATTTGAAAAAATTGAAGGGCTTGGGGAAAAGGGTGTTCCGCAATTATTCCCGAATAATCCAAAATCCGTTATCAAAATACCTACCAAAGTTTTAAAAAATGGTGCAAAGGCAAGAATTTAAGAATCGAAGAAAAGACTCTATTGGCATATTTCGTTCAAAGACATATGCAGTTGAAAGCTCCTGGAAGCCTCTGGGCAGAATATTCAATGATTAAATGCACCGTTTTTCTTTATGATGGCATTGATATTTCCAAGTTTTCAACTTTGATCGCGTATTTGAAGAGAAAAGATGTTGGATACTACTAATGTATGCGATTCTGCAGGAGTTTCTGTTAGAAGTGAAACCACAGCCCAAACAAGTGGGATTTCATTAAATAGTTTAACAAATTGTACCATAAGTTTCAATATTAATAAATAATTCGTTAGTTTTCTTTATTCTTTCAAAAAATAAATTAAAATTAAGAGATTTTTTAACTTGACGGTAAGTGAATTACTTACCGTTGAGTTGGAGTACTTACCGTCGAGTTGGATTACTTACCGTCGAGTTGCTAGTAAATGTCACCTACTGACGTAAAATCTGTCACGGTAAACAGTCAAAAATGATCAATCGTGCAAAAAAGTATTTTTAAGATTCGTTCGAAAGGTTGATTACCTATAGTCCTATCGTTGATTGATAAATACGGATATATATTTATCAGTCAACGGTCCTATATTATATATATCGCAATACGTGTTAAAATTATTTTCATATATTTTATAAAGGAAAAATGTGTGAAAGGAGAATATCAAAATTATTTTATCAAGCTCATCAAGATAATCTCCTCCCCTGGGGGGTCCTTTAGTCAAATCAACCTTTCAGCCTTCATCTTGTTTGTTGGGCCTATTATTAATTAAGCTCAAAATCTCCGACGAATGCTTAATGTATTCATTTTTTTCGAATCCTGGGAAAACCAATAAATATTTTTAAAAAATTTAAACACAAGTTAAAAATTACATTATTACCGAGGGCCGAAAGTCCCTTAGAATAAACAAAAAGTTTCTTTTGAATGATATATTTGAAATTAAAAATCACACTAAATTTTATCTTTTTTTTCACCCCTGTAACTTATTAAAATAAACATTAATTAAGTTTCTAGTGACTTTTGCCCTCGGTAATAATGCAATCTTTCATTCTGCGTTTAAATTTTTCAAAAATACGTATTAGTTTTCTCAGGATTAAAAAAATGAATGCATTTAAAAAGCATTGGCCCGAAATTTTGCGGCTACGCTCATGTACGCCTTCATTTTTAATATAAATATGTGGTTTTTTAGACGACTACTTGTATAAAATGATCCAAAATATTTAATTTTCTGTCTCTGTCCCTCAATGTTTCTACCGTTTAGACCAATGTTTTCCTTTTTAGGTAAATATAATTAGGGTCAGTTACGCTTTCGCCCTTAAAATAATGTTTGCCATACCAGTGATTTTTAGGCATGGATTACCGCGACCTAGTGTTTTATGTGAGCTTTCACCCGGAATATTACGACTTCCGGTTTGGCGGAGTCCTGTGCCGCACATACATTCCGGCAGAAAGATAAGCACTCATAACTAATCGTCTTCTTCTCTCACGTCTTCCTTTCGGCGGCTTTTTGACGGATATATTGCCTATAGCCGGCTGATACGAATATGGAATTGTGAGTGGGGTAACTGAATTTATGGTTTTAATATATAGTGAGACTTCATTTTTTGGCTGAATATATTTCCGGAAGTTTATTATTATTTTCCTTTTTTAGCTAGATTTTTATGTAAAATAAGTACATAAAAATCGAAGTATGTATCAAGTTCTTTTGCTTTAGCACGTATTGTACAATCTTGGGGAACAGTTAAAATATTTTTTAGTGTTATGATTTACAACTAGGTCCAATTTTAATTTCTTAATATGGCACTAAAACCTATTTTTCTGTGGCACCTTGACTCACTTAATATTTTTACTGCAAATAAGCTACAATTTTACTTTATCAAAAGGTCAAAATAAGGTTATTTTGACCTTTCGATTTCAACTTCGTAAATGGTTTTCAAAATACAAAATACATGAATAAATTAAACAAATTTTATTTTTGATACTTAGCAAAAAATTCTATCTGACTCATTCGTTTTAACAAATCAGACAAATATTAGAGATTTTAACCCTTAACGACTGATATAGGGCTGGCGTAGCTAAGCGGTAGTGTGCTTGGCTCGCGTGCTGGTAGGCCGGAGTACAAATCCTAACGCCGGCAAGAACAACTAGACATTTTTAAAATGTTTATAGGCCCCAGGCCGACTCAACCTGAATAAAATGAGTACCTTGGGTAAAACCAGGGGCAATAATAGGCGGTTGCAGCGTAGCACGTGCCCTGTTACCTTCCTTGTATACCGTAGGCGTCCGTAGGCACTAGATATAGCAGACTACCCTGCTATACTCCCAAAGCCACGTGAGCGGTATAAAACGGGAGACTATTATATAATTACGACTAACATGCGATAGGCCATACCGCTTAGAAAATAAAAAGTCCAATTTTAAATTAATTGTCAAAAATAAATTAAAGTCTTACAATTAATTTAATTGTCCACCATTTAGTGAAAATAAATCAACTTAATACTTAACACAAAACGCAAATCAGTATATTTACGTATATCAGTAAATTAGTTTATGTGATTTTTCAAATGATGAACTAGCTGCTCGTATGAGCACATTGTGAAATGTTATGAAATAAGGGGTCTAATGCTAATAACCTTTTTGAGGATTATATTAACTACAGTTTGTGGGCGACCGGTTTCGGCGTTTACAATTTGTACGCCATCATCAGGCCCTTAGAGACTGAACAAAGCTAAAAAATAAATGAGCTGTGTCAAAATACAGTTGCCCTAGGTTTAGTTATAGGTGTTAAGTTTAACAAAAAGTAATGAATAATAAAACACAGAAGGTGTCACAAAGGTATTCTAACAGAGCAGTACTAATTTGATGTTAACTGTTGTAGTCAGTATATGATATATAAAGTATTAACAATAATAATTACACTGTATACTTCTTGTACTGATATGTAAGTACCAATAATTATTATTGTTAATACTTTATATATCATATACTGACTACAACAGTTAACACTGTTAGAACACCTTTGTGACACCTTCTGTGTTTTATTCTTCATTCCTTTTTGTTAAACTTAACATCCATAACTAAACCTAGGGCAACTGTATTTTGACACAGCTTCATTTATTTTTTAGCTTTGTTCAGTTTCTAAGGGCCTGATGATGGCGTACAAATTGTAAACGCCGAAACCGGTCGCCCACAAACTATAGTTAATAAAACCCACAAAAAGATTATAACCATTAGACCCCTTATTTCATAACTTTAGTTTATGTGAGGTCGTTAATGCCTTGCAGCCTCTCCGCACTTCGACCTATTATAGAGATCTTCTGTACATACACCTCTTAGTTAAGCTCTTTGACGCCAATACTTCTGATGATGTTGATTAGCTTCCTAGGTTGTAACGACAAAATTCACCCTGTAGGAATAATGGAAAATAGAATTTGACAAGATGTTGATATGTCATAGGGGATGTAAACGTGTTACACAATTTGAAGAACATATCCTCGGTTGCTTAGTAACGGAATAGATATGGAGTAGTTCTTAACGGGATGTTATTAATATTCTCTTATTAGATTAGAAATAAAAAAAATTAGAAAAATCAAATAAGAATATCAAATAAAAAGAAATAAAATATTGGGCGCCACTGGTTTCCTTGTGGGAACCATAAATATACAAAAATAGAAACGAAAAAGAAAAGTCAATCAATCTAAATCAAAAATTAAACAAAAACCTAGTCAATACAAAATATATAAAATACTTATGGCGTGACTTATCTTATCTATGTGTTTACTCAGCTAAATCTTTGTTGTACTTACGAAACAAGAGAAAGGGAAAAGACAATAATAAATATTATTTTGCAATGAACCAAACTTTTTATCAAAACAAAAATAAAATAAAATTAAAAAGGAACTGCGATCTCTTGCGGTTTTACAAAGAGGGATCATGTTTACCAAAAAGAAAATGTAAAGTTTACATAAAAAATAATACCTTGTATACTAGTCCTGTATCTTCTCTTGGTTGGTTTTAAGTCCAAGGCACAGTTCACTTCACTAAATGTTACTTTACAAAGGAATAGATACATTAAAAGTACACCAATGAATGGTTGTTTCCATAGTATATAGAAAAATTCAGCCTTTATTTCTTAAAACAAATCGGCACTGCTCGAACAAAAATATTGAAGAACTCATTAGTCCTTTAGTATATTAAGCGGGATCAAAGAAAAATATAAAAGCAACTCCATGCTTTAACTATGATGTCAGAAACTGCTAACACAAAAAAACTTCTAACTATCTTCTGAAAAATTCCTGGATAAATTCTGACTGCATGTAAGAAAAATTACACCAATAGTGGTATGATAATATCGACATCCGCCTAACAGTAGCGAAAATGCCGGAGTACACGTTGTATGCTGGGCTGAGCTAAGCTACAAGCATTAGCCAGCCGGCCGAAGAAACTGAAATTCAACTACATCTTAATTTCCCTGACGGCTCAAACTAGACTTCTCTACAGCTCAAACGTAACCGATTTTTTTCTATCGTCCCAATTCAAGACAAGATTCCTTCTCAGACACAGAAATTACCTCCCATTCTGGCAATCACCAGATAGCTATCCAATTAAAATAAACCAAATATTTCTTCTACCAATAAAATAGCCAGGATATGTTACTAAGTTACAGTTCACTAAACTCGTAAATATTCTGTTCACGAATCCAAATCATAGAGCCACATCAGCTAAGGCTCTCCTGACTCCCACTGAAAAACGCCAAATCAACGAAAAGGACATTTGGACTCGTTGATAACACTTAGAACCACTTATCTCTATAAGATAAACATGACAGCGACATCCTGGCGGCCTGAAAGATTTTCGTTTTAAATATAAACCACCTTTCCTTTGATAAAAAAATCGACAATCCATTTCACTAAAGAATAACGGCTAACCATCACACTTCTAAAACCTGCGTTCTCCGGAATAAGAACTTAAAAATATATAGCAGTTGCCGCTAGGGCATCTCTGTCATTTCGTTAGTTGCAATCCGTGACTGCACGCCGGGGTTTGTCCTAGTTGGGTCAGAGAGAGCAGCATATGTGCCTCCTGATGAGAGACTAATAAGTTTCGAAACCGGTGGAGGTGCTGCTGCACTCTCTGATTGAACTGGAATAATGATGCGGCTGTAGTTTCGTGTTGCAACGAAATTGAAAATGGTTATTCATTTTTGATTTACATGTTTACTCCGATTGGAGTACGAAGGGAATCATTCTCGTTGGAACTTTACCGCGCTGAGCAGATGGGACGTGAATTATAAATTGTAAAATTCCCTCATCTTCCTTGGTCTCAGCATCCGTTATGGCTTGCAAATTGTAGACGCCTCGAAGGTGTTGCCAGAGAAGGTTCCATTGTTTTCAGTCTGCTAGGATGTAGAATAACATTTTTGGATGTTGTTTTATGTGATATTAGATTGAAAACTTAGTTTTTTGATAGCAGTTGCCGCTAGGGCATCCCTGCCATTTAGTTCGTTGCAATCCGTGACTGCACGCCGGGGTTTGTTCTAGTTGGGTCAGAGAGAGAGAGCAGCATATGTGCCTCCTGATGAGAGACTAATAAGTTTCGAAACCGGTAGAGGTGCTTGCTGCACTCTCTGATTGAACTGGAATAATGATGCAGCTGTAGTTTCGTTTTGCAACGAAATTGAAAATGGTTATTCATTTTTGATTAAAAATATTCATGTGAATCGAGAACGAATTACGTAATACCATAGATTTGTAAGAACCCGACAAATCTCTGAAACACAAGCATGGTTTTAATGAACTTAAAATACAGGGTGATGCGATTATGTCAGTGATTCGAAAATACTAGTGACCTTCGCACCGTTAAAAGGTGACTTGTTTTCTTAAGTCAGAGGCCGCTAGGTTGACCTCTTCTAGGAATTTTAGTCGTTTGCAGAAGAGTACTAGGCATTTGCATAATATATGTTGTGCCGTTTCTATTTAGTTGCCACAGACACAACAGTTCCCACTATCTGATTTGCCCATTTTTGGAGATGACATCTCAGAGGCCAGTAACCAGTGAGAAGGTCAGTGACCACTTTGGTATCTTTTTTACTTATTTCGAAAAAATAGTTCGTTACCTTTGTCCTGGTGTGTTAGACCAATGTAGTCGTCGATGATTGCGTTCCCAGGTCTGGAGTTCCTCTCGTATGTGGCTTTTCGATAGTACACGGAATGGTTCTGGAGCTTGGAATGGGGTATTAGCCCCTTCTTTTGCGAGGCTGTCAGCTTCCTCATGGGTTTCCTACAGGGCTTTCTATGGGTGACCTGGCACCTATATCAAAGTTACTTTGTGCATTACGCCTTCACCTTGAGCGATTGTGTAGAGTCCCATAGTAACCTTGACTCACCAGTAAATCAAAAAAAGTTTCGTAATATATTTTTCCACCTACCTCTACCGAAAGTATACTTTTCTGGACATGATTGTAGGGAGCAAAGTTGTACTTTTCCTCCCTAGGGAGGAAAAGTAAAAGTGACGTCAGGGTATTTCATTCATGAAATATAACTTATTGACGCCCTGTACAATATCTATTTTCTATTACGTAAGTATCTATACATTTTAACGTTTATTTAAAAACACTCTGTATTTTGCAGAATGGTAAAAAAACAACAAATTGTTATTCTGTTTTAACAATGTTTACATTAATAATTTGACTTATATTAAATTTGACAGTTGACAGTTATATTGTACCTACTTGTTAGTTTTAGTTCTAATAAATTTTGTTGGTTAGTTACATAAATAAATTAAGTAAAAATGAAAAAATTACTTGTTATTGAGGAAGGTGGAAAAACCATATGTATAACATGGGAGTAAAGTGCCTTTTCCTCCCTTGAATGATTACTGCCCTCCGCAACGCGTCGGGCAGTAAACTTTATTCTCGGGAGGAAAAGTAGCACTTTCCTCCCTTGTTATACAAATAGCTATTACTATCTATTCTTTCGAGCTTTCAATTTTCCTGCGTAAGCAAAAAAATATTTTTATAAAAATAAAGCGCACTGTCCAATTTTCAATTAATTGTCAAAAATAAATTAAAGTCTTACAACAATTAATTTAATGATCCACCATTTAGCGAAAATATATAAACTTAATCTTTTTGTATTCTCAGATTTCATATTTATTACCGATAGCGAGTAAATCATAATTTGCCCCGTGTATTTTATTACGCAAAATAAAAAGTCAGAAAACATAAATCATATCTTAATAAGAGAGGAGAGCTTAAGACGGCTGTGAGATGAATAATTGCTTTTTCCAAGTTTAATTGAAATCACTTTTTGTCTCCCTTTTCGGCCGCCTTTTACTCAAATTAATTATCATTTCGCGAAATTTTCCTCATTATTTTATAGCAATGTCACTATCAATTCCCTTTTAAATCCAACATGTTTAATTAATATCCTGAGAAGATTCTCCTGTCAACGAAGTTTTTACTTTAAAACCGCTAAGTGGTACTAAACTCTAATTAGTTTTCAATTTTTGAATTGTCACTTTTGTTTGGAGCCTGCCGCGAGATTTGCTGAAGCTTGTTTTGTTGAAGTAGCGTCTGACCCTTTTATTTTGCAAACAAATTTGATTTAAAATATTGGATGGCTAAACGAAAATTAAATGCAAGATGGAACAAGCCACTGGACTTCGTAAGTTCTAGGTTTTCACCCAGCGTGACCGGAAGTAGAACTGGAGGTCAATATTTGAACTCTTCGTGCAACTTTGCGTCGATTGATATACTATTTCACTAATTTTGAGTCACTTATGCCAAAGTATCTGTCATAACTTTTTAACCAGAAATGACTTCAAAGACGGAACTCAATATTCGAGCTCGACTTTTCAATACGCAACGATTGATACAATATATCACATGTACTATTTCTGCAACTATTTTGGATTTTACCTTTTTGACCAGAAGTGATATAAAACCCGGAAGTATAATATATTTGGGACGTGATATAGATGAGACGTGAATTATAAATTGTAAAATTTCCTAATCTTCCTTAGTCTCAACATCCGTTATGGCTTGCAAATTTTAGAAGCCTCGGAGGTGTAACCAGAGAAGGTTCCCATTGTTTTTAATCTGGTAGAATGTAGAGCAACATTTTTAGTGTTGTATTATGTGCTGTTAGATTGAACACTTAGTCTTTTTATAATATATTTATTCCGTTTTAATAAGGCGCATCGAGTAATATATCGTTTGTATTATTTCGACGAAATTAAAACAATACAGTTATTGCTCTGCAATGGGAAGTCTTAGGTTAAATTTCCACTTTCAAAACAATCCTTGCCAAAAAGATTGCTCGAAACAGCGGAGATAAAAACCCTTCGAAAAGTCGATGGTAAGACTCTATGGAACAGAGCTAGAAGTTCAGATATACGAACGGAGATGCATGGTGAATAACATTAATGACTGGGTAATAAACAGAAAGAAGAATATAATGAAATGAAAAGACGATCAATGGAAAGACCACGAAAACGATGGAACGACAACTTACTAGAGTCACATTGAGAAAACAGACAGACTCATGTCTATACAAAAAGAAGAAGAAAACGAGAAGAATACAATCCTTGAGTTATATAAGCTCTCATTCGACACCTCGTTTGCCATTCTATCTGTTTTAATAACGCAGGAGATATACAGGGTGTCCCGAAAAGATTGGTCATAAATGATACCACACATTCTTGTGTCAAAAATAGTTCGATTTAACCTAACTTATCTTAGTACAAATGTGATCATAAAAAAAGTTACAGCCCTTTGAAGTTACAAAATGAAAATCGATTTTTTTCAATATATCGAAAACTATTAGAGATTTTTTATTGAAAATGAACATGTATCATCCTTATGGCAGGAACATCTTAAAACAAAATTATAGTGAAATTTGTCCACCATATAAAAAGTTTATGGGGGTTTTGTTCCCTTAACCCCCCCCAAACTTTTGTGTACGTTCCAATTAACTCATTATTGTAGTTATTAGTTAAACACAACGTTTTTAAACCTTTTTTGCCTCTTAGTATTTTTTCGATAAGCCAGCTTTTATCGAGATGCAGCTTCTTTTCTAATATATTTACATAAAAATTTTATGGGGGTTTCGTTCTTTTAAACCCGCCAAATATATGTGTACGCTCCAATTAAACAATTATTGTGGTACCATTAGTTAAACACAGTGATTTTTAAACACTTTTGCCTCTTAATATTTTTTCGATAAGCCAGTTTTTATCGAGATGCAGCTTCTTTTTTAATATATTTACATAAAAATTTTATGGGGGTTTCGTTCTTTTAAACCCGCCAAATATATGTGTACGTTCCAATTAAACTATTATTGTGGTACCATTAGTTAAGCACAGTGATTTTTAAACGTTTTTGCTTCAAAGTATTTTTTTGATAAGTCACCTTTTATCGATATGGGGCTTCTTTTTCAAAATATACCTAAAAATGTAAATTATAAATAAATTTTCGGATTATTAACAGGTCTCTATAATCGTATTTAACCCCATACAAATATGTGGTGGATTCGAAAATTATTCAAAATATATCGATAAACACTGGCTTATCTAAAAAGAACTAAGCGCCAAAAAGGTTTTAACAAGATTGTTTTTAACGAACGGTGCCACAATAATGAATTAATTGGAACGTACACAAAAGTTTGGGGGGGTTTAAGGGAACAAAACCCCCATAAAATTTTTATGGTGTGCACAAATTTAATTTGACTTTTTTTTAAGATGTTGCTGCCATAAGAATGCCCCATGTCTATTTTCAATAAAAAATCTCTAAAAAAAAATAAACTAAGTTTTCAATCTAATGGCACATAAAACAACATCCAAAAATGTCATTCTACATCCCACCAGACTGAAAACAATGGGAACCTTCTCTGGTAACACCTCCGAGCCTTCTACAATTTGCAAGCCATAACGGATGCTGAGACTAAGGAAGATGAGGGAATGTTACAATTTATAATTCACGTCCCATCTGCTCAGCGTGGTAAAGTTCCAACGAGAATGGTTCCCTTCGTACTCCAATGGGAGTAAACATAAATCAAAAATGAATAACCATTTTCAATTTCGTTGCAACACGAAACTACAGCCGCATCATTATTCTAGTCCAATCAGAGAGTGCAGCAAGCACATCTACTGGTTTCGAAACTTATTAGTCTCTCATCTGGAGGCACATATGCTGCTCTCTCTGACCCAACTAGGACAAACCCCGGCGTGCAGTCACGGATTGCAACGAACGAAATGGCAGGGATGCCCTAGCGGCAACTGGTATCAAAAAACTAAGTTTTCAATCTAATAGCACATAAAACAACATCCAAAAATGTCATTCTACATCACACCAGACTGAAAACAATGGGAACCTTCTCTGGTAACACCTCCGAGGCTTCTACAATTTGCAAGCCGTAACGGATGCTGAGACTAAGGAAGATGAGGGAATTTTACAATTTATAATTCACGTCCCATCTGCTCAGCGCGGTAAAGTTCCAACGAGAATGGTTCCTTAGTCTCAGCAACCGTTATGGCTTGCAAATTGTAGAAGCCTCGGAGGTGTTACCAGAGAAGGTTCCCATTGGTTTCAGTCTGGTGGGATGTAGAATGACATTTTTGGATTTTGTTTTATGTGCTATTAGATTGAAAACTTAGTTTTTTGATAGCAGTTGCTGCTAGGGCATCCCTGCCATTTCGTTCGTTGTAATCCGTGACTGCACGCCGGGGTTTGTCTTAGTTGGGTCAGGGAGAGCAGCATATGTGCCTCCTGATGAGAGACTAATAAGTTTCGAAACCGGTAGAGGTGCTTGCTGCATTCTCTGATTGAACTGGAATAATGATGCGGCTGTAGTTTCGTGTTGCAACGAAATTAAAAATGGTTATTCATTTTTCATTTATGTTTACTTCCATTGGAGTACGAAGGGAACCATTCTTGTTGGAACTTTACCGCGCTGAGTAGATGCGACGTGAATTATAAATTGTAAAACTCCCTCATCTTCCTTAGTCTCAGCATCCGTTATAGCTTGCAAATTGTAGAAGCCTCGGAGGTGTTACCAGAGAAGGTTCCCATTGTTTTCAGTCTGGTGGGATGTAGAATGACATTTTTGGATGTTGTTTCATGTGCTATTAGATTGAAAACTTAGTTTTTTGATAGCAGTTGCCGCTAGGGCATCCCTGCCATTTCGTTCGTTGCAATCCGTGACTGCAGGCCGGGGTTTGCCCTAGTTGGGTCAGAGAGAGCAGCATATGTGCCTCCTGATGAGAGACTAATAAGTTTCGAAACCGGTAGAGGTGCTTGCTGCACTCTCTGATTGAACTGGAATAATGATACGGCTGTAGTTTCGTGTTGCAACGAAATTGAAAATGGTTATTCATTTTTGATTTATGTTTACTCCCATTGGAGTACGAAGGGAACCATTCTCGTTGGAACTTTACCGCGCTGAGTAGATGAGACGTGAATTATAAATTGTAACATTCCCTTATCTTCCTTAGTCTCAGCATCCGTTATGGCTTTCAAATTTTAGAAGCCTCGGAGGTGTAACCAGAGAGGTTTCCCATTGTTTTCAATCTGGTAGAATGTAGAGCAACATTTTTAGTGTTGTATTATGTGCTATTTGATTGAAAACTTAGTCTTTTTATAATATATTTATTCCGTTTTACTAATGCGCGTCGAGTAATACATCGTTTGTACTATTTCGGCGAGTTTAAAACAATACAGTTAAAACACTGCACTGGGAAGTCTTAGGTTAAATTTCCACCTTCAAAACAATCCTTGCCAAAAAGATTGCTCGAAACAGCATAGACGAAAGCCTTTCGAAAAATCGATGGTAAGACTCTATGGAACAGAGCTAGAAGTTCAGATATACGAACGGAGATGAAAGGTGAATAACATTAATGACTGGGTAATAAACAGAAGGAAGAATATAATGAAATAACTACATAATATGTCAAATGACAACAAATAGAGTAGTAAGGACAGCGAGAGATGGTTCTCCAATAGGAAGACGATCAGTGGGAAGACCACGAAAACGATGGAACGACAACTTACTAGAGGCACGTTGAAGGAACAGACATAGTCATGTTTTTAAAAAGACGAAGAAGAAAAAGACAAGATTACAATCCTTGAGTTAAGCTCTCATTCGACACTTCATTTGTAACGCACGAGATATATTCGCGGAGAGACAGACGGACCGACAGCAAGGTATGAAACAGGAAGTATATTATTTGTTTCCGTCTTGCTAATGCGCGTTGAATAATACAGGGTGTATCAAAAATACGGGTCGTAAATTTAAACACATATTCTGGGACCAAAAATAGTTCGATTGAACCTAACTTACCTTAGTATAAATCTGCACATAAAAAAAGTTACAGCCCTTTGAAGTTACAAAATGAAAATCGATTTTTTCAAATATATCGAAAACTATTAGAGATCTTTTATTGAAAATAGACATGTGGCATTCTTATGGTAGTAGTATCATTAGAAAAAATTATAGTGAAATTTGAAGACCCCATAAAAATTTTATGAGGGTTTTGTTCCTTTAAACCCCCCCAAACTTTTGTCTACGTTCCAATTTAATTATAATTGTAGTACCATTAGTTAAACACAATATTTTAAAAACTTTTTTGCGTCTTAGTACCTTTTCGAAAAGTCAGATTTTATCCAGATATTTTGAATATTTGTCAAATCCACCACATATTTGTATATGGTAAAGTACGATTATGGAGACTTGGTAATAATATGAAAATTTATTTATGATTTACATTTTTAGGTATATTTTGAACGATATTAAAAAAGAAGTAATATCTCGATAAAACGTGCCTTCTCGAAAAAATACAAAGAGGCAAAAAAGTTTTAAAAAGACTGTGTTTAACTAATGGTACCACAGTAAAAGTTTAATCCACAGAGAACGACAGTTCTCACCAGTGGCGCACAACACCCCTACAAGCGACACTATATATACACGAAATTTTCGATTTTCTAAACCTGACTGAATTGAAAATTGGGCCAAATCCCATCTTAAAGTTTAGGAAAAGACTCGTCCATCCATATGTTACCTGTCCATTTTGGTCCAAGGGTGTGGATTTTACGGCCCTTCCCATTTAAAGCCTGTTTTTCGTTCTCGTCCCCAAAACTCCCAAAAATTTCAAAAATTTAAGCCCGACCTTTGCGGCTTCTGATAGCACAGATCATTACCTTTCCAGCGCATGTTTAATTTTGAAAATCGGTTATACCATTCAAAAGTTATCGAGCTCAGAAATATGACTCAATTTTTATTTAAAAAATGGAAACGTTTTTTGACATAACTCGTATAATATTGACAAAATTTGACATCTGATAGTTGAATTATAGAATTTACATCATGCAGAACTTTTTATAAAGAATAACTTTTTTTCGTAAAATTAGTAATAAAAAAGTTTTACATGTTAAATTATCCATAAGTAGACACGTTGTAAAATTTTAAAAATTAGGTAACCCTCATTCAGAGCAGGCTTTTTACGGGAAACCCTATAATATAATCGTATTTGCAATTAATCAGTGCTTATTTTTATGTTTTGTTATACCTGTTTATACCTGGCAACCCCATCGTTTTGACATGATAAAAATAGGCACCCCTGTGTTTACTTATCCTATAGGCTTTGCGCTTACCGATAATGTTCAATTTTTTTGTTAAATACGACAGTCAAATTTATAAAAAAGAGTTATTTTTTAATTATTAATTAATACTATAATATTTATACTTACTATTATACTGACTATAATTATTATAGTCAGAACAGGATTATATCAGGCACCCCGTGCTTTTTATAATGTTTAACATACTAATTTACATATCAAAAAAATTTTAACCATTAAACAGATCGGTGCAATTCGACCTTCTATCGGATCTTAGCCTATAGATCTTTTTGTTTGGCTAAAATATATTCATAAAATGGTAATCAAATTCCATTATATATATTTCTTCTTTCTTCCTAGTACTTCTGCACTTGTGTTGTTTTATTCTATTATTTATTTTGCCCATTATCATGATCGGCTTATTCGCACCTTTGTTGAAGATGAATTTTTTGGCTTCCAAGTTACAAAATTTTAAAAACTTTCTACCACTGGATGACAGGACGATTTATATGTATTTGCTTTTGTTCCTCAAAATTAATAATCGATATTTAATTCATAAAGCAGCGTTTCTCAACGTTTTACCATTTGCGTCCCAATTTTCCATAATTATTTTCACCGCGGCCCCCCTCTCGTTTAATAACAATATATCTATGCAATAATAATAAACCTTAAGCAGCATGAAACCTAATAAACTAAAAAGACATTGGGAAACGCTTCATAGTGAGTACATTAACAAACCCCGAGGATTCTTCGAGTTAAAATTAAAATGGCGTGAAAGCAAAAATTAGTTTTAATAAAAACTTTGACTGTGAATGAAATAGCTTTACTTGCCTCTTATAAAGTCTGATATTAAATAGCCAGATCTAAAAAGTCTAACACTATTGGTGAATATCTTATATTACCAACTGCCATCAAAATTGTAGAAACTGTGTTTGGAGATAATTTTGCTAAAAAATTGGGATGTATACCTCTATAAAATGATACTGTTGCCCGCCGAATTGGTGATATAGCTGAATATGTACAGGATCAGCTAATCAGGAAGTTGCGTGAAAAGCTCTTTTCGATTCAGCTTGATGAGGCAACAGTAACAGTAGCAATAAATATGCTCATTTTATTGCCTACGTTCGATTTTGTGATGGCAGATCAGTAGTAGAACTACTTTTCTGCAAACCAATAGAATTGATAGCAAAGTCGCTTGAATTATTTGCTGTTAAATGATTATATAAATGAAGCAAAAATAGAGACACTGTATGATCAACAGAGAAGCTCTGGCTTAATATTGTACTAACTACGGTTGTAACAATAGTTAATTATCTACATAAAAATGAGACCTTTGAAAACTAGAATCTTTTCTGTACTTTACAAAGACATGGATGCAGTACATTCAGCATTATTATTTTATTGTGAGGCAAGCTGGTTATTACGTGGGAAATTTTTACAACGTGTTTTGAATTAAGACATGAAATCGCCATTTTTCTAGAAGAAGAAAAGAGGCCGCAAGCATAGATGTTTCACGATGGTTTATTTTTGATGAAATTGAGTTTCTTAGTTGATATATTCGAGAAACTAAATATTTTGAACTTACAACTTCAAGGGGCAAATACACATATATTTGATACGAATGATAAAGTTACCGCTTTCTGTAGAAAATTGAAATTGTGGAGCAGAAATTTAAAGCAAAAAACCTAGAAATATTTGAAAATGTGGATGAATGTTTTAAAACTTATCAGGCTGAAGTTGTGAAAAACCACGTGAAAGTTGTTTTTGTAACCATTGAAAATCATTTAGCAATGCTGACAAAAAATTTGAAAAGATATTTTTTTGCCTACGACCAATTAATAGGTACCTAATAGTTATGAGCGGGTCGGGAATCCGTTTCAAATTACACCCGAAGAGCTCTCTACTGCAGAAGAACAAACCTTCATAGACTTCACAGCAAATGCCCAAATCAAGAAACAGTTTAATATTAGAGCCCTCTTTGAATTTTGGGCAGGGGTAAATGATGAGTTTTCTGCACTGAAAATCAGAGTGTTCCGTATACTATTACCGTTTTCACCATCCTATCTTTGCGAAACAGGATTTTCCGCGATGGCTGCTTTAAAGACCAAATATAGATCGCAGCTTAATATAGAGAAAGAACTGAGAGCGTCTATTTCTAATATTACACCCTGTTTCGATAAGCTTTGCTCTGCAAAACAGGCCCAAGGATGTCACTAATTTACATTAAAGTTGTTGATTTAGTATTCAGTGCTCATTACTATGTATAGCTCCTTGTTCATGGGTATTTTATTTTTTGTTTGTCAGAATTTTGTTTTGCTTTGATTTTAGTAAATTAGTCAATGTTTTAGGTGTTTTTTTTTATATTTTCACGCCCCCCCATTGCTAAAAGCGCGCCCCCCTAGGGGAGCGCGCCCCACAGGTTGAGAATCACTGTCATAAAGTAATATGTTCTTAAGTATAAATAATAAGTTTGAGTCTATAGACGTTGCATTTTTCTCTATTCTAATTTGCAAAGTACATAATATAGTAAGTACATAATATAGTGTCACAACACTTGCTTATATATTTGACGCACTGTCCGTCAACGTGTTAAAATACATTTTTTAGAGTCATTTTCACTAAACTTTTACCTTCAAATCCATTCTGATTCTGTATAGTATTGATATTTCTTTACTCGGATCGTCTCTTATCATTCTGTTTGTATTTCATTATATTTCAGGTAATATTAAGAACGTTTGCTCTCTGTAATTATTTGTTTTCAGTTCATATTTAATACGTTTAGGGAGTAAGGCGTAGAATGAAAGCTAATTACGTTTATTTTGCACAAAAAATATTGGCAATCCTAATGTTATATCGTCTTTGTGTGTTTATCTTTTAAATATTAAATGTTTAAAACTGAGGCAAGCTAAAAATAAAATCACAAAAAAGGTACATACCAAGAAATTACAAAGCCAAGTTAGTATTTTAAAATTGTAAATTGTATTTTATGTTTTAAATAATAACTGAGTTAATAAGTTGAGAAAAAATTACACACAACCAAGCTTACATTACGGTGTCATCTGATAGTTTTTATTAATTCAAGCTAATTAAAAAAACCCACATGAAGGGTTACATGACAGAACGTTTTCGAAATACTAATTCCATCATCAGTGCTGATTACCTAAAATAAGTATAACCTATTTAATTAAGGAAAACGTGAATTAAAATTCTGACTTAGGTTAAAAATTGCAAAATGGAGGGTGATTGATTAGTGGGGTAAATAAAGTTCAATAGATCCGCTATAGTAATAGTTAAAAACAAAAATTTTAGCCACCTTTAAGCTTCACATTACAAAATTAGTTAGAATGTTACAGGGTGTTCGATAACATAATTGCAGACCAAACTTATGTTTTTTCAAATAGAACACCCCATATTTTAAATTAAATTCGAAATTCTGTTAAATTCTCCATCACAAAAATATAAAGGTTTGTTATTTTATACAGGGTATTTACAAAGTTATAACCAATTTTATATGAAAATCGTAACAAGTTCAACTCCCTGTATAAATAAAAATAAGCAAAACGGCAATGGTTTATTAATGCCGTATTTTTTTACGTAATGTCAAAATTTTCAAGAATGATTGATATTGCTAATTTTCTTTATATCAAATACAGGGTGAGTCAAAACGCAAGTACATTATTTTCTCAGTAATTTTAAATGGAACACCCTATATTTTATATCACTATTGAAAAGTACCATTACCGTAATTTAATTTTTGGATAACATTCCCTATATGTAAATTTATTAGTTTTCGAGATATTTTCATTTTTCAATGAACCAGTAGCGTGGCCACCCAAATCACCAGAATATAATAAATTTGACTGATTTTTTTTGGTTACGTTAATAATAAAGTTTATAAAACACCTCCAACAACAAGGGATGAGAAGAAAAATAGAATACAAAGTGTATTTCGATGTGTTAATTTACAATTGTTTCGTAGAATGAGTAGCTCATTCAATGATCGTTTTTAGGCGTGCATAAATGTGTTAGGAGGTAATTTTGAACACCTTATGTAATTAAATATTAAAAATATTTTATTAAAAGTAGCTTCTTATTTTTTCAGACATGCTTTTTTTGCAAAATATATTACTGATAAATTATTTTTCGTTCTTCATTCGTTACATTGTAATATTTACATACAAAAGTAGTGTTTAATCGTCTTCACAAAATTTTGTATTTAGTGTTTGTGGGTTTTTTTGTTAAATTTATTACTAATTTTCTTTCTTTATTTGTTAAATTTACATAAAAAAGTAGTTTTCAATTGTTTCAAAAATTTTGCATGTTGTGGTTTTGTTTTTTTTTTTGTAAAATTTATTACTAATAAATTATTTTTATTTTTTCATTTCCTACATTGTTACACTGATTACCGGACTGATAATTAATCAGTAATCGTCAATTATCAATTCAGTCATGGCTTACTTAAAATTTAGATATATTTAGACACCTAAAATAATTTGCTCCGAAAAATGAAAATACATATCTCGAAAAGTAATAAATTTAGACATAGGGAATGTTATATAAGAATTAAAGTACGGTAATGTTACTTTTCAATAATGATATAAAATATAGGGTGTTCCATGTAACATTACTGAGAAAATAATGTACTTGCGTTTTGACTCACCCTGTATTTGATATTAAGAAAATTAGCAATGACAATAATTCTTAAAAATTTTGACAATAAATAAAAAATATGGCATTAATAAAATAAACCATTGCTGTTGTGCTTATTTTTATTTATACAGGGAGCTCAACTTGTTACGATTTTCATACAAAATTGGTTATAACTTTGTAAATACCCTGTATAACATAACAAACCTTTATATTTTTGTGATGGAGAAGTTAACAGAATTTCGAATATAAAATATAGGGTGTTCTATTTAAAAAAACGTAAGTTTGGTCTGCCACTGTGTTATCGAACAACCTGTAACATTTTAACTAATTTTGTAATATGAAGCTCAAAGTTGGCTACAATTTTCGTTATTAACTTTTATTGCTATCTATTACTACAGCGGATCTATTGAGTTTTAACCCACTAATCAATCACCCTGTATATGCTAAAAACATTAATTTACATGCGTGAGCCACCAAAATATTTGGGTAAAAGACATGTACCGGGTGTCCCAATAAGAATGGCTCTCGGCCATATCTCAGGAACCGTTTATAGTAGAGCTTTGAAATAAAAAATTTTATAACAAAAGTTGCCTCAGGAAAATCCTGGAAATTATTTTGCTGCTAGCTTTACGGTAAAGCTAGCAGCACCCACTCTATATCTCGGCAATGAAAAGAAGTACAGGGATCATTTTAACGGCATATTTTATTGCTATTTAATTGCTCTTGATTGGTATACTAACCAATCCTGAAAATCTACCCCATCATCCCCTAGCGTAAAACTCACCCCCAAAAAGATGATGAAAATCGAAAATTCAACCCTAAGGAATTAATTGCTAATTTATTGCTGATTTATTACGGAAAGAAAAAATTTATTGCTGTAGCCGTTTCCGAGAAACAGTGGGTGCTGCTAGCTTTACGGTAAAGCTAGCAGCACCCACTCTATATCTCGGCAATGAAAAGGAGTACAGGGATCATTTTAACGGCATATTTTATTGCTATTTAATTGCTCTTGATTGGTATACTAACCAATCCTGAAAATCTACCCCATCATCCCCTAGCGTAACACTCACCCCCAAAAAGATGATGAAAATCGAAAATTCAACCCTAAGGAATTAATTGCTAATTTATTGCTGATTTATTACGGAAAGAAAAAAATTATTGCTGTAGCCGTTTCCGAGAAACAGTGGGTGCTGCTAGCTTTACGGTAAAGCTAGCAGCACCCACTCTATATCTCGGCAATGAAAAGGAGTACAGGGATCATTTTAACGGCATATTTTATTGCTATTTAATTGCTCTTGATTGGTATACTAACCAATCCTGAAAATCTACCCCATCATCCCCTAGCGTAAAACTCACCCCCAAAAAGATGATGAAAATCGAAAATTCAACCCTAAGGAATTAATTGCTAATTTATTGCTGATTTATTACGGAAAGAAAAAATTTATTGCTGTAGCCGTTTCCGAGAAACAGTGGGTGCTGCTAGCTTTACGGTAAAGCTAGCAGCACCCACTCTATATCTCGGCAATGAAAAGGAGTACAGGGATCATTTTAACGGCATATTTTATTGCTACGCAATTGATCTTGATTGGTATATTCACCAATCCTAAAAAGCTACCCCATCCTCCCCTAGCGTAAAACTCACCCCCAAAAAGATGATGAAAATCGAAAATTCAACCCCAAGGAATTAATTACTAATTTATTGCTAATTTAATACGAAAAGAAAAAATTTATTGCTATAGCCGTTTCCGAGAAACAGTGGGTGCTGCTAGCTTTACGGTAAAGCTAGCAGCACCCACCCTATATCTAGACAGTGAAAAGTAGTACAGGGCCCATTTTAACGGCATATTTTATTGCTAATTAATTGCTCTTGATTGATATATTAACCAATCCCGAAAAACTACGCCATCATCCCCTAGCGCAATATTCACCCCGGAAAAATGATGAAAATCGAAAATATAACCCCAAGGAATTAATTTCCAATTTGTTACGGGAAGAAAAAATGTATTGCTGTAGCCGTTTCCGAGAAACAGTGGGTGCTGCTAGCTTTACGGTGAAAGCTATACCTCGGCAAGAAAAATGGGTACAGGGTCCATCTTGGCGACCAATTTTATTGCTAATTATTTTTAATAATTCTGTCAAAATTCCGTCCTGTCAATTCTATAAATATTCTGGACGCTACCGGAGAAGCCCCTGTAACGAAAATAATAAACAAAAACCAAAAGTGGTCAACGAAAACACCACGGTTTACACTAGAGGTTAAATAAAACTGTCACCAAAAAAAAGAAAGCTTTCCTAAAATATAGGTCAGAAAAAACGAATGAATCATATGAAAACTATAAAAGAGTAAGAACTGAAACTCATCAATTGGTAAGAAAAACAATAACAGATTATACTGGGAAAGATTCACAAAAGGACTAGAGATGGATTTCTATGGACAACAGAAACAAGGCGCTTCATAAGACAACAAAGAAGCGAAATGAAAGAACTAGTTGAAATAGAACACATAAAAGGGGATACATGGGTGGCCTTCCTGACAGAAATTCTTAAAAAAGAAAACGAAAAATCTTTACTAGAAACACCAAATAAAATCAAATACCAAATGAACTCTTATAATGTGGTGGTGTACAACAACTGCAACTTCTTATTCATAAAATAATCGCCACGAACAGAATACCAGATGAATGGAGAAGAGCGATCATGCTGAGGTTCTTCAAGAAAGGAGATAAGAAAGACCCCAATAAATATCGAGCAATAAATCTTTTAAATACAACACTCAAATTGACAACAAAAATTATAGCGACAAAGATAAATGAACGAATAACTCTGCAAGAGGAACAGCAAGGATTTCGGACAGGAAGATCATGATGCACGGATGCAGTTTTTGTAATGACAAATAAAAGAAAAGTCGCTGGAATATAATAAATCAGCATATATTATGTGGCTGATAGATTTGGAGAAAGCGCTTGATAGAGTGAGAATTCGGAACGCGACACATTTACTATATGAAAAGGGAATATCACTAGATTTAGTAAAAACCATTGAGAATATAACGATACATTTTTTATGTTGTTCTGAAGCTATTTTCTTGTGGCATTTTTAAAATTTTAACTATTGATAATGGGAAATAAGCCACAATATTATTAAAAAATGATTTTTATTAAATTTACTAAAATGTACCATATGTATCTGAATTGCCGATATAAATGAGTCAAATTAAATAAATTATTAGAAGAATTTTTTTACTAAGCAACAACATTTTTGTTTATGTTAGCAGTATTTTGTATTTTGACAACGGCACCCGATTTGGGCGTCGAAACCTTAATAAAAATCATATTTTTAAAAATATTGTGGCTTATTTCCCATTATAAATAGTTAAGATACATTTTTGGCGAATCATGTTTTTCCATTAAACAAACGCTCTTATTGTTTAGAAGGTACTGCCGGAGTCTTGTAAGCTTAGACATATTATGTTTGAATTAATTCTAGGCTTACTACACTTTGGCAGTACCTTCTAAACAATAATAGCTTTAGTTTAATGGAAAAACATAAAATGTCACTTACGTTACTTTGCCAAAAATGTATTGATAATATATATGAAGATAGCATAGCTATGGTAAGACGTAAATGAAAACTAATACAACCTATCAAGTATGAAACTGGCATTGGACAACGAGATTCGCCGAGCCCATTAATATTTATTCTGATAATGGATGAAATAATAAAGAAAGTTAAAAAAGAAGAGGATATAGAATTGCAGAAATGGAAATAAAGATAATATGCTACGCCGACGACGCCATAATAACAGACGAAAATGAAGATAACCTACAAAGATTAATTAAATAATTCGAAGACATGGCGCTCATATACAAAATGGTGATCTCAACAAAGAAAACTATAATCGATAGTGATATCAGCGGAACCGAGACGATGTAAACTGGCCGTAAATAACAAAATAATAGAACAAGCGATGGAAACGGAATATTTGGGAATAAAACTGTCAAGCTACGGAAAAGTGGAAGAATAAGTACAAAAACAAGTGAACATGGCAAACACAGCCAGGATGCCCCAACAACACAATCTGGAGAAACAAATGCCTCACACTCACAACGGAAACAAAAACCAGAATATATAAATCACCAATAAGACCGATAATGACGTACACAGCGGAAACAAGAGCAGATACGGCAAAAACACAAAGACTGCTGGAAATATCAGAAAGTCTTACGAAAAATAACAAACCATACTCTAAAAGACATAGTAAGAAGTGAAGAAATGCGAACGAGATGTGGTATAGAAGAAATAAACATGTGGAAACACAACATAGGAAGAATGACAGAAAATAGAATAGTGCGAATAGCAAGAGGCAAATCGCCAAATGGAACAAGATCATTGGGACCATCGAGGAAAAGATGGTCAGACAACGTTAATTGAGGCTAAAAACCGAAGTAAAACAGACATTGAGCCTATTTATAAAGTAAAAAGAAGAAGAAGAAGAAAATTACGTCTGTTCCTTGCGCTTTATTGTTTTTTAGTTTCTTTACTATTTGAAGTACTTCTTCATAGCCCGGATTTTCAATTTGCTGCTCCGCCGTATTATATTATCTCGTTTTGATCATTTTCATTGTCTGCATTAGGTTTTCCTCGAGGTATTCTTTCATTATAATTTTTTGGTTCTCTGTTAGTAGTTCTCCGTCGTTGTCTTTGGATATCGCCAATTTTTGGCTAAATGACTGTGTGCTTTCTTTTATTCTTTTGTAGAATTTTCTGCTTTCGTGTCTGTTGTTAAGCTCTAGGATTTCCTGTACTTGTTTTTTCAAAGCCTCTCTTTTTTTTCTTCTGCATATTCTAGTCGTTTGTATTCTCGTTTCGTTATAAATTTCTCTGACATTTCTTGTCTTTCTTTGAAGTTGGTTAAGCCTAGCTTGCCTTTTTTCCCCTACTGCAGTTCTGAATTCATCATCATTTCATTCCACGTTTCTTTGCCTTTTGGCTTTTACGACAGTTTCTTCTGAAGATTCCATTAATTATTACTGTTTTTATTAATTATTGTCTATTCCTCCTCTACAGTTACCTTCCTCTCTGATTCCGTTGAGTTTGATTTAGAGAGCATTTTGGTATTCTTGTCTTTATTGGTCTCTCTTTATTCTTTTATTTTTATAGGTCCATTATCAAAACTGAAATAAACGGCTAAGCTTAATAAATCAAACTAAGACATAATATCTACCGAAATAATATATTTCCCAAAAGTATTTATACTTTTGGGATGACAAGGCACATTCAATGTAATTTGCTTATGTATAATATGATACCATGAACGTGGGAGTCTAATTATTATTTAGTTAACGGCACGTCCGGCGTCCGTGAATCATAAAATGCGATCATTAAAATTTTATTTTTAAAAACGCTGATTTGAAGTTTGTATATTTATTGATTGAAAATCGATATTTACTATAAAATAGCACTGGACGTGGTAGAATATACGTATTACCATTTTTTGGACAGTAAATAAAGTTTTTTTTGAGTTTTTTGTTATAGTTCTATGCCTTTTATCAATTCCCCTCCTTCCGAGAAACAATCGGTAGACGGGTATGCAATACTGTGTAGCAAGTATGAAGCTAAAATATTTTTTGTTTTTTTTTTGGAAAAGGGTAGAGCAATAAATTGCATTATTCACCTTTCTACTGACTGCACCAATGATTAATAGAAACCCTGTATCAAGGGGTCTTAATTACTAAATACATAATTTTTGCATAATGGAACGTTGTATATGCGGTATCAGTAGCCAGCGAGACCTGAGAATACATACTACATTAATACTACTGTTAGTAATCACCAATCATCTGTAATAAAAATATTTGTCATTATTTAATAGTTGCCATTATTATTAATTTTATAATATACTATACTATATAATACTATTATGTAAACAGTAAACACTTGCAAGTTGCAACAATAAATTGTTTCTTGGCATAAGATTTCAGAAATAAATTATGGTAGGGGAGCCCAAGCGGGGGTTTTTGCAGTTACTCGAGCGTGTCAGATTATCATATGGGGAGAAACCTTGTACCCTGTAAATGTACCTCTACCATATATTGGCTCTTAATACAGGGTAGCTCGTAAAGGGGGGGGGGGCGAAAAAAAATCTATCCTTAGAAAAACTCCAAATCATCAGATTAAGATAAGGTAAGTTAAGTACATGCAAAACGATTGTTGGAAATGGAAAATTAAATAAAAAATGGAAAGTCACCACTAAAATGGAAAACTCTACTTAAATTTTTTTGGTTTTAGGACCTACTCTTCACAACCCAGTAGATCGCCAAAGCGCTCGAGTGACGGCACATTTAGCATACTTTCCTCCCCTACTATTAGTAGGTAATTAATACCTCGCATTTCACTTTTCAGGCTTTGTAGTTTTGACCGATATCTCGACTTTTGGAGTGAGTTTTTTGCCAGGGTGAGGATTAATAGGGTACTTTTACTAATATAATAAATGCCGCTAAGATCGGCCCTATAATAGTCCTTATCATTATCAAGAATAGTCGAGATATACCTATGATTGTTTTTACCGTAAAGTTGGCATAACTATTGCTTCTTAGAAACGGATACAGCAATAATTTTTTTCTTTCCGTAATAACTTAGCAACTAATTCCGTGGGGTTGAATATTCTAGTTTCATCATTTTTTCGGGGGTGAATTTTGCGCTAGGGAATGATAGGGTAGTTTTTCGGGATTGGTTAATGTGTAACAAGAGCAATTAACTAGCAATAAAATATGCCGCTAAGATGGGTCTTGTACTCTTTCCCTTACCGAGATATAGCTTGGGTGCTGCTAGCTTTAGTGCTTCTAGCTTTACCGTAAAGCTAGCAGCACCCACTGTTTCTCGGAAACGGCTACAGCAATACTTTTTTTCTTTTCGTAATAAATTAGCAATAAATTAGCAATTAATTCCTTGGGGTTGAATTTTCGATTTTAATCATTTTTTCGGGGGTGAGTTTTGCGTTAGGAGATGATGGGGTAGTTTTTAGGGATTGGGTAATATATCGATCAAGAGCAATTAATTAGCAATAAAATATGCCGTTAAGTGGGCCCTGTACTCCTTTTCATTGTCGAGATATAGGGTGGGTGCTGCTAGCTTTACCGTAAAGCTAGCAGCACCCACTGTTTCTCGGAAACGGCTACAGCAATCAATTTTTTCTTTCTGTGATAAATTAGCAATAAATTACCAATTAATTCCTTGGGGTTGAATTTTCGATTTTAATCATTATTTCGGGGGTGAGTTTTGCGCTAGGGGATGATGGGGTAGTTTTTCGGGATTGGTTAATTTACCAATCAAGAGCAATTAGCAATAATGGGTTGAATTTTCGATTTTCATCATCTTTTTGGGGGTGAGTTTTACGCTAGGGGATGATGGGGTAGATTTTCAGGATTGGTTAGTATACCAATCAAGAGCAATTAAATAGCAATAAAATATGCCGTTAAAATGATCCCTGTACTCCTTTCCATGGCCGAGATATAGAGTGGGTGCTGCTAGCTTTACCGTAAAGCTGGCAGCACCCACTGTTTCTTGGAAACGGCTACAGCAATAAATTTTTTATTTCCGTAATAAATTAGCAATAAATTAGCAATTAATTCCTTGGGGTTGAATTTTCGATTTTCGTAATCTTTTTGGGGGTGAGTTTTACGCTAGGGGATGATGGGGTAGGTTTTCAGGATTGGTTAATATACCAATCAAAAGAAATTAAATAGCAATAAAATATGTAGTTAAAATGATCCCTGTACTCCTTTTCATGCCCGAGATATAGAGTGGGTGCAGCTAGCTTTACCGTAAAGCTAGCAGCACCCACTGTTTTTTGGAAACGGCTACAGCAATAAATTTTTTCTTTCCTTAATAAATTAGCAATAAATTAGCAATTAATTCCTTGGGGTTGAATTTTCGATTTTCATCATCTTTTTGGGGGTGAGTTTTACGCTAGGGATGATGGCGTAGCTTTTTAGGATTGGTTAATATACCAATCAAGAGCAATTAAATAGCAATAAAATATGCCATTAAAATGATCCCGGTACTCCTTTTCATTGCCGAGATATAGAGTGGGTGCTGCTAGCTTTACCGTAAAGCTAGCAGCACCCACTGTTTCTCGGAAACGGCTACAGCAATAAATTTTTTCTTTCCGTAATAAATTAGCAATAAATTAACAATTAATTCCTTGGGGTTGAATTTTCGATTTTCATCATCTTTTTGGGGGTGAGTTTTACGCTAGGGGATGAAGGGGTAGCTTTTTAGGATGGGTTAGTATACCAATCAAAAGAAATTAAATAGCAATAAAATATGTAGGTAGTTACAATGATCCCTGTACTCCTTTTCATTGCCGAGATATAGAGTGGGTGCTGCTAGCTTTACCGTAAAGCTAGCAGCACCCACTGATTCTCGGAAACGGCTACAACAATAAATTTTTCCTTTGCGTAATAAATTAGCAATAAATTAGCAATAAAATATAGTCTTAGTCTGAATTTGGTCTTATGAAGTGGTGCTGCTGACTTTACCGACATCATACTAACGCACGTTTTAGGTCATTAAAATGCGCGTTGGCATGTGAACAAACTATCTCAAATAAAATGTATGTTGTTGTAACCGCGCTTTATAAAAACGCTCGTTAAGCGCCTGTGATGAAAACGGGGCCTTAGCTCATTCCCCATATCTTCCAATGATTTTTGAAAAAACTCACACTCTTTCGTCATGTAAAATTTTAAGTTTTCAGCATGGAATTTTAATTCGAAATTTGGTAAAATTTCGGGAAAACTTTCGGCAGAAAATATTTCTTGGGGATTTTTTGGCCGGGATTTTTGTGGGGATATTTTGTCCAAAAAAATTTGTGGGGATTATTTGTCCGGGATTTTTGTGGGGATTTTTTGTCCGGGATTATTTGTCCGCTTATTTTTTGTCCTAGCTTCTTGAAAAAACTTAATAAACCTATCCTTCTAATCTTTCCAGATTTTTAGAGTACCTATTCTTTTTTGAGAACCATTTCCGGAATTGAAATCGAAACGGCAAACATTAGTAATTGGAGCTCAATCTCATTTAAACATAATATTAAATTTAGAGACGCCACATGAAAGCAGTTTACCTTGATATGTGAGTAATAGTAACGCTCTTCAATACCTTCCACCAAACTTGACTATCATCAATTCGCTGGGACTCCCCTTACTCGCACACGCATTCCTTTTTTGATGACGGCACGATTTAGAATTTTCTTGGAATCCCCTTTGCCTACGCCAAACACATAACGCAACATTTTTCTCGTCCGTTTCCACTGTCGCCATGACACTTCTTCGGAATTACGAAACGTGACCCAAAAAGGAGGACTAATATCGGGACAGTTTTGGTGTGTATTGAAAATATTACAGTGGCGACATAACTTTCCCTTGATATTTACAGCACGCGCTTGCTGCTGTAGCAGAGAGGAAACTTTTTTATGTTTGTTGCGAATATTAAACGAGAAAACGTGATAGGGTATTTGGTTTTCATTTATAGTCTGAAGACAGCTATCTGGCTGACACTTCTGACTTTTTATTTATCGCCGCTCGTGATAAATGGAAATTGAGAAAGTCATGAAATGGGCATAGTTTGTTTTTAGTAGGAACGACTTTAGGTGGATGAATATATACATGTCTAGTACAATTTATTATCTGTTCACACTGTTTTCTACTTTTATATCAAATATACCCTTGCTCTAAGAATATAAGCACTTTTTGTTAAATTAGTTCATTTTTACTCCCATTAATATTGGATATCTCTTTTCTTTCTATTTATTATAAGATGCTTAAGAACATTACAATCTGATGAAATAATATGATCAATGAGCAACTTATTTCTAATCTAAGTTACTACTAAAAACTTAAGACTAAGGAAAAACTTACTATACATGTTGTTCATGACCCTTGGCAAAATTTTCAATGGTTTTGTTAACAGTATCCACGTCCAGGTCCCTATGGACATCACTGTTCCTATAGAGCGTTGACAATGCTCCTTAGCACTTTGTTTTGGAATCTCTGGATGATGTCCAAATTACGGTTACTAGTGCAGCCCCATAGTTGGATACCGTAATATGTTCATATAGGTTTTAGAATATGTTTATACAAAAGTATTTTGTCGTAGATTGACAGAGTGGATTGTCTTCTCAACAGCCAATATATTTTTTATACCTTATGAAGCCGTTCTCGTTTCTTTTTCACATGGGTTCTCCAGCGTAGCCTATCGTCTAATGTAATACCCAAATATTTGGCGGTATCGGCATATGGTATATACGTTATATATTATATAAGTTAACAGGAATGTATTGTTTTTTCTTGTTTGTTAAATTAATATGCACTGACTTCAAATAATTTAATTTGATTAGCCAGCATTTAGTCCAGTTGCTAAGTCTGTTAACAGAAATGTGTAGTTTTCTTTCTGCTTCTTTGTGGTCTTCACCTACGGCCAATACGGCAGTATCATCAGAAAAGGTAGCTACTGTGTTTTGATCCACTCCAGAGATATAACTATGGTATAATAGGTATAGGACCGGTCCTATCACACTACCTTGTGGTACACCTGCATTGATTTCTTTTAGTTTGAATAAGAATGACGGGGAAATTACAGGATAACAACCCCTGATGCTTAATCATTTCTGATAATATAGTGAAAGTGTTGGTAGGAAATCATCATTATCAGTGGCATCACGAATCGTTATGAGCCAAAGCTTTCTTCAGAATAATCTTTTATTTACCACTGTCTCTGGCAAGTCTTCTCCATGCTCTAACTCCAATAGATTTTAAATTGCCCTCTAAGTTGTCTTGATACCTAAGTATTGGTCTCCCTCTGGCTCATTGTCCAAACAATCCTCTTCGTTCAAAAACTTTCCTGAGTGTTACATCTTCTCCTTGCCTGATTACATGCCCCATATTTATACAGGGTGTCTACAAACTCTCCCGACAAACGAGGACCGGAGATTCTTCAGATAATTTTAAGACAATTAAACCCATTTCACCTAGTCCGAAAATGCTTCCTGAGGGAGCTAGAGCTCTTTGAAGATGGCGCCTTGGAATTAGTTTTTCTTAAATATCTCCAGAACACTGTTATTTAGAAAAATGACAAGAGGTACGCTTATTTATCTTCCAGAGATAAATCGATTTCATCAATTACGAATTTCAAGTACCGCTCATAAGCGCTCCTTTTGGGTAGTGCAACAGTTAGTTCATCGCATAACTTTTTTGTCTTTAACTTCTAAGCATTTTTAATACTCGATTATTAAATTGTGAGGTATTCTAGTACTAAAAAGTACTCTTGCTTTAAGGCGGTTAGATGCACCGTTTTCTATAAAAATAGATTTAAAAATATTTCGTTTATTGATTTTGAAAAACATTTGAAATTTTTTTCCAAAAATACGGTGTATTTTACCGACTTAATGTAAGAGTAACTTTTAGTACTAGACTACCTCATAATTTAATCATCAAGTGTCAAAAATGATTAAAAATCACAGACAATAAGTTATGCGGTATAATAACTGTGGACCTACCCAAAACGGACGCATATGACTCGTACTAGAATTTCGTAACTAAGAAAATCGATTTATCTCTGGAAGATAAATAAACGTACCAGTTTTCGTGTTTCTAAATAGTTTTTTTTTTAACATTTTTTTTCAAATTCAACAAACGAAAAATTTTCCAATCGATTTTTCTCGAAAACGGTGCAACCTACCGACTTAAACGAAGATTACCTTTTAGTACTAGAATGTCTTAAAATTTAATAATCCAGTACAAAAGATGCTCAGAAGTTAAAGATAAAAAACTTATACGATAAAATAACCGTTGCCCTACTCAGAACGGGTGCCTATTACCGTACTAGAAATTCTTAATTGATGTAATTGATTTATCGCTGCAAGATAAATAAATGTACCAGTTTTCGTTTTTTCTAAATAGAAGTATTCTGGAGATATTTAAGAAAAACTATTTCCGAGAAGCTATCTTCAAAGAGCTCTCTCTCCCTAAGGGTAAAAACATGCCGAAGGTACATGGATGTGCGCGGTGTAGGTCGCGATCGCGGTCGCTACATCGACATCAAAACAAACCTTCATTTTCTTATGAGATCGCACATACCAAGGATGTGTCACCCGTTCACCCTCGCGATCTTGCATCGCGGTTTACAGCGATGTCGATGCCAAAACAAGATACGGAAAGTATCTTCGGCATGTCCTACACCGCGCTCATCCATGTATCTTCGGCATGTTTTTACCCTTTGGGAGCATTTTCGGACTAGGTGAATCGGATTAAATTGTATTAAAATTATTTGAAGAATCTCCAGTCTTCGTTTGTTGGGAGAGATTTTGGACACCCTGTATAAGACGTATTACTGTATTGCATTTTACAACGTTGGGCTTTTAAAACTACTTCCATATAACTTAAAGTTGCATTTACTGCGCTACAAGCATTGATCTCTTATTACTCCTTAGCCAAGCCGCACACCAAAGAAACATGAAACGAAAAACATGGAACATGAAACGAAAAACATGTTTCATGAAAGGAAAACACTTCTAAACAAATCTCAAAGTCCGCCTACCAATGAAACGAGTGTGATTCATGCTCATGACACATTTTTATTTTCGGAGAGTTTCATAAATGGCCGGACATATATTTGTTTAGCAGTGGTTTATTTCCATGAAACGTAATTTACGTTTTATGTTTCTTTGATGTGCGGCCTGCCTTACGTTCTCTTAAGGATTTTTCGCTAGAAACTTTAAGCAGTTCTTGGTGCTTTTGTGTAAGTGACAACGTTTCTGCTCCATATGTTGGCACTGATCTTACTAGGGTTTTATAAACGGGTACTTTAACTTGTTTATACTTTTGAAGCCATGTGTCTTTTCAAGCCATAGTATCATTTATTGGCATGCACTATTTTTCATTTAAATTCTTCGCTAATGTTATTATCTTTAATCAACTTTCCCTTGATATCTACTGCACGCACTTGCTGCTGTAGCAGAGAGGAAACTTTTTTATGTTTGTTGCGAATATTAAACGAGAAAACGTGATAGGGTATTTGGTTTTCATTTATAGTCTGAAGACAGCTATCTGGCTGACACTTCTGACTTTTTATTTATCGCCGCTCGTGATAAATGGAAATTGAGAAAGTCATGAAATGGGCATAGTTTGTTTTTAGTAGGAACGACTTTAGGTGGATGAATATATACATGTCTAGTACAATTTATTATCTGTTCACACTGTTTTCTACTTTTTATATCAAAATATACCCTTGCTCTAAAAAATATAAATACTTTTTGTGTTTAATAATGTTATTAACAGTGGAAGAATGCAACAGGGAATTAGTTAATTTTTATTCTCATTAATATTGGATACTTCTTTTCTTTCTATTTATTAAACACCAATAAGATGCTTAAGAAGATTACAATCTGATGAAATAATATGATCAATGAGCAACTTATTTCTAATCTAAATTACTACCTACTAAAAACTTAAGACTAAGGAAAAACTTACTACATGTTGTTCATGACTATTGGCAAATTTTTCAATGGTCTTGTTAACAGTCCCCACGTCTAGGTCCCTATGGACATCACTGTTCCTATAGCACCAAGGAGCGTTGACAATACTGATGCACGACAAATTAGATAAACATGGGATGTACATAAACTTGAAAAAAAATCGTGCTACATAATTTAAAATCGCACCGGCGGCTTTAATCATCAAGAGATTTTAGGGTGTGAGTTCATACAACAATATTTAAGCTAAAGAAAAGAAATTATTAATTTTTTGGGCGCCATTAATAGATCAGAATCTATTGTTATTTATCTATATAAAAATTACAAAAATGTTACGAAAAAAATGGTATCCCTTTGACTACTAATGGTACTTACCCTTGTTGTCTGTGGTAGGCTGCGTTTCCTAATACAATAAGGATACATAGATGGATTGTGCGAACAGAAAAAGACGAAATAAGTTTTAACATAGTTACCATTTATTTAGATAGAAAATTGTCATTAAACTGAGTTGATTAGAAAAATAAAAAAAATAAGTCTTTCGCGTTTCATCTTAAAAGTTCAAAAAAAAAGAAAAAGGAACGAAACAGTTTATTGCAAAATACCTGGTGATGATCCATTGTTGTTGAATTGCTGGAATCGGGTTAGCTCGCCAGAGTTGTGGATACGACGAAATCACTTTCACTTTTCACTTTCATTTTTAGAGTTAAAGTACTGTTACATAATTGTTATTATATTATACGAAAAATAAAAATTCCATAGTTCTTTTTGTTTTATGAAAAGAAAATAACTGCATTCATGATTATTAGTGATACTTCTCACTGACTTGATAATTAAACATATTTTATTTAGACCATTGTCTTTAAAAAAAAATGGAACTGCGTTCCACGAAGATTGAATTAAGTGCGGTTTATATGAGACATATTAAACGGAAGTCTTATCCGCAAATGTTGAACTAAGTTCTGTTTGAACGAAACATATTACACGCCGTACTAAGAAAACTATTATTTTATCGTACCGGACACAACACAGAGAATATACCGGTATGGTATTTAAGACAACATATCGCACTTGCGAATTTCACGACAGAATCTTTAAGATTCCATTTTGCCTATTTAGGCACAGACAAGAAAAAATGCAGGTCTTCACTGCATGACCGCTAGAACTTAATTGATTTCTTCTTGTCCTAATCTCGGACAAGATTCCTCTCTGCTCTCTATATTCACCTCCCTTTTTCACAGCTATCACCTAATTTTACCAATAATCATCATTCCGAAATTTTCGTACCAATCACATAGCTGGAAAATAATGTTTAGACCAGCCTTATTATGATCATACGTTTCTTTTTCGGCCAATCACCACGAGTGTCCTTTTTGTAACCGTTTAAGGATTCCCAGGAAAGTTACTGCGTTGTAATTTTGTGGAATTCCTAGATTTCTATCACTCAAACATTTAGCAATCTTTCCTATTCTTCTTTTTATGAGGCATATCCTGTGCAAAGTAAATACTTTTAGGAAAGCTGTCTCCGAGCTCTAAAGTGTCTTTGTGATTTTACTGCCTGCAATAGCTAAATTATCCGCTTAGGCGTCTAGAATTTCTTAAAATATTAATCCTTCCGCTTTCTTGTGGGTGGCCTAAGAGAAACGCGTTGGGAAGTATATTTCGTCTTACTTCTATCTATAACGACAGAGACGGACTTTTGCGATATTTAGATTGTGATTCTTCCAGCCTGTTTCACTGCTTCCCCCACGATTTCAACTTCGTGCTAACCAGTTCGAAATCGGAAACGGAAATAAAAAAATGAAACAGCAAAAAAAAATGAAAACCCCATTTGTTAGTCACCATATCGTAATATCGTTCAGAGGCCTTAGGCTTTCTCTAACGATCAATACATGTCTTACAATCTAGACGTGGACGCGTTAATCATAACACAAAAAATTCACAAGAATACAACGACGCAATTCGTCATCGTAGACACAAAAAAATAAAAACACAAAAATAGGGCAAGATATGTTAACGTTTTTTCGGATGCATAGGTTTCTTTCAACCTAGACTAACACCACGAATAACATAAGAATAATGATGTCTTAGCATCATTAACGCCATAATAAATTAACATGTTATCCTTGACTTGGATGCATAAAGTCTCTCATTCATGACTTATTCCAGAGATAACACAATATAATAACGCCATAAGCAGTTATTACTTACGGACCAAAAAAAAAACAAAAAAAAGGGGGTTACTGATAGTTCTAAGTTGGACCTTGTAATTCTATAAAGATAAGCCTGTAATTAGTTTATTGTGGAAAAATGGACACATTGCTTTTCAGAAACTTACTACTCTTTCAAGAACAGGGGGGATTAGGAAAATATTGATATTTTAACTTCGTTGTGGTAACCAGAACAAGCGATAACTGACGCGTATCATACGCCTATCATAGGAACATTTTCGGTGGGGTCAACTTAAGGTAGGGTCATAGTCGGTAGAGTCTATTATTCAAAGTTACACAACCAAACGGAAGTTTTAGGAAATGACATAGGAAGTCATCACCTAAGGTCTGTGGCTAAATTGCGATTATGAATGGCTTCTCATTCCGACGAGTCAACTGGCGGGAATCCGCTCACTTCATCCCTAGCCTTTCTCAGTGTCTGGCCATCCATACCGTAAAGGGGGTTAGACAACATATTTTAATTGAGGGGGCTGAAATTCATAGGTCCTTGAAGTAAGAATAAACTTAAAGGCAAAACAAATAGGTTCTATTACGAACTATCACTAGTAACTGTACTAAGGACTTCTGATATCAATCTAGATACCAAAAAAAATAAGAAACGATTTTCAAAAAAAAATATAAAAAACATTTTCCCTAAGCTTAAGCTGGATTGCATATAAGCGAAGGTAGTATATCCTAGAAGGATACCAAAAAAATAAAAAAAATAAAAAATAAAAAATCAACCTTTTATTATAAAAAAAAAGTTTTACTTCTATATCGGACTAACGCACGACATAAAAACATTTGAAGAAGGATTTTTAATATGTCCTTTCAACAAAACAAAAAAATTTATTTTTATTAACTAGGTAAAACAGTTCAAAGAACTGGGGTGTGAGCCAAACTGAGTTGCTCTGGAGATCAACGTGCGGAATCCCCTACACTACTTCCAGAGGCTCGTCTCCTTCGCGACAACATCAAAAAAATATATCAAATAGATAAACATTGACCGCAGCGGGACAATTCCCTACTATTGGTCTACACCACACATCAAAAAAAAGGTTGTCGAGACAGCTCTAAAAAAATTAATGCGCGTCTCTCGTCCTGAAGGGAACGAGGCACTTGGGGACGGTTTTGCCGAAGCAAAGTTGTATTCAACGTACTACGTACTAGGGTATCAGTGCATTACTGATCCCACGCAAAAATTTGTTGGAAGAGAAACAAATCCCTTCCAGGAAAAAGTTCGTAATTTGCGCGACTTTTCCTTTAAGACGGACCACGGAGGAAATGGGGTGTCGCTAAAAAAAATTACCGAAGTATTTAGATTATAATAGGCTTTCAGATCAAAAATTCATATGTCCAAAATCATTTATTTGAAATCACACTTTCCAAAATTGAAGAATTTCGACTAATAAAAAAATTTGGTGCACAAAACAAAAAAATTATTTCTCTCAAAAAAAAACTTTAAGCACCTGTACTATAAAATAGAAAAAATCAAAAATATCTAAAAAATTATATTTAAAGTTGGTTCATATCGCCCTGTAAATAACGGAATAAACATTTCTATTCGCTATCGGACAAATCTGAAACATCTGACGAAACATTGACGGATGAATAAGCTTTTAAATCTTTGATATGCCAATTTCCAGCATTGGAACCATCTGGATTCCTAAGAACGTAAACTAAAGAGGATAGTTTTTTAATTATGGTACATAAAATATATTTGGGAGCCAATTTTGCCATGAAATGTTTCGGGGCGCTAGATAAAACCATATTTTTTCTCCAAACTTGATCGCCAACGTTAAACTGTACGTCGCGTTTACGCAAATTATATGTTTTTGCATTTCTCTGATATGCACGAGACAAATTTTTACGCACGGCCGTGAAAACTTCTTTTATTCCCGTTACTTCGGACGCGTAATTATCGCGATCACCCGGTAGGATTTCTATATCAACAAAATCCTGGGGTATTTGACCGTAATAATTTCCAGACAACGGTACGTGTCTAGCAAAATTTAAAAATGCCGGTGAATATTTGGTTACTTCATGTTTCGCTGTGTTTATGGCTTGCCGAATTTCATGTATGTGTTTGTCCCAATCGCGGTGTTCGTCAATATAACTTCTGATTGCCGTACCAATAGTACGATTGCTCCTTTCAACAAAATTTACTTGGGGAGAATAAACTGCAGAGAACCAGATTTTTTGGACTGCATATCTCTCACAAAGATCTTTCATTATTTTACAATTTAAATTAGAGGCATTATCACACATAAGATGTTGTGGAACTCCAAATATGAGAAACACCTGTTCCTCTAAAAATTTACAGATATTTGAAGCAGTAGCCTTGCGAAGAGGATGTAACAAAGTGTACTTAGAAAACCAATCTGAGACCACCAGCAACCACGTAAAACCGTTTCTACTTCTGGTTAAAGGGCCTATTAAATCAACGGCGATAATTTGCCATGGGTATTCGGCTTTTTTCTCTTTACCCATTTTACCCATTTGCGCCATATTTGGTGCTTTTTGTGCTCCACACGTTTTGCAGGCACGGACATATTTAACAACATCTCTTCGCATTTTTGGCCAGTAATAATTTTCTTGGATTCGAGCAAGAGTTTTATAAACACCAGGATGGGCACAAGTTGCAGGATCATGACACGACTTAATAACATCCTCACGTTGAGGTTTGGGAACAAGGACTTTCCACTCGATTAAATTTGAATTAAAAGGAAGACAAGCCGGAATAAATTTGTATATGAGGTCGTTCTCTACTTTCCACTGTGGAAAACTTTCTGGGTTAGACAAAATCTTTGTACGCAAATCATCGTACCAAGGATCGATGCGATCAGTATCAACTTCAAGATAAGCAATTTGATCATTCTCATGAATCCTACTAAGTGGATCAGGCACCTTATGACATGCTCCTTTACGATGGACGATTCGGAAATCAAACTGTTTGAGACGCATAGCCCAACGAGCTAAACGGCCTGTGGGATTTTTTAAATTTCTAAGTCATAACAACGAATAATGGTCAGTGATGAGGGTAAATTCAACACCATCTAGGTAAGGACGAAATTTTTCAACAGCAAACAAAGCTGCAAGGGCCTCTTTCTCGGTGGTTCCATACGAACGTTCTGCTCTTGTCAAAGACCGACTAGCATAGGAAATCACCTTTTCTCCACCGTCTATTTCTTGAGTCAATACAGCTCCTAGACCGGTGTTACTTGCGTCACACTGAATAGTGAAGGGACGAGAATAATCGGGTTGTACTAGAACTGGGGAAGATACTAAAGCTTCCTTTATGGCGATAAAAGCATTCTCAGCTTCTGATGTCCAAACTATAGGTTCTTTCTTTTTCTTTCCTTTCAAAAGATCATTGATAGGGGAAACAAGGGTAGAAAAATCTTTGACGAAGCGTCTATACCAAGAACAAAGACCAATAAAACGTTTAATCTCCGTTGTGTTAGTTGGACGGGGATAATTAACCATAGTGGAAATTTTGTCGGGGTCCGACCGAAGAGAGTTATCACCAACGAATAGCCTAAATACTTCAAAGTTGTTTTGAAAAATTCACATTTGTCTACATTTATCGTAAGGTTAGCATCCTTTAGTTTATCTCGCACTTGTCCTAACAAGGCAACGTGTTCCTCAGCAGTGGAAGAACAAACAATATTATCATCCAAGTAAGTAAAAATAAAAGGTTCGAATTCTGGTCCAAAAATCTGATCTACTAATCTTTGCTGGGTTTGAGCACTATTACAAAGACCAAAAGGCATCACAGTAAATTGAAAAGATCCACGGCCAACAACAGCAAAAGCAGTTTTTTCTCCCGAAGATGGATCAAGAGGGATCTGCCAAAAAGCTTTTTTCAAATCTATCGAACTTATATATTTAGCGTTACGCAATAATGACAAAATTCGGTCAATATTGGGGAGAGGATATGTGTCATGACGAGTAATTTCATTAAGATTCCTGCCATCAAAACAAAACCTAAACTCGCCTGTCTCTTTCTTTACAAGCAAGACTGGACTACACCAAGGACTGTTACTCGGTTCTATAACTTTAAGTTTGAGCATCTCATCTAATTCGCGATTTAAAATATCTGACATGTATGGCGACATAGGAAAAGGACGTTGTCGAAAAGGCTTTGCGTCACCCGTATCGATAGTCATTTTGATCTTATCTGTTCTTCCTATACCATTCTTTTTGTCTACCTCCTGAAAACTATGGATGACAGCATCCGCTAGAGGTCTTAACTCGGCGGCAAGAGAATCAATCGAACACAAAGATTGTGGGAACGAAACATCGCCTTCAGGTTTTGAAGTTACTATCTCGCAACAAGGATTTCTGACACTCCATTTATTTTGTTCGAAATTTATCGCTAAAGAAAATTTTGAACTAAAGTTACTTCCTAAAATAAAATTTATTGGTAGCGATGGCACTACAAGACAACTAATCACATGGCAAATTCCATTCGCCACAAACGGCAAATCTACAATACCAGAAACCTTTTTACTCGATCCGTCGGCTAAAGACACATTCTGACTACACGGTAAATCGATCTCAATGTTGTTTCTCTCTAGAAAATCCAATCCCTTGGATCCGACTACAGTAGTGGAACACCCGGTATCTAATAAAAGCGTAAAGGGTTGCGAAAGAATTTGAACCTCCAAGTAAGGTCTGTTATCGAATGGCTTTGAAGCAATGACCGGAGATAATTTTGACGAATGTTTATAAAAATTTTTTACTGTACCTAGCCATTTGTACCAATCAGAGACATTAAAATTTTCTGGAAACTTATTATCGGCCGCAAAACATGAATGTTCGGGGTTTGAAATTTTATTGTGAACACTCTTACCGAACTTAAGGGTGTTGGTTATTCGTTTTTTGAAGGTTTGACACAGTTTGGGCATGTCCTTACCGTAACATTATCTGCGCCACATCGGAAACAAAAATATCTATCAAAACGCTGTTTACAGTCGTTGAAATTGTGCCCGCGTCTTCGGCAATTAAAACAAACGATCATCTTCGATTTATTCGAAGTACTTTTACTAGGGTTTTTCGCCTCAGAATTTCGCGGAGCCGAGCGATCGTCATTATTTTTAAAATTTGCTTTTCCGTTAGGAACATTGGCTTTTCTGGAGGGACCGGGGAACTCATGATTAACATAAGCGACGGACGTTTCCTTCTTGACACTAGGCACGACCACATTATTCTCTAGTTTACGAATAACAGCAGACAACTCCTCAACAGTATTGGTATCGACTAATGCAATCAACGGAATATATTCAGGGATAATATTTTGCCTCAAGTGTTTCACGATAGTTTTCTCTAAAGGCTGCACCGTCAGCCGTTTTGCCAAAGACATAACCTGTGCCCGAAATAAAGCGAACGACTCATTTTTCTTCTGCTTCCTGGATTTGATCTGGTTCCATAAATCCTCGTCGTAGTCTTGGGGAAGAAACGTAGCCTTCAAAAGACCAATCAATTCGTTCCATGAAGAAACGGTACTACGAACACTCCTGAACCACACAGCAGCGCTACCTGTAAATAACTCGACAGCTGATCTGAAAAGAACCTCTTGTCCTACATTACGGGATTCAGCCAGGTCTCTAACTTTTTCTATGAAAGGGAAAACTCCTTTAGAATCTCCACTAAACTTAATGTTCCAATCAGCTAAATTAGTTGGATGCGACACCTGAACGACGGGAGCTGGAATATTAACGACCGGCTGTGAAGGAATTATATTCGAAGAAACTGATGGCCCAACAGGAACGACTTTGTCATCTAATTGCCCTTCTAAAAGTAAACAATCTGCAGAAACCTCTGCCTTATACTCTTCTTCTTCCTCAAATTCTACGGGTAACCTAGCTATTCTAAAAGATAAATGCGTAAGATGAGCCTTTGCCCTACGATAGACCGAATCTCTAACGTCTCCTTCGAAATCTCCAATTAAACTACGGATGTCAACAGCAGTTTCGTCTATCTGCTTCTTCTCATCGTTGAATATTAACCTATTTTCCTCTAAATCAATAACGGCCTTTTTACTAAGTAATTTACGAAGCATTGTTTTTTTGTCACTAAGATTTTTCTTAGTCTTAATCCCTCGTATAAACAATTCATAATCAATTTCGTGATTTTTTAAATATTGAACCACGGAGGATTCCATTTTAAATTATATTCTCTCAAAAATTATGCAAAAAAATTCAACAAAACTATTTAAACTCAAAATTTACTGTAAACTTGGAATTGAAAACTAGCAGTTATTATTTTATTTACCTTTCGAATTTTCTCTTTTCATATTTACATTACTATCTTATTTCTTATCTGCGCATCCATCGAAATTTTATAAACAGTATAAAATCTCTATTCAGACACCTTTAAACAACAAGGAGCCACATTTTAAATTAGTGCTGGGAAAAATACCATTTACGTGTAAAACAAAAAAAGGAATGCAATGACGTTGTTTTTAAGTACTCGTTAACACGGAGCAAAAAGAAACAAAAAAATGACAGAAAGCTCTAGGTGCGGTTGCCGTTTTATGAATAAAACTTAGGTTGCGTTAAAAATAAAAAAGCCTTTTTGTGATATTACTAATTAAGAGTTAGATGAAAAACTTAGCGTTATTTTATGAATCAATAATGAGCAGAACAACGTGGACAAAATAAGAAAACAAACTAATAAGAATTAGACAAGAGATAGCCCCACATGTTGCGCGCCATTTTATGATGCACGACAAATTAGATAAACATGGGATGTACATAAACTTGAAAAAAATTCGTGCTACATAATTTAAAATCGCACCGGTGGCTCTAATCATCAAGAGATTTTAGGGTGTGAGTTCATACAAAAATATTTAAGCTAAAGAAAAGAAATTATTAATTTTTTGGGCGCCATTAATAGATCAGAATCTATTGCTATTTATCTATATAAAAATTACAAAAATGTTACGAAAAAAATGGTATCCCTTTGACTACTAATGGTACTTACCCTTGTTGTCTGTGGTAGGCTGCGTTTCCTAATACAATAAGGATACATAGATGGATTGTGCGAACAGAAAAAGACGAAATAAGTTTTAACATAGTTACCATTTATTTAGATAGAAAATTGTCATTAAACTGAGTTGATTAGAAAAATAAAAAAAATAAGTCTTTCGCGTTTCATCTTAAAAGTTCAAAAAAAAAGAAAAAGGAACGAAACAGTTTATTGCAAAATACCTGGTGATGATCCATTGTTGTTGAATTGCTGGAATCGGGTTAGCTCGCCAGAGTTGTGGATACGACGAAATCACTTTCACTTTTCACTTTCATTTTTATAGTTAAAGTACTGTTACATAATTGTTATTATATTATACGAAAAATAAAAATTCCATAGTTCTTTTTGTTTTACGAAAAGAAAATAACTGCATTCATGATTATTAGTGATACTTCTCACTGACTTGATAATTAAACATATTTTATTTAGACCATTGTCTTTAAAAAAAATGGAACTGCGTTCCACGAAGATTGAATTAAGTGCGGTTTATATGAGACATATTAAACGGAAGTCTTATCCGCAAATGTTGAACTAAGTTCTGTTTGAACGAAACATATTACACGCCGTACTAAGAAAACTATTATTTTATCGTACCGGACACAACACAGAGAATATACCGGTATGGTATTTAAGACAACATATCGCACTTGCGATTTTCACGACAGAATCTTTAAGATTCCATTTTGCCTATTTAGGCACAGACAAGAAAAAATGCAGGTCTTCACTGCATGACCGCTAGAACTTAATTGATTTCTTCTTGTCCTAATCTCGGACAAGATTCCTCTCTGCTCTCTATATTCACCTCCCTTTTTCACAGCTATCACCTAATTTTACCAATAATCAACATTCCGAAATTTTCGTACCAATCACATAGCTGGAAAATAATGTTTAGACCAGCCTTATTATGATCATACGTTTCTTTTTCGGCCAATCACCACGAGTGTCCTTTTTGTAACCGTTTAAGGATTCCCAGGAAAGTTACTGCGTTGTAATTTTGTGGAATTCCTAGATTTCTATCACTCAAACATTTAGCAATCTTTCCTATTCTTCTTTTTATGAGGCATATCCTGTGCAAAGTAAATACTTTTAGGAAAGCTGTCTCCGAGCTCTAAAGTGTCTTTGTGATTTTACTGCCTGCAATAGCTAAATTATCAGCTTAGGCGTCTAGAATTTCTTAAAATATTAATCCTTCCGCTTTCTTGTGGGTGGCCTAAGAGAAACGCGTTGGGAAGTACATTTCGTCTTACTTCTATCTATAACGACAGAGACGGACTTTTGCGATATTTAGATTGTGATTCTTCCAGCCTGTTTCAATACTCCTTAGCACTTTGTTTTGGAATCTCTGGATGATGTCTAAATTACGGTTACTAGGACAGCCCCATAGTTGGATACCATAATAATATTGCCAGGGAAATAAGGCAAAAAGATACCATGTTCGGGACACTTCAGCAGCCTGGGCCTCGATTTTTGACCCTTCGCTTCGTTATCGAACGTATTCGCTTCGTATCTGTTTAGTATACATAGCGAATACGTTCTATAACGAAGCGAAGGGTCAAAAATCGAGGCCCAGGTTGCAAATAAGTTTTTTGGGTACTATATACCTAATCCATTATAAATACAAAAATGCCCGTCACAGTTCGGACGAGAATTTTAGTTATTAACAAATAAGTGTCAAAAATGGCGGTTTTTTCGTTTAAATCGCCACAGGTAAAAATACGGTAATTAAACATCATATTTATAGTATCCTTCTTTTAGTAGAGGAGCAAAGGTTAAAATGGCATTTTTTGAATTTTGGTCCGATCATTTGCTGCTTCGGAAATTTCAAAATAAAACTAAAATTTCGAAAATAAAAAATTGGCTATAATTTTTGGGAAAATGGCCTTTAGACTTTAATATTGCACGAAAAGTTAGTCAAGCAGTCCATATAATGCACAAATATTTTTAAAACGATTCGTTAATTAGTTTAAATTTTATTTAATTTGTTTATTCTAAAGAGCTTTTTTTGCAATGTTATTGTTCAGAAAACAAGAACGATATAGCAGTTCTGTGGAAATCACGTGAAAGAAGAATAGTTATATTTTCAACGAATTAAAAAAAACAATAAAAAGTAATTTTTATCATTCCGAAAACATTTTACTAAAGTAGAGTCATTTTTGGCTTATAAACAATTTGAATAACTTTGTTAATATTGACTCAAGATTAAAACTACTTTGGGATTTGAAAAGCTGGCATTTTTACACTAGTTGCCAAAAAAACTTTTCGCCTGGGTTAATTAAGTTCAAAGTTAGCCACTTTTTTTTATTTAATTCACAGCTACTTTGTTTATAACAATTAAGCAACCTAACTAGCGCCATTTTGAAGCTCGAGGTATATAGTCTATGTGTTACAGTTAGAGTAAACTTTGAACTTCAACAAAATTGTTAATAAAGCTTTAAAAATTACGTCTTATCGAAATCGATTCGTGGTTGTTGGAGGGGAATTATTAAAATCCGTGTACTCAAAAACTGAAATTGATTCTTCAAACATATGCTGCGATTAATATTTCCGGAGCTTGTTGATGGATTTTGGTCATAATTTTTTGAATTTTTATGCACTCGTAGTCTTGTAGAGTAAGTTATGTACACATATCCCCACCTAACATTACAAAATGTTAGATGGAAATCCCCTTATCACTCAGGGATATGAAAAATAGATTACGACCGATTCTAAGACCAACCGAATATTCATTTATAATTTCATAAAAATCGGTCAAGCGGTCTCAGAAGAGTATGGAAACTAACACTGTGACAGGAGAATTTAAAGATATAAATGTATAGACGGCTATTAATAAATGGGGGTTGGTGATCGAAGAGGAAAATTAGGGGTTTTATGTATTTTTTAATTCTACACCATATAAAATTATGGTAAACAATTTTGTCCAACAAAAATAAAAAAAATGTCAGGGGGCAACCCCCCTTATAATTTATGGGTATGAAAAATAGATTAAAACCTATTCTCAGTTCTACAGGTAATAGGTGTAAAATTTCATTAAAATCGGTGTAGCTGTTTCGGAGGAGTATGGTAACTAACACTGTTACAAGAGAATTTTATGTTATTTACAAGAGAAGTAACTGTGAATTAAATAATAAAGGTGGCTAACTTTGACCGAATTTAACCTAGGCGAAAAGTTTTTTTTGAAAATTCGTGCATAAATGCCAGCTTTTTAAATACCATCTACCCAAAGTAGATTTACTCTACAGCCAATACTAACAAATCTATTCAAATTGTTTTTAAGCCAAAAATGACTCTACTTTAGTAAAATTTTTTCGGAATGATAAAAATGACTTTTGATTGAATTTTTTAAATTCTTTAAAAACATAAGTGTTCTTCTTTCATGTAGTTTCCACAGAATTGCTGTACCCTTATTATTTTCTGAACAATACCATTGCAAAACATTATACCTTTGGGAAAAACAAATTGAATAAAATTTAAACTAACTGACGAATCGTCTTTAAATTTTTTGTGCATGATATGTACTGGTTGTCTCAACTTTAAGTGCAATATCAAAGTCTTATGTTCATTTTCGCAAAAGTTATAGCAAATTTTTTATTTTCGAAATTTTAGTCTTATTTTGCAATTAACGAAGCAACAAATGATCGGACCAACATTCAAAATCTGCCATTTTGAACCTTTGCTCATCTGCTAAAAGATAAATGCTCTAAATAAGATATTTAATTACCCTATTTTCACCTGTAGCGATTAAAACGAAAAAACTGCCATTTTTGACACTTATTTATTAATAACTAAAATTCCCCTCCGAACTGTGACGGGCATGTTTGTATTTATAATGTATTAGGTATATAGTACCCAAAAATCCCATTTGCAACCTGGCTGCTCAAGTTTCCCGACAAAAACCTTATTTCTCTGGACTATTTCATATAGGTTTTAGAATATGTTTATACAAAAGTATTTTGTCGTAGATTGACGGAGTGGATTGTCTTCTCAACAGGCAATACCCAGTGGCGTGCTGGCCATATAAATGAATCGGTGCAATCACCGAGAGGCCGCGGCCTCTTGAGGCCGGTCAAATAGGTTTTTTTCACAAAAAATTTTGAGATGTAACAAAAAAATATTTTTTTTTATTTTTAATCGAATATTAATAATTTTGCTAATAGGTAATAAATTGCTACAGATTTTTTTTAATATCCAAAGTTTATTGCAATCTGTCTCATTACAAACAATAAGCAATATATATAATTATTGAAAAATAACATAGAGGGAAACCACCCAGTGGCGAGCATAAGCCCAGTAAGACATATAGGATTATAATTTTAAAATGAGACATAACAATTATTTGGAACATAATACATAGATAAAATTTTTAGTATAGTGGACAGTTCAGACAATAAATATGATTATTAAAAGTCTAAAAAACATGAATAAGAATACGAAAGAAGTTTAAAAAATCACTGAGACTAAACCATCTGATTAAACTAGGGAGCTGGCTTAAACTGTTGCAAGTCCAAGTCAACAGTTTAAAATCAACACAGATAACATTTACATACGTTAAAAAAAGGTGTCGCACCTCCTATTTCTATAAATAACACTCCACTACCAGTCAATACCTCCGCAATAAAAATAAAATAAAATACCTGGGAATTCATTTAGATAGTAAACTTAATTGGGGCATCCACATCTGGAAAAAAACGTCTTCAACTCAGCTTAATCTACAGGAAAATGTATTGGTACATGAGTCGAAAATCAAATCCTAGCTTGGAGAACAAACTTCTGATTTATACAACTACCAACTGTTATCGAAGCAATATCTGCGGTAAATTGTACATACAAGACCAGACTATCCTGCCATCCAAATCCGCTCGCCACGGACCTGCTCAACATTTTTCATGAAAGAAGATTAAAAAGACCTGACCCTTTGGACCTCTAGTACATCTGGAGAAACAGAGTGCAGTGTCATAGTGCGCTGAAATAATTGCTACAGAAAATATTTATTTATATACATACAAGTATATTTATGGTTTTCCAATTTCCTTCAAAAACGTATGTACTCTGCAGAATAAAAAATGGAAAAACGTCTTGCACATTGGTGACCGAATTATGGAAAAACGAAAATTATGGAATTGGGAAATATCGAAAAACGATTTGATCAAGACAAATCGTTTTATGATGATATAAGCACTCTACATCCTAGAAATTTTGATACAATAAAAAATGGTATACCTTTAACGGCATTTAAATCATTTACTGAAAAATTAAGAAATTTTTATCTACCATATCTGCGAAAAATCATTGAATTCGGAGTTTTATGTTTGATTTAAAAATAATTTATATTTTTGTTTTTGATTTTATAAATAACGAATAAAACATCCTGATAATAGAAGGTAAAATGAGGATGGGAGGCCACTTTTCTATAAAATCACCGGGCCGCTTGAAAAGTGCCAGCACGCCACTGGCAATACCTTTTTTATACTACATGTTAAGCTGTTCTCGTTTCTTTTAACATGGGCCCTCCAGCGTTGCCTATCGTCTAATGTAATACCCAAATATGTTGCGGTATCGGCATATTATGGTATCTGAGTATTATATACGTTAACAGGAATGTATTGTTTTTTCTTGTTTGTAAAATTAATATGCACTGACTTCATTTCATTTAATTTAATTAGCCAGCATTTAGTCCAGTTGCTAAGTCTGTTAACAGAAATTTGTAGTTTTCTTTCTGCTTCTTTGCGGTCTTTACCGACGGCCAAGACAGCTGTATCATCAGAAAAGGTAGCTATTGTGTTTTGATCTATTCCAGGAATATCACTAAGGTATAATAGGTATAGGATCAAGAAATCCCACTATTACTTATTCTATTTTAGATTCACTGATGATCGACTGATAGGTCCGAAAAAGTTCTGAATTGGACATATTTTTTCAATCCATTGGGATTTTTAAAATTTTTAATAAATATACCAATTACATAGAAGTGGTTTTGACTTCATGTTACAGTTTTTTTAACTATATGGTATACAGCCAACCTAGGGAACTAACCTTTTTAGTTTATAATGTTGTCTTGAAATAAGAGATAGTAAATGACTCTCTGTTCTTAATTTTTGTACATCTACTAACTAAATTAATTATTCGACTATATTGATTAAACTTGTACTTTTAACCATTAACGGGCATCAATAATTTAATATATTAATCCCAGGAAGACTGTTTCTGCGAAAGAACCGATTTAATTTATTTTAGAAGTAAAATACATGGCAGTAAAAAGCTTTTAAATAGAATACTCAAAGGATAGGAAAAAAGGTTTAACTATTATTCCATTCAAATTCAACTGTACTGAATTGCAAGCATTAGTTTATTAGAAACTTTTTTTTGTAAAAAACGGCCTATGTAATAAGGGATCAAAGGTTAGGGTAGTTTTTATGCGAGGTAACGGTTAATACGCATAGAGCAAAAAATGTTCGGGGCATACAAAAAGTATGTATAGAGAGACATTTTTTATACTCGTACAATATCACGTGTTTAATATTTGTTGATAAATGATAAGTACTCGTTTTTAAAATGAACTTTAGAGGATTGTACCATTTTTGGTGGAGTGTTTGCGAAATTATTTGTTTGTAACTCTCATATACTATCTCAGCTGTCAAGCTGGTTATAAAAACATGGATTTTAAACGTATGTCTTTTATATAAAAAAGAATGTGTGTGTACTTTGTACGCACGTAAGAAGTTATACTTCTATTATATGATTTAAACGAAATTAATATACTTTTTATTTATATTTTGTTTAAATATTAAACTAATTTATACTTACTACTTCTCAAACATTTTTATTAGAACAGTGCCAAAAATTAAAATAATAAAATAATAAAACACACACAAACACATTAAACAAGCCACAAATGATGTCTGAACATTAATTGTCGAAAATTTTTTAACTAAATACGTATTTTCTGAAAATACAATTATATAATAAATATACTTACAATCATAAAATGTATTAAAAAAAAAACAAAAAAGAAAGTTTCTATTGGGACTCGAACCATCGCTGATAAGAGCGGTTGGTATTGGAATTCATTCGCCTTCTCCGCTTAGCCACAGACACTATGTGTCATTATTTACGAAGATCGACTAACTAAACGGATTAAACTTATGATATTTTGATATTTTGAAAATTGATCAAATTATTTTAATTTTGAATCGAAATGATTTAGAATTGAAAAAATACAACAAAACATAGAGTAAAAAACAATATATTAGGTGAATATTGATAGAAATTTTGATGGTAATCAAATTATATAAATAAAACTATTACATACTATGTACTTTGGCAGATCAAATAGGTAGGTTTATACCCATGATACAATAACAATTATTACGTAACTGTTGCTTTTAAAAACTATTTAAAAGTCACTACAATATTATAAACTTTTTTGTTTCTGTCCTCACAACAATAAAACTAATATATTATACATTTGTTTACCTTTACCTTTACCTCCAAACCACAGCTGCCATATCGGATAATTTTTGACATGTCATTTGAACATCCAATCAGAACAAAGTTATAATGCGCATGCGCCGGGCTGATAGGTTTTAACATATAAAAAATCACCCTCTATCGCTGGTAAAGAAGTATAACTTCAATAATTAGGATAGCTAATATCCCGGTGAAAGTTTTTTCAATATAATTATTATATAAAGTCCAATTTATAGCGTCTTGCGCCTTTCGCTTCCCAGTCTTCGTCCACGTCTATCGGCCTAGTCTCCTGGCCTTTTGGACCTCTGAGAGTCTAGCTGACCTTTTGGACTCTATCAAGTCATCTCGTTTTTAAGCCATGTGAAATGTCTATAGTATGACAAAACGTTTATATCAAGAACTGATTTCAACGTATACCAATATTGGGACCGTGCAAGTTCGGAAAAGCGACACCTGGTTTCTATGCTCTGCAACTTTATTCGCACTTTTAATTATATTGTTCAATCATATGGTCCTGGTTGCTGGATAATTGTCAAGGCCATAGCCCAAAAAAATTATAAGAAGAAAAGGTAAGACTGAGGTTATGCTATTAAAAGGCAAACAATTATATGTATAGTCCTTTTCATGACCATTTTTCAGTGCGTAACAGTTTTTCGATTTCTCTCTAACGCATTAAATTGTATGTGACAGAAAAAAGGCACGTCGGTGATTACAGACATTTATAACATTTCTTCTAGTTATTCTTGTTGTCGATAGATGGCGCCATAATCAAAAAATAATTATTTATTAAATAAAATAATAATATTATCAATATAATCTGTACAATTTATAAGACTATACAAATCAAAGAAAATACCATTTTATAAATGCAATAGACACAATTGATTTGTTTTTATTCCAAATTGAAAATAAAATGTGACAACTGTCAAATTTAACTAAAATGTCATGTTATAATAAATGTCATAAATGTGTATTATCACGGACTTACCTTTTTTTCTATAATTTGTGACGCACTGAAAAATGGTCATGAAAAGTAGAATCGTACGTTCTTCAACGGTAAAATATTGCAAAACTTCTAAATTTTAAAGGACCGCTTGGATTGACATGAAATTTGGCATACACATATCTAATAAGTCAAAGAAAAAAAGTGATATTGTGCCGATGTGTGCTTTTGCCTTAGGGGTGAATTTCACCCCTTCTCGGGGGTGTAGAAGTATATGTCCAAAATAAGTTCGGAATTCGATAAACTGACTAATTCTAAGTAACTTTTGTTCTATAGAGTTTTTCACCAAGTTAACACTTTTCGAGCGATTTGCGAGTGAATTTGTTCATTTTTAAACAAAATAACCACGTTTTTAGACGGTTTTTCGCAAATAACTCAAAAAGTAAGTATTTTGTCGAAAAAAATATTCTTAATAAAAATATAGTTTATAAAAAAATGAAAAAAATGGTGCATATATCAAGTCTGTAGACCCAGTACAAAGTTGTAGCTAATGAAAAGTAGGTTCTTATTCGTCAAATTCCAAATCGAATATTTAATCGAGAAAAAACCAAAAAATGAAACACTTTTCGGGGAACACTCATTTTGACCCTTTTAAAGTGTTTAAAAATAGGTTTACTTTTGTTTTAAAAAAATGTAACCCTAAAAGTAAGTGAGTTATGCCCAAAATATTGTTAGTACCTTTTATTTTTTGGTAAAAAGAATCGCGAAAAGCACCCCCTAATTAGCATATCAAGTAAAATTAATCGTTACCGCTTCACAAGTTACTATACTTGTTTATTCTTTATACGATCTGTAAGTCTCAGCGGTTCAAAGTGCTTATCCTTGAAAAGGCTGTAGTTAAAATGGCTTGAACGAGTCACTAATCCCTAGTGTATGCAAACTTTGAACAGCCATAGCATAACCGATTTTTGTCTAACACGAAAACAAAAAGTCCAAAATATTCAGAAAAGCAAAACCTTCATTTTATTACTATTTAAGATCTTTGGTATAACTAATAATTTTTAAGTTATTTTGAAAAAGAGCATTTTTTTCAAAAATAAAATTTTTATTTTAAAACCATTTTGTTTTCAAAAATAAGCACGTTGAATCGATGAAACTTACAGATCATAAAGACACAACATAAATAAAGCAACATGTGAAGCGGTAACGATTAATTCTATTTAAAATGTTAATTAGGGGGTGATTTTCCCGATTTTTTATGCCATATCAAAACGGACCAACTGTATTTTGAGCGTAACTAGCTCACATTTGATGCCGAATATTTTTTTTTATAAAAATGGACATAAAGCTTTTTAACTTTGTAACTTTTAGCTGTTTAAAAAAGTTGTAACGAGTTTTTTCAAAAAGTGCTTCATTTTTTGGTTATTTCACGTTGAAATATATTTATTTGAAGTTTGGCGAATATGAACCTATTTGTCTTTAGCTATAACTCTGCTTCTACTAGGTCTAGAGACTTCATGTATACACCATTTTTTTCACTTTTTTACAAGCTATACGATTGCTAACAACGGTTTATTCGTTAAAATACCAACCTTTTAGCGAAAAATTGTCTAAAAACGTGTTTGTTTTGTTGAAAAATGAACATATTCCCTCTCAAATAACTCGAAAATTATTAACTTGGTGAAAAAACTGTATAGAATAAAAGTTGCTTAGAATTAGGCATTTTTTCGAATTTCGGGCTTATTTTGAACGTATGTTTTAACCCCCAGGAAGGGGTTAAACTCACCCCAGGGCAAAAGCACACATCGGCACAATATCACTTTTTTTCTTTGACATGTTGGCTATGCGTATGAATTATATTTCAATTCAAACGGTTGTTTAAAATTTACAGCAAAAACCGTTAAATAATGTACTATAAATAAAATTGGACATTAAAATGTAGATCTACAAGCAAAATACAATTAATTAAATTTACCTTTATATAATAATTGCATATCATATCAATATTGTGGAGCAATATATAATTTTTTCTTCTTCAATGACAGTAGCTATGAAATATAGGTCAATTTGACAATTTTAATTGACAATATGAATTATTTAAGAAAGATGCAATATTTCTTCGCTATTCGTGCACGATCGTTTCACGTGTCCCCTCCAAGTACTTGCACACCGCGATATATAATATAAGTTGTTTTTATTCCTTTTATATGAAGCCTTAGAACTTCCCTTGTCTGATCTAATGGATGTAGTCGTATTTGTGATGTTAATGGCTCGCTACTTTACCATCTTTCAAAGTGTCTTTCTGGTGGTCTGCTGCCTGTTGGTTTTAAATCTTTTCGAGCTAGTCCATTTGCACAACATACTAATTAGTTCCAGTCCCGTTCTGTCTGTTTTTTCTATTAATCAATGTAGTCCTGTCGCCAGGGGGGGTACAACGGCCTTCTTAATTCAGATGGACTTACCCAAGTTTTTTTTATGTATTTTGGCCCGTAGAACACGAATTTTTTGGGTAACAGTTGATCCGGATGTCGATAAGATTGTTATAAACAAAGAAGTTGAGGAATTACATAACAGCGATTTCTCGCAAAACAAAACATTTTTTTGTATTTTTTGGGTCATTCTAACCAAAAAATGTTCCTATAAGTTTTTTCGTAGGATGCATAGTTTTCGAGATAAACGTGGTTGAACTTTCAAAAAATCGAAAAATTGCAATTTTTGAACCCGAATAACCTTTGAATAAGAAATAAAATAGCAATTCTGCTTACCGCCTTTAAAAGTTTGAGTCAAATTATATCTGTTTTGAATATTTGCATTGCTAAAAATTTATTTTTTGATTGTTAAAAAAAGCTATAAACACATAGTGTTTCCCGTGCCTAATACATGCGTTTTAAAGCATTCTACGTAGAAATAGCCTCACTTGCACTTTTACCTCTTCTACCTACTCGTTCGATTTTAAATTAAAAATCATTAAAAACATCACTCAAGCACTAGGTGTTTATAGCTTTTTTTAACAATAAAATAATACATTTTTAGCAATACAAATAATTAAAACCGATATAATTTGACTTGAACTTTCAAATGCAGTAAGCAGAATTGCTATTTTATTTTTTAATCAAAAGTTATTCGGGTTCAAAAATTGCAATTTTTCGATTTTTTGAAAGTTCAACCGCGTTTATCTCGAAAACTATGCATCCTACGAAAAAATTTGTAGGAACATTTTTTGGTTAGAATGGCCCAAAAAATACAAAAAAATGTTTTGTTTTGCCAGAAATCGCTGTTATGTGATTCCTCAACTTCTTGGTTTATAACAATCTTCTCGACATCCGGATCAACTGTTACCCAAAAAATTCGTGTTCTACAGGTCAAAATACATGAAAAAACTTGGGTAAGTCCATCTGAATACAGGAGGCCGTTGTACCTCCCCTGGCGACAGGACTAATGTCCTGTATTTTACAGAGATTTGTTATTTGTGGATTTTGATATTCTGCCTGTATATAGAATCATTGTTCTATATGTTTATACCATTCGATACAGGTTAAATCTGCTTCAATCCTTAATCTGTTATTTTACAATTTTTTGTAGATAAAAATATTGTATGTAGTGACGGCTACCCCTAAAAGTACAAAGGTTAAAGGTTGCAGTGAATACAGAACAATATCATTAATAAGTCACAATCTCAAATTATTATAGAAAATAAAACATGGTCGTATAAATAAAAAACTAGAAGAAGGAATAGATGATAGTCAGTTTGGGTTGAGAAACGGACTAGGAACCAGAGAGGCGTTATTTGCTTTTAATGTGTTAGCTCAAAGATGTATGGACATGGATGTGGATGTGCATGTTTGCTACGTTGATTATGAGAAAGCTTTTGACAAAATAAGACATGAAAAATTAGTCCAAATTCTAAAGACAAAAACATAGACACAAGGGACTTACGAATAATAACAAACCTTTACTGAAATCAAAGAGCACAAATTGTAATAGATAACGAACTCAGTCCAGAAATTGAAATCAGGAGAGGAATTCGGCAGGGATGTATTGTGTCTCCATTACTCTTTAATGCATATAGTGAAGCCATTTTTGAAGAAGCATTGCTATCTCTAAGTGAACGAATAATAATTAACGGAAGATCTATTAACAACATAAGATATGCAGATGACACCTTGATTATGGCAAGCTCTGCTGAACAACTCCAACTACTACTAAACAAAACAAACAATTTCTGTGAAGAAGATGGACCAAAAATGAATATAAAAAAGACCAAATATACATGATAACAACTAAGAAATCAAACATACAAACAAGCATACATTTTGGAAATATACCGATAGAAAGGGTTGATAAATACAAATACCTAAGAACCTGGATTTCAGAGAAAAATTATCAAACAACAGAAATAAGGACCAGGATAGAAAAAGCAAGAAATGCGTTTGTAAAAATGAAAACAGTTCTCTGCAACAAAGACCTTAGCTTAGAACTGAGAGTAAGAGCTTTGAGATGCTACGTGTTCTCGATACTACAATATGGACTTGAAAGCTGGACATTAAAGCAAGAACACATAAATAAGCTACAGTCATTTGAAATGTGGTGTTACAGAAGGATGCTTAGAATAGCATGGACATGGACACAGAAGAAAACGAACACGGAAATATTGCGAGAAATGAGTAAATAATGCGAAATAATAAACACAATAAAAATAAGAAAATTACAATATCTGGGACACGTAATGAGGGGACCGCGATATGAAATGCTAAGACTGATAATACAGGGAGAGATAAGAGGCGGAAGGAGTATAGGAAGAACAAGAGTGTCATGGTTGAAGAATTTAAGGGTTTGGTTTAAATGCAGTTCTATTGAACTCTTTAGAGCAGCGGTAGATAGAGTAAAGATAGTGATGATGATATCCAACCTCCAATTAGGAGACGGCACTTGAAGAATAAGAAGAATGTAGTGACGATATTTACATACATACATACATAGTTCCCACACAGGTCCAAAAATAGGGATGATGGACGAAACCTACGCTTAAAATCTCCTGTATATAATATATAATAACAACTGCTTATTTTACATTGTGGGGATAAAAATGGATTTATTGGGAAAGTTCCTTTTTGAAGTTAAAAGGAACATTTTAAGCTCAGGAAAATGCTCGTAGGTTTATTTTTGGTCAAGGTATCGATATTTTAATAGCGCGCTCTGAGGCGCAGGATCGGCTCATAGCGTAAAATTCCTCGCGCTCACCTCTTGTATCGAGAGGTTCGCAAGAACCTTTTCGCTGTGAGCTGATCTAGAGCCTTAGAGCGCGCCATTGAAATATCAATATCTTGGCCAAAAATAAACCTACGAACATTTCCGTAAGTTGTTCCTTTCGAGTTCTTCTATTAAGTATTAAGTTTAATTAAAATATATTGATCAAAGTTCTACTTTGTACCATTAACGGGCATCAATATTTTTAATATATTAATCACAGGAAGTTTCTGCGAAAGAGCCGGTTTAATTTATTTTAGAAGTAAAATACATGTCAGTAAAAAGATTTTGAGTAGAACACTAAAAGGATAGGACATATGTTTTAACTATTATTATATTCCATACAATCTGAACTGTTCTGAATTGCAAGCATTAGTTTATTAGAAACTTTTTAATGGATCAAAGAGTAGAGTAGTTTTTATGAGAGATAACGGTTAATACGCATAGCACAATATGTTTATGGTATACAAAAAAATTTTTTTAATAGATAGCAATTTTTTATACGGTGAGTTAATAGAATTTTTGAATAGAGAGCAATTTAAAAACAGGGTGAGTTTTTAGTGCGGGATCGGTCGATAATTCCATAATGGTATAGAATATCGAAAAAAGTTATTAAGAAAAAATGTAGGCAATGATATTCTCCAGGCTTGGAAAATATGTCCATGTCTACAGGGTGATCAATAACTGCGTGGTGTATCAAACATAATTTTTTAAATAGGACACCCTATATATTTTTTCATATTTATATTCCTCTCATAATTCTTGTTCAATTGATATAGGGTTTTGCATTACTATACAGAGTATTTAACAGGTTATGACCATTTTTATTTCGAAATCCCTATGATATTAACACCATATATGTAAAGAAGTAATTTATAAACAATAATCTATTTTGATTAATAAGATAAACAATGTTCTTTAGTTTTTAAATTAAGTTTAACTGAAATCATCGACGAATATTTGTATACAGGGTGAACTACAAAACCAAATTACGATTTTCTCAAATTTTTTAAATGGATCACCCTATATTTTATTTTTTAGAAATATTTTACTTATAATATTCTTTCATTTTTATGCAGTATTTCCTATATCTAAACTCGTCAGTTTCCGAGATATTTTCAGTTTACTTCAAATTTCGGGAATACATTCAATTTTTCTACTAAAATTACATAAGTTAGTATTGAGTGATAATATAACACTAATAAATAACTAACACAGAATATAAACTATAACATTATGCAATAAATGTATCAATAAATAGAATATTAAGGAATTATCATATTTCCCTAATATACAAGAATCGGAAAATTCCTTCAAAAAAAAATATGTCTTGTGAGTAGTAATATAACAAGATTATTTTTATGTAATAAACAACTCACACAAAACATAAATCAAAACAACATACAACTGATGTAACAGTTTTTAGGTTATATCAACAGTATTTTAAGCCAAGAAGTTTTTAGTAACACATTCCTAATTGCAGATTGTGACGCGCAGTTATTAACACTATAATTTTCATACTAATTTGCATTAATATGCATCAAGAATTCCCTACTTTGTTTACACTCGTAGTAAAACTAGTCTAGTCAAAATAGTCTATAAATGTTAAAGGTGTTATTGTTTGCGATTATTTGATTGGCCCACATTTTTTTGACGGTTGAAGTTTTTACACGACGCCGACGGTGCTCCAGTTCTTCCAAAATTGATTTTTTCATGTGGGTCTATATAAAAAACCTTGTATACACCAGGAGCATCCAACAACGCCTGATAATATGAAAAATAGAATAAGAGGAGCTTTTAATAATATTAACTTACAAAAATGTTAAGAAATGTGGCTCGGTCATTTGAATATCGGTTACAAAATTGCATAGACGTTGAGCGTGGACACTTTCAACATTTACTTTAGACTTATATCCTTAACATCACATTAATTGGTACATTCATTAAATATTGTTATGATTTATATATTTTATTAGAAATTCATTGAATGCAAAATTTTTGTTATATTATTACACAATACTTATTTTTTAAGTTATTTCTACTTATTAAAAATTGAATGTATTTCCGGCAAATGAAGAAAACTAAAAATATCTCAGAAACTAAGAAGTTTAGGTATAGGAGATGCTATATAAAAATGAAAGAGGATCATAAATACAACATTCCTAAAAAATAAAATAGAGGGTGATCTATTTAAATAAAATGAGAAAATCGTAATTTTGTTTTGTAGTTTAAAAGTGCTTATAACATATAATGTTTTACTAAAAACTTCTTGACTTAGAATACTGTTGATATAACAATCTAAAAACTGTTACATCAGTTGTATATTGTTTCGATTTATGTTTTATGTGAGTTACTTATTGAATAAAAATAATTTTGTTATATTATTACATACAAGACAATTTTTTTTTGTAGGAACTATACGATTCTTGTATATTAGGGAAATATGATAATTTCCTAATATCACACTTATTGGTACATTCACTGCATATTGTTAAGGTTTATATTTTGTGTTAGTTATTTAATGAATAAAAATGAATTTGTTTAATTATCACTCAATACTAATTTATTTCTACTAGAAAAAATGAATGTATTCCTGAAATTTGAAGACAACTTAAAATATCTCGGAAAGTAATGAGTTTAGGTATAGGGAATGCTATATAAAAATGAAGGAGTATCACAAACACAAAATTTTTAAAAAGTAAAATATAGGGTGATTCATTTAAAAAAATTAATAAAATCGTAATTTGGTGTTGTAGTTCACCCTGTATACAAATAGTTGTCAATGATTTCAATTTAACTTAAATTAAAAACTACAGTATATTGTTAATCTTATTACGTAAAACAAATTATTGTTTACGAATTACTTCTTTATATACATGGTATTAATTTCATAGGTATTTCGAAATTAAAATGGTCATAACTTGTTAAATACTCTGTGTAGTAATGCAAAACTCTATATTAATTGAACAAGAATTATGAGAAGAATATAAATATGAAAAAATATATAGAGTGTCCCATTTAAAAAATTATATGTTTGATATACCACGCAGTTATTGATCACCCTGTAGAAATGGATATATTTTCCAAGCCTAGAGAATATCATTGCTTACATTTTTTCTAAATAATTTTTTTCGATATTCTATACCATAATGGAATTATCGACCGATCCCGCACTAAAAACTCACCCTGTATATAAATTGTATAGAAGTATTTAAATTTAAAATAAATGTAAAACCTATTTTTGGATGGGGAAAATGTTTTTGGCGACCGTCATCGCGACCGTCATCTCTTCGGCGAAATAAATTTTGTACGTATATTTATTATGTGTATGTATATATGTTACAGTTCAAGTTGATTATCCAGTTGGAGTTGACTCCAACTAGTTAGAGTCAACTCTAACGGCTGGTTTCAGTAAAAGTTGATTATAAATATAAAATGAAGATTTACATTCAACATTTACTAGTAAAAGTAGACTCCAACTAGGAAAAGTATACTCTTCCCAATGCCATTTAGTAAAAGTTGATTCTGATTCACACAAACAGCCGATTCTAGAAATTAAATGTTACTGAATATGTTCAAATTAGTCTAGGCTGTATCGTCGCCCCCGTTAGGTAAATTACTCCGATTCGAATTTTTTGCACAAACTTACTCAAAAAGAGGTCCTTATAACAAATCTACTGGGTGCCAGGCAGTACCTTGATCGATAAATTGTTTAAACAATTTTCTTTAGACAAATTCACAAAAATAATTTTTTTACTTCGAACAATTTTTTTTTAGATCATTTGGGTTATTCTGGGCAAAAAAAGGTATTTTGTGATTTTTCTCTAAAATTGATTGTTGTCGAGTTATACGCGATTTAAAATTTGAAAAATGCGAAAATAGCCATTTTCAAGGCTGAATAACTCGATTAAAATCCATTATGAAAGTCAGGAAGTGACCAAATCAAAGTTTATAGCCCCCTCTACAAGATCCAGCAGAAATTTTTGTCACTATTTTATTACTAAGCTTTATCTTTAATTATTAACAATAAGTGCTAAGTGCGTATTAGGCGGCCGTCAATGGTGAGTGCTAAAGAGATGCACCATTCGAGCCGTCCAATGGTAAATCTCACTCGCACTCACATTGACGGCCGCCTCAATACACGGTTAGCGCTCATTGTTGATAATTAAAAATAATATCTTATTAATAAAATAATGAAAAAAATTTCTTCAGGATCTTATAGAGGTAGTTTTAATCTTTGATTTTTTTTTTAGTTTCTGACTTTCATAATATATAAAATCGTATGGCATTTTTGCCTTTCGGACAGTTCCGGCGCCAATTACATCTTTAACCCTGTTGCAAGTAACTAGTGTCGATGTACACTAGCCCAGGGGGACCGACTGCTTAACGTGCTCTCCGAGGCACGGTGAGACGGCTCGTGTCATTATTGAAAATGAAAATGGTTTGTCTTTAGCAGTGCTCGAACCCACGTGCACTGGCGTATGAGGCCAGCGATTATACCGTTAATCTACGGCCGCTCGCTCGACTTTCACAATAATTGTCTTTAACCGAGTTATTAAACCTTGAAAATGGTTATTTTGGCGTTTTTCAAATTTTAAGTCGCTAATAACTCGACAACAGTCAATTTTAGAGAAAAAAAGGCCCAACGGATCTAAAAAAAAATTGTACGAAGTGAAAAAATTATGTATTTTTGCGAAGTACTCATTTGCCCTCATTTTCGGCAGTAAAGTAACACTTTGTTGTATTGAAAGAAGAATGTTACTTTAGCTGCCGCGATAATTAATCAAATTAACCGAGATTGAATGTAAGTGGTCAATGGCAGCAATTGATTATTTACTTAAGTGAAATTAAAATTTATTTACTTTAATTATTAAAAATATTGTACAAAATTTATCTTATTATTAATAAAATGTATGTCAAAAGGTAAAATTCTATAGTGTTTCGCAATTATATTCATACAAAATAAATTAAAACTTTACAGATTTAGTAATTAGGTAGGTATACAATATTGATAACTATCGATTAAACATCAAAACCGGCCATCATGCAAAAGTTATCTGTCATTACTCTCATTACTGTCATACGAATTTTTTATTTCGTCTAAAAATTAAAAAAATTTCCTCAAAGTTGTAAGTAAATGTTAATGTTTTTTATGATTGACGATACAATTTTACCACCTCAATACTCTTTATCGAACGCGTCTGTTCCTGTGCTCGATATCAGACTCGTTCGATAAAGAGTCACTTTACTGACTGACTTTACTGAAATTGGTTAAACAATTTTTCGACCGCGGTACCGCGTGACACCCTGTGTATTTGTTATAAGGATTGTTATACGGATGTATTTCTTTGAGTAAGTTTGTGCAAAAAATCGAATCAGAATAATTTACCTAACGGGGGCGACGTTACAGACTATACTAATAAGTAGTTGAAACGGTCAAAACAAAGAAACGCACACTCATCAAAAATGCACTTGAGATTCTCGTATAATCAACATTTACTGAATCGATCCAGGAAGAGTCAACTCCAACTAGTAAAAGTTGATTTAAATTTTTAAAATCAACTTTTACTGCTCGTTTCAGTTGGAGTTGACTCCAACTAGTTGGAGTCAACTCTGACTGAGAATCAACTTGAACTGTAACATATATAAATTGTTTAGAAGTATTTAAATTTAAAATAAATGTAAAATCTATTGTATGATGGGGAGAAAGGATTGATTTCGCGTCTGTCATCGCTTCGACTAAATAAATTTTGTACGTATATTATTATAATGTACCTACCTATAATAATAGTACTATTATTGAAGTGAAAACTTCTTTAAGGACGTTGTGCACTTTTTATATGGGAAAAAGCATTAAATTCGCGACCGTCATTGCAACCGTCATCGCTTCGGCGAAATAAATGTTGTACGTATTATTGTGTTTCAATTTATCAATAAAAGATAGAATAAAAATTTTTATTGAAGTGAAAACTTCTTTAGGCACGTTGTGCACTTTTTGGATAGGGGAAAAAGCATTGAATTCGCGACCGTCATCTCGACCGTCATCTCGACCGTCATTGCGACCGTCATCGCTTATGCTATATATTATGTGTATGTATATATAAATTGTGTAGAGGTATTTAAGTTTAAAATAAATGTAAAACATATTTTAAGATGGGGAAAAAGGATTTATTTCGCGACCGTCATCGCGACCGTCATCTCTTCGTCTAAATAAATTTTGTAGGTATATACATTATGTCTATGTATATAATATAAATTGTATAGAAGTATTTAAATTTAAAATAAATGTAAAACCTATTTTTGGGTGGGGAAAAGGGATTTATTTGGCGACCTTCATCGCGACCGTCATTTCTTCGGCGAAATGAATTTTGTACGTATACATATATTATGTGTATGTATGTATAAATTGTATAGAAGTATTTAAATTTAAATAAACGTAAAACCTATTTTAAGAATGGGAAAAAGGATTTATTTGGCGACCGTCATCGCGACCGTCATTTCTTCCGCGAAATAAATTTTGTACGTATATTTATTATGTGTATGTGTATATAAATTGTGTAGAAGTATTTAAATTTAAAATAAATGTAATATCTATTTTAGGAGGGGGAGAAAGGATTGATTTGCGACTGTCATCGCGACCGTCATCGCTTCGACGAAATAAATTTTGTAGGTATATTATTATAATGTACCTATAATAATAGTAATATTGTTGAAGTGAAAACTTCTTTAAAGACATTGTGCACTTTATAGATGGGAAAAAAGCATTGAATTCGCGACCGTCATTGCGACCGTCATCGCTTCGGCGAAATAAATTTTGTACGTATATGTATATTATTATGTGTATGTATATATAAATAGTGTAGAAGGCACGCAACGCGTATATATTATTGGTATAACACCTATTTTTGGATGGGGATAAAGAATTGATTTCGTTAGTCGAAATAAATTTTGTATGTATATATATTATCTTCTTCTTCAGCCTGTTTGCATCCACTCCTGGACAAAGGCCTCCCCATGAGTTCTCCATTATTCTCTGCTTTGTGCTATTTGGTGCCAGTTTCTCCCCATTCTTGCTTTGATGTCGTCTAGCCATCGTTTTTGTGGTCTTCCTCTACTACGACTGTGCTCGCGTGGTCTCCAATGTACAATGTCTCTCGTCCACGTTTCGATGTTTTGTCGTGCCACGTGTTCTATTCAGGTCCGTTTCATTTGCATCTCAATTCTTCCAATTACATATTCCACTTTCGTCCTGCTTCGCACGTCCTCATTTTGTATATGATCTATCAGAGGCTGTTGGCTGATTCCTCTGTAAGTGTCATCGTCTCCGTTCTGTAGGTCATAATTGGTAGAATACAACTGTTGAATACCCGTTTCTTTAGATTTATTGGTATCTTTTTGTTCTTCAACACATCACTGAGTCTGGCTACTGCTGCCCAAGTCATTCGGATTCTTCTATGAATCCGAATCATAGTTATTTCTGCCGTTTGATTCTGTTTGCCTAGTTTTATTGTGCGACCTAGGTATATATACTTTTAGACACTTTCGATATCACTTTCATCTAAGTCGATTGTGATATATCGATTTGTCATCACTTTTGTTTTATTTGTTTTTGTCCTCTGTCTAACTTCTCTCTTCGTTCATATTTTGCTTGTTGTTAGACCTTCTGATAGATTTATTTGCATAGTTGCATTGTCGTATATGTATTTGAGGAATATTTTATATCTAAAATCAATCCTTGCGTTATTCATTCCTTCTAATACGGCCCAGAGTTTTATGGAATCGAATGCCTTATTGTAATCTACAAATGCCAAATGAAGAGGTTCATTGTATTCGTTGCACTTTTCGATAGGTGTCGTTATTGTGTGTAGGTGTTCTATGGTACTATGTCAACAGGCTGGTATCTATCGAATTTATTTGATAGCCTGTTAGTAATTATTTTGGTAAGCATTCTGTACGGATGTGGCAACAGGCTTGTTGCTTTGAAATTTTTGCGTTTGTGGTACCTACGTATTAGGTGTATGTATATATGACGGTTGCGAATTCAATGCCTTTTCTCATTGAGAAAAGGTATTGAATTCGCAACCGTCATCGCTACGGCGAGATATTAGTAATTTATATACTATAGGTTGAATTGAGTATGTACAAGTTCGAACGAAGTTATAATGGTTGGAGGAGGAATAGAGTGTGTACCCGAAGGAGCTTGCGAAGCAAGCGCATAAGGGGCCACACGGTCCCTACTCCAATCATTATAAGTGATTAGTGTTTAAAGTATTTTTGAAGTGAAAACTTCTGTCTTCTAGATAGGGAAAAAGCATTGAATTCGTGACCGTCATCGCTTCGCCGAATTAAATTATGTTTGGTCGAAGCGAAGATCGGTGGGATATGAGCATTTTATCAATGAAATTCGATATTTTTAAGATATTCCAGAAGCCGCTACAGATAAAATGTTTTAACAATCTATTAATCATTCAGAATTAGTCGACGAATATTAGTACAGTTAAAATAATTAAGACGATAACCGGACAATAATGATTTAATGAGTGAAATTTTAATTTTTTTTATCTTAATGATAAAAAAAGCAAGCCCATTAGCAGAACCCAATTAAAAATTATTTTGCACACCATATTTGAAACATTATTTGGTTGAAAAATCTCATTTTTGTTGGCAAAAAAATATATTAATTTGTTTGGACTAAATTACAGTTGTGATTATCTTAAATAGGATATGTTACTAGCAACATTCACACAGTGTTGCCAAACTGAATTTTGTTATTTTGAGTGGAAATTTTCTCAGCGATCTCCGAGGGTACAATACGTTTATGTATTATGTGCATGTATATATAAATATTATTATATAAAATGCACCCAATGGGTATATAATGTAGGTATATCACTTCTCTTTGGATGGGGAAAAAGCATTGAACTCGCGATCGTTATCGACACGGCAGATATGAGTAATTTATATACTATAGTTTGTATTGCGTATAAGTTCGACCAAAGTTATAATGGTTGGAGGAGGGATAGAGTGTGTAACCGAAGGGGCTGGCTTCGTAAGAAGTTTTCACTTCTGTCAGCACTCCCACGAGTGCCCTAATTTTTTTTAATATAACGCGGGCACATAAATTTGATACACCCTGTATATTGATTTGTAAATATTTATTAGAAGTTAGCTTTCACGCAAGGTGGTTTCCCTTTAATGAAATTTTCTAGGAAGAATTAAAAACATTTTTGTAAATAAAAAGTGAAACGAACATTTATTTAGGATTATAATTTTAAAAAGATTGTTTACGGGAAAGGTAAAACCACAGGTAGATGTAATTATTACTTTTTAGGAAAATTGAGGTAAAGAGAATAGGCTATTGATTATATTCAAAATAAGATAACTAAAAGGAACTACAACGTTAACGGGGTTTTATTATTTCATATGGTCAATGGATATCTATATACGAAAAAACCGCGGAGTGCTACTATTTAAAGTGGTGCGTTTTTGAGAAATAAGTGAATTAGTCCCTGGGCACATGTTACATTAGGGTGAGTTCTATGCACTTTTGGTACAAACATATCTACATAAAAATTGTTCCTGGTTAAATTTCCTATCCAAATATCACTTTTAAAAGTCAATGATACTTTTTTTTACAAAAATATATTCAAAAGAAAAAGCACAAAGAAACCCAAAAGAAAGAAATTTTGTTTTTTGTCCCATAACTTTTGTCCACGAGGATATAGGTATAGACATTGCTTCACAGAAAAAAAGCTTACATATTTTTTCTTTAAAATGATATTTGGTAGAGGTAATTAGGATTTACGGTTTTTGAAATATGATTTTTTAAAGTTCTCCACTCACAGCAATTTTGGGCAATTTTCCTTGTTATTTCGCAAATATTGTTCTGTAACTTTTTTCTACGTAACTTTAGGTATAGGCAATGGTACACGTAATAGGAATAGAAATCAATTACCTTTAAAATGGTCTACTGTATAACGTTGTACGACTTTTTTAAAGAGATTATGGTTTTTCAAGTTTTTATACTTTTAAGGATTTTTTATAATATAATATAAAAATAAAATAATATTATTATATAATATTATATTATATATAGTATATATAATATAATATTTTATTTATATACTATTTTTATATTATAATATTATATTATATATTATATAATACCTAAGTAAAAAAAAATATTATTTTTTACATTTTTTACGATTATTTCTGAATAAGATATTATTTTTCAAATTGTAATAAGTACTTGCAACAATTTTTGATTTTGTGATTATTTTTTAAATTTCTCATTATAACTTTTTTTTCTTGTACATGAATATACTATATATTGCTCAATAAAGAGGTTCATTAAGATTGATCTATATATTGCTCAATAAAGAGGTTCATTAAAATGGTATATCATCTATATTTAAATAATGGAAACCGAGTGATTCTTTGATATTTTTTTACCTGTATTATTTAAAAAAAAATTTTTTACAAAAATTACATAGTCATTAGTCTTAGAAAACATCACTTTAGTTAAAATTATTTAAATGTTGATATTTAAAAAATTTTCAAAATAAAAGTCCATCTCTTCGTTAACATTAGCTTCAATATATTCCTCTGACACTTCAGTTATCTTAGAGTTCTCACAATTATTTAGTACCCATGCACATGCACCCTTGGCATAATATTGAACAACTAATTCCTACAACCGCAGTTTTTTGTACATCCTTTGGTACATTTACATGCTATTTTTTCAAGCAAAGCTTGTGGTGCAGGAACTTTGACATTAAATATTGGAATTAATCCATATTTTGAAGTTTTCCCGGTCGAGTCAAGTGGATCCAAAGTATACCTATAAAAAATAAGAATCAATCATAATACACAATCACATAAAAAAGTTTTAATGAGAAATTTAAAAATAATCCTAAAATCAAAAATCGTTGCAAGTACTTATTACATTTTGAAAAAGCATACCTTATTCAAAAATAATCCTAGAATTTTTTACAATACACCATTTTAAAGTAAACAGAATAAGCTTTCTTTTTTATTATATAATAAATACTTAAATATAGAAAAAAAAAGTTATAATGGGAAATTTAAGAAATAATCGTAAAACATATAAAAACTCGTTAAAAGTATAAAATCTTGAAAAGATAACCTCTTTAAAAGAAGTCGTACAACATTATACAGTAGAACATTTTAAAGGTAGTTGATTTCTATTCCTCTTACATGTACCATTGCATATGCCTAAAGTTACGTAGAAAAAAGTTACAGAACAATATTTGCGAAATAACAAGGAAAATTGCCCAAAATTGCTGTGAGTGGCGAGTTTTGAAAAATCATATTTTGAAAACTGTAAATCCTAATGACCTCTGCCAAACATCATTTTAAAGAGAAAATATGTAAGTTTTTTTTCTGTGAAGCAATGTCTATACCTATATCCCCGTGGACAAAAGTTATGGGACAAAAAACAAAATTTCTTTCTTTTGGGTTTCTTTGTGCTTCTTCTTTTGAATATATTTTTGTAAAAAAAAGTATCTTTGACTTTAAAAAGTTATATTTAGATAGGAAATTTAATCAGGAACAATTTTTATGTAGACGTGTTTGTACGAGAAGTGCATAGAACTCACCCTAATGTAACCTGTGCCCAGGGACTAATTCACCCATTTCTCAAAAACGCACCCCTTTAAATGGTAGCACTCCGCGGTTTTTTCATATATTAAGATTCATTGACCATATGAAATAATAAAACCCCGTTAACGTTGTAGTTCCTTTCTATAGTACATAATCAATAGCCTAGAATTGGAATTTTAAATATGTTTGTTTAATGACAGGAATATTTAGATAATTTACGAAAAGTCATAAGTTTTGAGTAGAAGAATTGTTTGAAAGAATGACTGGATTTTTCGAATGAAACATAGGAAGGTGGAGAGAGAAATGTTTCTGATTGGCTTGGCAATTTGGAATGGGGGAAGTTTTGTTTGAATGTTGAGAGAGTTTGGAAAAGAAAAGATTAGTGTGTTACCAGCAGCCGAGAGGAGCAGTCAAAAGTTTTCGTGAGTAGTTCAGAAGCAAGTACTAGTGGTTGTGTTGATAGTGAGAGCAGCTGAAAAGTGGAACGAAAGACAAATCAAATCGAGAAGAAATACCTCTTTGATTCTGTAAAGTCCAAGAGAGTAAGTTACAAGAATTATCGTTATTAAAATTATTTGTGACACCAAGTAAAAAAGATACTTGGGTCTCAGGAGATTATTGTTGAGAGAAAGAGAGTAGAGAAATTTGGAGTTTATTGAACGAGTCCTGGTCAAAGGAAGCCTGGCTGGTGTTTTGGAGAAATAGATGCTGGTATGCTGCTGGATTTTTGCTGAGAACGGAGAGGGCTTTAATTGGTAGCCTAACAGAATCAACAAGGAGAAGCTGTTTAGATCAAGAGGAGACATCATTGTGTGTGAATCAAAAAGGTCAGTCAATAACCTATGTGATAGATTTTCTTTATAATCAGAAGGTCAATTTTTTTACGTGAAAGCATATGCATTTAAGATTCCAACATTTCAAAAATTTAATAGGAAGTATAATAAGTAATTTTGCGATTACCAAATTTGTTTGTTTAGCTTGTTTTATTAATGGTATCAAGAACAAAGCGATAAATATTTTTTTGAATTAGATTAATTTATATGATAAAGGTTTCATTTGGACAATTATGTCCACAGAATTTAATTGATAAATTTACAGAGCATTGCTCTTGATAATAAAGGTATTTGTATGTGTTTATTTATGGTATTTCTATTTATTTCCCTTTCCTATTTTTATCCCGATAAGGATCAACTAAGAGATACTGAAGCCACGAGAAAGGATAAGTATAACCTAAGATAATTTAATTATTTGTGTATGACAAAAAGGCACCCTGAGATTTTTTTTATTAATTTTTATGTATGATTTGCGACAATTAAATAATTAATCAAATAAATAATAATCAATATAAAAGTAATAGAAAGCAGATCATAACAGTATATGCATATTATTATGTGTATGTATATATAAATAGTGTAGAAGGCACGCAACGCGGGATAAAGAATTGATTTCGCGACCGTCATCGTTTAGTCGAAATAAATTTTGTATGTATATATATTATCTTCTTCTTCAGCCTGTTAGCATCTACTCCTGGACAAGGTCTCCCCATGAGTTCTCAATTATTCTCGGTTTTGTGCTAGTTGGTGCCAGTTTCTCCCCATTTTTGCCTTGATGTCGTCTAGTCATCGTTTTTGTGGTCTTCCTCTACTACGTTTGTGCTCGCGTGGTCTTCAATATAAAATGGTTCTCGTCCACGTTTCGATGTTTGTCGTGCCACGTGTCCTACCCAGGTCCGTTTCATTTGCATTTCAATTCTTCCAATTACATTTTCCACTTTCGTCCTGCTTCGCACGTCCTCATTTTGTATATGTTCCCTCAGGGATACCTCTATCATAGCTCGTTTGATCGCCCTCTGTATCGTTCTCAATCTATTGGCTGATACCTCTGTAAGTGTCATCGTCTCCATTCTATAGGTCATAATAGGGAACTTGCATAAATTTTTAAATTCGAAAAAAATGTTATAAATCACAACAGAACATAATTTAAAACATGTATCAAAGATAAAAAAAGTTTTGTTTGTCTTTCGTTTAGCCCCTAAAGACGATTAAAAATTCAAATTAAAACAGGTGGTCCAAAACGCATAGTGACGTCATATAGTTGTGCATGTACATTCTGCACCAACAAAGTAAACAAAATTGTATATAATTTTAAATTAGACACCATAAACGTCTGTAGAAAATACAGTTATGTAACGTCACAAGCGTTTTTGATCGTTTGAACTATTTTACATTGGCTAAGGATTCTTCTAAACCAAGGCCAGAAAACAGAAAAAAATATATAGATTTTACATTATCTTCTAAGCTATTATGAGGTTTTACCGCGTGAAAGTTTGGAAATATTATTTTTAAAGGAAATTGAATAATATTACGTAATAAAAAAATGTGTAAGTTCCCTCATAGCTTTGGCATTCGTTTTGACACTGACACTAAGTTTTATAAATATATTTGATAATTTCTATTTCTGATATATTTGAGTGTTTTTAAGATATATTTTTTAAAATGACCGAAGAGGGTTTTTGTAAAGGGCAGTCTGATAACTTACCTATAGTTGATATGTGTATGGTGGCTACATATTTTCAAAAGAGTGAAAATTTTTCCGTCGGAGAAGTTCGGGGAGTTAAAGCAGATAAGTAAGTACATATATTATGTATATTATACTCCCAATATACCTACTAATTTTATACTGTGATTTTATTCTGATTATTATTCTCATAAGTATTTAACGATAAAACTTAGTAGGTACACACTTCCTATTAAGTATAGTGATCAAAAAATGTCATTACAATATAAATATTTTTCCATATTTCGCGACGATGCTGTGGCCAAATACCCAAGTAGGTGGAGGCCAATAAACTAAAGAAGAAGAAGAAGAATATACTTACATATAACCCTCCCACATCACTGATATAACCATATAAAAAACTAATGTAAAACTATGTGACGTCACGGGCCGTCTGAACTACTTTAAAATAAAGAAGATTTTAAATTTGTATTTCTAAGTTGTTATGAGTTTTTGAAGCGGGAAATTTTGGAAATCTCATTTTTATACAAAACTGAACATTATTATGTAATAAAAAAAAATGTGCAAGTTCCCCATTAGCATAAATTTTTAAATTCGAAAAAAATGTTATAAATCACAACAGAACATAATTTAAAACATGTATCAAAGATAAAAAAAGTTTTGTTTGTCTTTCGTTTAGCCCCTAAAGACGATTAAAAATTCAAATTAAAACAGGTGGTCCAAAACGCATAGTGACGTCATATAGTTGTGCATGTACATTCTGCACCAACAAAGTAAACAAAATTGTATATAATTTTAAATTAGACACTATAAACGTCAGTAGAAAATACAGCTATGTAACGTCAGAAGCGTTTTTGATCGTTTGAACTATTATACATTGGCTAAGGGTTCTTCTAAACCAAGGCTAGAAAACAGAAAAAAATATATAGATTTTAAATTATCTTCTAAGTTATTATGAGGTTTTACCGCGTGAAAGTTTGGAAATATTATTTTTAAAGGAAACTGAATAATATTACGTAATAAAAAAATGTGTAAGTTCCCTCATAGGTTTGGCATTCGTTTTGACACTGACACTAAGTTTTATACATATATTTGATAATTTCTATTTCTGATATATTTGAGTGTTTTTAGGATATATTTTTTAAAATGACCGAAGAGGGTTTTTGTAAAGGGCAGTCTGATAACTTACCTATAGTTGATATGTGTATGGTGGCTACATATTTTCAAAAGAGTGAAAATTTTTCCGTCGGAGAAGTTCGGGGAGTTAAAGCAGATAAGTAAGTACATATATTATGTATATTATACTCCCAATATACCTACTAATTTTATACTGTGATTTTATTCTGATTATTATTCTCATAAGTATTTAACGATAAAACTTAGTAGGTACACACTTCCTATTAAGTATAGTGATCAAAAAATGTCATTACAATATAAATATTTTTCCATATTTCGCGACGATGCTGTGGCCAAATAACCAAGTAGGTGGAGGCCAATAAACTAAAGAAGAAGAAGAAGAATATACTTACATATAACCCTCCCACATCACTGATATAACCATATAAAAAACTAATGTAAAACAATGTGACGTCATGGGCCGTCTGAACTACTTTAAAATAAAGAAGATTTTAAATTTGTATTTCTAAGTTGTTATGAGTTTTTGAAGCGGGAAATTTTGGAAATCTCATTTTTATACAAAACTGAACATTATTATGTAATAAAAAAAAATGTGCAAGTTCCCCATTTGCATAAATTTTTAAATTCGAAAAAAATGTTATAAATCACAACAGAACATAATTTAAAACATGTATCAAAGATAAAAAAAGTTTTGTTTGTCTTTCGTTTAACCCCTAAAGACGATTAAAAATTCAAATTAAAACAGGTGGTCCAAAACGCATAGTGACGTCATATAGTTGTGCATGTACATTCTGCACCAACAAAGTAAACAAAATTGTATATAATTTTAAATTAGACACTATAAACGTCAGTAGAAAATACAGTTATGTAACGTCACAAGCGTTTTTGATCGTTTGAACTATTTTACATTGGCTAAGGGTTCTTCTAAACCACGGCCAGAAAACAGAAAAAAATATATAGATTTTAAATTATCTTCTAAGTTATTATGAGGTTTTACCGCGTGAAAGTTTGGAAATATTATTTTTAAAGGAAACTGAATAATATTACGTAATAAAAAAATGTGTAAGTTCCCTCATAGGTTTGGCATTCGTTTTGACACTGACACTAAGTTTTATAAATATATTTGATAATTTCTATTTCTGATATATTTGAGTGTTTTTAAGATATATTTTTTAAAATGACCGAAGAGGGTTTTTGTAAAGGGCAGACTGATAACTTACCTATAGTTGATATGTGTATGGTGGCTACATATTTTCAAAAGAATGAAAATTTTTCCGTCGGAGAAGTTCGGGGAGTTAAAGCAGATAAGTAAGTACATATATTATGTATATTATACTCCCAATATACCTACTAATTTTATACTGTGATTTTATTCTGATTATTATTCTCATAAGTATTTAACGATAAAACTTAGTAGGTACACACTTCCTATTAAGTATAGTGATCAAAAAATGTCATTACAATATAAATATTTTTCCATATTTCGCGACGATGCTGTGGCCAAATACCCAAGTAGGTGGAGGCCAATAAACTAAAGAAGAAGAAGAAGAATATACTTACATATAACCCTCCCACATCACTGATATAACCATATAAAAAACTAATGTAAAACTATGTGACGTCACGGGCCGTCTGAACTACTTTAAAATAAAGAAGATTTTAAATTTGTATTTCTAAGTTGTTATGAGTTTTTGAAGCGGGAAATTTTGGAAATCTCATTTTTATACAAAACTGAACATTATTATGTAATAAAAAAAATGTGCAAGTTCCCCATTTGCATAAATTTTTAAATTCGAAAAAAATGTTATAAATCACAACAGAACATAATTTAAAAGATGTATCAAAGATAAAAAAAGTTTTGTTTGTCTTTCGTTAAGCCCCTAAAGACGATTAAAAATTCAAATTAAAACAGGTGGTCCAAAACGCATAGTGACGTCATATAGTTGTGCATGTACATTCTGCACCAACAAAGTAAACAAAATTGTATATAATTTTAATTTAGACACTATAAACGTCAGTAGAAAATACAGTTATGTAACGTCACAAGCGTTTTTGATCGTTTGAACTATTTTACATTGGCTAAGGGTTCTTCTAAACCAAGGCTAGAAAACAGAAAAAAATATATAGATTTTAAATTATATTCTAAGTTATTATGAGGTTTTACCGCGTGAAAGTTTGGAAATATTATTTTTAAAGGAAACTGAATAATATTACGTAATAAAAAAATGTGTAAGTTCCCTCATAGGTTTGGCATTCGTTTTGACACTGACACTAAGTTTTATAAATATATTTGATAATTTCTATTTCTGATATATTTGAGTGTTTTTAAGATATATTTTTTAAAATGACCGAAGAGGGTTTTTGTAAAGGGCAGTCTGATAACTTACCTATAGTTGATATGTGTATGGTGGCTACATATTTTCAAAAGAGTGAAAATTTTTCCGTCGGAGAAGTTCGGGGAGTTAAAGCAGATAAGTAAGTACATATATTATGTATATTATACTCCCAATATACCTACTAATTTTATACTGTGATTTTATTCTGATTATTATTCTCATAAGTATTTAACGATAAAACTTAGTAGGTACACACTTCCTATTAAGTATAGTGATCAAAAAATGTCATTACAATATAAATATTTTTCCATATTTCGCGACGATGCTGTGGCCAAATACCCAAGTAGGTGGAGGCCAATAAACTAAAGAAGAAGAAGAAGAATATACTTACATATAACCCTCCCACATCACTGATATAACCATATAAAAAACTAATGTAAAACTATGTGACGTCACGGGCCGTCTGAACTACTTTAAAATAAAGAAGATTTTAAATTTGTATTTCTAAGTTGTTATGAGTTTTTGAAGCGGGAAATTTTGGAAATCTCATTTTTATACAAAACTGAACATTATTATGTAATAAAAAAAAATGTGCAAGTTCCCCATTTGCATAAATTTTTAAATTCGAAAAAATGTTATAAATCACAACAGAACATAATTTAAAACATGTATCAAAGATAAAAAAAGTTTTGTTTGTCTTTCGTTTAGCCCCTAAAGACGATTAAAAATTCAAATTAAAACAGGTGGTCCAAAACGCATAGTGACGTCATATAGTTGTGCATGTACATTCTGCACCAACAAAGTAAACAAAATTGTATATAATTTTAAATTAGACACTATAAACGTCAGTAGAAAATACAGTTATGTAACGTCAGAAGCGTTTTTTATCGTTTGAACTATTTTACATTGGCTAAGGGTTCTTCTAAACCAAGGCTAGAAAACAGAAAAAAATATACAGTCGGAAAAATGAAAGAATACCCATGAACGAACATATAAAACACGCTGTATTTTCCTGTCACCGTGTCACATAGAAAATTGTCCAGTGCAAGTACATGTAACAATAATTATTACATGTACTTGCGCTGGCCAATTTTTTGTCTGACACGGTGACCGGAAAATACAGCGTGTTTTATATGTTCGTTCATGTGTATTCTTTCATTTTTCCTACTGTATAGATTTTAAATTATCTTCTAAGTTATTATGAGGTTTTACCGCGTGAAAGTTTGGAAATATTATTTTTAAAGGAAACTGAATAATATTACGTAATAAAAAAATGTGTAAGTTCCCTCATAGGTTTGGCATTCGTTTTGACACTGACACTAAGTTTTATAAATATATTTGATAATTTCTATTTCTGATATATTTGAGTGTTTTTAAGATATATTTTTTAAAATGACCGAAGCGGGTTTTTGTAAAGGGCAGTCTGATAACTTACCTATAGTTGATATGTGTATGGTGGCTACATATTTTCAAAAGAGTGAAAATTTTTCCGTCGGAGAAGTTCGGGGAGTTAAAGCAGATAAGTAAGTACATATATTATGTATATTATACTCCCAATATACCTACTAATTTTATACTGTGATTTTATTCTGATTATTATTCTCATAAGTATTTAACGATAAAACTTAGTAGGTACACACTTCCTATTAAGTATAGTGATCAAAAAATGTCATTACAATATAAATATTTTTCCATATTTCGCGACGATGCTGTGGCCAAATACCCAAGTAGGTGGAGGCCAATAAACTAAAGAAGAAGAAGAAGAATATACTTACATATAACCCTCCCACATCACTGATATAACCATATAAAAAACTAATGTAAAACTATGTGACGTCACGGGCCGTCTGAACTACTTTAAAATAAAGAAGATTTTAAATTTGTATTTCTAAGTTGTTATGAGTTTTTGAAGCGGGAAATTTTGGAAATCTCATTTTTATACAAAACTGAACATTATTATGTAATAAAAAAAAATTTGCAAGTTCCCCATTTGCATAAATTTTTAAATTCGAAAAAAATGTTATAAATCACAACAGAACATAATTTAAAACATGTATCAAAGATAAAAAAAGTTTTGTTTGTCTTTCGTTTAGCCCCTAAAGACGATTAAAAATTCAAATTAAAACAGGTGGTCCAAAACGCATAGTGACGTCATATAGTTGTGCATGTACATTCTGCACCAACAAAGTAAACAAAATTGTATATAATTGTAAATTAGACACTATAAACGTCAGTAGAAAATACAGTTATGTAACGTCACAAGCGTTTTTGATCGTTTGAACTATTTTACATTGGCTAAGGGTTCTTCTAAACCAAGGCCAGAAAACAGAAAAAAATATATAGATTTTAAATTATCTTCTAAGTTATTATGAGGTTTTACCGCGTGAAAGTTTGGAAATATTATTTTTAAAGGAAACTGAATAATATTACGTAATAAAAAAATGTGTAAGTTCCCTCATAGGTTTGGCATTCGTTTTGACACTGACACTAATAGTCCTGTCGCCAGGGGGGGTACAACGGCCTCCTGTATTCAGATGGACTTACCCAAGTTTTTTTTTATGTATTTTGACCCGTAGAACACGAATTTTTTGGGTAACAGTTGATCCGGATGTCGATAAGATTGTTATAAACAAAGAAGTTGAGGAATTACATAACAGCGATTTCTCGCAACACAAAACATGTTTTTGTATTTTTTGGGCCATTCTAACCAAAAAGTGTTCCTACAAATTTTTTCGTAGGATGCATAGTTTTCGAGATAAACGCGGTGGAACTTTAAAAAAATCGAAAAATTGCAATTTTTGTACCCGAATAACTTTTGATTAAAAAATAAAATAGCAATTCTGCTTACCGCATTTGAAAGTTCAAGTCAAAATATATCGGTTTTAGTTATTTGCATTGCTAAAAATTTATTATTTTATTGTTAAACAAAAGTATAAACACCTAGTGCTGGAGTGATGTTTTCAATGATTTCTCATTTAAAATCGAACGAGTAGGTAGAGTAGGTACAAGTGCAAGCGAGGCTATTTCTACGTAGCATGCATGTAAACGCATGTATTAGGCACGGGAAACACTATGTGTTTATAGCTTTTTTTAGCAATAAACACATAAATTTTTAGCAATGTATATATTCGAAACCGATAGAATTTGACTTGAACTTTCAAATGCGGTAAGCAGAATTGCTATTTTATTTTTTAATCAAAAGTTATTCGGGTTCAAAAATTGCAATTTTTCGATTTTTTGAAAGTTCAACCGCGTTTATCTCGAAAACTATGCATCCTACGAAAAAACTTGTAGGAACATTTTTTGGTTAGAATGGCCCAAAAAATACAAAAACATGTTTTGTTTTGCGAGAAATCGCTGTTATGTAATTCCTCAACTTCTTTGTTTATAACAATCTTATCGACATCCGGATCAACTGTTACCCAAAAAATTCGTGTTCTACGAGCCAAAATACATAATAAAAACTTGGGTAAGTCCATCTGAATACAGGAGGCCGTTGTACCCCCCCTGGCGACAGGACTATAAGTTTTATAAATATATTTGATAATTTCTATTTCTGATATATTTGAGTGTTTTTAAGATATATTTTTTAAAATGACCGAAGAGGGTTTTTGTAAAGGGCAGTCTGATAACTTACCCATAGTTGATATGTGTATGGTGGCTACATATTTTCAAAAGAGTGAAAATTTTTCCGTCGGAGAAGTTCGGGGAGTTAAAGCAGATAAGTAAGTACATATATTATGTATATTATACTCCCAATATACCTACTAATTTTATACTGTGATTTTATTCTGATTATTATTCTCATAAGTATTTAACGATAAAACTTAGTAGGTACACACTTCCTATTAAGTATAGTGATCAAAATGTCATTACAATATAAATATTTTTCCATATTTCGCGACGATGCTGTGGCCAAATACCCAAGTAGGTGGAGGCCAATAAACTAAAGAAGAAGAAGAAGAATATACTTACATATAACCCTCCGACATCACTGATATAACCATATAAAAACTAATGTAAAACTATGTGACGTCACGGGCCGTCTGAACTACTTTAAAATAAAAAAGATTTTAAATTTGTATTTCTAAGTTGTTATGAGTTTTTGAAGCGGGAAATTTTGGAAATCTCATTTTTATACAAAACTGAACATTATTATGTAATAAAAAAAAATGTGCAAGTTCCCCATTGGTAGAATACAACTGTTGCATACCCTTTTCTTTAGATTTATTGGTATCTTTTTGTTCTTCAGCACACCACTGAGTCTTGCTACTGCTGCTCAAGTCATTCAGATTCTTCTAGTTATTTCTACCGTTTTATTCTGTTTGCCTAGTTTGATCGTGTGACCCAGGTATATATACTTTTCGACACTTTCGATATCACTTCCATCTAAGTCGATTGTGATATATTGATTTGTCATCACTTTTGTTTTATTTGTTTTTGTCCTCTGTCTAACTTCTCTCTCCGTTCTTATTCTGCTTGTTGTTAGACCTTCTGTGACATTTATTTGCATACTTGCATTGTCGTATATTATGTATTTGAGGAGTATCGTATATCTAGAATCATTCCTTGCGTTATTCATTCCTTCTAATACGGCTCAGAGTTCTATGGAATCGAATGCCTTATTGTAATCCACAAATGCCAAATGAAGAGGTTCATTGTATTCGTTGCACTTTTCGATAAGTGTTGTTATTGTTTGTAGGTGTTCTATGGTACTATGTCATCAGGTTTGTAACTATCGAATTTATTTAATGGCCTGTTAGTAATTATTTTGGCAAGCATTCTGTACGGACGTGAGAACAGGCTTATTGGTTTGAAATTTTCGCGTTTGCGGTACCTACATATTAGGTGCATGTATATAATAATAAATAGTATAGAATGCACGCACCGCGTGTATAATATAGGTATAGAAATTTTTTTGGATCGAGAAAAAGCATTGAATTTGCAACCGTCAGCGCTACGACGAGATATTAGCAATTTCTATACTATAGGCTGAATTGCGTATGTATAAGTTCGAACGAAGTTATAATGGTTGGAGGAGGGATATAGTGTGTACCCGAAGAAGCTTGCGAAGCAAACGCATAAGGGGGCACACGGTCCCTACTCCAATCATTATAAGTGATTAGTGTTTAAAGTATTTTTGAAGTGAAAACTTCTGTAGCGATTTTGTGCATTTTATGGATGGGGAAAAAGCATTAAATTCGTGACCGTCGCGTCGTCGCTTCGCCGAAATAAATTCTTTACGTTTATGTATTATGTGTATGTATATATAAATAGTATAGGATGTACCCAATGCGTATATAATGTAGGTATATCACTTCTCTTTGGATGGGGAAAAAGCATTGAACACGCGATCGTTATCGACACGGCAGATATTAGTAATTTATATACTTTAGGTTAAATTGCGTATAATTTCGACCGAAGTTATAATGGTTGGAGGAGGGATAGAGTGTGTATCCGATGGGGCTTGCACAAGTTCCTTAATATTTTTTTTCTACAAACGTCTTATATATATATATATATATATATATATATATATATATATATATATATATATCAACAATTATAATTTATTCAGTCTCAATTACAGGACAGTATCTACAAAAACTTTTACTTGAACTTGACTGACATTCCATTTTTATATTTTTCTTGACATTACATCAAAACATCTTACTTTTATTGTTGTATATTCTATAGTTGATTTTTTTACCAAGAGGAATAAACTAAAAAGACAGATTCACACCCGAGAAAGTTACTGGAAAAGTCACCACATTCATCTTCTTTTTTTGTTGATCATATCAGCTTTCGATGATAGTCCATACATATTATATTATACTAACACATCGCTAAAGAGTTTTAAAAACAACTGATTTTATATAGAAGTAGACTAAAAATCTAAAAATTAAAGGAATAATGCAGAAAACACAAAAATCGCCGATATACTTAATTAATCTATAAAATGACAGAAGTGCCAAAATATCATAAATGCCGTTAGTGTCAAAATGTAATAACAGTGGAGTAAACTTGCCTGCGGTTGGACCAATTAGAAACAAGCATTACGGCGCTATTACCCTTAGAAATCCGAAGCAGGTTTGTCAAGATGACAGTGACTATTTCTCTATGTTGCCTAATCAGTTATTAGTTATAATATTTTCGATTTCTTGTTATAGGTGATAAATTTTCATAATTCCAATGTGACACAAAATCTAGGCATGGCATAAAAAAGTTTATTTGAAGAAAGTTTTTGTTTCTTCTTAATTGCGGTACATGCTCGTATTTGTAATACTTTATTTAATTATAGAGTAATTTCCACATACTAATATATTTCTCAAATTGGGTTCTGTACCGTCATTCTTTACTATATTACCAATATGTGTGCCAAATATCTCAACAATATATTCAAAATTAAAGCTGAAATCTTAGAATGCGTTTTTCGATCTGATGACTCGCGGATGTAGCCTCTTAAGAAATTTTTTAAATTTTCATGTATTTTTAAAATAGTAGGGGAGTAAAGTATGCTAAATTTGCAGTCACTCTAGCGTTATGGGGACCAATTGGGTTGTGATTATGAGGTCCTAAAATTAAAAAAAGTTAAGTAAAATTTTCCATTTTAACGGGCGTTTGTCATTTTTTAATTTAATTTTCCATTTCCAACAATCTTTTTTCCGATTATAGCGCCATGTATCCATAATTCGAAAAAATGTCTCGAATAAAAGGTGCTTATTTTTACGTAAAGCATCCAAATCTGCAATAAAAATTTGGGGTCCCATTTAAGATTTTAAAGTAACCCCCCACCCCGCCCCCGTGGGAGGTCGTGTTTGGTACCATTCGATAAATTTTTCAAAAACATTTTGAAAGTGTGTTTAGAAGTTTTTCGATCTGATGTTCATTTTGCGAAATATCACGGGGTTTGTATTTAAAATTTAAAATTTACCCCCACCCCTCTCCGTGGGGGTCATGTTTAGTACCATTCGATAGATTTTTGAAAAATATTGAAGACGTATTTTTTAGTTTTTCGACCTGACGTTCATTTCGCGAAATATTCGCTTTTCTTTTGTGAAATTTTTGTCTCACCCATTTCCTTGCGCCCCTCTCAAATCGTCAGATTTTTGAAATATACACTCTCTTTCATGTACTTAACTTACCTTATCTTAATCTGACAATTTCGAGTATTTTTAACCATAGATATTTTTTTTTTGGGGGCCCCTTAACGAACCTCCCTGTGTTAAGAGCCAATATATGGTAGAGGTACATCTGCAGGGTACCAGCTTTCTCCCATATGATAATCTGACGCGCTCGAGTAACTGCAAAAATCCCCGCTTGGGCTCCCCTACCAAAAACTTTAGTTGTCACACTAAGTAATAATGGGTAAATATTTGATGTTCTATTTAAATTTTATTATACTTCAAACAAAAAATTAAGTCCACCTATCTTTTTTTGTAACAGTGTAAATAGTCTAAATCGTGAAGACTTTAATTAAAAATACTCAATACCGCTTACACTTTGACATTTACGTCCAACTTCTTAAGTGAACAAAACAAGCCAGTAGATATCTGATTTGTAATTCCTTAATATCAGGAGTGTATCTACCGGCATGTATCGGACTGATTATTTATTTATTCAGACCTCCGCTATGTACAAACATTCGTCTTATCACGAAGACTTATTTTGACATTCAGCAGACATGCAGTCATTTGTTTACTTCTACCACTATTTTTCTATGTCGGCGGCATGTCTGACCACCTGTTTCTCTGTTGTTTACTCCAGGTTTCTTGTTGCTTGATGTATAACTCGAAAACTTTCCAGACAAAACGATAGAGATTGCTAGAGGTGTACAAATGTTTAGTTATGACCATATAAGAAGTGTTATATTACTGATATTTTATATGATGAAAGATGATGTATATGCAGTGCGTAAGAAAACTTATTAGAGTTACTAATTTTTAATGTTTACATTGTTTACAAAAACTCTATTAATTTTTGTTGACGAATTTAAGCCTCAACTACTAGGTACCCTTCTGAATATGCAAATAACCAGGCGTGGCTCTAGAAATTCATAATAGGGGGTCTAGACTTTCCGAAAATATTATTTATTATATTATTATTATTATTATCCAGATTTAGCCATACGGCTCACGTTTTCTGTATGGCTCTGAGCACAGTGCGGTCCCATTATAGCTTGTAGTTGTCGTTTTCAAGAATTCTGTCAAGGACGTATTGATGACAAGGGAGGTGATCGATTTGGAGAAATCCCAGTTAATTGGCTAATCTCTGGTGAATAATATTTTCTACTGAGTCATGGCGATCTTTATTATCAGTATCGGCTAATGCCTGGGAGCCCGCGGTAAGATGTTGAATAGTTTTTTTTTGGATTTTAGACTTGAGGCCTTTCGACTATTTTAGGTAATTTTTAGTTGGAGTAACCTGGTCTGGAATGGCCAGTAGAGAAAGTCTGTTTCAGAAAACATCCTATGGCATTCGCTGAATCTGTCTATCCTTATTGGTTGCTTAGAAAATTGCAAAATAAGTCATAAATTTTGAGTTTGTATAAATATTCATAACTTATGTAAAAATAAACGTAAAACCTTCTTATTACACAGAATGCTGAGACTTCGAGTGCTTAGATTATACCCTCAATTTAAAAGCAATTGGTCAAATAGTTTAAAAGTTATTTAATTTGTTTATCCCAAATTAACTTTTTTTGCAGCACTAAAGTCAGAAAATGATGAAGTTTCAGTAATACTTTGGATAGTTTATGGAAGAAGATGATTTATACTATTAATTTAATTTTAAAAAATAACAAAAGTAGTTCTAAATATTGCAAAAATATTTTGCAAGACCATGTCGATTTTTTGCTTATAAACAATAACTTTTTAACCATTACCCGTAGAAAAATTATTTTTTCGTCTTTAGAAAGATTGAATTTTTATACAAATTTAAAAAAAGAAAAATTGTCCTAGGACAATTAGGGACGAAGTTGGCCTACCCTTTTCTTAATTCATAGCAGCTTACTTTATAACAATTATGAAATCAAATCAGTCATATTTGAAAGAACATACTTCAAGGTTTTAACGTACCAAATATAAAAAATTTATACTTTCAAATAAATCGTCCATAAAGCTTCAAAATGTGACACTTAAAATCGGCCCGCCTTTAAACTTGGGAGATCGATGAAAAGGGGGAAGGCACTGTTAGCTGTATCTCTGGTTCTCGCCTCTGGATTTCGACGATTCTTTTTTAATTTGTATGTATTTTTTACGTACAGTACGAATATGCATTATTTAAATAAATAAATTGTTATATACACCATGAAATTTGTTTAAACAATTTTTTTTCCATTTTTCTTAATAATATTTGAAGTAATTTTAATCACAAAATATAAATATTTATAAATAATATAATAATGCATAGTTTTTCATTAAACTTAGTAATAATTTAAAGTATGAAAAAACAAATTATCCCATTCAATTGTTTCTAAAAATAGTATTGGTCTATGGAAGTCAAAAAATCTGAAATGAACTAGGTTTTATTTTTTTGCTAATTATGCTATTAGATGAATGAAAAACTGAAGTTACAGAACCACCAAACAAGAGATAAACCTAATTGATTGGGGATGGAAATTCAAATAAGAACAGTTAGTACCGATCCGATCAACAGATCTTCTTTATACCAGATATTTTATTAAAATAAACTACCTGCCCTTGAAAAACTGGTTACACCGAGGTACCTGTTAGTACAGAGATATAAATATTTTATGGATTTCTTTAACTAAAACCTCTATCTTTCTCTATTACAAATGGTCCAATTCAAATGGGCCAAGACAAATGGGCAAATTATATGCAACAAATAAGGATAGACATATGCAGCGAACGCCATATTGAAGTTTTTTATATGATATGTATGAGCTTCTTACTTTCAAATTTGTTTAAAATGCCTTATTTTTTAGTAATAGACGAAAAAAGCAAAAATTTACCATATTTTGATCTTCATTTGTTTATAACTATGTTTATTATCAAAATCGGTTGCAGGAAACATAATATAGGTTATTAATGTAAAAATATGTCCATACTACTCAAAAATTTGGTTTCGACCTGGTGGGGGATGTGTCACGAGAAAAATCTTATTTCTCTGGACTATGTATCAACAAAACTTATACATTGTTTACGTTTGAGTTTGTTAGATCCGTCAAATTTAAATTAAATTTTAAACTATTGATAAATATCATAGTCTGGCCCTGATTCTATAAATTTATTTTGGTGGTAAGTATGTACTTCTTTGATAACGAAAATGTCTGCCAGGTAGCGCAACTCCGGGACTTTTAGGCAAGAAAAAATTATATGAAAGTACATAGATGGAAAACAAACCCAGAACTTATATTCTGTCAAATATTTATCTCGATGTCTCACATCCATATGGTCTACTGGATAGGCTTTCACCCAGAAGGCTTGGCTTCGATTCCCGCAATCGAAAATCCTTTTTGTTTTTAAAATATTTTATTTTGAAAACCTATACAGAAGTAAAAACTTCAAACTTCAAAATACAATTTGAAGTTTTTACTTCTGTATAGGTTTTTAAACTATGGTATACAGCCAACTATTGGGATTTTTCCATTGATTTTATTTTATTTTGACTTAAAAAGATATTTTGATTTGAAGAAAATTGTTTTTATAATACTTTTAAAGTGAATACTTCTTATCGTTAGGTAGGTATGGAATTTTGGCAGGTCTAAAGTCATATTGGGCATATCATTCAAAATCGTGACATCCTAAAATTAACGGGTAGAATCTCTGATAAATATTATATATTAAATTGGTTATACAGACTTAATAATTAAATAGTCCCAGACTAATTTATCCAGGCTATACCTCTTAAACTAATAGATATTTTCGATTAGGACAAAAACTGATCCATTTTATTTGTACTACACTTTAATATGGCGTAGAAAAAAATCATCCCATCCCCTAAATATTCATCCCTTAGTTACAACCCCTAACTTTAATTTTTGTAATAGCATCCTGTAGATTTTTTTATAGTTTTGTATGTGGTTTTCTATCGTCTACTCAACAGATTTTTTTAAAAATAAAATGGTTTCGTTTTACAAAAAAAAATCTACAGGGTGCTATTAACAAAATTAAAGTTAGGGGTTTATACTACTATTACGCCATACTAAAGTGTTTTACAAATGGAATAGATAAGTTTTTGTCCCATTCGAAAATATCTATTCGCTTAAGAAATACAGGTTGGATAAATTACTCTGGGGCAAATAATTGACAAAAATAAACTGATATTTGCTTGATTATTTACGAACCGATTTTATTTTTAAAAAATATGTTAAATAGACGACAGAACACCACATTCAAAACCATAAAAAAATATACAGGGTGCTATTAAAAAATTAAAATTAAGGGTTGTAACTAAGGGATGAATATTTAGGGGATGATTTTTTCTACCCCATATTAAAGTGAATTACAAATGGAATAGATCAGTTTTTGTTCCATTCAAAAATCTCTATTAGTTTAAGAGATATAGCCTGGATAATTTAGTCTGGGACACCCTGTATATTATATATTACGTATTATTATATAATACATATTATTAAAATTAGATCTACTCGAATGGAATCAAGCAGAATATAATCGAATTTATAAGAGGTATTCACTTCTGTTGGCACTCCACAATTGCCACGCTCTAATTTTTTCCTTGCTTAGAAAGGTGGTATATGCTCATTGCTTGTTCCATAAGTTTAAGCCGCGCTGTTTCATCTACAGTGGAACCTCGATAACTCGGATTAGTCGGGGCCGCGGCCGATCCGGGTTATCGAAACTGCGGGTTAGCCGGAGAATATGGTAAAAATTAATATACGGTATACTTATAGATAAACTCCGTTATAATTGAAATAACATGAAATATACATGCACAGTACACATCTACATTAGGTATAGTTGTATAGAGTATAGAGTTGGTCCAGACACTGGTAAACCACGTTCGCGTTCCTCACAAAACCACACATACAAAGCGTCGCGTCGTCGAGAGTCTCAATTTTAGCTTTATTAGCTTTGCACCGATTGTCCAAACTGTCTTTTATCATTTTGAAACAAAATTCTTGGATTTTAGTTCTATTTTTCTTCCAATCCAATATTGTAGATGTGCCGACACCATATGATGCTGCAATTGATTTTAAAGATTCGCCTTTATCAATCCTACCTAATGCTTCTACTTTATTTTCCATTGTCACTACAACATTTTTACGTTTTTTTGCTATTACGTAGACAAAAATACACGAAAACACAAATCTATCTGAAGCACGATTACAGAACAAAAGTGAACAATGCAAGACTGTACTACACAGAATACAGTCACAATCGGAACGATGTTGTGTTATTTAAGAACGGTGGAGAGTAAGACCATTGTTTAAAAAAGAATTTTAAATAGCCTTTTAGTCTTTTTAAAAAAATGCTAAGATAGTTTGAAATATATAAAGGAATACTACAGGTGCCTGCTGTTTCCGATAATCCGAGTAAACGAACGTCGCTCTGCCGCCGTGTGCCATGAGTCATTTTTACTATCGCATAGTTCAAATTACACAAATACACATTATCTCTCAAATATTATATTACATACATTTTTATTGTTGAAATGTTTGTCTAATAAAAATCGGTCCGGGTTAGCCGGACTTCCGGGTTATCGGGGGCCGACTTATCGGGGTTCCAATGTACTCTGGAAATTGCGCCATTTAAAGTAGATGTCGCAGCCTGCTTCTAATAATAGGTTCTTAAATCAGCAACCTGCTTACCCAGTTGCTCGCCTGTGCCCATAAGTCCTCTACCTCCTAGATACCGCGATGTTGTTGTTCTCTCTACTGCACAGAATGGAAGAAATGACTGCATTTTTGTGCCTTTGTGCGGTGTTTTTATTTTCTGCTGAAGACTTTATATATCCAAACGCTGTGGAGATATTTTTTGTTTTATGCTTATTTTTTGTTTAAAAATAATAAAAATGTAAATTTTCACCTTTCTTTTGTCAAAAAATTCGTTGTTTTGATTTCTTAGTGATACCAAAAAGCAAAAAATCATTAAAACTAAAACAACTCGACAGCGTTACCTCGAGAAACTCGTAAGCTAATAAAATCTTTTTACATTTTTTATTTAGCATGATCCAATAATGAGTTCTGATGCCCACCGCACAATCCATTGTTTTTTGAGGTGTCTTTAAAAATTTGCCACCGTTTCAGAATTTTTCCTAAAATTTTTTTTAATAGGTATTCTATTTTATAAATTGTACTGAATATTTAATTTAAAATTAAATTGATTCTACCAGACTTAAAAAAAAATACACAAAAAACTTTACGTCCCCACCTTAAAGATAGATATGACAAGATTTTAATAGGCAACCCATGCAAATCATATTTACCTATGTATGAAATTTAATAAAAGTAATATTTTATCCGGAAAACAGAATACGAATAAGAACGGTCGTTCTAGAAAAGACTAGGGGCCGGTTGTTCGAACGCTAATCAAAAATGATCATTATCAAATATTTAATTACTGTCACCAAACTGTCAATGTCAACTTTGTTTGGGTTGCTGAAAACATAATTGATTACAATTATGAGATTAGTTAATAAATTATGTTAATATTTGTTATGTTAATTGATTAACTAATCTCATCATTGTATTCAATTATGTTTTCAGCAACCCAATCAAAGTTGACATTGACAGTTGTGACAGTAATTAAATATTTGATAGTGATCATTGTTGATTAGCGTTCGAACAACCGGCCCTTAGTCATCAAAAAGTAATAATGGCTCGCTAAAATCATTTCATTGCCCAAGCAGCTAGAAGAGACCCAACAATTTCTCATCTGCAGCTTCAGAGGCAGCTTTAAGAAGCTACAAATGTAAGTGTTTCAGTTGAATCGATAGGAAATATAGTTTGTGCCAATGTCTAGACAGCACGAGACAATCACAGGTTCCTGAATTATCCACACAGCACAAGACTAATCGCGTAAATTGGTATATGCAACACCAAAACTAGAACATTGGAAGTTGGCAAAATGTGCTATTTTCAAATGAAACCACAATTTGTGTCAAATTAGGTAACCGACGAACGAAATCATGTGAGATGTTCTTAGAGGGGAGAAAGACAAGCAAGAACGGAAACTGCCAGATCTGTTCATATATATAAAGGAGGAAGTACCATGTTCTATTAGGGAGACATTATTTTCCTTTATTTTCAGCCAACCTATTTTAACAGTTCATAGGTATGTTGATTTGGTTCTAGAACCTGCAGTGAGGAGAGCACTGAAAAAAATTTAGTTCGTAATATTGATTAACAGTGATTATTGAATATTCTTGTTCTCATGATCATTTTTCAGTGCGTCATTAATTATGACGTCATATACTGTATTGGCTGTGTCGAGACTTATTTCATGTAATTATTGACGAATCTGACAGATGCCACAATCGTACTTAGCCATAGGGGAAAAGCTTGTGGAATTAGTAATTTAGTAGATTTGATTTTTACACAATATGTTAACATGTAGGTATTTTTTATAAAGGGGAATAGAATTAAAAATAAACAATATGGTTAATTAAATTTATAAATATGGAAACATTAAAAAATGACACAAAACTATCCATAAACTGTGTTTTTATCTTCTTCTCTAGGTGCTGTCTCCGCTTCAAAAGTTAGCAATCATCAGAGAGATCTTTATTTCTGAAACAGCGGCTCTAAATAATTCATTGTTATTACATCCAAACCAGTTCCTAAGGTTCTTCAGCCATGAGTTACGTCTCCTTACGTTTACACTGAGGATGGTCAGTTTGACCGAAAACGTTTTGTTGTACTTCCACTCCCTTGTGGATAAATTTTAAGAATTTTTTAATAAATTATATACCTACATACAACAGAAGTGTTTACTTCATTCTACGTTGAGATAAACATCTCTCATCACATGTCCCATATATCTCAGTTTTCTTCTTATTTGTTAGTTCTCGTTCCTTATGCGTAAGTCTCATTACCTCCACGTTGGCTATTCTATCTACTCATGAGATATTTAGCACTCTTCGGTACATCTCGAATGTCTCTAGTCTCCTCACATCAATGACTAACTTTTAACGAATTAAATTCTAAACCAAAACACAAAATAATGCACAAAGACGTTGTAAAACACAAGTGAAGTCGAATTCGAAATTTGAAAATGACAGGTACACAAAATACTGACCTAAATAATAATAACCGTCACTTGACTCTTTGACACTTCTAAAAAATGGCCAAAATGGACGAAGTTTTCGTCAAATGTTCGTAATACGTGTATTTGATTGGCTAGAAAAAACGCGCATTCGAAATATCAACGAATCAAACGTAGGTTAGGAATAGACATCTTATGTATATAACCATTGTAATGCTGCATTATTTTTGTGTTTAATCACGGAGCTACCGCTTTTTCCGTCTCATCTAACTTAATGCATTAGAGAGAAATCGAAAAACTGTGACGCACTGAAAAATGATCATGAGAACAAGAATAGTATTTCGTTGTCACAACAATTTAATTTGTTGTTTCAACGAACTTTTAGACATTGACGAATTTATTTGGTTATTGTCACAATGATTGAATAATAATTGTAAGAATAAATAGAGTACATTAATCAATAACACTCAATTTATTCAGCCAATAACTTAGTTTCGTATATTTCATAAATACTGTTAATTCTGGCAGTACCTCACGTTCTTGATTTCGTAGATGACAAGCAATTACCTTGGTTTATCGTGACAACGTACAGATTTCATTAAAACAATGTACAAATGTTGTTAATATAGAGTAATATATGATTATTAAATATAAGTAAATTGATTGTTGTGACAACGAATGCATTAATAAATCTACTACAGCATTTAATACCCACAATCAATGCGTTCATTGTGACAAAAATCGTAGTTGTTGAGACAACAAATGTTTTGCTTGACCATTTGAAAGTTAACGGATTTTCTTTATCGTGATACCCCTAGCTTCTCTGTGTTACCGAAGTGCCGAATAATAATTGCATTTCGTTTGTTTCATTCAAGTGTAGTCCGTAGTAGAAGGAACTTTTTGTGTGTCTATTATCGTGAAATTTCGGTCGAATTTTTTTTAAATGTATTCATTTTCTTCGAATCCTGAGAAAACTAATTATTATTTTTGAAAATTTAAATGCAAAATAAAATATTACAGTATTATCGAGGGTCTGAAGTCCCTGAGAACCTCTATAATGATTATTTTAATAAGTCACAGGGGTGAAAAACAGAAAATTTAGTATGATTTTTAATTTCAAATAGGCATACCATTCAACAGAAACTTTTTGTTTATTCTAAGGGACTTTCTGCCCTCGGAAATAATGTAATATTTTATTCTGCGTTTAAATTTTTCAAAAATACTTATTAGTTTTCTCAAAATTCCAAAAAAAATGAATGCGTTTAAAAAGAATTCGATCGAAATTTTGCACCTGCGCTCTCAAAAAGGATTAAAGTGTTATACACTTTTGGAATCACTATTTCAAACGCTTTTAAATAAGCTGTCACATGACGTACTTTCCCATAAAAAAAAATCAAAGTTACGCCGCGCCTGTCACCTGAAAAGGGATCGTGTAAAGTTCGAAACATTGATGTTAAAATATACTTTGATTATTTTAAAAATCGACATGTCCGAGCGTTTTGCTTATGTGCTAAAAATAAATAAGTTATTAAGGGGTTGGGGGGAGTGTAACACTTATTCCAGTACACTGTATAAGTGAAATCATATGAAAAATCACACAGTGTAAAGTCCTTTAGGTCAAGGACAAAAAAGGGGGATTTAAAAAATTATTATTATTCAATTAATATCCTACATTGGGCTATTGCATTCAGTAATTATTAATATAAAATACGTTCATAGTAGGAATGAACGAAACTGATTGTAAGAATGAATAGAATTGCTTTTAAGAAAAACCGTATTTATTGTGGGAATAAACGGAATTAATTGTAACATTAAACGGAAATAATTGTAGAAATAAACGAAATACGTTAGAAGAAATAACACTGTTATTGACACAACGAATAGTCTTCGTCGGTCAATTAACGACGTTGTTGTTTCAATAAATGACTATGATCAATAAATGATCGTTGACTCAGTGAACAGAGTTCGTAATACCAATAAAGTGATATTATGGTATACATAATGAATGTTCATCCATTCAATAAACGTAATACATTGGCTCAACGAACGAAAATAATGAATTGATGAACATCGTTTTGTTGTCCCAATAAAACCAAGAATTGGACAAATTTTAAGTATTGCGTTTGTTGTCTGAATTAACATTTTTATTGATATTACGTACCTTTTTCGTTGAGTGAGGTGACGTGGAAGAAAATTAAATTGTCGTGCATAATAACGCACCTGTACATACCATCAGAGTGGCTACATATTTCCTTGAATCAGAACATATCACGTTTCTGGGGTGGCCTGCTTGCTCACTCAACCTTAACCCTGTAGGACATTTGTGGAATATGCTTAAAACATAAATTAGAGCTTGTAAGCACCGCACGGCTAGTACAAACTGCTCTTGAAGAATGGAACAAGTAACCTACAACAACAAAATGTTCACAATTTGATTGGGGGTGGTAACACTGACTATTAAAAAATATAAATAATTAAAATATAGATAAAATAGCCATTTTCTCGTGGAATTTTGAGAATCAAGGTCGATTTCCTTGAAAATTTGGATTAAGATAGCAATTATAAACTTTGTCAAAATCTACCCTATGCCGAAGTTCGCTTTTGCACTGGGGTGAAAACAACCCCATCTAGGGGATGAACATTTCATAATCAAAATGAATATGGAAATCGATAGAGTGACCAATTCTAAGTTAATTTTGTTTAATAAAATTTTTTTGCAAAATTGACTTTTTCCAAGTTATTTGCGATTGAAACTATGCATTTTTCATTGAATAAACTCACGTTTTATAACCGTTTTTCATGAAGAATTAAAAAAAATTAATTTTATACAAAAGACCATCAAGAACAAAATTCTAGATAATAAAAAATCAAAGAGACTCGCGTCTGAAAGACCTACGTAAACCCAATATCAACTAAGGTATTGCTCTTTTAAGGATGGTTATTTTCGAATAACATCGAAATGGAGAACTTTTAATCTCAAATAACTCGAATTTCGTGCAATTTTTTGTGAAAACTTGACAGACATCTTTTAAAGTTCATTAAAATACCTTTCAAACAGGCTCACCTGGGATTTCAGGTAAATGTAGCCTATAATATAAAATATTTAAAATTCCATGTGCTCATGTAACGGTAAATTGTTATAGTGCTAGGAATTGAGACAAATCGCAGCAAAAGTTACGAATTATTCGACCGTTTTATAATTTATGCATTCATATAAAAATACCAATGTTCAAGAAAGGAGACAAAGAAGACCCCAACAGTCATAGAGGTATAAATCTACTGAACACCGAGACGTATAAATCAATTAACTAACAACTTTATCAGATGAACAACAAGGATTCAGATCCGGAATATCCTGCGTAGAGCCGTATTTGTACTAAGACAAATCACAGAAAAGGTCATCGAGTACAATAAACCAGCATATCTATGTTTTATAGACCTGATAAAGGCTTTCGATCGCACACAAGTCGAAAACGTCTTACACTTACTGTATAGTAGAAGCATACCAATCAATACTATACAAACCATCAAAAACATCTACTTTCATAATCGAATACAGGCAAATATATATTGAAAACTAACACAGTTTATAACAGCACAAACCGGAGTCAGACAGGGTGACTCGTTAAGCCCATTTCTCTTCAATATAATAATGGAACAGAAGCAGTATGTAAAGGTCATGGTTAGAGAATGATTAGCATACACATACACATTCACCTACAACATACACATTCAATACAACAGCTAAGAAATACAATATGATAATATCAGCAGAAAAAAACAAATGTATGTAAACAAACATCTAAATACCCAGTACGATGTAAAATCGAAATTGATGGGAAAATAATAAACCAGGAAGCAAAGTTTAGATATCTGGGAATAGATATAACCAGTTACGGAGATATTGAAGAGGAAGTACGACAACAAAGCTTTAAAGTAAATAAAGCGGCGGGATCTCTTAATGCCACAATCTGAAAGAACAAACACCTAAGACAAGACACAAAAGCAATAATCTATAAAGCAGCAGTTAGACCTATATTGACATACACGAAGGATATCAGACAATGCCTGACACATCTAAACGAGACGACTACTAGAAAAAACAGAGATGAAAATACTTCGACGAATATCAGGGAAAAGTCTGTTGGATAGGGAGATAAACGAAAACATAAGAAGATCATGCAATGTAGAAGACATGAATGGATGGGTGACAAAACTGAAACAGGAGTGGAACGAACACATTAGGAGAATGGCAGAGGATAGGATAGTACGAATAGCACGAGATAAGTCGCACAAATGGACGACTATGTATTGGCAGACCCAGAAAAAGATGATGCGATAATTTAAACAATTTAGGAGGCTAATATTGAAGAAGAAAAATGCTTTAAAGCCTACATACAAGAAAGAAGAAGAAGAAGAAGATATAAGGGTATGACTGGTTCTTAATTAGTTAACGAGAAAAGAAACAGGCGAAATGTAGTCTATTCTATATCCATTATATTATTATTACATTTTTAGCATGTATGTTGTGTAATATTTTTTAAAACTTGCTTCTTTTTTTCTTCTTTTTGATGTTTCTTGATAAAGTAAAATATCTGTTCAAATTTTTGTATCTTCTGAACTCTCACCCAAGTTAGCATAGATAATAATTTTTTGTTCTAAGATATTATTATTATATCACCAACATTTTAAATTTTAAATTTTAAAATTTTAAGTTTTTTACACTGGCCTCTAATGCTTTCACTTCTTTCTCAATTATATATAAAAAGTGACGATAATGTACTCTTATCATCTTGAGTTCGCCTATGTATTCAACAAAACATGTTCTTATACCGATTCTTAAAGTATAAAATCCCGAACAAAAATCCAAGGTGTCAGTCTCTGTGTGTTGAACGAAGGATAATTAAAAATCGGAATAGGTGCATTGAACGTATGTATTCCGAAACCTTCCAAACACCGTCGATTTGGCTAGTTTAGCGAAATAGACAAATCCCTATCCTATACAGCGACTATATGTGTTAAAACATTATAGTTATCAATATCTTCCCATTTGACGCTGTGAGCCAGATACTACTTCCTTATAAATACATTTAGTTCGCGTTGAGAAACAAATTTAATTCTCTCAAGCGTCGTTTTATTATTCGTATATAGAATATATTTACATTAAACTTCTGAGGTTTACGAGAACACTATACGTAGAACATAATTATATTTCAATATCGAAATTAATAGGTAATTGATGATCATTCTCTTCGGCTAAATTTACTACCCGTGATGATCACAAAAGTTTTTCGGTTATTCTTCTTAGTACTTTCATCCCTATTCTTTCCATTGTTTTTTTTATTTATATACGGTTGCAACCATTTACAGAAAAAAAAACAATAAATTAAAATATAAATTAAATACAATATAGAGAACAAAAAATACAAATTATCAATATAAATAAAATATGTTACCAATACAAATTACACAAATAATCATACCTAAGGACATTAATTAGTGTGGTCGGCGGACATAAGCAGACAAGTCACTTTTGAGTTTGTTATTATTATTATTATTTTTACGGCACAATAAGTCTTAGTTAATGTTTACTAAAACCTGACTCAGGAACTTACTATAAGTTTGAAAAAGGTCAATATTAAAGTGCTGGTTTGCTAGTCTGGCAGTTATAGTGAGGAAGTTGTTAAGACCATAGTTAGTACGGTGGATTGGGTAATGGAAACTAACTGTAGCACTGGTTGTTCTTAGTGGGACATGAATATTAATTTTTTGAAGATGCTCTGGAGTTCCAATTTTTCCATTTAGGATGTTGTAAAAAGTGATGAGATCCCTTCTCTTATGACGAGCAGTGACCGGTGCCATATCCACGATATTAAGAATATCTGCATCGTTGTAGTTGTCTAAGATATTGAGTCTATAGGCAATTTGCTTTAAAAATTTTACTGAAGAGCATTAGTATGCACTCCATAAAAAGGAGACCATACACAGGAGGCATACTCAAGATGGGGACGGACCAAGGCACAGTAGAGGGTTTTTAAAGCTGTAATATTGTGAAGTCCTGGGTGCATCTTCTAATAAAACCAAGCATCTGGAAAGCCTTATTAACAAAATTCTCCAGATGATGAGAAAGCTGTAAGTTTGTATCAAGGGTGACCCCCAAGTTTTTAAAAAGGGAAGTTCTTTCGAGAGTATAGTGACAAATATTGTAGTTAAAAACAATAGCATTTCTGGAACGGGAAAAGGCATAGTTTTACATTTAGTTGGATTAAGTTCCATGCCATTTCTTTTACACCACTCTGGCAAGTTATTTACATCGTACTGTAGCTTTTCACAATCCTCTGGGGATTTAATCACACAGCTCAATTTTAGATCATCAGCAAAGAGCAAAAATAAACTGATTGCGAAGTATTCATTTATGTCGTTTATGAAAATATTAAACAAGAGTGGCCCAAGGTGAGAGCCTTGAGGCACTCCTGATGGAGCTTGGATAATTTTAGAAAGAAAAGTGCCAATTTTAACAATCAATCTACGATCAGATAAGTAGCTTTGAAACCATGATAATAAAGGCTCATCAATCCCAATCAGTTTTAACTTATGCAACAAAATATTGTGTGGCACCCTGTCGAATGCCTTGGAGAAGTCAGTGTATATCGTATCCACTTAATACCACTTCTCCAAGGTGTCCAGGAAGAAGGCCACCTGACTAAGAAGATTTAATTCTGTAGATTTTCGTGGTCTAAACCCAAACTCTTGTTGGACTAGTGGAGGTTCAAATAGAGGGGTTAGAATGTCACATACCAGACTTTCAAATACCTTGGGAAATGCACTGATTATACTGATGGGACGATAGTTTATTACACAGGTTTTGTCACTGGATTTAAAGATGGGCTTTAGAAAGCTGTCTTTCCAGTAGTCGGGGAAGATTCCAGTTTGGAGGGAGAGCTTGAAAATGTGGTACAGAGGCCTTGAAAGAATAAAGGAGCATTTTTTTAAGAATAAGGTAGGTAGCCCATCTGGTCCAGGCCCTTTGTTAACATCCAAAGAAGAGAGTTTACTAAATATATCTGATATTTTAATATCAAGGTGTGGAATATGGTTATTGGATGTGGATATTTCATGAGTGGGAACATTAATATTATCATGTGAGTACACTGTCCAAAAATAATCAGCAAACATGTTCGATATTTTCTCCCCAGAACAACTAGTCTTATCCAAATAATTAAGTGTATTTGGAAAAGAACTGATTTTCCCTTTATTGTTAACAAATGACCAAAATTTTTTTATGTTAAAGCTAATAGCTGTTTCAGTACAGTGCACATATTAAGCATAGCATTCCTGCGTCAGATTTTTGCATAGTTGTCTCAACCTAGAAAACTCCCGATAGTCATCAGCTGACTGTGTTTGTTTATACCTTTTGTGCATTTTTTTTGAATAATACAATTTTTTAGTGCAACTGAAAACCATACCGGGAATTTTCTGCCCGAAAATTTCTTTAAAGGAACAAATGTATCCACTGCAATAAAAATAATTTCATAAAAAATATTTAACATAGTTTCAAGAGGCTTATTTAAATGTAAAAAGTCCCAGTTAAATTGATTCAGAAACATTATAATATCTTGAAAATGTGCGCAAAGTTAAAATCTCTATAGAATCCATCAAACTAGAGACCATCTTCACCCTCTACAACACCAATATTTAACTTAATACATAGTGGTGGGTGAACAACTGAAGGAACCAAAAAATAGTCTGCTTGTTTGACCTTGGTAGAGGAATCCTGTGTTAATACCAGATCCAGAAGGCTGTTGTGTGAGGTTAAGTGTGAGTTAAGTTGGAACAAGTTGTGGAAATTACATGTGTTTGACATAACTTGTACACATGAAACTTCTTGAGGACATGCACCAATTGTAGTCACTGTCAAACTAAGGCTGCCAGTTTGCCATATACCATTTGTCAAGTTGAAATCACCCATAATATGCAGGGTAGAATTAGGCATTTGAAGAGCGAGTGAATCTAATGTTTCAGAAAAAGTGATGTATGAATGTGCTGATGAATTTGGAGGAATATACTTTGCTCCCAAGATAATATTCGATATAACAGATCCAACTGTGACAAAGACATGTTCAATACTATCAGGAACTAGGAGATGTTTACTAGGTATTAATCTGCGTACAGAAATTTAGACACCCCCTCCTCTCTTAAAGGCACTGGTGTTAGTAGAACGATCCCGGCGATATATGTTAAAATCTGTGAAGCCAAGTTCTGCGTCAAACATGCCACTATGCAACCATGTTTCTGTCAATACAATTATGTCATATTGACAAGCTGGCGAGTCATTTTGAAGTACATTCAATTTAGTTCGTAAGCCTTGGGTGTTCTGGTAATATACTGAAAAGCTTTTTGTGGAATTTGGGCTGCTTAGTCTTTTTGGAAAATTTTGGTAATAAATATTGCGTTCGTTTGAATTGACACTGACTAAAAGTTTTTTGGAACAATTTTTGGAATGTTGTTTACATACCTTATGATTAAGTTATTCTCATCTTGATCTTGGCGTAGTTTAAGTTTTGCTTTGAGATCATTATATTGTTTTACCTGCATAGGAGTTTAGTCCACATTAACGAAAATCTTCTTGTCACTATTTATATTCTTTCTATTCTTAGTAACAACTAGTACATCATGGGTATTCGATAAGTTTACTTTCAATGGCCGCTTTTCATTTCTATTATTTTTCTTTCCCATTCTGATTGCCTTTATAATCGGAATTTCTTCATCTGAAACTTGCTTGAAAATTTCTTGGACAGGGTGGACATCATCAACCGCATTGCTGTTCTCAGGTAAACTAAAAATCATTATATTTTTCAATCTAATTTGCCGCTCATTCAATTCACTAATTATTTCGTCATTATTTAAGTTTTGAGTCTGCATAAACTCATTACGAAGCTCATTAAATTGTAATTGTAGATCATTCACTTTTTTAAAGTTTTGGAACAGATAGCAACCCTTCCTGAAAATCGCTGCAAAAAAATTTTAAAGAACGCTGCTTTTTTAGCTCCATTACTTTGAATTCTGTTGGAGAAAGGTCACTACACTTACGATGAATAAACCTGCTACAGATATCACAGCTTATAGTTTTTTTTTCATCACAATCCATTAAATCACATTTATAAGAGTTATTCACGTTTGGATATAAATATCAGACTGGTTCTTGATTATCTTGTTAGTTTTTTGTAATGCTCCTTAATGACTATTAAATTATTTTTATTGAAAACTAGATGAATTATTCAAATTTTTGAGAATATGCTAAGAGATTTTAATTACTACAATACATCATTGAATAGGCTGCTTTTTGAGCTTCATGAGGATACTATATAACACAATAAATTATGCTTAAAAACCACATAAACTGTCACTTTTCAGAGAAACAAACAATAAAGATGTGTTCAGTTTGAAGTCAAAAACCTTGTTTTGTTCTATTTATGTTTTTGTTTCATAGCACTTTTTCTAATACCCTTTTCATAGTCTTTTTTGCATTTATAGGAAATCGATTTGAATGGAATCAAATTTTCTTTATTTTTTATTCCCTCATATAACTTTCTAGAATGTTATACTTCCTAATTTGCCATCGTTGAATTTTCCTTCTTGCTAATATTTTCATTGGTTTCTTTCAGAGAATATATTTTTCTTTGCTTCTGTTTGTTCTATTAAACGTTTTTTACCATTTTCTATTTCGCTTTTCAAGCTTTTTACCCTTTAAACATAAGACAACTTATTTTTCGTCAAACTAGCAAAACAACTTTGGGAGAAATTTCGATTCCACCACCCATCGCTTATTTGGGATTTCAGGTAAACGTAACATATAATATAAAATATTTGAAATTCCATGTGCTCATGTAACCGGAAATGGTTATAGCGCTAGGAACTGAGTCAAATCGCAGCAAAAGTTAGGAATTCGACCGTTTTATAATATATGCATTCAGAATTTCCAAGTTTTACTGTTATTTCAGGGTTTAAGTTTAAAAGATCTTAAATATGACCATTATGTAAAAGTTATATTTGAAAGTAAAATAGTATGATTATGTAGTAAAGAAAATCTAAATACAGTGCTTGATGAGACCGGAGACAGGCTTTTTTGTATATCTACATCTTTTTATGTGAAAAAATAATATAGAAACTACTAATCCAAACATTTTTAACATTTTTTAAGTAATAATCCTTATCGTTCGGTATGGATTTTTGGGGGGTGTAAAGTCGTATTGGGCGTCAATCAAAATCGTGATGCGAAAGTGTCACTCAAACTTGTGACGCTAGAAGTTAGCTTGCGGTATACCATAATATACACTCAACCAAACTTATATGGAATCACTACATATGTATTCAAAACCTACAGGGTGGGGCATTAGTGTGACAAAGTCCCATTACTCGTTTGTCGTAAGAGATACGAAAAAAAGTTATTTAGGTAAAAGTTGGGGTACACATAGTACCATAATTTAAAAATATTTTCAAATATACAGGGTCGTCCGTATTGACAGGGTGACACAAACTTATGTTTTTTTTAATGGAACACCCTGTATATTTTTACATTTTTGGATTCTCCTCGATGTTTCCTTGCTTAAAATATATGGTTTTGTAATATTATACGAGGTAGTTTAAAAGTTAATTACGTTTTTTTGTTAATTTCGTAGCAAAATCTACACCATGTAGAATTTTAGTGATTTTACATCACATTTTTATTTTATGTTTAAACTATTTTTAATATGGTCTACTATTGTAAAACATTAACAGTATAGCGAAATGTTTAATTTTAGTATACAGGGTGGGTCGAAACTCGGAATGAGTATTTTCTGAGTTTTCTTAAATGGAACACCCTGCATTTAAGTATTGTAATGAAATGATATTTTATGGTACTTTTTTATTTCTTAAGCATTCCCTATACCTAAGTGCTTTAATTTGTAAGTTATTCGTGGTTCTTTAAGCCAAACATTAATTGTAAGAAAAATTACATGAAATTTTATTAGGTGGCTGTGAAAATATTTAATCAGAAATAGTTTTTGGAAAACAAAATACATCATATTCTAGTCTGATCCTTAATTTATTACTATTGGATGAAATATCCAAATAAATTCGTGGTTAAGTTTGTTGGTGCGCAAAATATTAATAAAAACATACAATATTCTACCTCGTCTGCTATGACACTAAATTTCCTTAAAAATTTGACATTATACTATTTTTATAGATCCAGTTGCTTTGTTACCATTACTAATATGTATTTTTCTCATGAGAAACTGATTAATAAGATTTTGGTGCTAGTGGAATATAACAAAAATGTGCTACTAGCAATAAGAATTTTTCATTAGAAATTCCCTGATAGACGAAAACTAAGAAGAGAAACGTTTAAAAATATACTAGAACGGTTTCAACGGACTGATCACTTAGATTATGATAAATATTTGCTCGAATAAAAACTATTGTAAGTGAAGAAAACAGCAATTATATGTAATCCTAAGTGTCACTGAGGATCTGCATATTAGTACAATCGTTCTTACAATCTAAGTATCTAGTCTGTTGAAACCGTTTTAGTATACTTTCAAAAGTTTCTCTTTTTGGTTGTCGTCTATCAGGAAACTGCTGATGATAAATTTTTATTGCTACTAGCTCATTTTTGTTATACTTTCCTAGCACAAAGCCATTTTAATCCGTTCCTCATTAGAAAAATTAATATTAGTAATGGTATCAAATCAACTGAAACTATATAAATAGTATAATGTCAAATGTTTAAGCAAATTTCGTGTCATAGCCAACTAGGCAGAATTTTGTATGTTTGATTCATATTTTAAGCACCAACAACCTTAACTACGAGTGTATTTGGATATCTCATCCAATATTAATAAATTAAGGATCAGGCTAGGTTATTATGTATTTTTTTTTCGAAAAATTACTTTTGATTGGATATTTTCACGGCGGCCTTATAAAATTTTACGTAATTTTTGTTGCAATTAATGTTTGCTTAAAGAATGACGAATAACTTACAAATTAAAGCACTTAGGTATAGGAAATGCTTAAGAAATAAAAATGTACCATAATGCACCATGTCATTACAATACTAAAATACAGGGTGTTCCATTTAAGAAAACTCAGAAAATACTCATTCCGAGTTTCGACCCACCCTGTATATTAAAATTAAACATTTTTCTATACTATTAATGATTAACGGTAGTAGACTATACTAAAAATCGTTTGAACATAAAATAAAAATTTGATGTCAAATCACCAAAAATTCTACAGGGTGTAGATTTTGCTACGAAATTAACAAAAAAACGTAATTAACTTTTAAACTGCCTCGTATAATATTACAAAACCATATATTTTAAGAAAGGAAACATCAAGGAGAATCCAAAAATGTAAAAATATACAGGGTGTTCCATTAAAAAAAACATAAGTTTGTGTGACGCTGTCAATACGGACGACCCTGTATATTTGAAAATATTTTTAAATTATGGTACTATATGTGCCCCAACGTTTACCTAAATAACTTTTTTCGTATTTCTTACGACAAACGAGTAATTGGACTTTGTCCCACTAATGCCCCACCCTGTATATCCATAAGGAAAAATTTCCTGTAGCTGGCTGTATCCCATTAATTACAATAATTGAAGAAAAAGATTTTCTGTGTAAGAGGTATATTTATTTGAAAACCCCAATAAAGGGCCACATTAAAAAACAGAACGTTTCCGCTCTAAAGAGAGCATCGTCAGTGTTCTAAGCAAGCTCTACATGCTAAGCCACCAAAAATACATGGGTTAAAACCCTTAACATGCCGACTAAATGCCTTACATTGGCGTGTTATATATTAAACCCTGGCGATGGGTGAAATTTAAAAAGATAGACATCTATTGCAATATTGCAATATTAGCAATACCTAAAAACAAAAGTCTTCAATCAATGTATACTCCCTGTTTTAATATATGGCTCTCAGACATGGACGTTTACAAAAGAGAATATGGAAAAAATAGCAAAGACAGAAAGAGCCATGGAAAGACAAATGCTGAACATTAAATTATCAGACAGGAAAAGAAACGAATGGATCCGTAACAAAACAAAAGTGAAAGACGTCTCTACCCAAGTAGCAAAGTTTAAATTGAAGTTCGCCGGACACACCCTACGGCAGAAGGATGAAAGATGGACTAAGATGATAATACATTGGAGACCATGGCACCACAAACGAAAAAGGGGAAGGCCACAGATGCGATGGTCAGATGACCTGAAGAAACACACTGGGTCAAAATGGATGCAAATTGCCCAAGATAGAGAGGCATGGAAGAAGGAAGAGGAGGCCTATATCCAAGGATGGATGTTTAGGGCTGATTAGATAGATAGATAGATAGACATCTATTGAGGTATATCTATCTTTTTAAATTTCACCGATCGCCAGGGTTTAATATACAGGGTGTAACAAAAATACAGGTCATAAATTTAATCACATATTCTGAGACCAAAAATAGTTCGATTGAACCTAACTTACCTTAGTACAAATGTGCACATAAAACAAGTTACCGCCCTTTGAAGTTACAAAATGAAAATCGATTTTTTCCAATAAATCGAAAACTATTACAGGTCTTTTATTGAAAATAGACATGTGGCATTCCTATGGTAGTAGTATCTTAAGAAATAATTATAGTGACATTTGGACACCCCATGAAAATTTTATGGGGGTTTTGTTCCTTTAAACCCCCCCCCCAAACTTTTGTGTACGTTTCAATTTAATTATTGTTGTAGTACCATTAGTTAAACACAATAATTTAAAAACTTTTCTGCCTCTTAGTACTTTTTCGAAAAGTCAGTTTTTATCGAGATATTTTGAATATTTTTCAAATCCACCACATATTTGTATATGGCTAAGTGCGATTATGGAGACTTGGGAATATATAATATGAAAATTTATTTATTTAGATATAAGTATTTTGAACCATATTAAAAAAGAAGTCACATCTCGATAAAAAGTGCCTTCTCGAAAAAATACAAAGAGGAAAATAAGTTTTAAAAACACTGTGTTTAACTAATGGTACCGCAGTAAAAGTTTAATTGGGACATACACAAACATTTGGGGGGTTTAAAGAACAAAACCCCCATAAAATGTTTATGTAAACATATTAAAAAAGAAGCCGCAACTCGATAAAAACTGCCTTATCGAAAAAATAATAGGAGGTAAAAAAGTTTTAGAAATATTGAATTTAACTAATGGTACCACAATAATAATTTAATTGGAACGTACACAAAAGTTAGGGGGGTTTAAGGGAACAAAGTCCCCATAAAATTTTTATGGGGTGCACAAATTTCACTATAATTCTTTTTTAAGATGTTCCTGGCATACGAATGCCACATGTCCATTTTCAATAAAAAATCTCTGATAGGTTTTCGATATACTCGAAAAAATCGATTTTCATTTTGTAACTTCAAAGGGCTGTAACTTTTTCTATGTGCATATTTGTACTTAGGTAAATTAGTTGCATTCGAACTATTTTTGGTCTCAGAATATGTGATTTAATTTATGACCTGTATTTTTTTACACCCATAACACGCCAATGTAAGGCATTTAGTCGGCATTTTAAGGGTTTTAACCCATGTATTTTTGGTGGCTTAGATTGCTTAGCTTGCTTAGAACACTGATGATGCTCTCTTTAGAGCGAAAACGTTCTGTTTTTTAATGTGGCCCTTTATTGGGGTTTTCAAATAAATATACCTCTTACACAGAAGATATTTTTCTTCAATTTTTTTAAAACCTATATCTTTTGGAAGCTATATAGGTGTAAATATTTAAGTAGAAACGATAAGAAAAGAGTTGCCATGCTCAAGGACTTTATAGCAGTAGGAAGTTACGGGATCCCGAGTTAACAAAACTGGAACATTGGAAATTGGAAAATTGTGCTATTTTCAAACGAAAGTGGGATGTGTAAAATCAGATGATTAATGAATTCGTGTACTTAGAGGGTGAGGAAGACAAGCAAGAAGAGAAACTGACAGATTTGTTCATAAATATAAAAGAGGAACGATGATGTACTGGGGGGAATTATGATCGGTAAAAAAATCGTTTAATTTTCATCGAACCAACTTTAATAGCTCGCAGGTATCTTGATTTGGTTCCATAATCTGTAGTTAGGCTCGTGAGAGATGCGATGGAAGAAAATTTAATTTAGCATTAATTCGCCTAAAGTAATATAAAACATGAGATCATTCCATATAAGTTTGGTTGAGTGTAGGTACGTATCCATATACTTCTTTAAATTGAATAAAAGAATTATATTACTTATTTATTATTTGGATTTAAACAAATTTTGTTATATTTAAATAATAATAAATTATAATGTTTGTATGTATCAAAAAATCATATACGTTGTTTATGAAATATTTTCTTAATTGTTATAAATAAAGTCAATACGATTTAAGAAAACAAAAACAATTATCTCGGCTTTAGTTGGTAGTAGAAAATTTTTATTTTGTTTTAAATCTTCGTTTTGTCTTCAGCAATAATAATCTGCATGTCAAATACTCATAGGATGTATAGGAGCCGCTTCAGTTCTGAATGTTTATAACTAAATTTGCCCCCTTATCTTCAAACTCGAGATAAGAGGTTGAAAAATGTTGGATGAGCATTTATTTACATCAGAATATGAGTCATAGAAGTCATATAAACATAAGTCTTTAGAAGAAGAGTCGATCTAGAATTAATTCTCTACGATTTTTTTTCAAAAGTTATAGCCTTCGACGTTATTTTACCACTCGGGATAAACAAATTACAATATCTAAGCAAAAAATTCACCAATCGGGCTTAACAATTTTTTTATGTTTGGAATTGACAGATCTTAATTAAAAAAAGTAATTTTTACAATAAATAAAGCAATTGCAAAAATCAAAACACGGCCATTTTGGGCCTTTCGCAGGCTGTTTTGCATAACAAATTAACCAAATTAAAATTGCCATAGCTCAAATTGTAGGTTTTTTTAATTTGCTACGACTTCTATTTAAAAGTTTTTTTCTCAAAGGGATATGCTAAGCAGCAAAATTAGAAATCTTAAAAAAATAGCAAATTTAACAAATGAAAAACGTCATAAATGAAAAAGCGCACAAAATTTTTGATTATATTTTGGTAGAAGTTATTCCTGTCATCATCCTTTACAACCCCTAAGGTTTCAAAAATTCCTGAATTATAACACGTTTTGTCACCTACAGCCTGGAATAATCGGTTATATTGCTTCTACTCTGGGCAAATTAGAAAAATACAAGGAAAAGTTATTTACCAACAATTTTGTATGTTACGAGTCTTCTAAAAATATGAAAATTTATGTGGAGAAAGAGGACCGAAATAAAAAGGAATGTTTGGAAATTACCATATGTACTATTGTTTATATCTTCGCGGTACATGCCGGTCAAATTTGACCGGTTGTATATCAGGAACCATTCATCGCAATTAAACGTTTTGTCTTTTAAAAGAAGCATTCCTGCCGCGTTCTTTCCAATACCGTTTTCTAATAGTTGTCGGTATATTCTATATTTTTATAAGCCAAAAAATTGTTTATAATTTTAAAATATTCTTGAGGATATTTAAATAGTCCAATTTTAATTCTGTAAAGTACATTAGATAGGTAAAGTGCCTTTTTATACAAAATCGTAACCATTCCTATGTATCATAATTATGATAGTTATTATAGCCACCATACATTGTTAATTAACAATTTAATTGTTGCTAAAGTGTTCATTCAATTTCCATCTGCTTCTGAAAATGTAATCTATACCAAAAAAGGGCTTTTATGTCACCAAGTTATTTATTTACTGATAGATAATTACTTACCTAAAACTTTAGTTGAAAATTAAAGATTTTGTTGAAAAAACCCGCATTTTCCGAGGAATATTTTCATCGAAGTAAATCGGTAAAAACATGTCTCTATCTTCTTTTTCATGCACCATGTCCTTTCAGAACGTTGGTTACCATCATAGCTATCTTAATTTTATTCTCTGCCACCCTAAATAGCATGCTTGTATCAACACCATACCAATCTCGCAAGTTCTTCAACCATGAGGTTCTTCTTCGTCCTGGATTGCGTTTGCCTGCTATTTTTCCTTGCATGATATGTTGTAGCAACCTATATTTGGGACCTCTCATTATTTGCCCGAAATACTCTAGCCTTCTCTGCTTGATGCTTTTTATGATCTCAGTAGTCTTGCTGAGACGTTTTAGTATTGTAGAGTTTCGAATTTTCTGCACCCAGGAAACTTTTAAAATTCTTCTATAGCACCACATTTCGAAAGCTTCAAGGAGAGTTAGATCGATTTTATTCACAGTCTCAACTGTGCTTCAACTATGTCTCAACAGTCTCAACTTCACAATTTTAGGTCTCTGTTACATAACACCTTGGACATCCTTCTAAAGGCGGCTCTAGCCTGCTCTATCCTAGATCTAATTTCGCCGTGACTTTCTGCGTTACAATTTAATTGCTGTCCAAGGTAAAGGATTTTATCAACTTGCTCAAGTTTGGTATTATTTACATATGTAGACGGTTCCATATGCTGTTGTTTCCTTATTACGAGAATTTTGGTTTTCCGTATGTTCAGATCCAGGCCTGTATACAACTCTCAACGACACTATCAAGTAGTGTTTGCAGATCTTCTTGACTAGAAGCTAGGAGTACTGTATCGCCCGCATATCGCAAATTATTGATGACTTTACCATTCACAAGTATTCCTTCTTGTTTTTCAGAAAGTGATTTTCTGAAAATTCTTTGGTAGTAAACGTTGGAACGCAGGGGTGCCAAGAGGCGTCCCTGCCGTACTCCTCTTTTAATATTAAGAGCCTGTGTTTCCACACCATCTACTTAATCTGACGTTGTTTAATTCTAATATAAGCAATTATTCGAACATCTCTGCCGTCCAAGCCAATGTCTTTAGAGTTTCGGTCAATATAGAGTGCTTAACACGATCAAATGCCTTTTGTAAGACAATAAAACAACAGTATATGTCTACAGATATATCTCGAAATCTTTGAGTAAGTACGTTCATTCCAAACAGTGCCTCTCTCGTTCCAAACCCGTTACGGAAACCAAATTGTGTGTCATCCAGGTATTTCTCGCATTTATTGTAGATACGGCAATATATTACCTTCAGAAAAAATTTCAATAAATGGTTTAACAAACTGATGGTTCTATAATCAGCACAGGTTTTTGCCGTTGTCTTCTTAGGTAGAGCTATAAACAGTGAATTAGACCAACCATTAGGTAGTAGTTGTCCGCTGGTATAAATGGTATTGAAAAACGAACTTATAGTCTCTAAAACATTGCTACCGTTTATAAGCTGGTATATTTCAGTTGTAATTTCATCAGGACCAGTCGCTCTGCCATCTTTTGATGATTGTATGGCTTTTATTACCTCAGAGCGCGTTATTAGGGGTCCGTCGCAGTTAGTAATATCGGAAGGTTAGTAACTACTCCTATCGTCTTCGAATAGGTTCGTTACGTAATTTTCCCATTCTTTAAGTTTGTCCTCTACTTCAAATATTACTTCTCCATGTTCATCCTGTAGCAATGCAGTTTGTTTCTTATTGAAGATATCAGCCGCTTCTTTAATTTTTTTATACATGTTAAACGTGTCGTATCTGTTTTCAAGTTCTTCAATGTCATGACACTGTTTGGCTAGATGTTGACTCTTTGCCTCTCGCATTTTACGTCGAATTTCTTTTTGTATGCTGTTATAAAGTGTTTCGTTGTTTTTCGCTAGCCGCCGTTGTTCTATCAAATCCAATATGTCTTCTGCCATCCAAGCCTGCTTGTTTAGCTTTGACCTGCCTTGTAAATTTCTCACAGAGATTTCTTTTACTGTTACGATTTTATTTAAGCCCTCATCGACATTCTCACCGATATTTTCCCAAATTAAATTTTCGTTCAGTCGTTTTTGAACTGATTCTTTAACTTTCTCGTCTTGTAATTGGGCTGTATCAATATTTTTGCGAGACTCCTTTTTGATCACCTTTTTTAATTTTAATTGGTTTACAGCTACTATTAGTCTAGGCGCCAGAGGGGTCACCGTGTCATATTCAATTCTGATGGACAAACTCAACGGTTTCTTATGGATTTTTGGCTGCTGATTACGAATTTCGAGGGGGGATTTCGATCCGAGTGGTCAAAAAATTGTTATAAACAATTTAATTGTTTATAAATTGTTTATAAGGCTCTGGCTCATAAACTAAAAGAGATAAAAAAATGTTTCAAATAAAATTTGTTCCTTAATAAAAAACGAAGAAAAAACCGTAATCAAGATCGGCTCACCGCGTAAAGGTTCACGCGCTAACTTCTCGATGCAAATTATAATTTCTATGTATACATACGTTATCTTCATTTTTCATTTTTGAAGATCCTAATAAAATTTTATAACACATAATTCTTATAATTAAATCATCATACTGTACCTCGTATCACCTTTCATTCTATTTACATTGTCTTCTATTTTTTGCACTGAATGAGAAAAAACAATAAAAACTAATATTTCAGAAGTATAATTAAAAAGTGAGTTGATATTATTTATTAATACTATTTTTATAAACATTTTTTTCATGCATCTGCAAATCTGCATAGAGATATACAGGGAATATCAGCTTTTTACATCTGCATAAGTTCTTAGCGAAATGTTAACAGTTACATGGTGGTACAAGTCTGTTCTTGTGGGCAGTAAAACTAAAACTTCTTGAGGCTTCAGAGTCTAATTATCTATATGATATCCATATAAAGTGGATCTAGTTCTTTTGCAGCATCATCAAGGCCCGTCAATTGTGTGTATGCCGCCACATCATAAATGCTCGTTTTATATGCAATGATGATGCTGCAAAAGAACTCGATCCATTTTTATACGGATATCACATATTGGTTCATTTTCATGTGTAGAAGCCGAGTTACGATCGATAAAGCGTCGAAGAATACATACTTATTTGACTGTTATCCAATCTTGCGCCTCACAGCGCGCCATTAAAATATCGACATCTTAGCCAAAAATAAACTTACGAATATTTTCGTAAGCTCAAATTGTTCCTTTTGAGTTGTTTTATCGTTATTGTTAATTAAAGTATAAATGTTTATAGCTCAAGTTTGCTTGAAACCTTTATAAACAAATTAATGTACAATTTTTTTAAGAAAATTTTAAATTCAAACGGGTATAACTTTAAAACAAATGAAGATCAAATAATTTAACACACTTTGTTTGGAAACCTCTTACTAAGCTTTAAAAGGACACCTTAAAAGACTCATTTCATGCGTAGAAGCCGAGTTACGATCGGTAAAGCTTCAAAAAATACTTATTTTGCAATTTGCAATTTGCATTGTGCACTAATTTTACAATATCTTGAGTTCTAATTGTAGGATTTAAGTTTAGTAAACGGTTGCTTCCTCGTTTTTTATTAGGGAACAAATTTTATTTGAAACATTTTTTTTATCTCTTTTAGTTTATGAGCCAGAGCCTTATAAACAATTTATAAACAACTATATTGTTTATAACAATTTTTTGACCACTCGGATCGAAATCCCCCCTCGAAATTCGTAATCAGCAGCCCAAAATCCATAAGAAACCGTTGAGTTTGTCCATCAGAATTGAAAATGACACGGTGACCTCTATTTGGCGCCTAGACTATATGGGATTGTGATCATACCCAATATCAGCACTTGGATAAGCTTTAACTGATTTGATGCCGTTTCTAAATCGATTTTTTATTAGAATGAAGTCGATTTGGTTCCTAATACTTGTGTCCTCTGATTCTGCATTTGACTTCCAGGTGTAGAGTCTTTTCGGTGGTAGTTTAAAATGAGTATTCGATATAATGAAATGGTGTTCTTGATAGAACTGGACAAGTCGATGTCCACGTTCCTTTCTGTTTCCCAAAACATAATCCCCACAGTGTTCAAACGGCGTCCTATGACGACTTTAGCGTTAAAATCTCCGAGGACTATGGTATTTTCTTCTGCTTTGACAAGATCTAGAGCATCAGTAAGATCTTTGTAAAATGCTTCTAATTTATCTTCATCACTGGATGATGTTGGGCATAGACCTGAATTACATTGGTAATGAACGGCTTTGAACTAAATTTTACTAGCATTACTCTGTCAGATATGGGGATATACGCTCTGAGCTTCGCTGGTGTCGCTCCTAGCGGTTACTAATTCAACTTTCACCGGTAATTTTTAAATTTATTATTTAATTGTTATCGCTTAATATTTACAACGCAAAAAAGTAATTAAATTGTAGTCGATTTTTTTAAGATTTTGCTAATCATTTTGACGTTCTATTGATAAAATATGAATTTCTTACTTCGGATACTTTCACAATTATCGTGTAGATGGTGCTAAGATTAATTTATAATTACATATTACGGAACATTAAAAAAACTTAAATTCAGTATTTAAAACGTAAATATATTTAAGGTAAAAATATATACCACAGCTTTGACCAACTAATATTTTTTATAATTAATGTTTTTAATTTTAATTTTAAATTAATCACTTTGACATGTATGTCAAATTTCCGGTAAACGTTTACAGACTTGCCACTACTGGCGCTCGCGAATTTGTAAATATCCCCTCTACGTACGAGCTCACAGCGTATAGGTTAATACTGATTGAGCTAAGTGTTTTGCTACTACGATTGCAACTCCATTATAGTGATTGGCATCGGTATTTCCGGCATGGTACACTTGATATCCATCTACGTCACATACTGCTGATCCCGGCCACCGCATTTCACTTATTCCGAGGATGCTGATTTACCTACATTCTTTTCATTTCTGTGTTAATGTGATTCTGACGCCTCTATGCAGAATTTAATTACGGTGAATTTTTATTTGGGGTTTTTTTGGTGTAAAGTTAAAATATTAGAAAGCAATAATTGAAGAAACCACGATTTGGGGGCGCCATTTTGTATATAAAAAAGTAGCACACAATCCGCGGATTTTGAATACCTATATTATTAATATTTAGAATAATATGATTCGATCAAAGCAATAAAATTGCTGTTAAATAACTTTTCCTAAAAATGGCCTACTCTCCGATAATCTGCCCAGACTATACTTATATTCTACAAAATATAAATAACTGAAATTTTCTTTAACACTTTTGTCGTACACGGTATTATAGAAAAACAAATGTGCTTTTCATCTAATTTTCATTTAATTTTCAGTTAAGCATCTAGTGTACGTTCCGACAGTAATTAATCTTTGAAAAACAAAACTAAATAAATCGCCATCGTTAGTCAAGTCTCAAAGACTCTACTAAATTAACCAATAAATAAGGCAAATAATTAGTATACGGCTAACAAAGAACTCCAGAAAATTGTTAGTCCAAACAAAATTAATTGATTAATTCCCGCCATTAGCATGACTATTGTCGTTTTCTGGGAGACACAATTGCTCTAATCGTCGAAATCATTAGTCGTAGAACAAAGCCACTTAAGATATTAGAGTAGTCTATAAAGGAGCGCCAGGTTTTGTCTGAAGTACTAGACAAATTTAATTTGCTAATAATCTGAACTTTCGACGGTGAATTAATTACAACCATTATTATAATGGCCAGCGGGTAAATATCACTCGATAATATATATACCCAAACGATTTAAACGATAAATCAAAATGATTACAACATATTTTTAGGATTTATCTTAAACTACCCGTCAACAGTTCAAGATATTGCTAGTATTTAAATAAAGGAGTTGGATATAAAAATATTTTTTTTATTAAGAAAAAGTCGCATCCAACTAATGGTTATTAGCGAAGGAACAATACATAATAGGTTAAACAAGAAGGTGGTACAATACAAGTATGGTATAACGGTAAGGTTACATGTATTATCTACAAAAACTTGTTAGAATTTATTGAATACACCAAATGTTTTTAAAAAGTCAATTAAATTTTTTGGTTCTTTATTATTGGCACCCAGAGCTGACATATTTGACGCGATATTAAAATCAATCCGTTCTTGTGTATATTTTGGCATTCAATGTTTGACAGTTAGTTGTGTGTTATACGATTCACAAATAAGTGGTTGAGATCTTGAGAACAAATATGAGTGCGTAAGCCTGGTAAGGCCTAGTCGTAGGCGGTTGAAACTGTCTGCTCATAACAACTTTTATAATCTTTTTTGCCTTTTTTTAGTGTGTCTTTAATTTGCCTGAGTTTTGAATTTGAATTTTGCCATTTTGATTTTAATATCGTTTCTGAATCCACACTAGTCACTGCATTACACGCACCTGAGTCTGCATCTTCATTTCCACTAATGCCCACGTGGGAAGGAATCCAAATGAAGTTGACTATTCTACCATTTTGAGATAAGTGAAGCTCCAACTTGATCATTTTTTTAATTGGATGATTTGGATATATCTTTTGTACCGATGTTATCGTACTAAGCGAATCAGAAAGAATCACTACTCTAGTTATCTTATTGTCGTTAGAAAATTCAAGCGCTCTGTAGAGAGCGAATAATTCGGCTGTGTATATACTGCAATGCGGGAAAGTCGAAATAAGTGGTACTAAAATGGTACTAGTAAAAGTTTATGTTCTATGGATTTGTGTACTAAAATTGCAACTCCCCCACTTGCGAGAGCTGTGTTAGTTCGGTCTTTACGAAAGCATGTAAAATGTTTTGGCGAATATGGGTTAGAAGATACAAGATTATTTTCCTGTAGACATGTAATTTCGGGACAGTGTTCTGATTGAATGATATTGAATATTGGTAAGCGATGGAAAATTCCATCAGTATTCCACTGTAAAATTGAGTTGAATGTTATGTTTCAGTTGAAGAGAGATCACTCTCAGTAGTAGCTTCTTCACCGAGAAAACGTATCAGTAAGGTTTTTAGCCTTGTAAAACGATGTTTTGTGGCTCTGTCTGGAATATATTGATAAGAGACGGAAAGCAAGTTTATGAGGCCAAAGAAATCAGATGTGAATTCTTTAACAATTTCGATAGGAGATTGGCTGCCTTGAATATTTTCAATAAGCATCATTAATTGGTCATAGCTTAAAATGGACGGTGTTGATTGTTTACTTAGATATGATTTAAGCGATTCCGGGATAGGTAATGAGCGTTTAGGTTTTTTATTCTTTTGAGTTTTGGTTTTATGAGGCTCAGCAGGAAGAAGAAATGTTTGATTATCAACAATATTTTCGACAGGTGGAGATAATGTTTCCTCTATGGTTCGTTTGGTGGAGGGACAAGGTGATTCTTTCGTAATCGCTAGTCAAGTCTGTGAAATTATCTCTATATTTTCGGCTGTAGCAGAAGATTCCAGTGGAGTATTTTCGATAGTTTTTAAATCTTGGGTTGCTTCAGAAACGGGCTGTATAATTTCCACTGATGTAGAGTTAGAGGTGTTTGGTGTGGATACTTGTAGAAATATTTCGGTATTTTTATTTTGATCATTATTAGAAGTTTGGTCTACTTGATTACCAGCATTGGCAGGAGAGTCAGAAGATTGAACAGTAGGGGGGTCTAAGGGTCCTGAAGGCTGAGAAGAAGAATTTTTATTGCTTGAACAGTTACTAGCAATGTGACCGATTTGGTTACAGATATAGGATGTCATACTATCCTGCGAAATGAATATTCTATTATTAGTATTATCATAATTTAGAATATTTTATATTTTATATGGCTATATTCTGGAAGAGAGGCACTGATCTTTAAGAAAGTGACTGAGAAACTAAGTTTAGGACGAGATGTTTTATTTCTTGGATGATTACTTCGTGCGGGATACTTGGACAAACATTTGATAGCACTATTCTTTCTGCAGGAGTTATGAGCCTTCAAGTCCTGACTATTTCCCCATGTAGCGCTATAGAACCATAGTTTTTCATAAAATACTTAACAGCTTGCTTGCTACTTAAATACATGTGTATTCGATTATTAGATAGGCGAGACGAGAAGAAGATATTTTTGGGATTTATTAAGTTACCTAAACAAATAAGGTAATCTTGAAGTGGTGTATTATTATTAGCGCTAAAAAGTATTGCGTTTTCTTTTCCTGGGAAGAAATTTTGCTGTGCAACTGCGGTAGAATCAGATTTATTCGCTGGGACATTCTGTATAGTAACATCTGATGACATATTGATAATTTATTTACGGTACTACCGAAACTAATTACTTTCGTTTATTGCAAAAAACAAACTGGTAAATTGTTTATAATCCATAAACCTGTGTCTATTTACAATAACTGCTGTAGTAGACAGGAATATAAACTAACAAAACTGGTTTAAATACGCAAATATACGATTAAATAATACATGTGGTATAAAACTTACAGTTTAAAGTTAGTTTGATCACTTTAACTATAATTAAACACTGGTAGTTTCACTGGTAATAGAAAAAATATTAAGAGCCGAGACGTGTTTACAGCTCTTTAACTTTTTCGGTACTTATAAAAATATTTCTTTGCAGATAAATCCAAAAAAAATTGCAGACGATATGTATTGAAGGAATTTGATAAAGTGGAGCACTATTGCATATTATAAAGTGCTAGTCAAAAGTCCGTACCCCCCCTCGTATCTTTTGAACGGTTATACTTATAATAGTGAATTTGGAGGGAGGAAATAAACGGACGTAGGCTTCTCTAATGAAGGAACTTCTCTAGTAGATCAAATGAAAGTAGACATCAAATTATCAGATCTTTTTTTCCAAAACTGGAAATGCTAAATAGATTATTTATTTCCAATTCTTATTCAATCACACTAATTAGTAAAATCTTGTTTAAAATAGTCCATAATAAAGTCTTAACACCTTACCCCGAGACTAACAATGTTGATCCTGATGGCTCAGACTATAATAGGATAGGTTGTAGTATTGTGAAGATGAACCTCGCTAGGGGTAGGAATACACTAAGTACTCATAATATGTTTATTTAATCACTATTACGCTAGTAACTAGTTGGTGTGCTTAAAGTAGAACCATCTGCGAGTGCATCTGGATTAAGAATGATATTTAATTAACGAATCAATTAGAAAATCCGATGCCTTCGTGTATAAGTATATAAACAAATATATTGCCGACTCAGCTTGACCATGACATACGAAACTGGTGCTTCTAACAAATCTAGGTCACCTACTAAAATGTAAACAAATGTGTATGTTTTGGTTTCGTTTCTAGTACATTTAAGAATTAAATGAGTATGTCTTGATCTCAATATTGGATGTTGATAAACCTTTACATCCATCCCCTTCGGGAAATTCTCTGACTACATGCAAGGAAGAAAATATTGTTGTGCTCCACCAACTGATTACTTTAAAAGATTTATACAAATATATACAAATACAAAATACAAATATAATATATACAAATATGCAGCTTATTACCCTATAAAAAAATTGCCATCAAACATCGTCTATTCTTACTTATTACTTCCTTATATCTCGCGAAATTCTACCCTCAGAAATTGTAATGTATATTTTACCTTTTCCCGATTTAAAATAAAATTATAACTTTAATTCTTACATTTGAACTTACTTTTTAATTATACTTCTTTCACTTTTAAAATAATTATTTGACTTTCTGACCTTTTACATATTCTTCAATTAAAAAAAATTCTCCGTTTTCTTCCTCTTCTTCTTCACTTGTACTTTACTAATACATATTTTCATTTTCTTTATACTTAGTACTTTTTTCGTAGTGTACTATTAAACATATTTCTTTATTAAACTCGTATTTACTTCACATATTCTTCCTTTTCTAACCCTTACCTACTCGGCGGGTTTTTCGCAGCTTTAAATCCTTGTATTTGCTTCCGGTCCTTTTGCACGTCCTTAGTCGTGGGAAGGTTTGTTCCAAAAAGACAAAATGGATAGTTATGCGCTTAAAAAAATCTTCTACATTTTGCATCCCTAAATTCCTGTCTGATCCGAACTGCTCAGTCTTGATGGGAGTCGATTAGCTTCAAAACATGAAATGAGCATGCTAAAATCTTCTGATGTTCATTTTGTACCTTTTTCCTTGACAAAAGTTGGTTTTATATTGTTTATATTGTTAATTAACTTTGCTTCTAATATATTAAAAATCATTTGTCTCCTTAATTAACCATAAAACATAAAAATTATATTTATACCAAAATTCACCCGATATTAAAAAGTTGAAATCAAAACTTAAAACAAAATCAAAAACAAAAAGAATTATTATCTAAACACTTCAGTGTTCAATAATGAAAAAAAAAAATCGAAAGAAAGTGTTAATAAAAATAGACTACATTCTGTTGAAAAATATGATGAAAATTCTCTAAGAAAATCTTAATAATTCTCTAAGAAAATCTTAATCCTAACAATAAATCTGGTTCTGGGCTAAAAATTTAATGTTTAACCCCGATGACGGGGTCTCTAATACGCTCACTTTAAATAGATATTATTTAATACCTTATATCAAAGATATTAACTACGAGGTTGACTAGAATGCTAAATAATTTAGAAAGTTACAATAACAACAGTGATAATCATGTTAAAATAAATGTGGCTCTCAGATCAGCTTTAAAAATTAACAAGTTTTTTTCTTCAAAAATTTAGGATAAAACAGAAATAGGTATGCTTAATAATATTCTTTACAAAATTCCCTGTTTTTCTTGTAATAAATCGTACATTGGTCAAACTTCTCAATTACTAAAATCTAGGATCACTCTCCATAAATTTGATTTACGTCTTCAGCCCGACCGTTGGGCATTAGCTAAACACGTCCATTTCACAGGTCATTCCATAGACTTTGAAAACACCATCGTTCTTCATCAAGGAAACAACAAATTCAAAAGAGAATTTATCGAAATGTTCTGTATCTTTGTTACAATTAATATAAACATTAATGTAACATGTTTAATTTGTGTTTAAGCTTAATTTCAAACTTCTTAAAATATTTCTCACATTTTCAAATTATATTTACTCGTTGTAGTCACCGTGGGCACTATTTCATCGCAACTGGTTCTGTTAATAGGTAAAATAAATTCTTTTAAACTATTCAATTTGAAGATTTAGTTGATTAGTCTATGTGAGCTGCTCAAAGGCGATTGTAAGTACTTAGTGTTAGCTTCGTTTTTTCTTTATTAAGGTAATTTTTTTCCTTTCGTTTTCTTTTAGAAAAATCGCCAATCAGGTTAGGGGGTGAGCCCTGTATTCGTTAAGGCCGTTAAGTAGCCTAATCCAGTCTCTGGATATATTTTGTGGATTACCTGCTACCGTTATTATAATTATATTTTGGATGAAGTGACGAATGTGTCCATATGGTTTCTTGTTTCTTCCCGTATTGAGGACATTTGGTAGGAGTTTAGGTTAGCATATGGATTTTATGGTTTCTACCCGGCTTTGAGCCCGATTTTTTAATGTTTGTCTGGATCCACCCACGTGTTGTGGAGCATGGCAGATATATCCAAGTTAAGTAAAATATAGTGTGTTAATTTTACGAGCCTGTTGGGATTTAATCTGAATTTTTATTGCAAGTTCTTTTAAATATATTTATAGCTATTCTGTGCCTGGGATGCGTTAGCATATGGTCATTTTTATTAAGTTAATTTTTATCGAGTCCGCAGGCAAAAAATTATCTCATAATTTTTTTGTCTGGTCGGGTCGTTATAAGCGATTCAAAGGTTCAATATAACCAATCAACTTTGTAATTAACTTTGTTAATAATATAATATAAAGAAAGATTTGTAAATTTTTGAATTAAAAAATTATTTCATATGTTTTTTTGTAACTTTTGATTGAGCATTCAGGAATTTATCCTTATCAATAAAAGGATGTTGTTCTGAAGTTATTTTCTTGTGGCATTTTTACAATTATAACTATTTATAATGGGAAATAAGCCACAATATTATTAAGAACTGATTTTTATTAACGTTTCGACGCCCAAATCGGGTGCCGTTGTCAAAATACAAAATATTACTAGTATTAATAGTAAATAGTATTAATATCCTTTTATTGTTATAACTATTTATAATGGGAAATAAGCCACAATATTATTAAAAACTGATTTTTATTAACGTTTCGACGCCCAAATCGGGTGCCGTTGTCAAAATACAAAATACTACTAGTATTAATAGTAGTATTTTGTATTTTGACAACGGCACCCGATTTGGGCGTCGAAACGTTAATAAAAATCAGTTTTTAATAATATTGTGGCTTATTTCCCATTATAAATAGTTATAACAATAAAAGGATATTTTTATTTTTCAATAAATACAGGGTGTCCAGAAACTCTACCGACAAACAAAGACAGGAGATTCCTCAGATAATTTTAAGACATTTTCACCCAATTCACTTAGTCCGAAAATGCTTCCTAAGGGAGCTAGAGCTATTTGAAGATGGCGTCTGGTAATTAGTTTTTCTTAAATACCTTCGGAACGCTCCTATTTAGAAAAACAAAAATTGGTATGCTTATTTATCTTCCAGAGATAAATCGATTTCATCTATTGCAAATTTCTAGTACCGGTCATAGGCGTCTGTTTTGGGTAGGACAACGGTTACTTTATCGCATAATTTTTTGTCTTTAACTTTTAAGCATTTTTGACACTAGATTATTAAATGATGAGGTACTCTAGTAGTAAAAGTTCCTCTTGATTTAAGTTGGTAAAATACACCGTTTTTTTCTCAAAGATTTTTTTTTTTTAATTCAAGAGACGAAAAATTTTCAAATCGATTTTTCTAGAAAACGGTGTGTCCTACCGACTTAAATCAAGAGTACCTTTTAGTACTAGCATACCTCACAATTTAATCATCCAAAGTGAAAGATGCTTAAAATGTAAAGATAAAAAAGTTATGCGATAAAATAACAGTTACTCTACCCAAAACGGACGCCTATGACCGGTACTATAAATTCGCAATGGATGGAATCGATTTGTCTCTGGAAGATAAATATGCGTACAAATTTTTGTTTTTCTAACTAGAAGCGTTCTGGAGGTATTTAAGAAAAACTAGTTACAAAAAGCCATTTTCAAAGAGCTCTAGCTCCCTTAGGAAATATTTTCGGACTGGGTGAATTTGGTTAAATTGTCTTAAAATTACCTGAGTAATCTCCAGTCTTCGTTTGTCGGTAGAGTTTCTGGACACCCTGTATACAGGGTGAGGCAAATAAAGGGCCTATTAGAAATATCTCGAGAACTAAAGGAAACAGAATCATGAAAATTGGAATCAACGGGTTTTGAAGGATGATCTATTAAATGAAAATATTTTCATTTCTTTGCAACTTCCGGTTATACCGGAAGTTGCTTATAACTTCGTTTTTTTAAATGGGACACCCTGTATATTTTTACATTTTTGGATTCTCTTTGATGTCTTATTCCTTAAAATATCAGGTTTTGTAATATTATACAGGGTATTTTAAAAGATAATTACGTTTTTTTTATTAATTTCGTAGCAAAATGAACACCCTGTAGAATTGTACTAGTTTGACATCTAAAACTCTACTTACGTTCAAATGATTTTTAATATACTCTACTATTGTTAAGAATCATTAGTATAGCTAAATTTCTAATTTTAGTTTACAGGGTTGGTCAAAACTCGGAATGAGTATTTTCTGAGTTTTCTTAAACGGAACACCCTGTATTTTAGTATTGTAATGAAATGGTATTTTATGGTACTTTTTTATTTCTTAAGCATTCCCTATCCCTAACTGCTTTAATTTTTGCTTAATTGTTAATCGCACCAACAATTTTAACTAGGTAGGTGTTTTGATAGCTAAACCATTATTGGTAATTTTAAGGACCAGTCTGGATTAATATGTATTTATTTCTGAAAAATTATTTGGGATTGAGTATTTTCACGGCCAACCTAATAAAATTTTACGTATTTTTTGTTGCAATTAATGTTTAGCTTGAATCACCAATAACTCACACACTAAAGCAATTAGGTATAGGGAATGCTTAAGAAATAAAAAAGTACTATTAAATATCATTTCATTACAATACAAAAATACAGGGTGTTCTATTTAAGAAAACTCAGAAAATACTCATTCCGAGTTTCGACCAACCCTGTATGCTAAAATTAAAAATTTAGCTATACTAATAATTCTTAACAATAGTAGAGTATATTAAAACTCATTTGAACCTAAGTAGAGTTTTAGATGTCAAACTACTACAATTCTACAGGGTGTGAATATTGCTACGAAATTAATAAAAAAACGTAATTATCTTCTAAAATACCCTGTATAATATTACAAAACCTTATATTTTAAGAAAGAAGACATCGAGGAGAGTCCAAAAATGTAAAAATATACAGAGTGTCCCATTTAAAAAAACTAAGTTATAAGCAACTTCCGGTATAACCGGAAGTTGAAAAGAGATGAAAATATTTTAATTTAATAGATCATCCTTCAAAACCCCTTTATTCCAATTTTCATGAATATGTTGCCTTTAGTTCTCGAGATATTTCTAATAGGCCAGTTAACTGCCTCACCCTATATAGTGTTCATTTTTTATAAAGGTATTTGTTTTATTTTTTGTATCTAGCCCAGGACGTATTTGGTCAATAAGAATCTAAGAACCATAAATATTATTTTTTTGAGTTTTGGTTTAAAGTAGATATTTATTCAAATTTAAGTACTTTGATGGTGTTCTCCGGGTACAATCCTTTTAATAATTGAATACCTGGCGCCCTTAAAGAATATTTATTGGTGAATGGATTCTATTAAACCTCTTGAGGAAGAAGCAATTTCCCTAAGAGTAGACTCCACTTAGAGATTTAAGAGTACTCAGTAAACTTTTAGTTTCATAGCCGGAGCTTTAAAACTTTTTTCAGTTTTGGGTAGTAAATTTTTTATTCCACAACATCTTCCTTAATGATTCCTCTATCAATGTTAAAGGTGACATCAAAAATCTGAGTGATAATATAACCTTCTACTCAGATCAGATAGTAGTCATATAGACTAAGAGCCGCTATAGGTGAAATTTCTTAATCACTTTAGGCACGATGGGACCCTATAACTTAAATAGTAGAACCTAACAGAAAACGTTTGAACACTGTGCCGTCACTTTTCAGTGACACATGCGTCGACAGTGGTGCATCAAACTTTCCACATATGGACGGGATAAATAAATTAAAAGTTACCCTCCCTTACCAACAGAATTAAATTTTTTTTTATTTTTTTAAGTTTTATGTGACTAACACATAGAATTCAGCGTAATTTTAGCCCACCACCACCTTACCCCTGCCCCCACCATCAAAAACTTCATTTTTGGTTTTTATTTTTTTTTGGTGGGACGCAATCAATTTAAAAACTTCAAAAAATTCACACGCATAGCTGAGGCTTTTATAAAACATGCCTATTTTTTTATAGACCCATAGATAGAGTGTACATAACCTCAAAAAATTAAAAGGAATTTTTTTTTCAAAAAAGCGTATAACTTTCTTTGAAGAATAGCTGCAGATCTAATTTTTTCTTATTCTTGTGTGTTTTATCAAACACTATATTCTATTTTTTTTTCAGATTTTTACGAGGGGCTCCCCACCTTCAAAAATCCGAAAAACTGTTTTTTGGGGGATTTTGGGGGATTTTCCCTATTCTATAAACTTCATAATATATCAAATCAGTTTTGTTTTTATAGGTTATATATAACTTGAAGTAACTGAGTCCTTTAGAATATTTAAAAATCAGAAAAACACGTTCAAACCCCCCAAAACCCCCTTAAAAAAAAGTTTTTTGGATTTTTGAAAGTGACCAGCGTTACAGAAAAATCTGAAGAAAATCAGAAATATAATGTTTGATAAAATACACAAGACTAAGAAAAAATTAGATCTGCAGCTATCCCAAAAAAAAGTTATATACTTTTTTCCAAAAATAAAATTTTAAATTTTTTTTGAGGTTATGTACACTCAACTTACAGGTCTATAAAAATAGACGTGTTTTATAAAAGGCTTAAATATGCGTGTAAATTTTTTGAAACTTTAAAATTGATTGCATCCCTCCAAAAAAAAATAAAACCGAAAAATAAAATTTTTGATGGTGGGGGCAGGGAGAAGGGGGTGGTGGGTTAATATTACGATGAATCTCATGTTTTAATCACATAGAACTTAAAAAAATGAAAAAAAATGAAATTCTGGTAATGAGGGAGGGTATTTTTTTAATTTATGTATCTCGTCCATAAGTGGAAAGTTTGATGCGCCACTGTAGACGCATGTGTCACAGAAAAGTGACGGCATAGTGCTCAAACGTTTTCTTTTAGGTTCTACTATTTAAGTTATAGGGTCCCGTCGTGCCTAAAATGATTAAGAAATTTCACCTATAGCGGCCCTTAGTCTAATATATCGAGTTTATAATTATGATTCCAACTGATAATATGATATTCCAACTAACTGATAATATGCAGAATCAATAATATTAAATCTTATAATAAAATAGTTATTTATGAAACAGTTCGTGAAGTATGCTTTTTGCGAACGCACACGATGTTTAGAGCACGAGTGACAGCGGAGCGAGTTCTATACATCGCGTAAGTTCGCAAAAAGTACTTCATGCACAGTTTCATACAATATTTTATCTACGATAAACAAATAAAAAACTGTAACATTTCGTCACTGAAATTCAATTCTATTCTACAATTTTTAGAAATTTGACTAAAAACTTCTTTCAAACCACAAAACTGTCAAAACTCTGGTTGTAATTTATTACTCACATGTCATCACCATGACAACGCGAAAGTTAAGGATATTTGATTATATGAAAGTGTGCCAAAAACAGTGCGAATAAGTAAATCCCATTTAAAATAGATTGTTACTCCACGCACACTTTAAATCCTTCACGCACTGTTATCTGTAATGACAGTTTTCGTTTTCACAAACTAAAAACTTATACATAATATGAGATAGAGTAGATAAAAAAAATTTTTTGGTATAATTTAATTTTTGTTGGAAATAAAGTGTAGCACAATTAGCTATTTTAATAATTTAAAGAAGCTCTCTAAAGACAATATTCTAAAATAATGCAAGCTTACGTCGTATTTTTTAACCCCGTTTATTTTAAAAATCTATTCCTTCAATAAATAGAAACGTATGCCATATTATTATACAAAGTGTCCCGAACAGATTGGTCATAAATTATACCACAGATTCTAGGATAACAAATAGGTTAACTGAACTTCACTTACCTATATCCAATAGTGCACACAAAAAAGTTAAAGCCCTTTGAAGTTACAAAATGAAAAATGGACATTTGGCATTCTTATGGCAGGATCATCTTAAAAAAACAGTGACATTTGTACACCCCATAAAAATTTTATGGGATTTTGCTCTCATAAACCCCCCAAACTTTTGTGTACGTTCCAAGTGAATTATTATTGTGGCACCATTAGGTAAACACAATATTTTTAAAACTTTTTTGCGTCTTAGAATTTTGATGCGGTTCTTTTTTAATAGGTTTACATAACAATTTTATGGGGGTTTCGTTCTTTTAAACCCCCAAATGGGGAAGAAATGGACAAATGAAGTCGAATCGTTAGATTTCAAAAAGTCTAGCCGTAAAGCGTGGTCGCTCCTAAGAAAACTCGGAAGTGACAAGCTGGCAACACGACAAATCCACGACTTCAACCCTAATAAAATTGCATCACATATAGTTGCCACCTCCAGAGGAGCATGTGATAAAAAGTTTACCACTACTATAAAAAGGGAGCTTAAACATCTAAAAGCTGCCTGTCCATCAGATACAGAGTACTCCGCACCGTTCACTCCAGAAGAAGTCTCAAACGCCATCAAAGACATTAAACCTAACAAAGCTCCTGGTACATATGGTATACCTCCCGAATTTCTGATCCATTGTGGGAAATTTGCAAAAACCTGGTTGTCTAAATTCTATACAGATATACTCAAAACAGGTAACCTACCAAACATCTTTAAACAAACAAAAATCATAGCCATTCTAAAACCTGGAAAACCAACAGAAAACCCAGCGAGTTACCGCCCCATCGCTTTACTCAGTTCAGCTTACAAGCTCCTCGAAAGACTGGTCCTGAACAGAATCGGCCCAAAACTACTTCAAAAAATACCAATTGAACAAGCAGGATTCAGGCCTCAACGAAGCACCACTGACCAAGTGCTCTCTATAACTACATACATAGAGGCAGGTTACCAAAGAAAACTGAAGACGTCTGTGGCATTCATCGATTTATCCGCTGCATATGACACGGTTTGAAAAGATGGCCTCATCTATAAGCTCCTGAAAATAATCCCCTGCAAAGCAACCGCCCGACTCATAAATACTATGCTGAGCAGTAGAAACTTTCGTGTAACCATGGGAACTACAGTGAGCAAACAGAGAACGCTTAACAACGGCCTCCCCCAGGGCTCCGTACTTGCACCGCTGCTATTTAGTATGTATATAGCTGATATGCCCCTACCAGATCTAAAAAATTTGGATAAGCAGACGACTGGGCACTTGCAACTCAAAACTCCTTAATACAAAACTTCGAGGTAATCCTAACGGAAGATCTGGAACGCCTGGTTAAGTACTTTAAACAATGGAGACTTAAACCTAACCCCAAAAAAACCGAGGTTAGCTGTTTTCACCTGAACAACAATATGGCCCACACAAAACTTAAAGTGTACATTGATAACCAACTGCTCACGCACAACTATAATCCCAAGTACCTCGGCGTCACCCTGGACAGAATACTCTCCTTTAAGAAACATCTTGAGAACACCGCAGCAAAGTTGAGAACCCGTAACAACATCATACAGAAGCTTTGCGGGACTACATGGGGCTCAACAGCAAGTACACTTCGGTGTTCAGCCCTTGGACTCGTATACTCCGCAGCTGAATACTGCTCCCCTGTTTGGCTGAACAGCGTTCACACAAAAATTATAGATACTCAGCTCAATGTCACCATGCGTCTCATATCTGGAACGATCAAGTCTATACCTGTGGAGTGGCTTCCACTACTGAGCCACATACCTCCACCTAACCTTCGTCGTCAGCATGCTCTGCTTAGAGAATTCCAAAAGCTGCTTAACAACCCGCAGTTACCTATACACACATATGTCGCCGACGCTAACTCACATCGATTGCGCTCCAGAAAACCTCCGACTAGAGATGCAATAAACTTGAGTTCCAACAATTTCCAAATGAACTCCCAGTGGAAGAACATGCAGAGCGACAGACCGAACCTAATAATGAGAAACACACCATGCATCACAGAAACTCCACCAGGTTTTGACCTCCCCCGAAAATCATGGTCAACTCTTAACAGGATAAGAACGGGTCATGGAGTCTGCGCAGATTCCCTTTATAAATTGAAAATGAGAACCTCTGCTGAGTGCGACTGCGGCGCCGAGAAACAGACCATCCAGCATATGATTGCCGAATGCCCTCGGAGAAAGTATGATGGAGATCCTCTGGACTTCGCCTCTGCAACACCAGCGTCGATTGAATATATTAATACATTAGATGTTAGACTATAACATATGTGTGATAATGTTGTGTATTAAATTGCCATACGCTAAAAAAAAAACCCAAATGTTTGTGTACGTTCCAATTAAACTTTTATTGCAGTACCGTTAGTTAAACACAGTGTTTTTAAAACTTTTTTGCCTATTAATATTTTTTTTATATTATAAAAAGGTAATTTATAAATTTTTCATATTATTACCAGGTCTCTATAATCGTACTTAACCATATACAAATATGTGGTGGATTTGACAAATATTATTCAAAATATCTCGATAAAAACTGGCTTATCGCGAAAGTACTAGAAGGCAAAAAGTTTAAAAACAGTATGTTTAACTAATAGTACCACAATAATAATTTAATAGGAACATAAACAAAAGTTTAGGGGTTTTAAGGGAACAAAACTCCAATAAAATTTTTTTGGGGTGCAAAAATTTCACTATATTTTTTTAAGGTACTCCTACCATAACAATGCTACATGTCCATTTTCAGTAAAAATTCTCTAATAGTTTTCGAAATATTGGAAAAAATGTATTTTCATTTTGTAACTTCAAAGGGCTGAAGCTTTTTTTATGTGCACATTTGTACTAAGGTAAGTAAGGTTCAATCAACCTATTTTTGAACACAGAATCTGTGGTATAATTTATAACCAATCTTTTCAAGACACCCTGTATAATGGGCATGTAGGGAGAACTTCAACTGAAGTTTCCCTAACTAAATGTTCAATACTGTGAGAATATAAGCTTTATTAACGTCTAAATATAGCTTGCTATCTATTTCGGTCGGATCTTAAAATCTAGTCAAACAATTATTGTTATTATTGAAAATAAAATATATTCAAGCGATAGAACGCATTTCTAGAAGATGTAAACATTTTAAAACTTCAGGTAGACTAATGGCACGAAAACGATAATTAATAAATTGTTTTCGTTCATAGTAATCGAATTAGATGGCACCATTGTACGCTTATAAATTGAGTGGGAAACATTCAGGAGACGTTTGTTGGTTCGCTATAGAAATGTGACAGATAGTTAATATTGCCCCAAGCTGCATCCTTTACTACAATATAGTCAATTTAAATATTTGAGTTATTTATGCTTAGTGAGTCTCTATAAAAATATAGTTTTTCCCCTACAACTGAAGAAAAAGTGTTCTATCCTATTTTTAGATACTCATGTTTGCCTATCTTTAATTTTAGTTTACAAATAATTCACTAGCACTTAAACTCACACTAAATGGATCCAATTCGTTTATGTACACTATCTGCAAAGCTACTTTCGCAATTTTCCGATTTTATTCAAATAATTTGTTTTCCGATGACAAAGAATTTGTTCTTGAAAAGAAACCTACTGTCGGAAACAATATATATTCACGCAGATACGGGGAGCGTCTGTTCTCAAAAGAATCGATGTGGCGATGAGTAACATATTATGTAAAGTTTAAAAGGAAGCTCAAACCAAACAAAACAAAAGTTTTCCACTCGCTTTAAAACGCATCCTGTATTCTATATCGTCGACTTTGTTGGTGGTTTCGAACGTCTTAAATCAGTTTTCCTTTTGAAGTGTTTCGAAAGTTTACCCTGTCTTACGTTCGAATAATAATATTTTCAATTATAGCTAAACGGCAACTACTTACTCTTAGGTTATATTGTTTTTTGTAAAATAAAAAAATATATTTAGTTGTAACATTTGTAACGTAATAAACGTCACATCTTTGTTATTTTATATTTAAATAATTATTTTAAACTATTTTCTTTACACTCAAAAAAATTTGGTTCGTAATATTGATATACAGTGATTATTGAATAGTATTTCGTTGTAACAACAATTTTATTTTTTGTTTCAACGAACTTTTAGACAATAATCAATATATTTGGTTATTGTCACAATGATTGAATAATAATTGTGAAAATAACTAGAGTACATTAATCAATAACACTAAATTTATTCAGACAATAAGTTAGTTTCGTATATTTAATAAATAATGGTAATTCTGGCAGCAAAGCACTTTCTTGATTTCGTAGATGATAAGTAATTACTTTGGTTTATCGTGACAATGTACATATTTCATTAAAACAATGTACAAGTGTTGTTAATATAGAGCAATATTTGATTATTCCATAAATGCAAATATAATTAATCGAAGTAGGACAATCAGTTTCGTTCTTTGCAATTCGGAAAGGCCCAAAATATGATACCTGGGGAAATCGGAGAGAAGAAGATACGGCACTACTGATGAAGAGGAAAAAACCTTCGAAACCGGTATAGCCTCTTCCTGCACTCTCCGATTTAACCAGAGTATTATGCAGCTGCTGCATTTTCGTGTTGCAAAGAAATTGAAAATGTTTATAATTTTATAATTTATTCAATCCATTGGGATTTTTTAAGATTTTAGTAAATTATACCTATTACCAGAGAACAATAACCACAGAGAAACGACACGCCTTTGATCTTTGGTGGCTAAGCCGCCAACGACACTTAAAGCAACCAGACCGACCATCGAAGTAATAGTCAGTGGGCATATCACACAATATAAATTCGTAAATAAAAATAAACACTTATGTTGACTTTCAATAAATTAATATAGAATATTGCACCGAGAAAAAAGTTGCGTACAGGGCCGGCTTTTGTTGGCATTCTTTATAATAATGGAATTATTTTTGATTTACAAAAGGTTGCAAATATATCGCACAATGCAAAGTAATGATGAAAATCATATTGATTGGAACCATAAATAAAAATACCTTTTTGTTTATCCTGATTTTGGCATTGAAAGACCAATAATAAAATATACCTATTTATTACGGTAGGTGTGGTTTTCACTGATTGTTTTTGGCTTGGGCTGATACAAGATATAATTTGTTCGTCGAGGTATTTCCTAATAAATTATATTTTTTAATATAGGTTATCGAAAGATAACACAGCCATTGTAACGGCTACAGAAATGTCACAAACTCTGAAAGTTCCAATTCTCTTTGGGTGACAAATGTTCGTTATCGATAACAAGAAACTTTATGTTGAAATCGAATGTCGATATTGTTCTTGTCTTGGAAACCTATCAAAAGTACAGTTTTCCTTTAAAGTCGAATATCGGAGCAAACGAATAAATACCCAAGAAGTACTGTAAGAGTATATTTCTATAAATATAAATATGTAACAATCTAAATTTGTAACATTACATACACTATACATTCAGTATCATTGTAAATCCAGGATGTCCACCCGTATAAAATGGCGGATTACATATTTTTTCACAACTACTTCAACATGGGTATCAAATGAAAGGGTTTGACTATTAATAAAGAGTTCATTATAGAAAATCCAAAATGGCCGCCAAAAAATGGTGGGTTACATATTATTTAATTTCACAACTACTTCAATATGGGTATCAAATGAAAGGGCTTGACTACTAATAAAGAGTTCATTATAGAAAATCCAAAATGGCCGCCAAAAAATGGTGGGTTAGATATTTAATTTCACAACTACCTCAATATGGATATCAAATGAAGGGGCTTGATTAGTAGAAAAGAGTTCATTATAGAAAATCCAAAATAGCTGCCAACAGAATAGTGGATTACATATTTTCGTTGGCATACTGTTATATCCCCATCTACTGTTTTTTTATTTTTATTGACTTCTAAAAGGCATTTGATCGTAGTAAATATTTTATATTGATCGAGGTTTTAAGAATCATTGGCAAGATTTTCCCAATTATCGCCCCAATTATGTTTCCAACAATTTTTAGTTTGAATAGTATTTTGATTTTGTTTGCGTCGTGTAAATCAGAAATTGTCGTGTATAGAACTCCTTATATATTTTAATTTCGTAAAAATAGGATATCTTGGAATGCGATGACACCCGGACAACATCTGTTTTGACCTGGTTGGCCCTTCGGAGACTTGCGTCTGTTATGAAAAATACATGCACTGACACCAAATTTATTATTTTTATTTTGAAATAGGTATCCTTTGGTTGGCAGAGCAAAGTTTAGTTTTTTTATGCATTACGTAGGGGTAATGTATACAAGGAAATGAATCACTTTCTTCATGATTTATTATCAATAATATTTAATCAAGTCAAATTAAGACTATTAGATACCTAATAACTAATATGTAAAAATTACAAAGCAATAACAATTACCTGTTATTATTCTTAGGAAATCTAAATAAACTTATTTCTCTTCCTGTCGCAGAGGAACATCCGTGAACCACACACGAGTAACCAGACATTTTAACTATTATAATTATTATTATATAAATGCTCAAACTTGTTAAGTCAAATATTTACCATACACGCCTACGGACTATCGTAAAACAACCAGAGTGGCAGAATTAGCTGGAATTTGAATGTGTTGGGAACACTTAAAGCAACCAGGTTCGCGCATGCGTCTTCAAAAACGGTACACGTTTTGAGTACGGTCGTGTCATTTCTCTGTGGTTATTGTTCTCTGCTATTACATAGAAGTGGTTCGTTATCGTTATTTTTAGCAAACAGCGATCGAAAATAGGCCTGAACGAACCACCAACACCTGAAATGACAACAAATGAAGAAATAAATATTGAAGAAGCAGAGATAACGGAAGCATTAAGGAAATTAAAAAATAGAAAATCACCAGGAGAGGACAGAATATCGAATGAACTCCTAAAGTATGGAGGACAAGACCTGACCAAACAATTATTAAAATTAATCCAAAAAATAATAGAATAAAACAGAATACCACAAGAATGGAGATCAAGCATCCTAATACCTCTCTTCAAAAAGGGAGAAAAATCGGACCCGGAGAATTACACAGGAATTAATTTATTAAACACAACACTAAAATTAACGACCAAAGTGATAACAAACAAACTGAATAAAATTATAACATTAGCAGAAGAACAACAAGGTTTTAGTTCGGGAAGATCATGCACCGACGCTATATTTATAATGGGGCAGATTCAAGAAAAATCGTTAGAATACAACAAACCGGCATACTTATGTTTGGTGGACCTTAAGAAGGCATTTACAGGGTCAAATTAAAGGACGTTATCTATTTATTGTACGCAAGAGAGGTACCTCTAGGACTAATTAAAACGACCGAAAATATCTACCAGAACAACACAATAAAAGTAAAAGTAGATGAAGAACTAATTGACCCAATTGAAGCTGGCAATGGGATAAGACAGGGAGATTCCCTGAGTCCTCTGTTGTTCAACCTGATCATGAACGAAATAATAAAAAAAGTAAGAACAAAAAAAGGATACCAAATGGGAGAAAAACAACTTAAAATAATCTGCTATGCAGACGACGCAATACTAATCTCTCAAAGTGAAGATGATTTACAACATATGCCGTATGCTGCACGAATTTAATATAACCGCTAGAAAATTTAACATGTTAATTTCCCCAAAAAAGCCTAAATGCATGGTTATAACAGCAGATCTAATAAGGTGTAAATTGGAGCTGAAGGGTCAAATAATAGAACAAGTCATGGAGTTTAAATATCTAGGCATCACACTATGCAGCTACGGAAAGCTCGAAACAGAAGTGGAAGATCAGGTGAATAAAGCAAACAGAGCCGCAGGTTGCCTGAATGAAACAATATGGAGAAATAAGTACATCGGAAAAGAAGTGAAAGGCAGAATTTACACAACAGTTATCAGACAAATAATGACATACGCGGCAGAAACACGACCTGACACAGAAAGGACAAAAATAATGCTAGAAACAGCAGAGATGAAAACATTGCGAAAAATCGATGGTAAGACGCTGTGAGATAGAGCTAGAAGTGCAGATATACGAAGGAGATGCAAGTTGGACAACATTAATAACTTGGTGAAAAGCAGAAGAGTAGAATGGAACGACTACATAAGCCGCATGACAGCAAATAGAGTAGTAGGTAAGGACGGCGAGAGACGGTTCCCCAATATGAAGACGATCAGTGGGAAGACCACGAAAAAGATGGAATGACAACGTACTGGAGGCACATTGAAAAACAGACATAGTAATGTCTATATAAAAAGAAGAAGAAGAAGACATAGAACTGGTTGTACTTCATGTTACAGTTTGTGTAACTATATGGTATACAGCCAGGTATACATATAATCATAGTTGATTAATGTATTATTTTACGATAGTATTTCAATTCTCTGTGGTAGTTTATTGGCACACAATTGGCGCACAACGTGATCACCAATTTTTTTATTAAACATATGCCCTCGATTTTTAAAAGTCGTCTCATAATTTCTTACTCTCGGTTTTTAATTTAGTATTTCTTCAGGGTATCGTTTTTCGTTCAATCCGTTTATATATTATGTTGCTTCTACTTTATTCTGTTTTCTAATTTTATTATTTATTGCTTTATTAGCAGCTTAACAGGTTGATTACCATGACATGATGCAAGGGCAATATTCTATAGCCGCGAGAATCAACAAGATTGATTTTTGCTTGTATTTTTATATACAGGATAAAATATTTGTAGCTGGAAGGATATTTTTTTTCACTATTGTGACAGTAAGTTTGTTAATAGAGCCATCAATAAAAAAATGAGAAGAAACAAACAAATTTTGCAAAAAAGAACCAAAGCCACTAACCCTGAAACAGTCGCGCTCACTTCTGTCACGTCAGCAGTCACGCGTTAGATTTTATCTAACAATACGGATATAAATTCGAATTTACGACAAATTCTTATTTTATATTATTTTTATTTACTTGTTATGTTAGAAATATTATTTCTAACAATTAATAATGCTAATTAGTGCTCACCAAAGCCATAAATTCCACAAAAAAAGAAGAAGAAGAAGAAGAAGAAAAAAAATTGAAAAAAAAATAAACCTACGCATTACTACACCCTTTCTCGAGGCATTTACGAGTGAAAAATTATTTTGCACAATTTTTCATCGAGCTATCATGAAAAAGGGTAAAATGTTAGATTTTTTCTAACGGCGCGACTGCTCCCGGGCTAAAGACCTAATACAACAAGACATTGCCAATTAATAGAAATATCATAAATGTAACCTAATACCTATAAAACGATTATTAAAAGAAGAACACATAAATGATTTAGAAGAGACAATAAGAACAAGTATAATCCCTTCGACCAAAAAGAATACATATGAAGCCGAGACCAAAAAATAATAAATTAAAGACAGAAACAAAACACGTGATTGAGAATAGAAGCTGAATGTATTGAAATTCTCTAGAACAGCGGTTCTCAATCTTTTTGTGTCATGCACCACCAAACACTTTTTATTATTTTTGGTACCACCTAACTGAAATACATATCAAACTAGGTGATCTAATTAACCATAATAGTGGTGCTGATTTTGGCTGTTTTTGCCTTTTGTGTACCACCTTAAAAAATGAAATGTACCACCAGCGTTACATGTACAACAGATTGAGAACCGCTGCTCTAGAATATAAGCAACTTAATGAGACAATAAGAAATAGAATAACAGTAGACATCAGGGACAACAATAACGAAAATACCGAGTGTCCACTTATGTTTTCCCCCATTTTAACTGCCTATAACTTCTAGGAACATCGAGGAAAGGAACATTTTGACGCCTGTCAAAATTTTCAATGTATTTTAAATGTAATCATTTTTTTTGATTTCTGAGAAAACTAATAAGAATTTTTGAAAAACATAAACGCAGAATGAAAGATTACTTTATTACCGAGGGCCGAAAGTCCCTTAGAATAAATAAAAATTTCTTTTGGATGACATATTTGAAATTAAAAATCACATACATTTTCTCTTAGTTTTTCACCCCTGTAACTTATTAAAATAAACATTATAGAAGTTTTCAGGGACTTTCGGCCATCGGTAAGAACGTAATCTTTCATTCTGCGTTTAAATTTTTCAAAAATACTAAACTTTTCAAAAAAAAAATGAATCCCCATTTAAGTACCAATGGATTGAATTTTTATATATCGCTTTTAAATAAAAAAATTGCGGATTTAAAAAAAACATTTTTGACTTTTTTAATGGAACAACCAGTATATTTTTTTTGTGAATTGAAAAAACGGTCTGTCACCTATCCAGCGATATAAAGTGTATTAAAATCGGTTGTTATTTTAATCATTATGTTATTTAGTTATGTGATTATACAGGGTGTCCCCAAAAAATTGGTCATAAATTATACCACAGATTTTGGGGTCAAAAATAGATTAATTGAACCTCACTTACCTATAAACAATAGTGCACACAAAAAAGTTACAGCCCTTTGAAATTACAAAATGAAAATCAATTTTTTTTCATATATCGAAAATTATCAGAGATTTTTTATTGAAAATGGACATATGGCATTTTTATGGCAGCAACATCTTAAAAAAAAATTAAAGTGAAATTTGTGCACCCCATAAAAATTTTATGGGGTTTTGTTCCCTTAAACCCCCCCAAACTTTTGTGTACATTCCAATTAAATTATTATTGTGGCACCATTAGTTAAACACAATGTTTCTAAAGCTTTTTTGTCTCTTAGTACTTTTTCGATAAGTCAGTATTTATCGAGATATTTTGAGTATTTGTCGAATCCACCACATATTTGTATATGGTTAAGTACGGTTATAGAGACCTGTTAATAATCTGAAAATTTATTTATAATTTACATTTTTAGGTAAATTTTGAAAAAGAAGCTACATCTCGATAAAAGGTGACTTATAAAAAAAAGACAAAGAGGCAAAAGTCTTAAAAACACTGTGTTTAATTAATGGAGTTTAATTAATGTGTACCACAATAATAGTTTAATTGGAACGTACACAAACATTTTGGGGGTTTAAAGGAACAAAACCCCCATAAAATTTTTACGTAAATATATTTAAAAAGAAGCCGCATCTCGATAAAAACTGGCTTATCGAAAAAATACTAGGAGGCAAAAAAGTTTTAAAAACGTTGTGTTTAACTAATGGTACCACAATAATGAATTAATTGGAACGTACACAAAAGTTGGGGGGGGGGTTTAAAGGAACAAAACCCCCATAAAATTTTTATGGGTTGGGCAAATTTCACTATAATTTTGTTTTAAGATGTTACTACCATAAGAATGCCTCATGTCCATTTTTAATAATAAATCTCTAATAGTTTTAGATATATTGAAAAAAATCGATTTTCATTTCGTAACTTCAAAGGGCTGTAACTTTTTTTATGAGCACATTTGTACTAAGGTAAGTTAGGTTCAATCGAACTATTTTTGACCCCAGAATGTGTGGTATAATTTATGACCAATCTTTACGTTGCACATTTCATTTTAAAAACTAATTACTCAGTCATTTGACAAACGATTTTAAAACTTTATATCGCTGAATAGGTGAAAGACCGTTCTTTCAATTTACAAAAAATATACTGTCAAAAATGTCAACAATATTTTTTTCAAAAATCCGCCATTTTTTTCAAAGTGATATAAAAAATTCATTCATCCATTCAAACAAAACTTTTACAAAATAAAACATTTCACTGAAAACCGCATATTTCTATCTTGAACCGTTTATAAGTTATAGCTAGGTAAAATGGGAGAAAATATAAGTGGACACCCGGTATTATAGAGAAAAACAAGAGCATGAAAGTGTATAAAAAGTGAGAAATTCGAAATACCAAAGACCGACAAAAAACACACCAGATAAATGATAAAAATGGAACCAGTATTAAACGGCAAAAATCGGCTACTAAACAGTGTTGAATATTATTATACAAAATTATACTCGTCCAGAGTAACAAAACTCAAAAATAAAAACCACGATATGAAACGAAGAATACTAAATGTTGGATCTGAAAGACGACCAGAAATTCCTAACGAGAAAATTATAGATGCCCTAAAACAGTTGACAAATAAAAAAGCTCCTAGAGATAACGGAATAACAAAAGAGATGATTAAAGTCAGAGAACAAACTACTTTGGAGGCAGTAAAGGTCTTAATTAACAAGTGCCTGTTTGGGGGTGCTATTCTAACCTCTTAGCAAAATGCACATGTGCTTTTACTAGACCAAAAAGGAAACAAACATAAAGTTGAAAATTAAAGAGCCATAAACCTGTTCTCACATCCGTACACACTGATCACTGATCACCAAAATAATAACAGATCAAATAAGCTCGACATTTCAGTCTGTTGAAATAACGCGATTTCGCAAAGGTTATAGTACAAGAGTATTATTACATTTGTTGTACTATAACAAATAATACGGACACTTATCGAAAAGTGTAACGGCTACAATGAACTTCTACGATTTCCATTTATGGAAAAAAGGGCATTAGCAACTCGAAAATTAAAGAACCATAAGCCTGTTACCACATCCGTACAAACTGATCACCAAAATAATTATCAACAGACTACCAAATAAGTTCGACATTTACCAGCCTGTTGAACAAGCGGGATTTCGCAAAGGTTATAGTACAACTAGTACAACAGTATATCTGTTGTATCTTAACAAATAATACGGACAAATAAAACGCATACAATGAACCTCTTAGTTTGCCATTTGTGAATTAAAATAAGGCATTCGATTCCATAAGACTTTGGGCTGTATTAGAAGCTATGGATAGCGCAAGGATTGATTTCAGATGTAGAATACTCCCAAAATATACAAAAATAGGGTGATTAAACCTCACTCACCTATATACAATAGTGCACACAAAAGAGTTACAGCCCTTTGAAGTTACAAACTGAAAATCGATTCTTTTTTCATATATCGAAAACTCTTAGAAATTTTTTATTGAAAATGGACATGTGGCATTCTTATAGTAGCAACATCTTAAAAAAAATTAAAGTGAAATTTGTGCACCCCATAAAAATTTTATGAGGGTTTTGTTCCCTTAAACCTACCCAAACTTTTGTGTACGTTCCAATTAAATTATTATTGTTGCACTATTAGGTATTAGGCACTATTAGGTAAACACAATATTTTTAAAACTTTTTTGTCTCTGAGTTCTTTTTCGATAAGCCAGTGTTTATTGAGATATATATTTGTCGAATCCACCACATATTTATTTGTATATGGTTAAGTACGATTATAGAGAGCTGTTAATAATCTGAAAAATTTATAATTTACATACATTATTAGGTATATTTTGAAAAAGAAGCCACATCTCTATAAAAGGTGATTTATCAAAAAAAGTCTAAGAGGCAAAAAGTTTTAAAGACACTGTGTTTACCTAATGGTAACACAATAACACTTTAATTGGAACGTACACAAACAACTGGGGGGTTTAAAGGAACAAAACCCACATAAAATTTTTATGGGTTGGGCAAATTTCGCTATAATTTTGTTTTAAGATGTTACTACCATAAGAATGCCTTATGTCCACTTTTAATAATAAATCTCTAATAGTTTTAGATATATTGAAAAAAATCGATTTTCATTTTGTAACTTCAAAGGGCTGTAACTTTTTATGAGCACATTTGTACTAAGGTAAGTTAGGTTCAGTCGAACTATTTTTGATTTCAGAATGTGTGGTATAATTTATGACCAATCTTTTCGGGACACCCTGTATAATATTTTAGGAAGTATTACCAGAGAACGGCAGTTCTCGCCAGTGGCACACACACACACCCCTACACGCGACACTATATAACAAGAAATTTTCGATTTTCTAAATCTAACTGAATTGAAAATTGGGCCAACTCCCATCTTAAAGTTCAGGAAAAGACTCAGCCATTTATATGTCAACCATCCATTTTGGTCCAAGGGTGTGGATTTTACTCCCAAATTTTACCAGATTTTAGGTTTTACCAAAACTCCCAAAAACTTCGAAAATTTAATTCCGACCTTTGCTGCTTCTAATAGTGCTGATCATTACCTTTTCAACGCATGTCTAATTTTCAAAATCGGTTATACCATTCAAAAGTAACCGAGCTCAGAAGTATTACTCAATTTCTATTTAAAAAAGGGAAAATGTTTGTGGATATGTATGTATGTGTGTGGAAAAGTTAAACCGATCTGAATTTTTTTCTGTGTTTGAAGAGCGGGTCAAGGCCGATTCAGAACCGGTGTAGGTTTTAAATTTTGACCACCCATTAGCCAGTTATAGGACTTGATAGGTACAAAACGGCATATTTTTTTGATGGTATATATTTTTGGTTCAAGAAGAGACAGGAGAACCGCAAATACACCAAATAAATAGTGTTGAGTTATGCTTTCAAATGGCGTTCAAGCCGTTAGGACCAGACATACACACGGCTCAGTATAGCCAAAAAACTGAAAAACTAAACTTTGAAAATTTTGGTTTTTCGACAATTACTCAAAATTTCAACCTACTAATCGCGCCAATAACTGAGCGTTTGTAGAAGGGTTCTAGACGAATCTAACGGTGTATAGCTCATATCCGGAAAAATTCGAATTTTTAACTTATAGGCTTCATAATTATGATCAAATCTATTTCCTATGGGAAAAAGCGGGTTTTCAAGATCAATAATTCCTGTAATAGCTATAGTTATCATACTTGACCTTAGATGCATCAGATACTACATGTTTCAAACTCAGGTTTAGTGATCAAAATCGGTTAAGCCATTTAAAAGTTATTAAGCTACAAGAGTATAATCCAATTAACGATTATTCCCGAAATGGTTTATGTCGATGTAGTGGTTACGACGCTAAATTTGATCTGGCAACGGACAATCCGACTATATTTACCGGCCATCCCAATATTTTTTTAATCTATTTCGAATAGAAAAAAATCTAGTGTACATTCCATGAACACTAGATCATTTGGGAGATAATGCGACAAAGGCGACCATTTATAAAGCTTAACGTGTAATCGAGAAACATTGCATTTAACTTCATACATTTAATTTATAAATAACTTTGAAAAACTCCTGATACAAGAATAAAAAACCGCTAAACGCCGTAAACATGAGTGGCGCATACAATATTCCAGCTACAAAAGATCAGATATGAATATTACGTGGGGCGAAAATGTATTTTCATTTTGATGCAAAACAAAATTCTAGTTTTATTTTAAAAGATTTTTCCATAATATTTGCTAAATTTGAAGTAAACGCGCCACAAAAAAGTTTCAAAAGTCAAACCGTATCAAAGTTACTCTTTTGTGGCGCGTTTTACTTCAAATTTAGCAAAAATTATGGAAAAATCTTTCAAAATAAAACTAGAATTTTATTTTTCATCAAAATGAAAATACATTTTCGCGCCACGTAATACTCATATCATCTCTTTTGTAGCTGGAATATTGTATGCGCCACTCATTTTTACGGCGTTTAGCGGTTTTTTATTCTTGTATTATTTATTATACGACAATCTAAGCTGAGAATAAGAGCCTTAAGACACTAGTGTTCTTGACTATGTTGAATGGAATGGTAAGCTGGACTCTAAAAGTAGACAACATAAAGAAGTTGGAAGCATTTGAGATGTGGTGCTATAGAAGGATTTTAAAAATACCATGGATCCAACGAGTTACAAATACAGACGTGTTAAGAAAGCTACAACAGAATTGCGAGGTGATAAAGAACACCAAAACAAGAATGCTGGAATATTTGGGCCACGTTACTAGAGGTGCGAAATATGAGATTATAAGGCTCATCTCTTCTTCTTCTTCTAATGGAGCTACAAGCCTTTGTGAGTATTGGGCTGCTTAACAATGTTTTTCCATTCTGCCCTGTTGGATACTTTCCTTCGCCACTGCCTGATGTTCACGGTTTTAAAATCCCCCTCTACGTCGTCTATCCATCTTTTACGGGGCCTTCCTCTTGTTATACTTCCTTGGGGCTTCCATCTCTGGATTACTTTCACAGCTCGATTATCTGGCATTCTTTCTAAGTGACCAAGTCAGCTTAGTTTTTGAGACTTTACAAATCTAACAATATCTGCGCTCTGCATTAGTTCATCCAACTCGTGGTTCATTTTAATTCTCCACGAATCATCGCTCCAATGTGTTGGTCCAAAATGTTAAGGCTCATAATGCAGGGCAAAATTAAGGGGAAAAGATCCATGGGTATACGAAGAATTTCCTGGCTGAGAAACTTAAGAGAGGAGAAAATAAGAACGGAGAGAGGTGTTCCACAGGGAGACACTATCTCTCTAAAATTCTGGCTTCCCGTCGGACACAATATATTATATTCGCATAGATATTGACAGCATCTGTTCTCTAAAGCATCGATGTGGCGATGAGTAACATATTATTTAAATCAAAAATAAATAACCATTTTCAATTTCGTTTCAAAACAAAAATACAGCCGCATCATATTCTAGTCCAATCAGAGAGTGCAGCAAGCACCTCTACTGGTTTCGAAACTTAGTAGTCTCTCATCAGGAGGCACATATGCTGCTCTCTCTCTGATCCAACCTAAAGAAACCCCGGCGTGCAGTCACGGATTGAAACGAACGAAATGGCATAGATGCCCTAGCGGCACCCGCTAGCAAAAGACTAAGTTTTCACTCTAATGGCATATAAACCAACATAATGTTACTCTACATCCCACCAGACTGAAAATAATAGGAACCTTCTCTGGTTACACCTCCGAGGCTTCTACAATTTGCAAGTCATATGGATGCTGAGACTAAGGAAGATGAGGGAATTTTACAATTTTTAATTCACGCCCCATCTACTCAGCGCGGTAAAGTTCCAACGAGAATGATTCCCTTCGTACGACAATCAGAGTAAACATGTACATCAAAAATGAATAACCATTTTCAATTTCGTTGCAAAACGAAAATACACCCGCATCATATTCTCGTCCAATCAGAGAGTGCAGCAAGCACCTCTACCGGTTTCACAATTTATTAGTCTCTCATCAGGAGGCACATATGCTGCTCTCTCTGATCCAACCAAAGCAAACCCCGGCGTGCAATGTCACGGATTGCAGCGAACGAAATGGCATAGATGCCGTAGCGGCAACTGCTAGCAAAAGACTAAATTTTCACTCTAATGGCATATAAACCAACATAATGTTACTCTACATCCCACCAGACTGAAAATAATGGGAACCTTCTCTGGTTACACCTCCGAGGCTTCTACAATTTGCAAGTCATATGGATGCTGAGACTAAGGAAGATAAGGGAATTTTACAATTTATAATTCACGTCCCATCTACTCAGCGCGGTAAAGTTCCAACGAGAATGGTTCCCTTCGTACTCCAATCAGAGAAAACTTGTAAATCAAAAATGAATAACCATTTTCAATTTCGTTGCAAAACGAAAATACAGCCGCATCATATTCTAGTCCAATCAGAGAGTGCAGCAAGCACCTCTACCGGTTTCTTATTAGTCTCTCATCAGGAGGTACATATGCTGCTCTCTCTGATCCAACCAAATATTATGTAAAGTTTAAAGGAAGCTCAAACCAAATAAAACAAAAGTTCTCCACTCGCTCTTTCTACTCTTCCTGTCGTTATCTTGTACTATTGATCTTACTCTTTCATCGCAGTGTATTTTCAGCGTAGTGAATAGCATTTTTTCATAATGTTCTTCCCATATTCTGTTGATCCTTTTGGTTTTTAATCCTCCTGTCTTAAGTCTGGGCGTATTTTTTGTTCCTTTGACTTTTTCATAAAATTGTTTTTATGATTTTGTTTGTCTATTTCAATATCCCCCATCAGTCATTTTTCTTCTTTTTATTTGTTGCGTTGGCTTTGTTTCTCGCTATTTTGTATTCGTCCCTATTTTGTTCTGACAGGGTGTTGATCCATGTCACTCATCGTTAAATAATAGTTGTTTATGTACCAAGTCAGTAAAGTTACTTTTTATCGAAGGAGTCTAATATTATGAACAGAGCGAGCGTTAGCGAGTGAGGCAAATAATAGACGAGTTCGATAAAGAGTCTTTACTGACGTGGTGCATACAAAATTTTATTGCCAATCATAAAAAATAATAACACTTACTTAATAACATCCTAATGAAAAAAGAGTGTGTGTACTTGGTACGCACGTAAGACGTTATACTTCTATTATTATAATTTCAACGAAATAAATATATTTTAAGCAGTTTAATCGTATTTTTATTTAAATATTAAACCAATTTTAACACTTAAAATAAAATACCAAAGTGAACAAAACCGTTAATAGTTATGTTATTGTTTATGAAATGTAGCCTTCCTGCCTTCCGCAGCGCAGTTGGTTTTTCTTTGATGAATAGTAGAAAATCTAAATGAATATATTTGCTAACAAATTATCATTAATATCTGTCACATAATCGAATTAACAAAAACACCATTTCATAATATATTTGCATTAATACAAAACCACAAAACTTAACAAGATTTAAGAATTTTATTAATTTTAGACGAAATAAAAATTTTGTATGGCAGTAATGACGATGAGAGAATGCTTTTGCATGATGGGCGATTTCGATATATTTAATCGATAGTTGTTCAAGTAATCAATATTGAATAAGTACCTAATTACTAAATCTGTAAAGTTTCGATTATGTTTTATGAATATAATGACAAAATACTACAGAATTTCACTTTCTGACATAAATTTAATTAATAATACCGTAAATTTTGAACAATATTTTTAATAATTATAGTAAATAAATTTTAAGTTCACTCAAATAAATAATCGATTACTGCCATCGACCCCTTACATTCAATCTCAGTTAATTCGATTAATCGCGACAGGTAAAGTAAAATTCTTCTTTCAGTACAATAAAGTGTTACTTTACTGCCGCAAATGGCGTCAAATAAGTACAATAAGGAATGACTTTTGTGACGGCTGGCGATAAAAAATTTTAATTGACTATCATTAGTCATTATATATAGTCATTGTTAAATTTATTTCAGCTTAAACTTCTTCACTATAATACCAGAAACAAACTATATTATACTAGAAATAAACTCAAGGATTTGTAAGTTGTTATATTGCTCGATATTCTGATATTATTCATTAATTCCTTAAATATAGTTCCCCTTTCATTCTATAACTCAAAGCTGTAACCCAGATCTAACAATTTCTGCTGACGCTTTTTTATTTTACTGCAATTTGCAGAATTTTGTTTCAGTGCCGTTAAACCATGTTTGTAAGGAAATACTGTGCTCTAGCCTTTCCTCGGAAAAATATAAAATTTCATTCAGTTGCGACAAGGCGTTCAACGCTTCGAATTTCATTGGAGAAATACAAAGATCAGGCGATTAAATTTATAGAGTTACACCATTAGAATAAAAGGAAACATCAAAGGTCATGGAAGAAGAAAAGCTGTACGTGTAGGATATCGAATTGTGTCATTACGGCGACGTGATCGCAATGAGTTATTGTATCATGTCTAAAGTAAGTGTCTTCCCACCTACTTTGATAGTTTATTGGCTTAACAAATAAAAAGAACAAATAACTATATTAAATGGTGACAGGAATGTATGGCGACTGAAATATAATAGGGACAATTATTCGCCAACGCCGGAAAGATCAACAAAGGAAAGGCTAACATGAAAATGTGTTTATTTATATTTGTCCATTAGATAATTTAATAATAATAATTTTTACTCAAAATCGGTTAGTAATTTATGGATTTCTAACCTTTGAAGTAATCAGGAAGCGACTTATTACTTACTTTACTTTCCCAGCTACCCGGGAAAGTACTTTCCCGGCTAGCACCTGTCACTTTTCTACCTGCAAATGTCATTTTTGATTAAAAGATGGTTTAGAAAGAATAGAATCCACTCAACATTTATTTAATTAAGAAACAACAACAACAATAACAAAAAGAAAACTATTTGGAATTATAAATATTAATAGTTACATTGGAAATATGATTACTATTAACGGTTAAAGTAAGACCGTGTTGCTCAAAATTATGAGTTTCAGAAATAGATGATGACGCCGACGTTTCTGGATTTTCTACATGAGACAATATATTAGCAATTTTTATTTGTCCATGTAATGAATTCTCCACATATCCCTCTGCTACGGTGTTGGATTTCCAACCCCCCAACTTTTTCAACTGTAGGATGTCTCCACCTGTATTTGCTAATAATGTTGCTGAAGTACGTCTAAAACAATGTCCTGTAAACCTGTTAACATTTTCCAACTTTAAATAAGTTGCTATTTTTTTGGGAAAACTTCCTATAGAATTATGCCCAAAAGGCTGTCGTGTAATTTTACCAAATCTTATTTGTAAAAAAAATCTATCAGAGTCAATGTTATTACGAAGGTCACAGTATTGCTTTATTATTTTTATCCATTCCGATTTTGTAATTACAAATGTATGGGAAGAGTAGGTTTTTGTGGCAGGAATCACTATTATAATCCGATTTTCTAAAATATCCAGGTCATTTATTTTCATTTTTAAAAGTTCATCGCACCTACAGGCTCCGGAAATGCCAATAATTAAAACAACCTAAAAAAATTTAATATAACATAATTATATTTAATATGCACTAAATAAATTAAAATTACCTTTTGAGGAAGATATTCTATCGGGGCATTGTTTAAAAATGTATCGATGCCTGCTTCAGAAAAACACTTGACTTTTTAGCTTGATATCCCACATTCTGCCTTTTCATAAATGCTAGCAATTTTGTGTATTTACTAATATCAACATTATGCCTAAAGTTCAATACTGCTCGCAACATCGAATATCTTGACCATAATGTGGAGGCTTTACTTTGTTTGCTCATTTCACAAAAATAAGCAAGAAGTACCGTCTCAGAGGTATGCTGCACACCTTTAGCCACGCACCATTTACTGTATAGTTCATAGGTGTTTTCATACCTCTCCCTGCTTTTTTCAGGAATTATTCCTTCAGTAGCTCTCTCTGCAGCTACCCGCAGTTCTGGTGGCGTACATTCAAATTCACTATCAGACATTTTTGTAAAATAAACACAATTTGATTATACAGAGAGAGTCTGTAAAGTGGAATAAATTCAATATCTCAAATACTAATTGTTTTTTTGGAAAATGCTCAGACCCGTCGATTAGTATTTCAAATTGTCCTTTTTGACATTCAATAAAAATGTATACAGGGTGTCCCAATTTAGAGATATGACGTCATCGTCGATTTTCTTAAATGGCAACACTGTCATTTTGATAGCTAATTTGATAGGGTTTGTAAAGTTATACATAACTGCAAAATATCAAATTTTTATTCTCTACCATTTACAAGATAATAGAAAATAACAAAGTTATATCTGTAATTTGGAATATATTCAATAATTAAAATACTAACTGTTTTTTTGAAAAATGCTCAGACCCGTCGATTAGTATATCAAATTGTCATTTTTGACATATAATAATAATGTATACAGGGTGTCCCAATTTAGAGATATGACGTCATCGTTGATTTTCTTAAATGGCAACACTATCATTTTGATAGCTATTTTGATAGCGTGTGTAAAGTTATACACATCTGAAAAATTTCAAAATTTTATTCCCTACCATTTACAAGATAATAAAAAATAACAAAGTTATGAAGAACAAGAAGTAATCAAATAATAATTGAATTTATTTATTTCAATTAAGCAAATGCTCATAACGTTGCCCATTGACAATTTGACAATAATTGAGGGCAACATTATGAGTTTTTGCTTAATTTATTGAAATAATTAAATTCAATTATTAGTTGATTACTTCTTTTTCATAACTTTGTTATTTTTTATTATCATCTAAATGGTAGAGAATACAAATTTGAAATTTTGGCAGTTGTGTATAACTTTACACACCCTATCAAAATAGCTATCAAAATGACAGTGTTGCCATTTAAGAAAATCAACGATGACGTCATATCTCTAAATTGGGACACCCTGTATACATTATTATTATATGTCAAAAAGGACAATTTGGTATACTAATCGACGGGTCTGAGCATTTTTCAAAAAAACAGTTAGTACTTTAATTATTGAATATATTCCAAATTACAGATATAACTTTGTTATTTTCTATTATCTTGTAAATGGTAGAGAATAAAAATTTGATATTTTGCAGTTATGTATAACTTTACAAACCCTATCAAATTAGCTATCAAAATGACAGTGTTGCCATTTAAGAAAATCGACGATGACGTCATATCTCTAAATTGGGACACCCTGTATACATTATTATTGAATGTCAAAAAGGACAATTTGAAATACTAATCGACGGGTCTGAGCATTTTCCAAAAAAACAATTAGTATTTGAGATATTGAATTTATTCCACTTTACAGACTCTCTATGTATGTACAATTAATGGCGTCGTGTATCGCCTAAATGTCAGATTCAACAAACTTGTTTTGTTACCTAGCAACGATCTCACAGGTTACTTAAAATAATTCATCTTATCACATAATGAAAATGGATACAGATATTTGAAACGAAATTATTATTGGTATAGTCTGTTCGCTAAACTCAGACGCAACTTTCTAGATATTTTAGTCGGTAATTTTGCCAATTTTTGCAAAATTGGCAAAAAATAATTTTTAAATAGTTAATAATCACTAAATATTTAGTAATTTTGCCAATTTTTGCAAAATTGGCAAAAAACAATAAAAATATCGACTAAAATATCTAGCCAGTTGCGTCTGAGTTTAGCGAACCGACTATAGATTGTGAGTATTAGAAATCCATAAACTACTAACCGATTGTGAGTAAAATAGTATACAAACCTCGCGGGAACTCATTCTAGCCTCGCGTCTGTAATTTACTTCGGTGCTTCGCACCTCGGTAAACTACCTTGCCGCTCGGCTGAAATAGAGTACTTTCCCGCTAGGTATGTAATATATTATATCAGTGTTTGAACTGTTTGTTACTAGTAAGATCAACATTAGACTACATCTATACTTAAAAATAACTAAAAGTAAACAGAGAGCCCTTGATTTAAGAAAGCACGTAACAGTGTTGTCGATAGACCTCTGAAGCACATCGGAAAACTAAATTAAAATTAGTATAAAAATTTTCACACATGACTAAAATTACAAACTTACTAATATCTATAATAGTTATTTATGATATAAGTGTTAAAAGTACACGTTTAAGGCACGCATGTGAAAGTTTGCAGAATGAGCGATAGCGAGTTCTGCAATTCACATGAGTGCCTTAAAAATGTACTTTTAACACGCATATCATACAATATTTTTTCTACAAACGTAATTAGAGGAAAATATCTACAAAAACTTTTACTTGAACTTGATGACTGACATTCCATTTTTATATTTTTTTGACATTACATCAAAATTGCCTATACGGTCAATACGAACTGCAGTGCCTTAAATTTTTTTTAAAGCACTAGTGCCTTAAAGTAGCATTTTTAACGCTCGTATGACGTGCTAAAAATTGCATTTTTAACACGGTTGTAGAAAAAAACTTTTTTCTATTCTCATACTTTAATACATCAATTATAATTTCAATACCTGTATTATAATGGGCTTCATTATGATAAAGATTATGATTTTAAGGCCAAAGAATAAAAATGTTTTTGCCAAAAATAGGCATCTTAAATGTAAAGGTGGCTCGTTACATTTTGCCAAAAGGGTCGGTGTAGGTATAGATTTAAGGGCTCCTAGGACTGACCTTAAAATTTTGTATTATATTCGATCCAATTTAATCAAACGAGATTTTGTCGTTGATCCATAAAGAAAAGTGTCCACAGTTTAAAATTGATTGAGTATAATAATATGCTCTACAAAATAATGCGTTTATTTTCGGGTCTACTCTCCAATCGTATCGATTCACGGCCTTAAGGATATTGAGGATTTTTTCACATCTGGTAATGCAGTAATTAATTTGTTCATTACCGGTTAATTTAGAGTCTAATATGATACTTAGGTTATTATACATTATACTATTATAATATACATGAATTTTCAGCTGTGAGAGATTTAAAGTAAGTATTAATATTAGGTAACTTGTGAAAGATTTAGTAATTAACTTCAGACTGTTGCTTTTTCTGTTGGTGTGCGCGCGCATCGTAAAAATTCACTCTTAACATTTTTCCCAATTGCGCCTAAAGAAGTATAGTTTTAAAAACTATTGCTTTTTTACATAAAGTTAAGTGATTCTTGGTTTAAAATTTGTAAGCTATTTTATATCAAAACTTTAAAAGGGTAAACCCTGTAGTTGGCTGTATACCTTTGTTAAGACAACGTAGAATGAAGTAAACACTTCTGTTGTATGTAGGTATATAATTTTTTAAAAAATTCTTAAAATTTATCCACAAGGGAGTGGAAGTACAACAAAACGTTTTCGGTCAAACTGACCATCCTCAGTGTAAACCTGGAAATAAGTGAACCACTTAGATTGAAATGCAAAAGGGTGAAATTTTGACAGTTAAAAAAAAAGAAAATGTGGTTACTTACGTCCAGTGTACAAGTAATTGAAACTAGCCACTTGAATAGGTGTAAAACCTCAAAATAACATTATTGCTACATTATGAGCTGTGTAGTAATCGACAATAAGTCGATGTCTTAAGATTAAAAATATATCACATGTGGATGTATGTCATCCTTGCTCGGAATTTACACAAGGTTGTGATCAGGTGAGAGGTTAACAACCAACTGATTAGACAGATTGGTGCCTGAAAATTCATGACAAGATGTCAAAGAAGATAGGTGGATTTCTCAAATGTCAACCGGAAAATTTGACAGAGTGAATTAATATTTAACTTAATTATTAAATTGGGAATATGCCACTATTAAAAATGTTTGTTATGAATTCTAAGTTGTAAATAAAGGTTAATAAGCTGTAATAATATATTCATTAATGCACCGAAAACAAAGGCAAAATTCTACTCATATGCTGTGACGTCATAGACTGTTTGTCAACTGTATAGCACTAAGAATAATTATATTTATTTGAGTAAAGTTATAATGAATGAATATTATTGAAAATTATATAGAAAAATTTTTTTATATAGAAAATTTTTTTTTAAATATGACATCTTATGTCATGTCATGTTAAATATGGCAGCTGTAGAGTTGGAAGAAATGCTAATAGGGAATGGTCGGTTGCATATGCTTCAGGGAACCAACGAATATAATGAGGAAATACCAATCTATAGATCTGTAATGTAAATTGTTGGAGGTATTAAAGGAAATGGTATTAAATGAGGAAGTGGAATTGAAAAAACCTATGTACATATTTTGATCAAGAAATTTTTTTAAAAATTTTTGTTATGACTGAATATAAAAAGTTTGTCGCATATAGAACTATTGAAATTCTAAATGTAGAAAAATTATTAAAACCGGTGATAAGGTAAGTTGCCTATGTTCAGTGGACAAATAAATGAAATATAATTACTGTTTTGAAAATAAATTATGCGAATTTTTAAATGGATAAAGACTGATATTAAATTAGGAAAATTGCGCTGAAAGAAATGTACACGTTTTGATCAAAAAAAAAAAATTAATTTAGATTGTAAGCTCTAAATGTAAAAAGAATATGTCACATATATTAAACTATTGAAATTCTAGATTGAATATTGTTTGACCAAAGTTGATATTAAGTAAATTTATTAAATGCTGATAGCTGAGATTTATTTTTTAATTTTAATCTAAAAGAAAAAATAGAGTGAATCAATTAAAAATTTTGGAAATGCAACAAAAATTTTTTTTTTTTTTGGTTATTGTCTATATTAGAATGTCAAATCTGAAAAGATCAAGGGTTCCATGGTGTGATTTTGATATAATGAGAAAATGATTATGTTAAGTGAAAATAATTAGAGAATGAGATGAAAGAAATAGAGTCTTGCCTGGAGCACAGAGTGAAAGAAACTGAAAGATACAAAAGAATAATGATTGGGTATATTGTTTGGGTTTTTTTATTTTAGGTTTGTAGTGGTATGTATAGGAAAGTAGGCCAATGTGAAGGTGGATAAAATATAGAATTATGGAAATAATTGTCTATGAATTGGGGTGAAATCACGGCTAGTTAAGAGAAAGTTGACGGTTAACACAGTTTGGACTTGTCCTTGCGTCCCTGACAATCTCTAAATCCTCATATAGATCTAAACGAAGGGTATTCTTATCTTGGATGTTATGAATCAAAGTCACATCTGGGATGTTAAGGTGGTGTTTGTTGACTTTGAGATGGTGAGAGAAAGCTGATGTATTGTCACGTTTAGTGTGTTCTGCTGTTCTAGTAGATAGTGATCTATAGGTTCTTCCTACATAAGAGGCATCACAATCAGAACAAGATAATCTATAAACACCACTACGATTCATAAAGTTGATTGGATCTTTAGTGTTAGATAATGTTTTGTTGAGAGTGTTATTGACTTTGAATGATATGTGGACATTGTCCGAAGAACAGAGAATGTGTTTGATCTTCTCAGATATGACAGAATTATGAAAAGGTAGGGACCTATAGATTGGTGTTATGACTGGGTTTGAATTGTAAGCTAGTTGCTGAAGGCGATTGGATTCTCTTTTCCGGATGAGCTTGTCGATTATATTAGGGTTGTAATCGTTGTTGACTGCTATTTGTTTGATTATATTAAGTTCCTTGTTAAATTCAGCTGTAGATAGAGGCAGTGTATGTAGTCTGTGGATGAAACTCCTAAAAGCAGAATATTTTTGAGACAATGGGCGGTTGGATGAAGAATGGATAACATGATCAGTTTGAGTAGGCTTGCGGTAAATACCAAAGTTGAACGGGTTGTTGAGTCTGGTAATAGAAAGGTCTAGAAAGTTAATGGCATTAGATGATTCTAGTTCCATAGTAAATTTGATATTGGGATGGATTTGATTGATTTTGAATAAAAGGTGATTAGCTGAGTCTTGCTGACCATCCACAAAAACGAGACAATCATCTACGTAACGGAACCAATGTAGAACTTCAGGATTTTTCATGATATAATTGGATTCTAAATGATCCATAAAAACATCAGCTAGAAAGGGGGATAAGGAACTACCCATTGCTAAACCATCTGGTTGTTTATAGAAATTATTGTTAAAAATGAAGAAATCTTGTGATAGACAAATTTGTAGAATATCTATTATCGAAGAAATGATATGGGGCTGAATAACCTTATTGATTAAGAGAGTTTTTACCAGACTAATTGTTTCATTTTTGGGTACTGAAGTAAATAGGTTAGCAACCTATTGCTAACCTAATTTGATATTCTAATATAGAAAATAACCAAAAAAAAAATTTTGTTGCATTTCCAAAATTTTTAATTGATTCACTCTATTTTTTCATTTAGATTAAAATTAAAAAATAAATCTCAGCTATCAGCATTTAATAAATTTACTTAATATCAACTTTGGTCAATACAATATTCAATCTAGAATTTCAATAGTTTAATATATGTGACATATTCTTTTTACATTTAGAGCTTACAATCTAAATTAATTTTTTTTTCTTTGATCAAAACATGTACATTTCTTTCAGCGCAATTTTCCTAATTTAATATCAGTCTTTATCAATTTAACAATTCACACAATTTATTTTCAAAACAGTGATTATATTTCATTTATTTGTCCACTGAACATAGGCAACTTACCTTATCACCCGTTTTAATAATTTTTCTACATTTAGAATTTCAATAGTTCTATATGCGACAAACTTTTTATATTCAGTCATAACAAAAATTTTTAAAAAAATTTCTTGATCAAAATATGTACATAGGTTTTTTCAATTCCACTTCCTCATTTAATACCATTTCCTTTAATACCTCCAACAATTTACATTACAGATCTATAGATTGGTATTTCCTCATTATATTCGTTGGTTCCCTGAAACATATGCAACCGACCATTCCCTATTAGCATTTCTTCCAACTCTACAGCTGCTACTCTATTAAGATGTCATATTTAAAAAAAAATTTTCTATATAAAAAAATTTTTCTATATAATTTTCAATAATATTCATTCATTATAACTTTACTCAAATAAATATAATTATTCTTAGTCCTATACAGTTGACAAACAGTCTATGACGTCACAGCATATGAGTAGAATTTTGTCTTTGTTTTCGGTGCATTAATGAATATATTATTACAGCTTATTAACTTTTATTTACAACTTAGAATTATTCATAACAAACATTTTTAATAGTGGCATATTCCCAATTTAATAATTAAGTTAAATATTAATTCACTCTGTCAAATTTTCCGGTTGACATTTGAGAAATCCACCTATCTTCTTTGACATCTTGTCATGAATTTTCAGGCACCAATCTGTCTAATCAGTTGGTTGTTAACCTCTCACCTGATCACAACCTTGTGTAAATTCCGAGCAAGGATGACATACATCCACATGTGATATATTTTTAATCTTAAGACATCGACTTATTGTCGATTACTACACAGCTCATAATGTAGCAATAATGTTATTTTGAGGTTTTACACCTATTCAAGTGGCTAGTTTCAATTACTTGTACACTGGACGTAAGTAACCACATTTTCTTTTTTTTAACTGTCAAAATTTCACCCTTTTGCATTTCAATCTAAGTGGTTCACTTATTTCCAGGTTTACACTGAGGATGGTCAGTTTGACCGAAAACGTTTTGTTGTACTTCCACTTCCTTGTGGATAAATTTTAAGAATTTTTTAATAAATTATATACCTACATACATAATACAACAGAAGTGTTTACTTCATTCTACGTTGTCTATTTTATATATTTTTGAAGTTACACTCTTTAGGTGCGATTGTGAGTAAATTTTTATTATTCTGCGCGCATGCGCACACATACAGTATGGAGTTCGTTGCTAAATGTTTTAAGTTATGTATGTATTATTCCAAAAGAGGTGTGAAAAGAATATATTGGTGTTTTTAGTAAATATATTTATTATAATTTTTATATCTTTGGAATTGTCTACCTCGGGAATAAGATAATAAGTAATATTTAAAGTATTTTTATACTTTACTTGGTCTATCTGACACTACGTCTGAGAAATCTTGTAGTCCGCACCCGCACAAACAAAAAGAGTATAGCTTAGTGGTAGAGCGTTCGACTGGAGATCAAGAGGTCCCCGGTTTGAATCCGGGTGTTTTCTATTTTTTTTATTTTTGGTATTGTTTTAATAAAAATTTTTGGAAAGTACTAAGTAAAAATTAGTTTATTCTTTAAATAAAATATAAATAAACTGTTCGAAAGTATATTTACTTTGTCGAAATCATCATAGAAGTATAACTTGTTACGTGCGTACAAAGTACACACACATTCTTTTTTATATACACGTTTTTTAGTTTAAAATTGAGTAGTGGAAAAACATGTACGTAGGGGAGCCCAAGCGGGGATTTTTGCAGTCACTCGAGCGCGTCAGATTAGCATATGGTGAGAAACCTGGTACTCTGCAGATGCACCTCTACTATATATTGGCTCTTAACACAGGGGAGTTCGTTAAGGGGGGCCTGAAAAAAAAAATTTACCCTTAAAAAAACTCGAAATTGTCAGATTAAGATAAGGTAGGTTAAGTACATGCAAAAGAGTGTATATTTCAAAAATCTGACGATTTGAGCCGGGCGTAAGGAAATGGGTGAGTCCCAAAGTTTCACAAGAAAAAAGCGAATATTTCGCGAAATGAATGGCAGATCGAAAAACTAAAAAATGTATGCTCAATATTTTTTAAAAATCTATCCAACGATATCAAACACGACCTCTCACGGAGAGGGGTGGGGGGTAAATTGAATATTTTAAATACGAATCCCGCGATATTTCGCGAAATGAACATCAGATCGAAAAACTGTAAAATACACTTATTCAATATTTTTGAAAAATATGTCCAAAGGCACCAAACACGACCCCCCATGGATGTGGGGTGGGGGGTTACTTTAAAATCTTAAAGAGGAACCCTCATTTTTTATTGCAGATTTGGATTCCTTACGTAAAAATAAGTAACTTTTATTCGAAACATTTTTTCGAATTATGGATAGATGTCGCAATAATCGGAAAAAACGATTGTTGGAAATGGAAAATTAAATTAAAAAATGGCAAGCGCCCACTAAAATGGAAAACTTTACTTAACTTTTTTTGGTTTTAGGACCTACTCTTTACAACCCAATAGGTCCCCAAAGCGCTCGAGTGACTGCACATTTAGCATACTTTGCTCCCCTACCATTATAATTGTTTTTCAGAACAAATTACATTATTTAAGTACTGTTTAAATGCACACGCCACAATGCCTAATGCATTCGTAATAAAGCCGAATACAGATTAATATATATTTTACCCCGAGACATAGGTGACTTCAAGGGCACATTTTTGAACATAAATCCGTAAAGAAACGGAATCAGAAATTGGACCATGTACCGGGTGTCCCAATAAGAATGGCTCTCGCCCATATCTCAGGAACCGTTTTTAGTACAGCTTTGAGAAAAAATATTTATAACAAAAGTTGCCTCGGGAAAAACCTGGAAATTATTGTCATAATTGTAGGCCCACCGCTAGAGGGCGTAATTATATATCAAACATTAAAAAATCCAAAATTTACCTAATGAAAGGGCACTGGAAATCCAATAATCGCATTCCTCATAAAATTCTGCGCATATTTGATTTCACAAGTTTAAGTCTACCTTTGCAAATAAGAGGTGGAGGTGAGTGGGAAGATTTTTATGAAAAAATGGCTGTCCGGTTCTACTAAATCGAATTTTGCATACTTGGTCTTGTTGAAAACAGCTCTTTTTCGTCAATGTAAGTGTATTATTTTCGAAATAGCCTAATAAGTAGTATGCAAGCTAGGAGGCGTTATTTAATTATTTTCAGCAATCTAGTTTTCTTTGGAAAATATTAAATACAAGTATGCATTTTTAATCCCCTATTACAAAATTAGACCAAATTAGCAACATAATACCGAAAACGGCATATCGATACCTTTTTTCTATCTCGAGATATCTTAAGAAACGTGTAAATTTTAAACAAAAACTGTTAATGTTGCCGGTAAACAAAGGAAAAGTAGTGTGCTATGGAAAAAACAAATAAACATATTCCAGATGTAAACGTATATAATTAATTAAAACAGCAATAAGACAAACAACACTATAAAATATAACAAAGAAATAAAAGCAGCTACTTATTTAGTGACGACCTAAATGTCCCTACTCTACAGTTACAGACATAACTATTAAAAATATATACACAGTACATTAAAAAAATGTTTTTTGCACACCTTGTATAAATAAATATTTATATTATTGGATAGAGAATTGAATACCCTTTCAAATGAGCTACCACATGACCCCTATCCTCATTTAAAAAAAAACATCGATTACGTCATCATACCCAGATGGATGACGTCACTAGTATTATATATATGCCAAAAAATCGGAATTTAAAAATAAATATCGACATGTTTCGGGATTTTTCCTTAATATCGACGATTTACGAAATAATGAATTTATGCGTTACTTTATGGACGTAATGTATTACGTCGACAGGTGTAGGCCAGAGCTTGCCGAACACATACTCTCGTATTGATGATAACTCCGGATATTCACATAGAACATGATCGACAGTTTCGTCGTCTCGTTCACACTTCCTCCATAGAGGTGTATCTACTAGCTCCAGTGTGTGAAGGTGTTTGCTTATTTGAAAATGGCCAGTTAAAAATCAAATTTTAAGCGTACGTTTTTCCTGATCATTCTCAAGTACTCTTCTGATGCTGACTTCGTAAGATTTCTTAGTGTTACCTTGAGTAGTGTTAGGCCCTGAGAGTATAAGTCCTGCTGCCTTCCTAGCTAGCTGGTCAGCAATACGGCTGCCTTTATTTCTATTGTGTCCTTTAACCCACCTCAGGATGATATTGTTACCATCCGAAGCTTGGGCTAGTGACTCATGACACTCCATTACTAGTCCTGATGTGACTGACACGTGGTCTATTTTTGCTTAGTAAAGCTTGTCTGCTGTCTGTGCAGATTACTATGGTTTTACCGGATATACCAGCCAATTCATTCTGGACTACGCAGAAATTTTTGCCCATACCCAATTTTATATAAGGTTCAGTGATCTGGAGTATATCCCGCATCCTGAGCCTTCTTCTATTTTGGATCCATCGGTGTATATGAAGTACGCATCTGTCACGTTTGACTGCCTATGTTGGCTTGTTTCAATTTTTTAGGGTCTGTCGAAGACAAAGGTAGGTTTAATTGTGGCGCAGCCTCCATGTAGCAGTGGTAGCGCATCCAGCTCTCCCCGTCAGAGATGACGTCTCAAACGTCTCAAGAATTGTAAGAAACAGATTTAGCAAATATTCGGGTGAAGGTGTCAATAAAATGTTAGTTAAAAATATAATGCGTTTGCATTTATTTCCATTGCGTCCTTCAACCCAACTCAGGATGATGCTGTTATCATACGAAGCTTGTACTAGCCCCGATGTGACACGTAGTCTATTCAAAGTTAGTAGCTCTTGTCTAATGTCTTTGCAGATTATTAAGTTTTTACCGGCTATACCTTTTCGGGTTATATCTTTTACGGCTGTGGGGATACCAGCTAGTCCTCTAGATACCAGTCTGGAACACACTGGCATTCTTGACTACACCCCATTTTATACCAAGATTCAGTAATTTGGAGTATATCCCGCATCCTAAGCCTTCTTCCATTTTGGAACCATCGGTGTATTTGCAATACGCATTTGCTACGTTTAACTGCCTATGTTGTTTTGTAGGATTTGTCGAAGGCAAAGGTTGTTTTAATTGATTTGCAACCTGCATGTAGCAGGGGTAGCGCATCGAGCTCTCTCCGCCAGAAACGACACCTCAATTGTCCCATTCCTGCATCAAGGTTTGCAACTGCTGAGCATAGTTGCATCATCGTCATCAGTTCTACATTTTTGATATAATATTTTAAATAGTTATAATTATGCTCATATATAAAAAATTATTGCGCCATCAATTTTTATATCAACTCATATAGTTTAAATGTGATTCGTTGTTTAAAAGATGTAAGCTCTTTTCCACATTTTTCATATACACATTTTAGTTTCAAAGTGAGTAGTGGAAAAGACATGTACATTTATAATTGTTTTTGGGAATAAAGTACATTATATAAGTACTGCTTAAATGCACACGCCACAATGCTTAATGCATTCGTAATAAAGCCGAATGCATATTACTTAATATGTATTTTATCCCGAGGCATAGGGGACCCCCAAGGGGACAATTTTGAACATAAATCCGTAACGAAATCGAATTAGAAATTGGACTATGTATATGGACTATATATCTATTTTTAACAGTTCTGTCTGCATCTGTAAAGTAGGTAGAGCGAGTCAAGTCTCAGATTGCCTCATTGAGAGGCCACAATTGACCCATTGTGTATACTCCCAGGGAACTGTCGTCCTTAGCTCATTGTCCATCTGACATTTCCAGCAAGGTGTACAAATCACCAGGCGACATCTCCCTTATGTCGGCAGTTGTAGGCCATGGCTCGCCGAACATACTCTCGTATTGACGATAACTCCGGATACTCACATAGGACATTATCGACAGTGTTGTCGTCTCGTTCATATTTCCTGCACAGAGGTGTGTCTATTAGCCCTAGTCTATAGAGGTGTTAGCTTAGTTGATAATGGTCAGTTAAAAATAAAATGTCAAGCGTAGGTTTTTCCTGATCATTCTCAACTACTTTTATTAACTATACATCCTGGCCCTTCTTCCCAGCTTTTCACGGTTTGCGTGTGGGAGTGCTATTCTGTAATTCTCCGATGTCTGTAGTCAAACAGGCAAAAATATCACCAGCCCCCAAGAGATTTGTTCTGCTGCCTTCCTAGCTAGTTGATCAGCAATTAGATTTCCATTGTGTCCTTAAACCCATCTCAGGGTGATGTTGTTACGATCCGAAGCTTGTACTAGTGACCCATGGCACTCCATTACTATAGTTTGTTCTTTAACCAAAAGGAGTGATTCAAATTTATCGCGCCGTTATGCTTGTTTTTAATTGGTCCAACCGCAGCCAAGTTTACCCCACTGTTATTAAATTTTGACACTAATGACATTTATGAAATTTTGGCCCTTCTGTCATTTTATAGGTTAATTAAGTATATCGGCGATTTTTTGTGTTTTCTGCATTATTCCTTTAATTTTTAGATTTTTAGTCTACTTTAATATAGAAACAGTTGTTTTTAGAAGTCTTTAGCGATGTGTTAGTATAATATAATATGTATGGATTATCATCGAAAGATGATATGATCAACGAAAAAAGAAGATGAATTTGGTGACTTTTCTAGTAACTTTCTTTGGTGTGATCTATCTTTTAAGTTTACTCCTCTTGGTTAAACAATCAACTTTTTTTATATAGTCCTGATGTGAGACGTGGGCTATTTAGGATTAGTAACGCTTGTCTGATGTCTGTACAGATTATTATGGTTTTCTATGGAAATACCAGCCAGTTCTTTCTGGACAACGCTGACATTTTAGCCCATACCCCATTTTATACTAAGGTTTCGTGACCAGGAATATATCTCGCATCTTCAGACTTCTTCCATTTTGGAGCAATTGGTGTAGGTATATGCAGTAAGCATTTGCTACGTTTGACTGCATATAATGCCTATATTGTCTTGTTTCAATTTTGTAGGGTTTGTCGAAGACAAAGATAGGTTTAATTGAGTCGCAGCCTGCCCGTAGTAGGAGTAGCAAGTCCAGCTTTCCCCACCAGGAACAACATCTCAATTGTCCCATTCCAACATCGAGGTTTACACCAACTAAGCACTATGGCATCATTGGCACTAGCGTCACCTGCTCTATATATTTTTAGTAATCGTTGTTACAATGGTAAATACAAAATAAATGCTTTTTTTCATCAAGCCAATCTGCGTTTCAGTAAATTTTATAGATGGTTTTAAAGTGATTCCTTGTTTAAAAGTTGGAAAATATTTTACAGATTTTTCATATACATACATACACTTAGTACAATTGTACACTTTTTTATTTTAAAAGAGACTAGTGGAAAAACATGTACATGTATAGTTGTTTTTTAGAATAAAGTAGATTGTATAAGTACTGCTTAAATGCACACGCCACAATGCCTAATGCATTCGTAATAAAGCCGAATGCATATTAATATGTATTTTATCCCGAGACATAAAAACAGATAAACCACAGCTGTGAAACATAATAGTCTCATATATACACATACATGAAAAACATATATTTTACATAAAAACTTGTATATTATTAATCTGTTCACGTATACGTGCAACGTAGCTGGTAAATCTGTACGTGTGATAGGAAAGCAGCATACGAGGGATTTGCTAAATATGGGTTTCCGCTTAACACTGTTAGGTGCTTTGAACAACAGCTCACTGGAAGTATTTAAAAAAAAATGGAAGTTTCTCTAGTAGCTTTAAATGTTAATGTGTATTATATAAAATAAAAATGGATAAATAAAAAAGATTATGACTAGCACGGTATAAAATCGAATATAAAATAATTCGAATATACAGGGTGAGTCACCACTAACGGGACGGAAGATTACAGCGAAATTGTAAAAGCTTTAAAAAAATTTTAAATCAATAGTTTGTATGTTGATCAAAGCTACATTTTAAAATTATTTTGAAAAATACAGGGTGTCCCAATAAATGGCGGCGTATCAAAGTTATATTTATTCTTATGTAACACCCTATAGTTTATTGCATTTTTTAATTGCCCGCAAAAAATAAGGTATAGTTTTATAAGGCCATCTTTGTCAATCCTGGTGACCTGGGTGGCTTTCGTAGATAGCGCGATTGTTCATTTTTATGAACAATTAAATTTAAATATTATACACGGATGTTTATATTTTTGATAATTACCAGACCGTACTGTCATAAAATGAGAATGTCATACAATGACATTAATTAACTACCTACATCTTTTGCTTTAAAATCGGGTTACAGATTAAGAATTTAAATAATTGCAAATTATTCAAAAACTATGAGACCTAGGTATAGGTCATCCATACACCATTCGAAAGAGTAAATCTATTTAGCATAAAATTATTTATTAATATACATGGTGGTCCATTTAAAATAAGCATAATATGACATATTGAATAATCCAATACTGAAACTGTAAATTTTGAACACTATGTAAATAAATGCTTAATAACCAATAATGAAATACATCCAACCAGTATTCAACTATTTAAATGTAAAAGTAATTTTTTATAATCTCTTGAATAGCTTGAGAATAAGCCTTCTTTTACAACTTTAAATTTTATGGAAAGTCAACATAACTCAGAACACTATGTAGATAAGTCTAGAGAAGCCTTATAAAACTATACCTTTTTTTTTACGGACAATTAAAAAAATCAATAAAATACAGGATATTCTATAAGAAAAAATATAACTTTGATACGTCGCCATTTATTGGGACACCCTGTATATTTCAGCATAATTTTAAAATGTAGCTTTTATCAACTTACAACCTATTAATTTAAAATTTTTTACAAATCTTCTACCATTTCGCTGTAATCTTCCGTCCCGTTAGTCGTGACTAACCCTATATAACTATTCGAATGCTCTATATCTGAAGATCGCGATCGTCGATGTGACACAATTTGCAGTCATAGAGTAAATGATTTATTGGTAGCTAATAAATACGTACACTCGACGTAACTTCAAAGTCATCATCATCGGTTCTACAACTTATCTCCTACAATCGGCCTCTTCTAGAATCAGCTTCCATGCCTTTCTATCATTCGCCTTGGTTTTCCAATTTCGTACTCTTAATACTCGTAAGTCGTCTTCAACCTGGTCCTTAAATTGTGCTCTGGGCCTGCCTTTCCTCCTCACTCCATACGGTCTTCGGTTATAAATGTGTTTAGATCCATCTTCTTAGTTCTCTTTTAGTGTCCTAGCCACTGCAGCCTGTTTATTTTGATAGACTCACCAATACTAGGCTTACTATAAAGGCGGTAAAGCTCAAAATTAATGTCTACTCTATATTACGTTTTTCTGCATGCCGTTATAAATATGTCTGAAGATTTTACGTTCAAAACAGCCTAAACGTTCTTCATCACGTTTCGGAATCGTTCACATTTCTGACGCGTAAGTGAGTACGTACGGGCTTGATTAAAGTTCTGTATATCAATATTTTCGTTTTTTTTTATGACTATGTCATCATCATCAATGGTGCTACAGCCCTATGAAAGAGCCTCGACTTTCCCAAGTCTATTACGCCTGTCAGTCCTATCCATTGGCAACCGTTGCCAGTTTTCTGCGCTTATTCTTCTCCCATCCTCATCCACACCATCCTTCCACAGGTTGTAACATAAGGATTCTTCTAGGAGGGTTGTTCTACTGTGATATTGCTAGATGTCCTGCCCATCTTAGTCTTCCTATTCTTATAAGAAATACTACGTCTTTACCACCAAATTTTTGTTTATATCTGTGGTATACCTCGTAGTTGTACCTCTTCCTCCAGACACCATTTTCACAGATGCCACCGAATATTCCTCTCAGGATCATTCGTTCAAATATAAGCGGAAGGTTTTCATCTGCATTGGAAATGGTCCATGCCTCTGATCCATATGTCAACATTGGTTGTATAAGGGTTTTGTATATGGTTATTTTTGTTTTTTGGCTTAGGTTTCTGCTTCTCATATGTGTACTCAGTCCAAAATAGCATTTGTTTGCTAGGATTATCCTTCGCTTGATTTCTTCCGTCATGACGTTCTCCTTGGTGATGAGGGAGCCTAAGTATGTGAATTTGTCCATCACTTCAAAGGTAGAGTTATCAACCGTGAACTGGTGACCGATGTTTCTGTCTCTAATGTTGGGTGTGAATGCCATCATCTTAGTTTTCTCCTCGTTTACTTGCAGGCCCATATTTTTTGAGGCATTTGAGAAGGTGGTATACATTTCTTCTAGCTTGCGTGTTGTGCGGGCAACTAGGTCCACGTCATCTGCATATGCCAAAATTTGGGATGATTTTTTAAAAATATTTCCTCTGTTGTCTATTCGGGCATCTCTGACCGCCTTTTCCAGAGCTATGTTAAAGAGGAGAAACGCAATCGCATCTCCCTGTCGCAACCCAACATGCGTTTCAAACGCCTGTGATTGTTCGCCCTGTATTTCGACTTTGCAAACAACTTTACGCATTGTAGCCTTAACCAATCTTATCAGTTTATCAGGGATGTGGAATTCATCTATGGCTTTAGACAAACACTATCATAGGCCGATTTAAAATCTATGAAACCTTGGTATGTGTCGATATTGAATTCATTGGTTTTTTCCAGTATTTGCCTTAGCACAAAGATCTGGTCTGTTGTTAATCGACCAGACCTAAAACCACTTTGATATTCTCCAATTTGACTATGTTTGATGTTAAAATTTCTATGTCTAAGCTCACAAGTAAACCAAAGTAATACAATAACCGCATAAATAAACAGACGTATATATCTAGCAAATAGAACTATGGACTACAGAAATTTTAACATTATGACTATGTTTGATGTTAAAATTTCTTTAGTCCATAGTACGTTCTACTTTGGTTTATTTGTGAGCTTAGATATATGAAATCTCTTACTCTGTCGAAAATATATATGTTCTAACTATTCGACCTTCGGATTTTGCTACTTGATCATTGTTTGTGACCAGCATATACTTAGTTTTATTAGTATTAACGTACAGCCCCATTATTTTTGCTGCTGCTTCCAGTGTCGTGAAAGATTGGACCAAGTCCGCCTTTCTTCTTGCTATAATATCAATGTCGTATGTATTTGTACACTCCTATTAATATTGGTTCCTATTGGTGTTATTTCAGATTGGCTAATACCTTTCTCTAGGACAATGTTGAATAGAAGACACGATAGGCCATCTCCCTGTCGAAGTACTGTTTGCGTCTAGAAAATTTTTGATACTCCGTTCTGCACTCTAGTCTTACACTCGACTGTTGTGTAAGTGTATTAGGATATTCAATTCTTCCATTGCTTTGTATAGTGCGTTTCTGTCATAGGCAAATCTAAAATCCACAAACAAAATGGTGAGTATCAATTCCATACTCATATAATTTTTCCAAAACTTGTCTTAGAAAGAATATTTGATGGATAGTTTATTTTTATTTGCGAAACCCACACTGGTATTCGCCTATTATGCTTTCACAATGTCCCGAAGGTCAATCGTAAAGAATAAAGACCAATATTTTGTAAAAAAGAAAATAATCGTTTCGTTTTGATTTATTTATTATTATAAATATTTTCTTTTTTGTCATACCATACTCTGTATTAGAGTACAAAATGACACGTTTTATATAAGTAATCTGCGACGCATTATTGGAATATTTTTCTAGCGGCGCCGCTTGGTACTGTGTACCTCGGTTAACAGATTACTTGATTCGTTGTACAATTTTTTTTTGTAAAAGAAGTCGCAGTCACCAAAAGGTTATTAGCGACGGAACAAAATATAAATAACAAAAGTAAACAACTACAGATTGTACAAAATGTTTATGGATCTTAAATAATTAACTATATTGTCATAGGAACAGTTTTGACCTAAAGCCTCTGGTAGAAAGTTTGGAATATTAGCGCTGTCTTTCTTGGTCATATTTACTAAAACTTATTAAAAAGTGATTCGACTGTTAATCGGAAGTTATACTGTTCACATATAGGTGGACTATTCCTTGTGAGAAAGGTAAGAGTGCGTTAACCTGGTGTGTCCTATACGTAAACGTGCAACCACCATTTATTTGTGCTCGTCTATTGCGCGACGATGGAATCCACTGAGACACATTACTTTTGATTTTATTCAGCTTAGAATTATTTTGAGACCACTTGTTTCGCCACAAACACCACACTTTATTTTTGAAACAAGCTTTTAAGTCACTCGAAACACACTTGCCTATCGGCTCCGAAAAATCACTTAAAATTGCCTCTCGTGCAGTCCTGTCAACTTCTTCATTTCCTGTTATTCTGACGTGTGAGGGAACTTATACAAATTGAACGCTTCTTCCATGTTCATGAGCTTAGGACAGCTGGTATTTTAGCAACTTTTCAAAAAGGTGTTTCAGAAAAATGTGTTTTAATGAGTTTAGAGAGCTAAGGGAATCTGTTATGATCACGTCTTTTGTGAATGTAAGCTCGTTAAGAAGTTTCACAGCACGGTATATGGCATAGAGTTCAGCTGAATATGTGCTACATGCTGGGGTTAAGCGGAGAAGAAGATTGTTTTCTGAAGAAACGATTGCTATTGCTACACCACCGCTTGCATTTGTACGGTCTTTGCGGAAACAAGTGAAATATGTTGAATTGTACAACTGATTGGTCTTTCAGTTTGTCTTCTGTAGACAAAAAATATTTGGAGATATTCCGATAAAAGAAGCTCTAGTATAGGGAGACGATGGAAAAATCCATCAATGTTCCATTGAAGTATCGAGTTGAATGTTGGTAACAGATTTGGAGTTAGATAATACTGAACAATAATTGTCTACAGAAGAGTCACTGTCTAAGTCAGAACTCTCTTTCCCTAAATGAATGTGTAGTTTATTTCGAAGTTTTGTAAACTTGGTTTTTGTAAATCTATCATTTGCATGTTGATAGCTGCTTTGTAAAAGATGGAGTCAACCAGCCATATCAGTTGTAAATTCTTTAATTCGTTGTCGAAAATCTTTTCACTCATTTCAATATTTTGTAGACAGTTAGCAAGGTAATGCCTCTGTAGTTTCACAAACTGTTTGGTCTCCTCGTGCAAAGGATCTGGTAAATCTGTACTTGTAATGTACACAGAGTGTGCATTACACACACAGTATTGTGCTTTGACCAAAAGCTCACTGGAGTTACTAAATTACTTCCAGTTTTACTGGAAAGCTCACTAAATAAAACTGGAAGTTTCTCTAACAGCTTTAAATACAGTGCGGTGGAATAAGTGATGCCCCCCCTGTTAACTTGTTCATTTTAAGAATATAAGCAAAACGCTCGGATAGGTCGATTTTAAAACTAACCATAGTATATTATAGCATCAACGTTTCAAACTTTACACGATCTCTCTTCAGGTGACAGCCATAACTTTGATTTTTTTAAATGGTAAAGTACATAATGTGACACCTCATTTAACAGATTTTGAAAAACTGATTTCAAAAATGTATAATACTTTAATCCTTTTTGAGATCGTAGGCGCAAAATTTAGGTCGAACACTTTTTAAACGCATTTATTTTTTCGAGTTCTGAGAAAACTAATAAGTACTTTTGAAAAATTTAAACTCAGAATGAAATATTAGATTATTACTGAGGGCTAACAGTCCCTTAGAATAAATAAAAAGTTTCTTTTGAATGATATATTTGAAATTAAAAATCACACTAAATTTTCTCCTTTTTTCACCACTGTGACTTATTTAAATAAACATTATAGGAGTTCTCAGGGACTTTGGACGATCGAGAATACTGTAATATTTCATTCTGCGTTTAAATTTTTCAAAAATGATTGCATTTAGAAATAATTAGACCGAAATTTTGCGCCTACGCTCTCAAACAGGATTAAAGTATTATACATTTTTAAAATCAGTATTTTAAGAGCTTTTAAATGAGGTGTCACATGATGTACTTTCCCATTTAAAAAAATCAAAGTTATGGCTGTCACCTGAAGAGGGACCGCGTAAAGTTCGAAACGTTGATGCTATAATATACTATGGTTAGTTTAAAAATAGACCTGTCCGAGCGTTTTGCTTATATTCTTAAAATAAACAAGTTAACAAGGGGGGGGCAACACTTATTCCACCACACTGTATTAATGTGTAAAATAAAAGGAAACTACCGACTAAAAAACACAATAACTAGTACTGAATAAAATCGAAGATAATATACTTCGAAAATCAATTTGAATGTCCCAACTTCTAGAACAGCGATATGGAAGAATTTTAAGTCGTAGAGTAAATGATTTATTGGTAGTAGCCCGATAAGGGAATACAACATTTTATGAAAATCTCCAAAAAAATAAAGGAACGATGAAAATTTGGGAATAGGAAGTTGAATTTGTCAGTTATTATATAAGAAAAAGTTTACAATTCTACTTCCCCTCTATTTTATAAAAATTGGGAAATACGGGGTGAAAAATATTTTCTCGGGAGTGAAAAAATATACGTTCAAACTAGGCCCGGAATTGGATAAAATGACTAATTCTAAGCAAGTTTTGTTCTATAGAGTTTTTTCACTAAGTCAATACTTTTCGAGTTATTTGTGAGTGAATATGTTAATTTTTAACAAAAAAAAAAACATGTTTTTGGACTGTTTTTCGCAAATAACTCAAAAAGTAAGTATTCTAGCTAAAAAATGTTGTTAGTAAAAATATAGCTTATAAAAAAATTGAAAAAAATGGTGTACGGGTGTGGTCTGCAGACCCAGTAGAAGCAGAGTTGTAGCTAATGAAATGTATGTTCTTCTTCGTCAAATTCCAAATCGAATATTTCAATGTGAAATAACCAAAAAACAAAGCACTTTTCGGGGAAAATTCATTACAACTTTCTTAAAGTGTTTAAAAAAGGTTTATTTTTGTTCTTTTAAAAAACTTCTAACATTAAAAATAAGTGAGTTGCGCTCAAAATATTGTTGGTCCCTTTTATTTTTTGGTACAAAAATCGCGAATATCACCTCCTATTTAGCTTCCCAAATAAAATTAACTGTTACCGCTTCACAAGTTACTTTACTTATGTATTGTTTATATTATCTATAAATTGCATGGTCTCAAAGTGCTCATTTTTGAAAAAAATTGAGTTTAAAATAAAACATTTTTGTAATTTTGAAAAAAAAAATGGAGTTGTTCATCGAATTACCTTAAAAGATATTAGTAATACCAAAAATTTTAAAAAGTAATAAAATGTAGGTTTTGCTTTTCTGAATATTTTTGCGTTTTTGTTTTCATGTTAGACAAAAATTGGTTATGCTATGGCTGTTCAAAATTTGCCTAAACTCGTGATTAGTTACTCGTTCAAGCCATTTTAACTACAGCTTTTTCAAAAATAAGCACTTTGAACCGATGAAACCTACAGATCATTTAAATAATACATAAACAAAGTAACTTGTGAAGTGGTAATAATAAAATTTATCTGTGATACTAATTAGGGGGTGATTTTCGCGATTTTTTACCAAAATAAAAAGGGACCAACAATATTTTAAGCGTAACTCACTAACTTTTAATGTTACAAGTTTTTTTTTAAACAAAAATAAACATTTTTTTAAACACTTTAAAAAAGTTGAAATGAATTTTTCCCGAAAAGTGCTCATTTTTTGGGTTATTTTATATTGAAATATTCGATTTGGAATTTGATGAAGAAGAACCTACATTTCATTAGTTAAAACTCTGCTTCTACTGGGTCTACAGACCTCAAGCATACACCATTCTTTTTAGTTTTTTTATAAGCTATATTCTTGCTAAGAATTTTTTTTTCGCTCAAATACTTACTTTTTGAGTTATCTCCGAAAAATCGTCCAAAACATGTTTTTTTCTGTTAAAAATGAACACATTCACTTGCAAATAACTAGAAAAGTATTGAATTAAGGAAAAACTCTATAGAACAAAAATTGCTTAGAATTAGTCATTTTATCCAATTCCGGACTTATTTTAAATGCATATTTTTCACCTTCGAGAGGGGGCATTCCCCTCCATTTTACAAAAATGTAGAATTGTGAACTTTTTCTTATATAATAATAGACAATTTCAGCCACCTCTTTCCAAATTTTCATTCATCCTTTATTTTTTTGGGGTCAGATTGTTCTTTGATCGGGCTATAGCTAATAAATAAAAGTACACCTCACGTAACTTCAAAGTGAGCTTTCAAAGTTACGTACTTTACTGAGGTAAATATTATGATAGGCTACATACTAAAAATAGTTCAACTCCAATTTATATGTTCACAAATTAAACTACAGTAATTTTAGGGGAATTGCGCCACTAAACCGATGAAACAAGAATACATGAGAGGTTTTTGGGGTTCCTGAATACAAACACGACATCAGAACCCAACCCCGCAGCATCTGGTGCCCACGGTCGCTGCTAAGCTACGTCATCTTCTGATATTTCGAAGGTTTTCGAATAAGTAATCAGAAGTGACCATATGAATAGGCAGATTTTAGAAAAGTCTACTCAACTTCCGATCAAATGTTAACCACAAAAATATTAATAGAAAAATGTAACGAAACAAGATTCCAGTTTTCATAGCATTTATAAACTACGAAAAAGCTTTAGACACCATAGAACAACGGCTATAATAAACGCAATGCAAAATTGTAGAGTAGACGACATACATCTTAGATATAAAGTTTTTGATGCATGCATCATTCCGATATTAACATAGGCTTAAAAATAGGATTAATATACTCAGAGTCACTCAACACGTGATGGAAAGAGCAATGCTAGGCATATCACTTACTGACAGGAAAACAAACACATGGACAAGACAGAAAACCAAAGTCATTGATGCGGTAAAAAAATCATTAAAATTGAAATGGGAATGCGCTGACATGACGCTAGGAGCGATCTAAACAAATGGCACAGAGCAATTTTAACCTCAACACAAATACCAACACAAAAGACCCAGGGGCTGACCTCCTATGAGATCAACAGATGATCTGAAACGAACTGCCGGGAAAGATTGACTACAAGTAGTGTGCAATAAAAAACAATGTAAAGGAAGACTTGAAGAGGCTTACGTTCAGATGTGGACGTGAACGGCTAGATGAAAAAGAAGAAGATCAGAACTGACCCCTGGACCACCTGGTGTCCAATGTCAGTGCTAAGGGATGCTATTTTATGGAGTGTAGGTTTTTGGGCACCAGGTGCGCAGGGGGTCGGTTCTGATGGGTTATTCTTGTTTAGCGACCCCCAAAACTTCTCGAACAATATTCTTGTATCAATTTAGTGCTGAAAACCCTCGAAACTCCAGACGACGTGCCTTAGCAGTCAACCTGGGCACCAGGTGCTCCGGTGGTCAGTTCTGATGGCGTTTGGTCTTCAGCGATCCCAATAACCCCGGAGTAACAAAATCTGGCCCTTATTACACTTACTTTAACCTGTCTATGGACTTTTTAAAGTATTTTATGCACTTTTAAATGGCAATTTCCACCCATTTTTCTATTGTAGACTTTTTTCTGACATCATCTTGAACACAATGCAACAAATTGCAAGTTTCTAGGTTCTGATATATTTAATAAATATAAGTAATTTTATTGTGCATGATTTAATGACAATGACAAATCAACAAAACAGTCTAACCTAAGTACATAGTATAAATCTAAGTACTGTTTTGATTCTACTTATTTTCTTTATGTAATATTTAAAACTTATACGTATACTGATTTTCAATTATTAATGTAATAAAACTTTTATTGGGCTAGCTCAAATTAATAAATTATTTCAGGGTTTTACGTCATCCAATCACAGAAATGAAAAAAGCCAATACTCAGAAAAAACTCATGGAAAAATAAAATTCAAAAGTAAATTATAAACTTATAATAAAAAAAATTGATCATACCAAATAAGTAAACACAAAGTTTAATAATAGAATGAACTGTAAAACAAACAATCTATGAAATGATTATGCAAATTAATGTAAACGAATATAAAATAAAAATATTGAATGGGTTGCATATGTGAGTCCATATTAAATATAGTAATGAAACACAGACCTACTCACAATCATTTAATTATACTTTGACGACCGGTTTCGATCTCTACAATATACAGATCATCTTCAGGTCGGCGTTACAAGTAGATAACGGCATCATTTAACTACTTGTAACGCCGACCTGAAGATGATCTGTATATTGTAGAGATCGAAACCGGTCGTCAAAGTATGAATATAAAATAATACAGCAAATTATTTTCGAAATCGAAAGTTACCCAGTATAGATACAAAATGAATTATAACTGGTAAACGAAAGTCAATTTAAAAATTACGAAATTGTTTATATAACAGTTTATGTCCAATTACACTGGAGTCTTTATGTAGACGTCGATGAAACAAAAAGAAAACCGAAATCCTCGCAACAGAGAATATTGATAGTGAGAAATATAAGTTTGAATACCTTGGTACAACTGCTACCACTGGTCACTGAATTTAATGTTAAATTAAAAAAAAACTTTTATTTAGTACCTTGTGTTTACGGGTGCATATAAGGCTTTGATTAACGAAGACCGACACTTTTTTTCTTCTTCTTTTTCAACACAAAGTGCTTCTTTCAGCTATCGCAAATATCCTCCTTCTCCTCTCTTGCCAAAAAACTGTCTTCTCACTTCCCCTTCCATCAATGACATCCCTCCAGTTCTATTGGCCAACACCAATATACCTCTTCTTCATATCTTACCGTATCCAAATTATCAATTGTCATTACTTTTTACATTTTCTAGGAAATCGGAAATCCCGACTTTCCAAATAGTTCTGGTAAACTCCGGTAACAACACCGTCTTTCGTATATTCTCATTCACCCTCGAATTGTTTTTAGAAACACTTTCTATTGAATTTAACCATACTGGTAACATTATAAACATTTGTCCAAAATTCATAGAATTATTTTACCATTGTTAAAATGAATTACTGGGTAATTTCAATCGGATCTATTTTACAGGGTAAATGAAAAAAATAAATATTTTAAAAATGAACTATTTTAACGTAATACAAATTGACAAAATTTATGCATACAAATTATTATACAATTGCATCATTAGATTTTCTTCTTCTTCCTCTCTGCCTTTATTTATTTACGACTGTACATATAAACTATAACATAACTACTATATTCCTACATACATGTGCTGTATTTAAAAATCGATTTATTTTATGGTAAATGCCCTGGACTATATTTTCCGTAACGTATTTCGTTCACATTATGTATAACTATTAATTTAAGAAAATTAGCTCATCTATGTGATACAATTATTTTCATTATTCATCTATGTATTAAACTATTTCCAAGAATTCCCAAAAACGTGATTTTTGCGTAAGAGGCCTCATTAGATGCTCGAAATATACCCCCGTAAGCGTATAAATTTCCCGAGACCATACGAAATCGAAGTCTATCGATATGCTTATCCAGGTTACTGCAATATTTTCGTCGATCTTATGTATATACGAGTTCATTGCTTAATTTCTTTATTTTCTTTTAGAGAGGAACATGTGGATGAGTGCAAATGTAGATCACGTTAGATTCATACTAAATAAATTAAAGATGGGATATTTTTATTAAAAAATTAAATGAAACAATGTTTTTTTCCAAACAACGTTATTTTTTTCTATTTTATTACAACTCTTGAACAGTTATTGAATTCATTACTTCTTCTTTGACAACATATAAGGCATATCTTTCTATGTATCAGATTTGCGATCTGGTATTGTGAAGAAGGCACTTTTCCAAAATTTTTAAGTAGTTTTCTTCATAGTCATTTTCTTCTTTTCTAAGGATATTTTTCTCTTCTTTTCCTTTCTCATAATCCTTAGTGTCCTTCAGAGTGTCAGATGTAGGGTGTCGCCTCGTATCATCCATTTCTTCCATTCGCATCTATTGGTGGCCAGGTTCTTCATATCTATTATATTCATGTCTCTCCTTTCACCTATATCATGGATCTGGTCCATTCACGTCTTCCTCGACCTTCCCTTTTTTCTTTTGTTTCCCATTTTGGCTTCATGTTCCTTCTTTGTTGGTCTCTTTTGCTCCATTCGTTCTATGTGGCCAAACCAGTTTAATTGCTTGTTTTATATCGATCTCATTATCGGTTCTTGCTCCTGCCCTCTCCTTAAGTCTTTATTTCTGACTCTTTGAAACTTCGTAACTACAGCTCTTCTTCTCGGTTAGACCACTACTTGATACTTGATAATCATCCACGTTAATAAATTAATTCAGTGGACACTTCTCTAAAGCAAGTCCTCGCACAAAACGGCTATCATGAAAATAACTTTAATAGGAGCTTGCATAAGATACCGATCATATCAAAGTTTGTCTTTCATATATCAAGGGTATCACCTACAAAATATGTAAACAATAAATATATAAACAATATTTACTCCTCATCAAAATCATTTTTTTTCTTGTACAATTCGCACAAAATATAATTTTCGACGAACATTATAGTTTATGAAATTTCGTGTCCACGATCTAACGTAAGTCAAGTACTAACAATCAACGAATTCCAAACAAAATGTATGAACATTCAATCTAAAGGCGGCGCCAGACATGCGGTATTTGAGAAATACTGAACAAGTGCTCGCTATTTGTCTATTAGTGTGGAGGGGTTGCTTGCTATTTGGCATTTACCAATTTTAGTGCTTGTCGAATATTTGTCGTGTTCCCGTACGTTGTCGGTCTTTTCAACACTTCAAAGTAAACAAATGTTCGCCGTGGTGAATATGTGGTGCAAGGGGCTTGCCGTTTAACGAACACTTTCATGAGCACTCAAATATTTGATATTTAGCAAGCACTTGTTCAGTAATTGCCAAATACCGCCTATCTGGCGCCGCCTTAAGGGTGCGTTCATAGTGTACGCCAGTTACGAGTCAGAAAGGCGAGTCCGTGTTCAAATAATCCTAATAACAGCTCACAGTTGCACTTTGGACAGGCTCGTTTAAGTACGAAGGATTATTTGCACATGGACTCGGTGCTGACTTCGGAAACCAGAACGATGGACGAGCTCTAAGACTGCCATTCTGACTCAATTTTACCTGACCTATTTGGTGTTGGAAGTGGCGACTCAGCCTGAGTTTAGCCCGTCTAGCCTAACCGATTTTTAATGTTGCCCTTCGAAAAATAAAGATCGTAGTTTTAGTTCTGTATTGATAACTCAGTATTAAAATCTTAACCCGGATCGGTTGGACAGCTTAAACAAGAGACAGTGTGTAAACTCTATTACTAACAATAATAATATTTTAATACCTACCTAAAGTTGGTTTTAAATAACTACTAAATCTATGACACATATGCCGACGTTACAGAGTCGGGCTTTTCGAAAGGTAAAAATCGTATTATTTATTTGACGTTGGATAGAATTTAGCAATATTTTTGGTTATTATGATTTTTATCCCACGCTTGTATTTTCATAATTAAATTGAATTGAAGTATTAAAAAAAATCGTGTGGGATATTCCAAGCTAGCATTACATTCAAACATATCGTAATATTTATTGCTTTGGAAAAAGAATTTGATCGCGCACATTATACCAACTTAATTACCGGCTTGCAAAGACCAGATGACAAAGACATCAGACTTATTGTCAAACGATACTGGAACCAACAGCCATTATTAGTAAAATTACAAGAATTAAAGCTAACCTGTATATCTTAACCATCTTAAAAACGAGGTCTGGGGTGCAGGTGCACCCCGCACCGCCATACGAAGGTTAAAGTAACTCCTACCCCAACTACTTGGGGGTAATGTTTGGTGTTGTTCTGAAGCTATTTTCTTGTGGCATTTTTACAATTTTAACTATTTAGAATGGGAAATAAGCCACAATATTATTAAAAAATGATTTTTATTAACGTTTCGACGCCCAAATCGGGTGCCGTTGTCAAAATACGACACAGGTATTTTGACAACGGCACCCGATTTGGGCGTCGAAACGTTAATAAAAATCATTTTTTAATAATATTGTGGCTTATTTCCCATTCTAAATAGTTAAAATAGTAATGTTTGGTGTCATTCAATAGATTTGAAAAATATGGAAGACGTATTTTTTAGTTTTCTACCTAATTTCGTGAAATATCGTGGGGTTCCTATTTAAAATTTTAAAGTTATCCCCTACCCCCTTACATGGGGGGTTGTGTTTGGTATAATTCGATAAATTTTTGAGAAATATTAAACACGTATTTTTCAGTTTTTCTATCTGATTTTCACTTCGCGAAATATTCGCTTTCTTTTGTGATTCGCCGATTTCCTTACGCCCCGCTCAAATCGTTAGATTTTTTAGATATGTCGGTTTGCTAAACTCAGACACAACTAGCTAGTGATTTTAGTAAATAATTTTGCAAATTTTGGTAAAATTGGCAAAAAGTAATTAAGTACTAAATAGTTAATAATTACTAAATAATTATTAATTTTGCCTATTTTCGCACAATTGGCAAGAAAACAAAAAAATATCTTCTAAAATAACTAGACAGTTATATCTGAGTTAAGCGAACCGACTATAAAAATAGAGTGAGGCAGATAAAGAGCCTATTAGAAATATCTCGAGAACTAAAGGCAACTGAATTATGAAAATTAGAATAAGGGGGTTTTGAAGACTGATCTATTTAATGAAAATATTTTCATCTATTTGGTACTTCCGGTTATACCGGAAGTTGCTTATAACTTCGTTTTTTTTAATGGGACACCCTGTATCTTTTTACATTTTTGGATTCTCCTCGATTTCTTCTTTCTTAAAATATAAGGTTATGTAACATAATACAGGGTAGGTTAAAAGATAATTACGTTTTTTTATTAATTTCGTAGCAATATTCACACCCTGTAGGATTGTAGTAGTTTGACATAATAAACTCTCTTTATGTTCAAATGATTTCTAATATGGTCTACTATTGTTAACAATTATTAGTATAGCTAAATTTTTAATTTCAGTATACAGGGTGGGTCGAAACCCGGAATGAGTATTTTCTGAGTTTTCTTAAATAGAACACCCTATATTTTAGTATTGTAATGAAATGATATTTCATGGCACTTTTTTACTTCTTAAGTATTCCCTATACCTAACTGCTTTAATTTGTGCTTAATTGTTAATCGCACCAACAATCTTAACTTCGATGGTATTTTGATAGCTCAACCACTATTGGCAATTTTAAGTATCAGTTTAGATTAATATGTATTTATTTCCAAAAAATTATTTGTAATTGAATATTTTCACGGCCAGCCTAATACAATTTCACATATTTTGTGTTGCAATTAATGTTTGGTTTTAATCACCACTAACTCAAAAATTAAAGCAGTTAGGTATAGGGAATGCTTAAGAAATTAAAAAGTACCATAAAGTAACATTTCATTACAATATTAAAATACAGGGTGTTCCAATTAAGAAAACTCAGAAAATACTCATTCCGAGTTTCGACCAACCCTGTATACTAAAATGGAAAATTTAACTATACCAATAATTCCTAACAATAGTAGACTATATTAAAAATCATTTGAACATAAATATAGTTTATTATGTCAAACTGCTACAATCCTACAGGGTGCGAATATTGCTACGAAATTAATAAGGAAACGTAATTATCTTTTAACCTACCCTGGATAATATTACAAAACCTTATATTTTAAGAAAGAAGAAATCGAGAAGAATCCAAAAATGTAAAAATATACAGGGTGTCCCATTTAAAAAAACGAAGTTACAATCAACTTCCGGTATAACCAGAAGTAGCAAAGAGACCAAAATATTTTCATTAAATAGTTCATACCTCAAAACCCCTGTATTCCAATTTTCATGATTTTCTTACTTTTAGTTCTCGAGGTATTTCTAATAGGCCCTTTATCTGCCTCACCCTGTATATACTATTCTTCAAGTTCTTTACTTACGTTGTCTTAATCTGACGTTTTCGAGTTTTTCCAAGGATACATTTTTTACGGGCTCTCCCCAACGCATGCCCCTGGCATAAGATATCTCCCTATGATTTTCTGACGCGCTCGAGTAACGCGCAAAATCCCCTCTTGCGCTAGATCAATACAATAATTATTTATAATTAGGTGGAACCTACTTTTACGTTTACATTTATTTAATTTTCTATTCTGTACTGATAATTCTATATAAATTCTGCTTGTTAAAACGAAAATAAAGTAAGAAATAAAATTAATGCCATGTATGGTAATTAATCGCAATAAAACGATTTCCATGGTGAGTATCGTGATTTTCGTATATAATATCACAAGAGAGAAAATTTTGTCGGCAATATTTTCGACTAGTATGAAAGTTTGTTGCCTGGCAATTTTCGCGAATTAAATTTTGACTTAAATCACGAGACGTCAGTCGAGTGATTTTGTCAAAATTTCATAAGCGAAAATTACCAAAAGGCAACGAACTTGAATGAAACAGGTGAAAATTTTGCCGGAAATAATTTTCTCTCGAATGATATTCGACAAGACTATTTCACGAGACAATTAATGCACCATATCAACGAAATATAATCTTTATTTATTTGTTATTACCATACACTTTCGTGACGGATCTGTCATAATTTTGTCGCTGAGATTTCATGTCGTTAAGGAGTTTTGTCAGTAGAAAATGTAGCGTTGCTATGCCGTTTTATCAGTTAAAAACAGTCTAGTGAAATAGTCAGTAAAATATATCTGGGCTGTAAAAATTCATAAATTTACAATTTTTGAGGATGTTTCTTAATAGTAGCGGAGCCCAAGCGGGGATTTTTGCAGTTACTCGAGCACGTCAGATTATTACCTAAGGAGAAACCTTGTACCCTGAAAATGTACCTCTACCATATATTGGCTCTTAATGCCGGGGTGTTACGGTTGTTTATGCAACCTTCCAAATCATTTAAATACTTCAAAATCCCCTTGGTTACGCCTGTGCTAATTGCTATAAGATAGTTGGTTCGTTCGCAAAATGGTTCTGTTTTAGAAATGTCAGAACGTAGAAATGGGTGTGCGGCTATCTTTTCTGTCTCACAGTCCTTGTTTAGGTTCTTGTCACGTGGCTAAATCAACCGTGGTTCCGTGCTTTGATGTTCGTTTTGGAATCGAATGACATTAATAAAAGACGGATGACATCCGGTCTATCTTTGATTGTTCTGGGATGACGTAAGATTACAAGGGGTGAAATTTTGCTAATCCTTTTCCATCGACGAAAAAGATACAGCCCGAGTTTAGGAAAACTTATCGTCTTCAAGAGCTTGTGCTAGTGACGGATTTGAGGCTGTATATTTTGTTATGCTGATGGACATCTTGATTAAGTTACTGTGACAATCTCAACTTGGGACACGTGAGTATTTTAGAAGATTGTGCTATAATCAATAGTTTTGGTCGTTGTTGTACGCTTGGACTAATCTTATCCGTCTTTCATAGGCTTTCCCACCACTGACGGAGGTTGAGGAAAGACACTGTGACAACTTCTCTTGTGGTCACATAACACCTCAGGTAAATATCTTTAAAGCTATTATTAGGCTTATAGTCTCCCGTATTTCTACTGTCTCGTATTGTCCCTACTGAGAGTTTTTTTTTCTATCCTTGGAAAGCCAATTCCGTGAGGACACAATTTGGGACTAGTGGCTGTCCTAACATCCAGTACACAGCAACCAGCAGCTAGTAACCAGCTAGTAGCTAGTACCTAGTTAGTTCAACCAGAGTCACCACAACTGGAACACCCACGTACGAGACCGTAAGCAGGAACAGAGACCCATAAGTCGGTACCAATAACAATATAACCTCTATTTTCATATAAACTACTATATCGCCGGTCCCGAAAAAAAAAATGACGTAACTGCAAATTTTGTCAATTGCTGTTTATTGCGTAATTAACTTTTAAAATACTGTATACAGATGATACAAAAGCGGCAGAACTGTAACTATGTGCTGAGCCACCAACGGATAGTTGCGTCTTTATTGAAGTACGCACCATTTTAGACCTTGTTTCAGATGAAGAATGAAGCAACTGTAAATAAGGTTGAAAATGGGGGGACTAAATGAAGATAATGAAATTCGGACCCATAGAGATGAAAATAAGAGCCAGCGCTGTAAGAATAAACGGCATAATAAATATTTAAAAATAGTTTTTGTACAGAAAAATTTTAAGATCAAGAATGACGCAACTGCAGAGAGTGTTTAAAATGGGGGGATTAAATTGAGATAATGAAATTCGAACCAATGTGGATGATACTAAAAGCCATCATTGTAAGAATAAACGCCATACCGATGCTCCAGATAATTACTCTTTATTTAGTCACTACTTTAAATATTTAAAAAATTTTAGATGAAGAATGACGCAACTGTAGAAAGGGTTGAAATGTGGGGTACTAAATTAAAATAATGAAATTCGAACCAGTAAGGATAAAAATAAAAGCCATCATTGTAACAATAAACACCATACCGATGCTCCTGGATGATTACTCTACATTTAATCCCTATTTTAAATATTACAAAATCGTTTTTTTGCTGTCCTGAGAAATTTGGCTTTTTGCAGTTACGTCATTCTTAATCCGGACTGGCGATATATTATATCCTATACTCTGTCTACACCTACCATCATCATTCTCTTTGCCTTATCCCTATGCGGGGTCGGCTTCCCTAATTGCATTTCTCCACACAATTCTGTCTTGGGTCATATCAATGTTAATCCCCTTTACCAACATGTCCTGCCTTATCGCCTCCCGCCAGGTCTTCTTTGGTCTTCCTCTCCTACTCCTTCCAGGAATCTGCACTTCAGCTATTCTTCGTATTGGGTGATTAACGTCTCGACGTTGAACATGACCAAACCATCTTAACCTATGCTCTCTCATTTTGGCATCAATTGGTGCCACACCTAGACTTCCCCTAATATACTCATTTCTAATTTTATCCTTCTTTGTCACTCCACTCATCCATCTAAGCATTCTCATTTCCGCCACATGCATTCGTTGTTCCTCTTTCTTTTTCACTGCCCAAAATTCAGTTCCGTACATCATAGCCGGTCTTATGGCTGTTTTATAGAATTTTCCCTTCAGCTTCATTGGAATTTTTCTGTCACACAACACACCACTCGCTTCTTTCCACTTCATCCATCCAGCCCTAATTCTACTGCATGCATCTCCATCTATTTCTCCATTACTCTGTAATACCGATCCTAGGTACTTAAAACTATTGCTTTTCACAATCATTTCACCATCCAAAGATACCATTTTATTTGTAGTAGCTCCATCTTTAAATGAACATTCCAAATACTCTGTTTTTGTCCTACTAAGTTTTAAACCTTTTTCCTCCAGAGCTTGTCTCCACTTTTCCAGTTTTTGTTCTAAGTCTCTTTCACTATTTCCTACTAACACGACATCATCAGCATACATTAAGCACCATGGGATGTTACTCTGTAGTTTCGTTGTTATCTGGTCCAAAACTAATGAGAATAAATACGGACTAAGCACAGAACCTTGGTGCAGTCCTACTTTCACATGAAATTTATCAGTCTCTCCCACACCTGTCCTAACACTAGTCGTTACTCCCTCATACATATCCCTCACAATCTTTACATATTCACCAGGGACTCCTTTCTTATTGAGTGTCCACCACAGAATCTCTCGAGGAACTCTATCATATGCTTTCTCAAGATCAATGAATACCATATGAGCGTTTGTTTCTTTACTCCTGTATTTTTCCATCAACTGCCTTATAATGAAAATTGCATCTGTTGTTGATCTACCCTGCATAAAGCCAAATTGATTCTCGGATATTTCGGTCTCTTCACGTATCCGTCTGTCAATTACTCTTTCCCATATTTTCATGGTGTGGCTAAGCAGTTTTATAGCCCTGTAGTTTGTACATTGTTGTATATCTCCCTTGTTTTTGTAAACAGGTACCAGTATACTGCTTCTCCATTCGTCTGGCATTTGTCCGACTTCCATAATTCTATTAAATAGACCTGTTAGCCACCTTGTTCCTGTCTCTCCCAATGCTATCCATACTTCCCCAGGAATATCATCTGGTCCTACCGCTTTTCCTTTCTTTATTTTTTGAAGCGCTTGAGCCACTTCCTCGTTGGTTATTTTGGTGACCATTGCTGCTACTGTCTCCGTTGACTCTACAGGCTGTCTGTCAAATTCTTCATTTAATAAGCTGTCAAAGTACTTTCTCCATCTCTTTTTGACTTCCCTTTCGTGAACTAGTATTTTATTATTTTCATCTCGGATACATCTAATCTGATTAAAATCTTTTGCTTTCTTTGCTCTCTGTTTGACTCTGTCTACACCTACCATTTGGTTCATATCTAAGTCCTTCCTGTTACCCTCATTGTACACCTGAATATAGCATATATCTACTATACAAGGGTATTAAGTGCTAACAGAGTAATTACAGGGTATACATTTATTATTGTACTTAGTTATTTCCACAGGTAGACTTGCAAGAAGTAGGTATTTGACACTTTATGGTATAAATTAATCACCTTATTTTCTATAATAATAATATTAATATAGTATGGTTCATAGGGCAATTTGGAATTCATAGGGCAATTTGGACTTGGAGAAAGAAATGAGCGAGGAGACCGACTGGGTGAATTTGTGGCAGAAGAAGAGTTTGTGATTACTAACACTTACTTCAAACTCCCTTACAGAAGATTATATACATGGAAATCACCTCAAGACACTCCAGGCCGCATAGTGAGAAATCAAATAGATTACATCATGATTAATAAAAGATTCCGTAACAGCATAACATCAGTCAAGACATACCCAGGAGCTGATATCAAGTCAGACCATAACCCACTGATTGGCAAAATTAAGCTCAGGCTAAAGAAGGTTAGACGTAGTGTCAATCCAAAATTCGACATAAGGCTATTAAAAGACCAAAACACAGAACAGAGTGTAAAACGGTATATACAGAACAACTTGAATACCGTTATTCAATCGGATGTAATGGACCAGGAGATAGAAAAGTTGCATACAGTTTCACAAGACATACGTGAGAAATTCCTCAAACCACCAAAAATAAAGAAGAAATCGTGGATGACAAACGAGATTTTAGATATGATGGAAGAGAGGCGAAAGTCCAAAGATCAGGACATGTCATTATACAAAAGAATAGATAAAGATATCAAAAAAGCAATTAGAATAGCTAAGGATACACGACTAAGAGAACAGTGTGCGGAAATCCAGCAATTGCAACATAAACACGATTCATTCAATATGCACAAAAAAGTTAAAGAAGCTGCAGGCTTATACAAACCTAGAAGAGTTGGGTGTTTGGCAGATAACCAAGGCAAACCACTGTTAAGTGTGGAAGAAAAACTAGACACGTGGAAGAAATATGTGGAAGTAACTTTTGCAGATGAAAGGCAGAATACCATTGAAGACATTGAATGCCAAACAGGACCCCCGATTACCATTGAAGAAGTCACGTCAGCTATTAAAACAACTAAAGATGGTAAAGCTGTAGGGCCTGACCAGTTTTATGTAGAATTCCTAAAACTTATGGATGAACAAGGAATAAAATGGATAACAACCGTATTCAACAAAATATACGTAACTGGAAAAATACCCCAAAGCTGGTTAAAGTCGACCTTCGTAACTTTACCCAAAAAAGTAAATGCCAAAACATGTGAAGACTACAGAACAATTAGCCTAATGAGCCACTTACTCAAAACGTTTCTGAAGGTGATACATGGCAGAATATATAAAAAATGCGAACAACAGATATCATGGACGCAGTTTGGATTCCGCGATGCCTTAGGCACCCGAGAGGCTCTATTCGCTGTCCAAGTGCTTATGCAAAGATGCAGGGATGTTGACTGTGAAGTGTATATTTGTTTTATCGACTACAAAAAGGCGTTTGATAGAGTAAAACATGATAAACTCATAAACATCTTGAAAGAAGCGGGAGTAGATGATAGAGACTTGAGAATCATATATAATTTGTATTACAACCAAACTGCCAATATTAAAGTGGAAGACCAATTAACAGAGGCAGTCTCCATAGATAGAGGAGTGAGGCAAGGATGCATCCTGTCCCCGGTGCTGTTTAATATATACTCTGAATGTATCTTCGAGCAAGCGCTGGGAGAACTACAGGAAGGCGTATTAGTCAACGGAGTGCGTCTGAACAACATTAGATATGCCGACGACGCTGTAGTTTTTGCAGACAGTCTAGATGGTTTGCAAAGAATAATGTCGCGCATATCAGATATAAGTAGAGAATACGGACTTGATCTCAATACGAAAAAAACAAAGTATATGGTAGTCAGTAAGCGCGAAATATTAAATACACAGCTTTTGGTTAACCAACAACTAATTGACAGGGTCGACAGCTACGCATACCTTGGTACCAACATAAACAGCCAGTGGGACCACTCAAGTGAAATAAAACAACGCATAGGAAAAGCGAGATCAGCGTTCATAATGATGAAGTCTCTTTTCAGAAGCCACGATTTACCTCTTGCTACCAAAATCTCTATCATCAGATGCTATGTATTTTCTACGTTATTATACGGAGTAGAGGCCTGGACACTTTCCGAGGCTTCTTTGAGAAAACTCGAGGCATTTGAGATGTGGTGTTACAGGCGCATTTTGAGAATTTCGTGGGTGGATCGTGTGACTAATATTGAGGTTCTACGTAGAATAGGCAAGGAATGCGAGATTATTAACATAATCAAAGAGCGCAAACTAGAATATCTTGGCCATGTTATGAGGAATGAACAGAGATATGGCTTGTTGCAACTCATTCTTCAAGGCAAGGTATTTGGAAAGAGAGGACCAGGGAGAAGAAGAATATCTTGGCTTCAAAACCTGAGAAAGTGGTTTAATACATCGACAACCGGACTATTCAGAATAGCAGCAAGCAAAGTTAGGATAGCCATGCTGGTCGCCAACATCCGGAACGGATAGGCACCTTAAGAAGAAGAAGTATGGTTACGGCACATATCTGATTCTTGCTGAAAGTAAGTACATTTGATTCTACAGGGTGTACTTTATTGATCAATTATTATAGTCTATTATTATAGTCCATTTGGTGAGACCGCTCCCGTCTGGAAAAATTTCTGATTCGGTTTCTTTGTGGATTCCTATTCAAAAATGTCCCCTTTAAACAAATCCGAAGGGTGCCGGAAGGAATTTTTGGGCAGAAATTGTTTAAAAATTTTTTTTAAACAAATACAAAAGATCACGTCTTTTTGCTCCATAACATATATTTTAAGTTTTGTCGGTCATTCTGAACAAGAAAGGTATCTTGTAAATTTTCTCAAAAATTGATAGTTTTTGAGTTATAGGCGATTTAAAATCGGAAAAATGCGAAAATATGCATTTTCGAGGCTTAAAAACTCATATTCAAATTAGTATTTTTGAGGTTGCCAGACACTTAAATTGAAGACAAATTATTCAGCTTCCAGATTCTGAAGAGTGATCGCGTCTAACTTTAATTTATACCGTTGTTTTTTAATCGTTAAATATGCGTGTTTATCCGATTTTTTTGCTGGTGCGGCGCTCTCCGTTTCAAAAATCTCCTATTTTCCTCCGAAAAATATTTTTTCTAGATTCTTTGTGACATTCTAAATAAAATAAGTTTCCTGACATTTTTCTCAAAAGTTAATAGTTTTAAAGTTATAAGCGATTTAAAATCCAAAAATGCGTTTTTTTTGTCATTTTTCGGATTTTAAGTCGCTTATAACTTAAAAACTATTAACTTTTGAGAAAAATGGCAAGAAACTTATTTTATTTAGAATGTTCCACAGAATCTAGGAAAAATATTTTTCGAAGGAAAATAGAAGATTTTTGAAATTGAGCGCGCCGCATCGGCAAAAACATAGGATAAACACGCATATTTAACAATTAAAAGACAACGGTATAAATTAAAGATAGACGCGATCACTCTTCAGAATCTTGAAGCTGAATGTTCAGTCTTCAATCTAAGTATCTGGCAACCTCAAAAATACTAATTTAAATATGAGTTTTTAAGCCTAGAAAATGCGTATTTTCGAATTTTTTAGATTTTAAATCGCCTATAACTCCAAAACTATCAATTTCTGAGAAAAATTACAAGAGACCTTTCTTGTTTAGATTCACCCAAGCAATCTAAAAATATATGTTCCAGAGCCAAAAAATATGATCTTTTGTATTTGTTTAAAAATTTTTTTTAAACAATTTCTGCCCAAAAATTCCGCCCGGCACCCTTCAGATTTGTTTAAAGGGGACATTTTTGGATAGGAATCCACAAAGAAACCGAATCAGAAATTTTTTTCAGACGGGAGCGGTCTCACCACATGTACTATTATATTTATATTCTCTATATTTCTAGGCATTAAAGTGTATACCTAGTATAAAATGATAAGTATATATTCTAGGTGATAAGTTAGGGCATTTAAGTTTTAACAGTATGTTATATTTAATCGTTCAATAGTCATTACACTTTCCTGATATTTTGATACAATTCTCCTATTTTGGTTTATTTTATGTTTTTAGTTTAAATAAACGTTTGTAGTTATAGATTGTTTTAATGCTCAGAATCATCCAGGATCCCCCTCTCTGAACCAACTTTAAACCCCCGAGATAGACTAAACTGAGATAAGATAGAGAGAGATTAACTGAATTTTGTATTTTATATTATTATACAAGATAGTAGCAATAATTTTATTTATTCAGTATCATCTCTCAATCTTTATTTCATTTCAACAGGGAAGTTCGTTAAGGGGAGGGCCGAAAAAAAATCTATCTTTAGAAAAACCCGAAGTCGTCAGATTCACATAGGTAAGGTAAGTTAAGTACATGCGAAACAGTGTATATTTTAAAAATCTGACGATTTGCGCAGGGAATAATGGTAGGGGAGCAAAGTATGCTAAATGTGCAGTCTCTCGAGCGTTATGAGAACCTACTGAGTTGTGAAGAGTAGGTCCTAAAACCAAAAAAAGTTAAGTTAAGTTTTCCATTTTAGTGGGAGCTTCCCATTTTTAATTTAATTTTCCATTTCCAACAATCGTTTTTTTTAGATTATAGCGCCATCTATCTATAATTCGAAAAAATGTCTCCAATAAAAGTTACTTATTTTTACGTAAGGAATCTGCAATAAAAATGGGGGCTTCCATTTAAGATTTTAAAGTAACCCCCACCCCACCTCCGTGGGGGTCGTGTTTGTTGCCATTAGATAGATTTTAAAAAAATATTGAATAAGTGTATTTTTCAGTTTTTCGATCTGATGTTCATTTCGCGAAATATCGCTGGATTCGTATTTAAAATATTAAATTTACCCACCCCTCACCGTGGGAAGTCGTGTTTGGTACCATTCGATAGATTGTTGAAAAATATTGAGCAAGTATTTTTTAGTTTTTCGATCTGTCATTCATTTCGCGAAATATTCACTTTTTTCTGGTGAAACTTTCGGACACCCATTTCCTTACGCCCCGTTCAAATCGTCAGATTTTTGGAATATACACAGTTTTGCATGTATTTAACTTACCCTATCTTCACAATGAGGATCGGACAAGATGAAATAGAACAAGTTCACGATTATATATATCTGGGTCAAATTATAAAACTTAACAAGGAAAACCAAACAGCAGAGATCAAAAGACGAGTTAGACTGGCATGGGCGGCATTTGGAAAACTAAGCTACATCCTTAAAAACAAAAGATATCCACAACATCTTAAGACCAAGGTATACAATAAATGCGTACTCCCTGTTCTCACTTACGGTTCCCAAACTTGGACGTTTACAAAAGCAAACATGGACAAGATCATAAAGACGCAAAGAGCAATGGAAAGGCAAATGTTGCACATAAAACTATTGGATAAAAAGAGAAACGAGTGGATAAGAGAGAAAACCAAAGTTAGGGATGTTAGACAAGAAGTTGCAAAGTTGAAATGGAGATTTGCCGGACACACTATAAGACAAAAGGAAGACCGATGGAACAAAATTCTCATAAATTGGAGACCGTGGCAATATAAACGAAGCAGAGGAAGACCACAAATGAGATGGGCAGATGATGTCAAGAAGCACGTGGGCTCTAGGTGGATAACTGTAGCGACAGACAGAGAAGAATGGAAAAGGATTGGGGAGGCCTATGTCCAAAGATGGACCGAAGAAGGCTAATTAGATAGATAGATAGAGATCTTGATTTCGAGTTTTTCTAAGGATAGATTTTTTTTTCGGCCCCCCTTAACGAACTCCCCTGCATTAACAGCCAATATATGGTAAAGGTACATTTTCAGGGTACAAGGTTTCTTCCTATGTGATAACCTGACGCGCTCGAGAAACTGCAAAAATCACAAGTTTCACAAGGCGCCATCTATCTATAATTCGAAAAATGTCTCCAATAAAAAATACTTATTTTTACGTAAGGAATCTGCAATAAAAATGGGGGCTTCCATTTAAGATTTTAAGGTAACCCCCACCCAACCTCCGTGGGGGTCGTGTTTGGTGCCATTAGATAGATTTTTCAAAAATATTGAATAAGTAAGTGTATTTTTCAGTTTTTCGATCTGATGTTCATTTCGCAAAATATCGCTGGATTCGTATTTAAAATATTAAATTTACCCACCCCTCACCGTGGGAAGTCGTGTTTGGTATCAATCGATAGATTTTTGAAAAATAGTGAGAACGTATTTTTTAGTTTTTCGATCTGTCATTCATTTTGCGAAATATTCGCTTTTTTCTGGTGAAACTTTGGGACACCCATTTCCTTACGCCCCGCTCAAATCGTCAGATTTTTGAAATATACACAGTTTTGCATGTACTTAACTTACCCTATCTTGATTTCGAGTTTTTTTAAGGATAAATTTTTTTTTCGGCCCCCCTTAACGAACTCCCCTGCATTAACAGCTAATGTATGGTAGAGGTACATTTTCAGGGTACAAGGTTTCTCCCCATGTGATAATCTGACGCGCTCGAGAAACTGCAAAAATCACAAGTTTCACAAGAAAAAAGTTTCACAAGAAAAAAGCGGATATTTGGCGAAATGAACGACAGATTGAAAAACTAAAAATTCGTGCTCAATATTTTTCAAAAGTTATCGAATGATACGGAGAGGTACGAATCCCGCGATATTTTGCGAAATGAACATCAGATCGAAAAACAAAAGCTGAAAAATACACTTATTCAATATTTTTTTTAAAATCTATTGAATGGAACCAAACACTTTTTAGCTTTACTTTCGATTACATACTTTTCGATACTTTTAGCTTTACTTTCGATACAGATTTCGATTCCTTACGTAAAAATAAGTAACTTTTATTCGAGACATTTTTTCGAATTATGGATAGATGGAGCTATAATCTAAAAAAACGATTGATGTGTTGGAAATGGAAAATTAAATTAAAAATGGACAAGTCCCCACTAAACTGGAAAACTTTACTAACTTTTATTGGTTTTAGGACCTACTCTTCACAACCCACCAGGTCCTCATAACGCTCGAGTGGCTGCACATTTAGCATACTTTGCTCCCCTACCATATCGAATGTAAGAAAGTTTTCATTTATTTACCATGTTTTTAATTTTTTTAATTCGTAATACGCCCGTAATAAGCTCCGACGCCCCTGAGAGGCATAATGACTCTCGAGAAAGAAGAAGGAAAAGAGTACGTAATACTTTTACATTGCACTATACAGGGTGAGTCATGAGTAACTGTACATACTCCTACCTCGTATAGAGGCTGCTATGGGGAATAACAAATGACCATTAAAAAGTGTCTGCTCCCATTGTTTAATAATATACAGGGCGAGTTTCGCATTTTGACAGAAATTTGTATTCGTCATAATTTTTGAACGGTCAGATCGATGTGTCTCTTATTTTCGCCAATCGTTACACTACTACCACCTAAGTAACTAATTTATTCAAACTAGAAAAGAATCAGGTCCCGATTTAAAAAAATTAGTTCGTTTGGGTATTAGAAAAAATTTCACCCCGTATACGCTTTTTGAAAACTGTAATATGAATTTTACAAATTAGATAAATAGACAATTAAAATGGCATATTTATTTTTTTCCGCACACGATTACTTAATTTTTTTATAAAAAAATCAAATTTCACTATGAATTAAAAGTTTGGTAAAGTGAACCATAGATTAAAAAAAAATGACTTTTATTACAAAAATTAATTTTTTTTGCACAAATAAGTAATTTACGTTACCATCAAATCAACTGATTTATTCAAACTAGAGAAAAATCAGGTCCGGTTTTAAAAAATTATTTCGTTTTGGTCTTAGAAAAAATTTCACCCTGTATACGCTTTTTAAAAACTCAAATATGAATTTTACAAATAAGACAAATAGGCAATTAAAATGGCATATTTATTTTTGGTAAAAATCTAGAAGATGGGAAAACACTAATTTTTGCAATTTTTTTTGGACTTAGCCAAAAAAGTGGAGAAAACGTGTTTTTTTCATGAATTTTGTTACGGAAAATGAAATAAAGACTAAAAAGTCCTTGGAAAACAACAAAGTTCATGAAAAAATCGGAAATTAATTAAAAAAATTGTTATAAAAATAAAAAACTGCTTACAAAATATTATAAAAGGCATTGAAGTAAACATAAATAACAGTATTCATACTATTAAATCATGGAAAAATAAATAATATCCCAAAAAGGAATCATTTTTCAAATTGCAAAACGAACTCCCGCGCAGATGCGTAAAAGTTCGAATTTGACATACATGCACAATGTTGCCACGTTGTAATATATAGAATTTGGCAATTGAAAGGTAGAAACACAAAAAAAATCTTAAAAACTTACCCTTATTCGGCTGGGGGAAACAGCTCGGCGGCAGCCATGAAAAAGTGATGCAATCTTTCGGACTTACTTGGAAATGCGCGTTTAAAGAAAAATTCGGCAAGGTAACCTACAAAGTGGCTTCGTCGTACACCGTACTTGGGAACGGAGGCCCGAACTTCCCTCCAAAGCCGTTCAATATTGTTGGTGTGTGTGCCGGTAACGGGATCGACAAAATGTTTGGAATGGTTAACTGTTTGGCGAATAAATCCTTCATGTGACAAACAATCGTATGCTCTCCAGCAATCAGAATAAATTGTTGTCCCAGGAAGAATCCATTCCTTAAGGTGATACAGTAGCGATCAACAGGTAGCCAAAACGTGTTCCAAGATTGCGGCTATAATTTTGAATATTTTTTCGAGATATTTGGCACACGTATTCGTATGAAAATAAAGAATGGCGGTACAGAGCCCAATTTGAAAAATATATTAATATGTGGAAATTACTGTGTAATTAAATACAATATTAAAAAAACGAGCCTGTACCGCCATTAAGAAGAACAAAAAAATACACTTTCTTTAAATAAACTTTTTTCTCCGATGCCTAGATTTTGTGACATTTTGGAACTACTAATGAAATAAAAAAATTTAGTAGTTCCAAAATGACACAAAATCTAGGCATCGGATAAAAAAGTTTATTTGAAGAAAGTGTATTTTTTTGTTCTTCTTAATGGCGGTACAGGCTCGTTTTTTTAATATTGTATTTAATTACAAAGTAATTTCCACATATTAATATATTTTTCAAATTGGGCTCTGTACCGCCATTCTTTATTATATTACGGATACGTGTGCCGAATATCTCGAAAAAATATTCAAAATTACAGCCGAAATCTTGGAACGCGTTTTCGCTACCTGTTGATCGCTACTGTTTTCTCTTAATCACTCCAAGCAAAGTGTCTCTATCTCTTTTTTCGACCGGCACTAAAAAGAACTTCTTGGAGTTTCGATCAATGGCTCCCCATACCCAAACCCCGTCAACGATTCTTCTGACATTGTACTTTCGCTTGCCGAATTTTGCTTCATCTAATTCAATTAAACTGCCTTCTCCACCCAATTTCTCTAAGTGTTTCATTGCGAAACTCACAAAGACCTCACGTGAAAAAGAGTACCAATCGGTAACAGTTTGTTGAGCAATTTTCAAGTTATCCCGAATGAAGCCATACCTAGGAGGATTTAACCATAGCAAAATCGACGCCAAAGTAAACACTTTCTCTATCGGCAATTTAGCTGACTCAAAATAAGTCCCCTTCCTTGCCGATACAGTAAAGCCGCAACGCTTTTTTGCCTGTTTATTTTTGGAGACCATTTTGCTACACTTAAATTTTCCTTCCGTATTCACTTTTAATACGCTGCCGTAACCACCACACTTTCTCGTACTTTTTAACACCCCGTGTGCATATAAAAACTCGAGAATTGTCTCCCTATCCACAGCCATAACACTGCCCTCTAAAAATGTTACGTCCCATCCAGTACACGGGGCCATTTTGTACGCTTGGCTTCACTTTCACTTAAAACGACAAACGACACTAAGACGAGTTCACTCCGTGAAAGTTAGGGACAGAAAGGGCTTAAAAAGACAAAGATCAACCCTACGTCTTAACTGTCGGTGTATTCGTACATTTTCGGCAAAACAAGGGTTGATTAGGATGTTGCCAAATTTAAATTTCGGAAGACTTCATGGTGGTTATTATCTAGCCATATCAAAATAACTCTTAAAATAATCTAATAAAACACCAATCTGTAAAAAAAATATCTAAGCTAATATACGATGAATTAAGAAATAAAAACCATAAATATACGATGAAGTACCAAATAAAACAATGTACCTATTCAATTAGACGGCAACATGGCCAACAGGAAACGGAAACTGGAAATTTGTCGGTTATTATATATTCTTAAAAAATTCTGTAAGAATCAATAATTTTTTAAAATATGGCAACATTGTTAGAAAAGTGACATGACCTTAAACACAGAATGTGACAGAACGACAAATGAAAGATCAAGATGGAGGATATATTTGAAAATTAATGCCAAAATAGAACATTTTGAAATGAGAATTATAAAAAAAATAGGCATTAAAATCTAGAAGCCGTGATTTTTTTAGCATTATAAAGTGAGTACAACGACATACATAAGATTTCTTTTGTGTTTCCACTTTCCAATTGCCGAACCCATCTCCTAGATATTATCCTTATTTTTTTCCCCACACGATTACTTAATTTTTTATTATAAAATCAAATTTGTCAAAATCGGAATTTTAACCTAAAAATGAAAAAAAAAATGAACTCACGGTTCAACTCGCTACAACTCTGTTCCATTTTAATATTTTTTTTAAATTTTTACAGCACATACCTCTTACCATTGTGAAGACTATGAAAATTGTTGTAGACTTTCAGTCTTCTTCTTGTAAAAGTTGCAAACTTGTTAATCGCAAAAATTAGGTGGAAAAATTTAAAATTTATCAATTTGATCACGTCTATGTTAAACTATAGAGTCCAAAAGAAGTGTTATGGGAAGTTTTAGATCTAGACGTGTTATAAAAAAAAGATGGTAAAACTTTTAATTTTAAGAAAAACTTTGTTTTCGTAAATTAATTTTTGTAAAAAAAGTTAATTTTTTTTAAATCTATACAAAAATTTTGCCAAACTTTTTATGCATAGTCAAATTTGATTTTTTAATAAAAAAATAAGCAATCGTGCGGGGAAAAAATAAATAAGCTATATTAATTGCCTATTTGTCTTATTTGTAAAATTCATATTAGATGTTTCAAAAAACGTATATAAGGTGAAATTTTTTCTAAGACCCAAACAAACTAATTTTTTAAATCCGGGCCTGATTTTTTACTAGTTTGAATAAATCAGTTGCTTGGGTGATAACATAAATTAAATATTTGTTAAAAAAAATTCATTTTTGTAATAAAAGTTATTTTTTTAAATCTATGGTTCACTTTACCAAACTTTTAATTATTCATAGTCAAATTTAACTTTTTTTTATAAGAAATTAAGTAATCGTGTGGGGAAAAAAAAAACAAATATGCCATTTTAATTGCCTATTTGTCTAATTTGTAAAAATCATATTAGAGTTATCAAAAAGCGTATACAGGGTGAAATTTTTTCTAAGACCAAAACGAAATTATTTTTTAAATCTGGGCCTGATTTTTTTCTTGTTTGAATAAATCAGTCCGTTGGTGGTAACATAAATTAAATATTTGTTCAAAAAAATTAATTTTGGTAACAAAAGTTAATTTTGTTAAATCTATGGTTCACTTTACCAAACTTTTAATTCATAACCAAATTTGATTTTTTTATAGAAAATTAAGCAATCGTGTGCAGAAAAAAATAAATATGTTATTTTAATTGCCTATTTGTCTAATTTGTAAAATTCATATTAGATTTTTCAAAAAGCTTATACAGGGTGAAATTTTTTCTAAGACCAAAACGAACTAATTTTTTAAAGCCGGACCTGATTTTTTTCTAGTTTGAATAAATCAGTTGATTAGGTGGCAATAGTGTAACGATTGACCAAAATAAGAGACACATCGATCTGACTGTTCAAAAATTATGACGAATACAAATTTCTGTCAAAATGCGAAACTCGCCCTGTATATTATTAAACAATGGGAGCAGACACTTTTTATTGGTCATTTGTTATTCCCCATAGGGGCCTCTATACGAGGTAGGGGTATGTACAGTTCCTCATGACTCACCCTGTATACACCTTAATTTTTTCAAAAAAGGCTGCCTGCCTACAATTTGCGTTTAGCACTAAATTATTAATTTCATTTATTATAGGTAAGTTACCTGTAGAGTTTCTGTATATTCTAAATCCACTCTGTGGTACGTATAGTAACTGTAGTCGTTTGTTTAATGTCTTTTATAATAGCTTACAAAGGGTGCATATTAATGATATAGATCGATATTAGTCAGGATTATCTTTTAATTGGTTAGGTTTTAATACATGATGTATTATAATTTATTTTCAAGTTTTAGGCAGTTGTTTGCTAGTTATAAGGTTTCTGAGGCTTTAAGTAAAATGGATATGGCGCACAGCAGTAAGCAAGCTTTGAATATGATTTAAAAACTTAACTATGATCCCAAAAAGGTGATAAAGTCATGATAACATACCAACTGCATCTTAATGGCAAAGCAAGCCATCGTTACAAATCACTAAAACTATATGAACTCAAGAACAGGAAAAAATCTCTTGCGGGACTCGTTTACTACTAACGCTAAATACACATTAGTTAAATAAACTGTTTTTAAAATTTGATTACCTCTTAGTATTTTTTCGACAAGCCACCGTTTATCGAGATGTGGCTCCTTTTTTAACATTTTTCAAAATATGTACACCTAAAAATGTAAATTATAAATAAATTTTCAGATTATTAACAGATCTCCATAATCATACTTATTGTAGATTATTAAATTATACATACAAATATGTGGTGGGCTCGAAAATTATTCAAAATATCTCGATAAATACTGGCTTATCGAAAAAGTACTAAAAGGCAAAAAAGTTTTAAAAATATGTATTTAACTAATGGTACCACAATAATAATTTAATTGGAACGCACACAAAAGTTTAGGGAGGTTTAATGGAAGAAAGCCCCCATAAAATTTTTATGGTTTGCACAAATTTCACTATAATTTTTTTAATGACGCTCCTGCTTCAAGTATGCCACATGTCCATTTTCAATAAAAAGTCTGTAATAGTTTTCGATATATTGAAAAAAAATCAATTTTCATTTTGTAAGTTCAAAGGGCTGTAACTTTTTTATGTGCATATTTGTATTAAGGTGAGTTAGGTTCAATCGAACTATTAGGCTATTGATTATATTCAAAATAAGGTGGCTAAAAGGAACTACAACGTTAACGGGGTTTTATTATTTCATATGGTCAATGGACATCTATATATGAAAAAACCGCGGAGTGCTACCATTTAAAGGGGTGCGTTTTTGAGAAATGGGTGAATTAGTCCCTGGGCACAGGTTACATCAGGGTGAGTTCTATGCACTTTTGGTACAAACATATCTACATAAAAATTGTTCCTGGTTAAATTTCCTATCTAAATATCATTATTTAAAGTCAGTGATACTTTTTTTTTTACAAAAATATATTTAAAAGAAAAAGCACAAAGAAACCCAAAAGAAAGAAATTTTGTTTTTGTCCCATAACTTTTGTCCACGGGGATATAGGTATAGACATTGCTTTACAGAAAAAAAACCTACATACTTCTTCTTTAAAATGTTGTTCAGTAGAGGTAATTAGGGTTTATAGTTTTCGAGATATGATTTTTCAAAATTTGCCACTCACAGCAATTTTGGGCAATTTTCCTTGTTATTTCGCAAATATTGTTCTGTAACTTTTTTCTACGTAACTCTAGGTATATACAATGGTACACGTAATAGGAATAGAAATCAATTACCTTTAAAATGGTCTACTGTATAACGTTGTAAGACTTTTTTTAAAGAGATTATGGTTTTTCAAGCTTTTATACTTTTAACGATTTTTTATAATATAATATAAAAATAAAATAATATTATTATATAATATATAATATATGATATATAATATATAATATATAATATATAATATATAATATATAATATATAATATATAATATATGATATATAATATATAATATATAATATAATATTATATAATATATTATATAATAATATTATATATTATATATTATATATTATAAATAATATATTATATATCATATATTATATATTATATATTATATATTATATATTATATATTATATATTATATATTATATATTATATATTATATATCATATATTATATATTATATAATAATATATAATATATAATATATGATATATAATATATAATATATAATATATAATATATAATATATAATATATAATATATAATATATAATATATAATATATGATATATAATATATAATATATAATATATAATATAATATTATATAATATATTATATAATAATATTATATATTATATATTATATATTATAAATAATATATTATATAATACCTAACATCAAAATATTATTTTTTACATTGTTTACGATTATTTTTGAAATTCCTCATTATAACTTATTTCTTGTACATGAATATACTATATATTGCTCAATAAAGAAGGATTACTTTCTGTTCTTTAAAATGGTGTATCAACTATAATTAAATAATGGAAACCGAGTGATTCTTTGATATTTTTTTACCTGTATTATTTAAAATTATTTCTTTTACAAAAATTACATAAACATTAGTTTTAGAAAACACTTTAGTTAAAATGATTTAAACGTTGACATTTTAAAAATTTTCAAAGTCAAAGTCCATCTCTTCGTTAGCATTAGCTTCAATATCTTCCTCTGACACCTCAGTTATCTTAGAGTTCCCAAAATTAGTACCCATGCACATGCACCCTTTGCAGAATATTGGAAAACTAATTCCTATCTTCCTACAACCGCAGTTTTTTGTACATCCTTTGGTACATTTACATCCTATTTTCTCAAGCAAAGCTTGTGGTACAGAAGCTTTTACAGTAAATATTGGAATTAATTCATATTTTAAAGTGTGCCCGGCCGAGTCAAGTGGATCCAAAGTATTACCTATAAAAAATAAGATTAAATCATAACAGACAATCAGATAAAAAAGTTATAATGAGAAATTTAAAAAATAATTATAAAATCAAAAATCGTTGCAAGTAATTACATTTTGAAAAAGCATATCTTATTCAAAAATAATCCTAGAATTTTTTATAATACACCATTTTAAAGTAAACAGAATAAGCTTTCTTTTTTATTATACGATATACATATACCTACCTAAATGTAGAAAAAAAAGTTATAATGGGAAATTTAAAAAATAATCGTAAAAAATATAAAAACTCGTTAAAAGTATAAAATTTTGAAAAAGATAACCTCTTTAAAAGAAGTCGTACAACATTATACAGTAGAACATTTTAAAGGTAATTGATTTCTATTTATCTTACGTATACCATTGCATATGCCTAAAGTTACGTAGAAAAAAGTTACAGAACAATATTTGCGAAATAACAAGGAAAATTGCCCAAAATTGCTGTGAGTGGCGATCTTTGAAAAATCATATTTAGAAAACTGTAAATCCTAATGACCTCTACCAAACATCATTTTAAAGAGAAAATATGTAAGTTTTTTTCTGTGAAGCAATGTCTATACCTATATGCCCGTGGACAAAAGTTATGAGACAATAAACAAAATTTCTTTCTTTTGTGTTTCTTGTGCTTTTTCTTTTGAATATATTTTTGTAAACAAAAGTATCTTTGACTCTAAAAAGTTATATTTAGATAAGAAATTTAACCAGGAACAATTTTTATGTAGACGTGTTTGTACCAAAAGTGCATAGAACTCACCCTAATGTAACCTGTGCTCAGGGACTAATTCACCCATTTCTCAAAAACGCACCCCTTTAAATGGTAGCACTCCGCGGTTTTTTCATATATAGAGATTCATTGACCATATGAAATAATAAAACCCCGTTAACGTTGTAGTTCCTTTCTATAGTACATAATCAATAGCCTATATTCTTGGTCCCAGAATATAATGTGATTTAATTTATGATCTGCATTTTTGTTACACCCTGTACTGTAACGCTATTTATTTAAGATCTTAGCCCGAAGAAGACTAGTTGTGGTGCTCACAATATTCGATTTGGTTTCATGCTTCTTAATAATTTTGTAGCTATTATGTTATGTAGTCGGGGAGCAAAGTATGCTAAATGTGCAGTCACTCGAGCGCTTTGGGGACCTATTGAGTTGTGAAGAGTAGGTCGTAAAACCAAAAAAAAAGTTAAGTAAAGTTTTCCATTTGAGTGGGGACTTTCCATTTTTAATTTAATTTTCCATTTCCAACAATGGTTTATTTAGATTATAGCGCCATTTATCCATAATTCAAAAAAATGTCTCGAATAAAAGTTACTTATTTTTACGTAAGGAATCCAAATCTGCAATAAAAAATAAGGCATCCATTTAAAATTTTTAAGTAACCCCCCACCCCACCTCCGTGGGGGTCGTGTTTGGTGCCATTCGATAGATTTTTCAAAAATATTGAATACGTGTTTGTACAGTTTGTAGATCTGATGTTCATTTCGCAAAATATCACGGAATTCGTATTTAAAATATTAAATTTACCTCCCACCCCTCGCCGTGGGAAGTCGTGTTTGATATCATTCAATAGATTTTTAAAAAATGTTGAGCATATATTTTTTAGTTTCTGGATCGGTCATTCATTTCGCGAAATATTCGCTTTTCTCTTGTGAAACTTTGGGGCTCACCCATTTCCTTACGCCCGGCTCAAATCGTCAGATTTTTAAAATATACACTCTTATGCATGTACTTAACTTACCATATCTTAATCTGACAATTTCGAGTTTTTTAAGGATAGATTTTTTTCCGGGCCCCCTTAACGAACTCCCCTGTGTTAAGAGCCGTTATATGGTAGAGGTACATCTGAAGAGTACCAGGTTGCTCCCCATATGATAACCTGACGCGATCAAGTAACTGCAAAAATCCCCACTTGGGCTCCTCTATTATTATATACAGTGCTAGTCAAAAGTCCGTACCCCCCCTCTTATCTTTTGACCGGTTATATCTATAATAGTGAAATTTGAAGGGAGGAAATAAACGGACGTAAGCTTCTCAACTAGTCATGACAGGTGACATAATAGTGACAGATGACGTTACAGAGCCACTGTGACCGATAATTTTAAATGGGACCTTATGGCAAGTGATACCTTGTTTGAAAGGTATTCAAAATACCTATTCAGTCATACTAATTTTTTTGAGTTTAAGTTGATTTTGATTTTGGTGAATAAATTAAATAAACATAATATTGTAGTTTCGCATTTAATTAATAAAAATTCAAATGTCCGCCTATGGTTTTTTTGTCAAAAAAGTTGAAGTTTTTCGATTCTCTAGTAGTTTTTACGACAACATCAACCTTTTTGACAAGTAGTCATAGTTGGAATTTAGACTTTTTATTTATTAAATGCGAAACTACAATTATATATTATTTCATTTATTCATCAAAATTAGCTTAAACTCAAACAAAATTAGTATGTCTGAATAGGTATTTTCAATACCTTTCAAATGATGTGTCACTTGTCATAAGATCCCATTTAAAATTATCTGTGACAGTGGCGCTGTAAAGTCATCTGTCACTATTACGTCACCTGTCATAACTAGTTAAGAAGCTTACGTCCGTTTATTTCCTCCCTCCAAATTTCACTATTATAGGTATAATCGTTCAAAAGATACGAGGGGGGGGGTACGGACTTTTGACTAACACTGTATATGTAAGTAATTTGTTTCATGGCAATATTATGTCTCCGAGGCATATGGACGAAATGGATTATGGATTTTTTTTCTAAAAATGTTTGTTAGTTTCCATAATTTGAGGATAATAAATGATTGCTGTGAGTTAGGGATGTGCTGTGAGCTACCAATAAATAGTTATGATGCAAATACAAGACTGTATGTCATTTTCTAGAGATTTCCCCGCTCTCTACAGAGCGGGGGAACAACGCTATCTACAGAGCGTATAGAGGCTATACGTTAAAAATATGTAATTTGACTATTTTCCTAAAAACGTGACTGTAGGTAGTAAAAAAGTAGCAAACAAAATTTACGTGACTCAGGGGACTATGGAGCGCCAGCTGTTATGGGGCTCTCTGAGAGACCGAATCTCAAAGAAACAAATACGTCATCGAACAAAGTCAAAAGACGCTATCGTCGCTATCGAATACATCGCGTCGCTAAAGTGGAACTGGGCAGGACACGTCGTTAGATTATCACTCAACCGACGGACAAAATGTTATTGTAAAATTAATGTCACGCGAAGAAGCACTGTGGAGTAGAGAACGCCCACCAACCAGATGGACTGATGACCTGAAGCCCGTTATCACTACCTGTATGCAAGCAGCTTAAGATATAGTCAGATTTAAAGAGCCGAGGAAAACCTCTTTCCAGCAGTGGACGTATACAGATTGATAATGGTGAGTAACAACCATTTATGTAAAACTAAATAAGGTTCTAAATAATATTCCTGAAAATTATACACACTAGAGTAAACAGAAAACTGGAAATGGACATCAATGATACCCAGTTTGGAGTTCGAAATGGACTCGGAACAAGAGGGGCGTTGTTTGCACTGAACGTTATGTCTCAAAGATGTCTTGACATAAATCAAGATGTATTCATGTGTTTCATATATTATAAAAAGGCCTTTGATAAAGTGCGGCATGATCATCTAATGAGACTCCTGGCAGAAAAAAATTTAGATAAACGAGACATCCGACTAATGGCAAATATGTACTACAATCAGAAAGCAGTAGTGAGAGTAGAGAATAATACCACTGAAGAAATTGAAATAAAGCGAGGTGTGAGACAAGGGTGTATACTGTCATCAACCCTGTTTAATCTCTATTCCGAAGACGTAGTGAATACAACACTCTCTGAGCAATCCATAGGTATTAAAATAAATGGTGTTAAATTAACCAATCTGAGATTTGCCGAAGACACCGTTCTGATCGCAGAAACACTTGAAGAGCTACAGATATTGGTGAATAAGATAGCAGACTGCAGCGAAGACTAGGTAGGAAATCTTAATTTATGGTAATATTGAAATCAACACGAAATGTCCAAAATTTATATTTACAAAATGAATTTATCGGTCCAGTTAGCAAATACAAATATTTAGGCACTTTTATAAATGAAGACAACGATAGCTCAGAAGAAATCAAAATAAGAATAGAAAAAGCCAGATCCATATTCACTAAGAGCCCCCGCAAACTGCAGACTTTTTATCGGCCGATAGTTTAGTCGGGTTGGGCTGTTAGTGCGCATACCGAACCAACTAAGCAGTCGGGTTGGTGAAGGGGGCGCAGGCTAGCAACAACTGTCGACCAACTATTCTCGAACGATTTAGTATTTATTCCAAAGTTCATATTTGACTTTTGAAGTGAGTGGTTGCATAATGAAAAAATTGTCCAGAAATGTGATTATTGCTCTCATACAACGGATGAGGAAAACCAAGTAAAGATTCCGAGATTATTGGGTGCATCCAATTCACAGTGATAGATAATTGAGTGAAAAATTTTACACATTGCATAGTAAATTACTTGATTACCCAAAAAAAATTTTCGTCTTTTATCGGATGATCATAGCCAGCTTCAATGAACTGGTCATGCTAATTGGACCAGCTATACCCAAAGAGGATACCAATTTAAGACTTTCTATGTGGAGGAGAGATTGAGCGTTACGATAAGGTAAGATAAACTTCAGAGCTTTGAGATGCTACGTGTTCCCGATACTGTATTATGGACTTGAAAGCTGGACATTGAAGCAAAAACACGTAAATAAGCTACAGTCATTTGAAATGTGGTGTTACAGAAGGATGCTTAGAATGCTTAGATGCATGGCGACAGAAAAAAAGGAACACGAAAGTATTGCGAGAAATGGACATATAATTCGAATTAATAATCACAATAAAAATAAGAAAGTTACAATATCTGGGACACGTAATGAGGGGACAGCAATATGAAATGCTAAGACTGATAATACAAGAAAGATAAGAGGCTGAAGGAGTGTAGGAAGATGGAGAGTATCGTGGTTGAAGAACTTAAGGGACTGGTTTAAATGCAGTTATATATAACTTTTTAGAGCAGCGGTAGATAGAGTAAAGATCGTGATGATGCTATCCAACCTCCGATTAGGAGACGGCATTTGAAGAAGAAGAAGGAGCCAACTTCAGTAGACCTACCGAAATTTCGGTAGCCCTAGCAACACTTCCCTAAATCATCTTTATATTCATTTCTCTACGAAAATTTAAAAATGGAAAATTTGGCGTGAAATCGTAGAAATACCAAATTATATTGTCAAAGCAAAAGACGCTAATACATTTTCTAAAGAAAGGCTATTCTCTTATCCATTGCCTGCTATTCTCTTTGTTATTTCTATTTATATTGTTAACATACCGTATGTTACATACATGACTTACAACAATGGAATATATATTAGGATATTTGCATTTCTGTTTACATTACTGTAGTTCTCTACTTATATTGAAAGGATAACAAAAGGCTACCTTCCTTTTTTTTAAGCATGATTGTATTTAAATATTCAAACCGCCATTTACATTCCGAATCCGATAATTGTTAGAGAATTCTGCAAACTGAACTGTCGGCCGAAAAAACAATTGTCCTGTGTGCGCACGGCGGCGTAGTTAGCCAATACTGATTAAACAGTCGGCCGACAGTTGGCCGATTTTTTAGTTTGAATGCAATCGGGAAGCCCATCAAACTTTTTTGTCGGCCGAGACTGAATCGGTGTAATGTGCGCATCCACATACCTCTGTGTACTAATTAAGAAGCAGACCAAACTATCGGCCGATAAAAAGTCTGCAGTTTGCGGAGGCTCTAAAATGAAGAGAGTGTTCTGTGAAAGAGATTTAAGCCTTGAAATGAAACTTCGCCTGATGAGATATTACGTACTTTCTGTGCTGTTCTACAGAATGGAGTCATAGACGCTGAAAAAGATTGATACCAAAAAATAAGAGGCATTTGAACTGTGGATGTATCGCAGTATCTTGAGAATATCACGGACGGAGTCACAAACGTCGAGGTCTTGAGAAGAATGAATAAAGAAAAGGAAGTCATATTTACGATCAAAAAACGAAAACTGCTATACTTGGGACACATTACAAGAGGCGAATGATATGAACTGCTTTGAATAATTATGCAGGGGAAGATAGCAGGAAAAAGGTCCATAGGAAGAAGACGAAATTCCTGGCTAAAGAATCTACGGGAATGGTATAGCTGAAGCAAAAACGAATTGTTTCGGTCAGCAGTTTCGAAAACACGTATAGCCCTGATGATCGCTAACTTTCGGAACGAAGATGGCACTTAAAAAAAAAGAAGAAGAAATAAGGTAAGGTATACAATAAATAAATTATAATGGTATCTAATCTTAAGAACAAAAGAGATACAAAAATTTGTATTGCCATATAATACATATGTTGTTTCAGATTTTCCAGGGAAATTTTAACATCTCCTGTATCGGTCCAACCAACTAAAATATTTACAGTGCAATTGTTCTTTCTTATACAATCTTGTGAGTACAACTCCAAGAAAAATAAAATTATATTCGCCAATTTGGCCGTGGCGCATGACATGCGATATCACTGGAGCGCCTCAACAAAGTTTTGGTTTTACTACGTCAGTTCGACGCCTGCCGACATCGACGTCGGTTATATTGCGACGCCCCGTCAACAAGTTACAGACGCACGTGACTCGCGATTTTTCGAAAAGTACGTTCGAAGTGATTTGGTGGAAGAATAAGATTATACTCGACAAATAACTGTACTGTATGAGAAGTACTTGTCTTTTGTGGGGATGTTGTAGTTTTTAAAGTGTTATGTGAAGTGTTTTTATTGACTATGAAGGTAGAAAAATCACTTGCGCTAGTTTTAGCATTTTTTCTTATAGGTAAGTAAAGAAATTAAATTATTATAATATAATAGGACATGCATAGTGCTTAATTCATACTTTTCTATGGTTATGTTAATACATACAAAAATATTGAACCAAAGAACAAAATGTAAAAAAATAAACCAGTATTATAGCAAACGTTTGAAGTAGAAAACATACGAATTGTTCGTCAGATTTAAAGCAAAAGGTGTACCTACTTCACTGATTATTTTTAAAAGCTTTGTTTATTTATTTATTTTATCAATTAATTTATTTTCTGCATAAATCGTATAATGGTATCTTATACCATCTCTCTACACTGATAGGATACAATTAATTTAGTTCGGAAACTTATTGTATTAAATAGTTATTTTCTAGGTACTTTGTAAACATTCTTATGTAGCACATTTTTTGTTTCTTGGACTTACACTGGTCTGCAAAAAATCTCCTTTTTGTTTTTTGCATGATGACGTTATTTTTGGTGCTCTAAACGAGGAATTTACCATGGGAATATAATATAACACATAAGGTTTTCATTTACTATTCATTTAGTCCAGAACCGACATTATTAAAGTAACAACAAATTATAAAAAACATAAAAAATAAATATGTAAAAATAAAAAAAAATATTTGTTTCATGTATAAATCATGAAAGTTTCACTTGACCTATCTCATTAGGATAATAAAATTCTCATTTGTTATGTCACTAGGATTTTAAGAAAAAAACGTGCGAATCTAAAATTTTGAAAGTGTTATGTGAAATAAAATTTCTCTTCATTTTACCTCTTTTGAATGTCAATAATTTAGTTTGACAAATTATTTTACTGAATATTTCCTAGTACTTTTAAGACATTTTTATATCATTTTTATTTATATTCATATGTCCCATTTTTTTTCTTATTTAACTGGCCCACTGCTTAAACACCTCCTATATCTTGCACCAATTACGCTGGTCTGCAAAAAATATCCTTTTTGTTTTTATGCACGATAACGTTATTTTTGATGCCCTTAACGAGAAATTTACAATGGGAATATACATAACACATAAAGGTTTCACTTAATGCAGAAACGACATTTTTAGGGTGTAACAAAAAATAAAAAAATAAATACTTATATAAAAACAAAAATGACTAATTGTTTCAGATGTGGGTCATGAAAGTTTCTGTTAATCTATCTCATTATGATAATACAATTCAAGTTGTTTCCTATTTTTGTTCCTTTTCATTGCTTTGTGCAATATATTATTCTCCTGGTGCAACCTTTTACCTTGCTCATCTGATATGACACCAATATTTTCAAGAAAAATGTGCGAATCTATAAAATGAATTTTTTTGTGGGGATGTTGAAGTTTTGAAAGCGTTATGTGAAGTGTTTTTATTGACTATTAAGCTAGAAAAATCACTGGCTCTACATTTAGCATTATTTCTTATAAGTAATACGAAATTAAATAATTGCAATAAAATAAATAAGAACATGCATGTTGGTTCACTCATATCTTTCTATAATACATAGCAAAATATTGGACCGAAAAACAAAACGTAAAGATATAGATGTAGAAGGAATTAACCAATTTTAGTTTAGGCTTATGACTAGAAATAGGCTATTGATTATATTCAAAATAAGATAGCTAAAAGGAACTACAACGTTAACGGGGTTTTATTATTTCATAAGGTCAATGGACATCTATATATGAAAAAACCGCGGAGTGCTACCATTTAAAGGGGTGCGTTTTTGAGAAATGGGTGAATTAGTCCCTGGGCACAGGTTACATTAGGGTGAGTTCTATGCACTTTTGGTACAAACATATCTGCATCAAAATTATTCCTGGTTAAATTTCCGATCTAAATATAGCTTTTTAAAGTCAAAGACAGTTTTTTTTTACAAAAATATATTCAAAAGAGAAAGCACAAAGAAACCCAAAAGAAAGAAATTTTGTTTTTTGTTCCATACCTTTTGTCCACGAGGATATAGGTATAGACATTGCTTTACAGAAAAAAAATCTACATATTTTTTCTTTAAAATAATGTTTAGTAGAGGCAATTAGGATTTATTATTTTCGAAATATGATTTTTCAAATTTCTCCACTCACAGCAATTTTGGGCAATTTTCCTTGTTATGTCGCAAATATTGTTCTGTAACTTTTTTCTACGTAAATTTAGGTATATACAATGGTACACCTAATAGGAATATAAATCAATTACCTTTAAAATGGTCTAGTGTATAACGTTGTAAGACTTTTTTTAAAGAGATTATGGTTTTTCAAGTTTTTATACTTTTAACTATTTTTTATAATATAATATTATAAAAATAAAATAATATTATTATATAATGTATTATATATTATATAATATTATATTATATATAGTATATATAATATAATATTATATTATATATTATATAATACCTAATATTATAAAGAAAATATTATTTTTTATATTTTTTACGAATATTTTTAAAATTCCTCATTATAACTTTTTTTCTTCTACATTTAGGTATATATTATATTATAATAATAAACATAGCTTATTTTGTTTACTTTAAAATGGTGTATTACAATAAACTCTAGGATTACTTTTGAATAAGATATTATTTTTCAAAATGTAATAAGTACTTGCAACGATTTTTGATTTACTATATATTGCTCAATAAAGAGGGCTTACTTTCTGTTCTTTAAAATAAATGGTGTATCATCTATATTTAAATAATGAAAACCGGGTGATTCTTTGATATTTTTTTACCTGTATTATTTAAAATTATTTCTTTTACAAAAATTACATAAACATTAGTCTTAGAAAACATCACTTTAGTTAAAATTATTTAAACGTTAACATTTAAAAAATTTTCAAAATCAAAGTCCATCTCTTCGTTAGCATTAGCTTCAATATCTTCCTCTGACACGTCAGTTATCTTAGAGTTCACACAATAATTAGTACCCATGCACATGCACCCCTTGCAGAATATTGAACAACTAGTTTCTATCTTCCTACAACCGCAGTTTTTTACATCCTTTGGTACATTTGCATGCTATTTTTTCAAGCAAAGCTTGTGGTGCAGGAGCTTTGACAGTAAATATTGGAATTAATCCATATATAGTCATAACACACAATCACATAAAAAATTTATAATGAGAAATTTAAAAAATAATCCTACAATCAAAAGTCGTTGCAAGTACTTATTACAATTTGAAAAAGCATATCTTATTCAAACATAATCGTAGAATTTTTTATAATACACCACTTGAAAGTAAACAGAACAACCTTTCTTTTTTATTATAATATATATACCTAAATGTTGAAAAAAAAAAGTTATAATGGGAAATTTAAAAAATAATCGTAATAAATATAAAAACTCGTGAAAAGTATAAAATCTTGAAAAAGATAACCTCTTTAAAAGAAGTCGTACAACATTATACAGTAGAACATTTTAAAGGTAATTAATTTCTATTCCTCTTACATGTACCATTGCATATGCCTAAAGTTACGTAGAAAAAAGTTACAGAACAATATTTGCGAAATAACAAGGAAAATTGCCAAAAATTGCTGTGAGTGGCGAACTTTGAAAAATCATATTTCGAAAACTGTAAATCTCAATGACCTCCACTAAACAAAGTTTTAAAGAGAAAATATGTAAGTTTTTTTTTATGTGAAGCAATATCTATACCTATATCCGCGTGGACAAAAGTTATGGGACAAAAAACAAAATTGCTTTCTTTTGGGTTTCTTTGTGCTATTTCTTTTGAATATATTTTTGTAAAAAAAAAGTATCTTTGACTTTTAAAAGTTATATTTAGATAGGAAATTTAACCAGGAACAATTCGTATGTAGACGTGTTTGTACTAAAAGTGCATAGAACTCACCCTAATGTAACCTGTGCCCAGGGACTAATTCACCCATTTCTCAAAAACGCACCCATTTAAATGGTAGCACTCCGCGGTTTTTTCATATATAGAGATTCATTGACCATATAAAATAATAAAACCCCGTTAACGTTGTAGTTCCTTTCCATAGTACATAATCAATAGCCTAAAAATATACGAGTTTACTGTTAAAAATTGTTTATCAAATTTAAGTTTGTTAATTGTTTATTTAAAAAATGTTTATGTATTTCACTGATTTATCAAGACTTTGGTTATTTAATTACTTCATAAATTATCTAATTAACTTCCAAACTATTTTTTTTTCAAATATCAAAATTTTACTTATTTGTACATTGTGCATACTTATTAAGAGTCTTGTTCTTATTAAGGAAATATTAATGAAATAAATTTACATTTTTTTTCATGTACCTATTCACTAATTTATCAAAACCTGGATTATTTATTTACTTCATAAAATAACTCATTACCGTCCTTTCAAATTTCAAAATTTTACTTATAATTATAATTTACTTATTTATATTTTACTTATAATTATAATTTACTTATTATACACATAATTATTAATAAATCTTGTTTTTTATAATACGAGTTCTTCTTAATAAGGAGATATTCATGAAATTAATTTACATATTTAAATTATGACCCAATAGTTCACTGAGCGTTATAATCATTGCAAGTGTACCCATATGATTAAGTTCAAAGCAGTTATCAGAATTTAAATTTTTATTTACATTTAAGGCCATCGGTACATAATCTGCAAATATTTTACTGCTATCCCTACTTTTTCTGTCTTTACACGGCAAATTACTTGTAGTAAAATTCTCACTGGTATGGATATGTAAACTTTCCTTGACAATGTCATCATTAACTTTGAAGATGGCTTTTGAATGTTCTTGGATAACTGCTACTTATATAATTAATTGCCTTAGTTATTAATTCAGCTAATTAACATGACAATTTTTTCACTAACTATGTATTCAATGATTGTAATAATCTACTGTACAAGAAAAACTAATAATCTATCGAGAAAAGAGAAAAAGGGATTTTTTTAATTCTGCATTTAAAATTTCTCAAAAATACTTTTATTAGTTTTCTTAGGATTCGAAAAAAATTAATCCCATTTGAATAGCATTGAAGCAGAAACTACGTACCCATCCCCTTCTAAGTCTATTTTTCATAATAATGTATAAAACAATTTTTATACAATGTTACAGTACATTGTACACAATATGTTGTATATCTGGCTTTACAATTTTCTCCTCGACATCGTCTCTTCTTTTCGAATATTTGCATGAAGGGTCATTTTCCATCTAATCTTACGTGCATAAAAAGTTTTAAATTGATATACCCGATCATCTTACTACTAGTACGATCTTCTTACTAAGTGTAGTTCAAGACAATTTTAAGTAAGGAACTTCACGACATCGATGAAAGTCTAATCAAGTTATATTTCACTTATTGACTCGTTTGTAGAGAAGCCATGAATTTAATAATATTGTATCAATCAATCGTGTGAATATTAGTCACTGCCAATTCTAAGCTCTGATTTTAGTAGCAATGTTTCCAAAAACTAGTCTTGTTGATCCCCGCCTACCACGTTCCTAGTAAATCATCATCAGCTTCATCTTTATTTTTTAATGAAACAGGGGACTAGCAGTAACACTATTACATCAATGCCTTCAGCAGTTACAACCTAGACATATTTTACTGTATCTTTAGGCGATGCAACGAAGCATTAAACCTAGGAATTTTGTGCAGTTATGCAACTTTTTGCATTCGATTCGAGAGAGTGTCAGGCAATTTTGTGAACTAAATTGTTCTCCGGCAAAAATTTTTGTGCACGAGAAAATGCGTTTTCAAAGTGCATCTCGAAGAGATGGGAAATGAAAAATTTAGAACTCAGGAAATATTGACGGGTATGAATTTTTATACTTGGGGGTTTTGAAGGCCACTGAACACGAATTTCATGACGGCGATGGTCTCTGGGGTACCTACCTGGCGCCCAGGGTGGAACTCGTCACCTGCAACGATCGAATGATTCGCGGGACAATCGAATAATTCGCGAAATGAAAATTGGATAAAAAAACTGAGAAATACATTTTCAATATTTTTCAAAAATCTATAGAATGACATTTAACACGACACACCCACTCCACCCCCTGGAGATAGGGTAGAGGTAACTTTAAAATTTTAAATAGAAACCCCCAACTGTTATTAAAGAGACGTTTTTTCGCATTGTGGATAGATGGCGCTATAATCGAAAAAAACCATTTATCGTGACACCATAGGTAAATTATAGAAACGATCTAATATCTCGAGAAATATACTTCGAAATAAAAAACCAAAAAATACGTGTTTAATATTTTTCAAGAAAATATCGAATGGCTCTAAACGCGATGCACCAACCCCACCCCTAGTGGTGGGGTGGGGTAACTTTAAAATCTTAAATAGAAGCCCCCATTTTTATTGCAGATTTGGATTCCTTACGTAAAAATAAGTAGCATTTATACCAAACATTTTTTAGAATTGTTGCTAGATGGCGCTAATAAATAGTGTTATTCCGATTATAACGCCATCTATCCATAATTCTAAAAAATGTCTTGAATAAAAGTTACCTATTTTTACGTAAGGAATGCAAATCTGCAATAAGAAATGGGGGCTCCTATTTAAGATTTTAAAGTTACCCTCCACCCCACCTCCAGGGGGTGGAGTGCAGAGTCCGCGTTTGATGTTATTCGATAGGTTATTGAAAAATATAAAAAAAGTATTTTTTGGTTTTTTATTTGGAAGTGTATTTCTCGAGATATTAGACCATTTCTATAATTTACCTATGATATCGCGATAAATGGTTTTTTCCGATTATATCTATCCACAATTCGAAAAAATGTCTCGAATAAAAGTTGCTTATTTTTACGTAAGAAATCCAATTCTGCAATAACAAATGGGGGTTTCTATTTAAGACTTTAAAGTTACCCTCCCACCACTTCCAGGGGACGAAGTGCGGGGTCGTGTTTACTGCCATTCGATCGATTTTTGAAAAATATTGAACACGTATTTTTCAGTTTTTCGATCCAATCTGTATTTTTCGAATTATTTGATCGTCCCGCGAATTATTCGATCGTCCCAGGGGACGAATTCATAAATTTTAAAAGACTTCAACGATTTCTGCACATATTAACATAATATAACTCACTTCTGAAATGTAGCATACAATATTATTGCCAATTACCGGTGACCTATTAATTGGACAGTAAAATAAACTTTATACTAAAGATTCAAAAATGACGTATTTGTAAATATTGGATATAATAAATATTATTCAACAATAATAATGCATTGAAAGATCAAAAAGTGCTGATATGAAACTTTTATTATTAAATATGTAAATCTAAATATAGTCACAAAATTATTCAAATTTCTATAATTATTTTATTAAGTCGGTATTAATATAATCTAACAATATTTATAATTCAGTGGAATACAGCTCAAAATATATTTGGAAAATTTTTCTCTAAATTTGAGTAAATTTTAATGGTTAAAAAAGAATAAATATTCTAGTGACCTATAAATACGACGATGGCCTATAATGGCACAAAGCTCCATATACCTTATCTGTATTTATTGTCACATTTTATATCTGTTTTCATAGAGAATTGAATAAAAGGGGAATACTAATGACAAAAAAAAATTATTTGAATTTCATGAGTTAATTTTATTTTTATGTACACTACCCTTATATTATGTTCATTATTAGGGTTCGGATAAAAATTTATTTAAAATATGTATACATATTTATCTACTAAAAAGCTTGAAAATATGCAGTTAATTCTGAATTATGTACATCAAGCGTAACTACTAATTAAAAGTGCAAAAATACACATTGTTTTAGAAATAAATGAGCAGACTGATAAATAACATATATAGTTTAAAATGAAGATCATAAAAATTATTTCAAAAAATTCAAACTAAAATAAACTATAGTCTAAATAGTGGTTATTAGGATTCAGTTACATCTAATCACTATGTGACGCACAAAAAATGTTCAAATTCAAATCAAATGATATGGGATACCTTTCAAAACCAAAAAACTGTTTTGTTTCAGTTTTAGGGATTTTGCCCATTGTATGCACATGTAGATCAATTCAAAGTATTTTTTATAGTTTATATATATTTTGAAGTAACTGAGTCCTTTAGAACATTCAAAAATTTTAAACCAACATGTTTTGGGGTGGGGGGGCGGTGCGTTTGAACGTTTTTTTCCACTTTCCATATTTGAAGGACCTAAAAAACTCAGTTACTTTACATACATAAAAAACCTTGTTGTTTAATCTATTTTTAAGTCTATAAAATAAGAAAAATCCCCTAAAAACCCAGTTTTTCCAATTTTTAAAGGTGGCAAAAAATTTCCAAATATAATTTTTGGTAAGATAGACAAAATAAAAAATATATATACCTGCAGCTATTTCCCACAGAATTATACGCTTTTTTGAAAGAAAAAAATGTATGTACACTCAACTTACGGATCTATAAAAAAGGGATGACTTATAAAAGCATCAAACACGAGTAGGAATTTTTTGAAATTTTTAAATTGGTTGCATAAAAGTCACTTAACTTCATCTTAAGTTATAATATTATTTAATAATAAATGCCTTAGCACCAATCTCAGTTAGATTTGAAACCGAATGCTTTAGCATTGGAATCAAAATCCGACCGACTATAATCCTAATCCTGTAGTCCTCCAAGCCTTCCAAGCTATAATTATACATATATCCGGTAGTCTAAGACGTTAATATTATTTTCTAAACTGCATCTCTATTATTTAATTAGGCATTTCGCAACACTTGGAGTTTATGGAGTTAGACTAGTTGTGGAATTTGCTAAATTTGGTTGTGAATCTGAAAGCTGTTATTGGGACAATAAAACTGCAAAATTGATTCACGTATGTTAAACAAAATTAGTTAACGTATGTTAGACAATCATTATTTTATATTTCATAACATATTGCGGTATTATGGTGACTTATATACGAGTATTATGTTCCACGAAATTTAAAAAAGCGCTTCTTTTTTGCCCTTTAATTCGTCCAATTTTGAACATAGGGTTCCCCCAGTTTTCTCCATTCGCTTTTGTTTAGTGCTTTCTCTTTCCAGTGTTCTTCCTCCTATCTTTCTAATGTCATCTCGCCATCTCATCCGGGGTCGTCCTCTTGCTCTCTTTCCTGTCCATGGTCTTCATTGTATCGTGCTATTCCACCTATTGGCCATTTGTCTGGCGTTATGACCTGCGAAGCTCCATTTTAGCCTGGCTATATGTTGTCCTGCGTCTTTGACTTTTGTTTTCTTCCTTAACCAGTTTTTTTACTTTTCTGTTAATTTTACTTCTAAAATTGCTTTCTCCATGGCTCTTTGTGTCTTCATTATTGTATACATGTTTGCTTTGCTCAAGGTCCTTGTTTGGCATACGTATGTGAGAATTGGAAGTATGCACTGGTGAAACATTCTTGTTTTTAAGTATTGTTGTGTTTTTTTATTCTTTCAGACTCATGTTATTTTTACAAATACTGCCCAGGCTAATCTGACTCTTCTTTTTACCTCCACTGTTTGGATAGTGGTGCCTATATTTGTTCCCTAAATTCCCTATAACCAAATATAACCCTTTTACTAAACATTCCATTTTGTCATTTAACCAACAGTTCGATTATATAACCTCAAATTTTCTAGAAGTAGCTGTTCTTGTACAACATGGTTCTGTGTTTTGTTGCGGTGATACATATTTAGTATTTGCCTGCAAAATACTACTACAAAATCCTGAAAGCGTTTATTGGTGAAAGGGAGTAAAATTTCTCATAAAATCCGTAAATTTTGACGTCACTGTTTCGTACAGTTTCTGAAAATGAACATGGATGTCTCAGTAGATTTTTGGTCTGGCCATTATTGCCCTTTCAGCATTTTTACCAACTCTAAATAGTGATAAGAGTTCTTTTCTTGAGAGTTCTTAAATTATGACCAGACGTTACTTGTCAGAAACAGAGGAACCTTTTTCTGGCTCCGATTCTGACGAATATCTACCCAGTGACGAAGAGGGATATGAAGGTTCAGATCAACAAGAAGCTTTAGTGATGGCTCTGGAAGAATTCCCAAACGCTAAGAGAACATTATGAATGTCGGGGGCCATCTGCTTAAAGAAAATTGCTACCACGAGGAGATGCTGTAGATATTCTCTCGTCTCTCAGTAAGAAGTAGATGAGAACCAAAATATTTTGTATCGCCTGTGATTTGCCACTATGTAAGGAGTGTTTTACACCATGTAAGACCACATCATTTTTAGCTATTTCATGTGATTTTATATTTTTTTCAATAAAATTGCCTTCAATAATTATTCGTGTATTGCCAATGGGACACATTAGACCCAGTATAAAACACTATCGGGACCCAATTTTCCCATGTTCTACCAGAGGATTTAAGGATATTTAAAACAAAATAGATTACTTTGAACACCATTCTAAGACTATTGATCATAGTTTTTTGTCTGGCAGGTTTTGGATATCTGCCGAATGTAGTCCTGAAAGGGTTAACTAGACATTTTGCAATACTCGGACTTTAAGAAATGGAAGAAGAGTTGTAGAATTTGCTTAATCTTCTTGTTAAACTGAAAGCTTGTGATAGTTATTTATGTACCAAGTCAGTTAAATTACTCTTTATCGAACAAGTCTGATATTATGAGCAGAGTGAGCGAGGCGAATAACAGACAAGTTCGATAGAGTCTTTAGTGACGTGGTGCATACAAAATTTTATCGCCAATCATAAAAAACATTAACACTTACTTAATTACATCCTAATGAAAAAAGAGTGTGTGTACTTGGTACGTAAGTAAGACGTTGTATTTCTAATATTATAATTGCAACGAAATAAATATCTTTTAAACAATTTAATCGTATTTTTATTTAAATATTAAACCAATTTTAACACCTAAAATAAAATACGAAAAATTAAAAATGCTGTTAATAGTTATGTTATTTTTTATGAAGTGTAGCCTTCCGCAGGGCAGTTACTTCTCGCTTGATGAATAGTAGAAAATCTAAATAATAAATATATTTGCTAACAAATTATCACTAATGTCTGTCGCCGTCCTATATAATGTAATCGAATTAACAAAAACACCATTTTATAATATATTTGCATTAATACAAAACTTAAAATATTTAAGAATTTTATTAATTTTAGACGAAATAAAAATTTCGCATTACAGTAATGACGATGACAGAATGCTTTTGCATGATGGCTGATTTCGATGTTTAATCGATAGTTGTTCAAGTAATCAATATTGAATAAGTACCTAATTACTAAATCTGTAAAGTTTTTTTTATGTTTTATGAATACAATTGCAAAATACTACAGAATTTCACTTTCTGACATAAATTTAAATAATAGTAACGTAAATTTTGTACAATATTTTTAATAAATAAAGTAAATAAATTTTAAGTTCACTCAAATAAATAATCGATTCCTGCCATCGATCGCTTACATTCATTTTCAGTTAATTTTATTAATCGCCGCAGGTAAAGTAAAATTTTTCTTTCAGTACAATTAAAGTGTTACTTACTGCGGCAAATGGCGTCAAATAAATACAATAATTAAAGACTTTAATGACGGTTGGCGATAAAATAAAAAAATGCGAAATTGATTGAGGTCTGTGTGTTACATGAAATTAGTTATACAATCATTATTTGATATTTCACAAGACCATTCTAGCATACAACTATTACAATTATCACTTTATTAAACTCTCATCACTATAATTTCATTGGTAAAAGCAAACATTAGAAATCCATTAAGCATATACTATAGTATTCTCTTTGACTATTTTTAAATAACTTTACCACATAAATAATAAATAAAAATTCTTAAAGAATCCAATATCTAACTACTTAGTTAATAATAGAAATGAGTTTAATAAGGTAAAAAACGAAAAAGTTAAACGAAAAATAACTTTAAGTTGCTACCTATTTAATTTTAGTTGAAAATAAATTGACACAATAATCATATATTACTTGTATAAAGGGCTGTATAGTTTACTGGACTTACTATAATAGTTTACTGGTCTTAGATTGGTTGCACTATAATATAAGGTACCCAACTATTTTCAAAATTATCAAAAAGATCTCGGTATTTACTAAATACTTTTAGAAAAACAAGGCAATCGCACTTTTTTAAACCAAAGATAATAACCACATGTAGGCCGGCGTAGATCAGCGGTAGGATGTCTGACTCGCATGCTGGTAGGCCGGAGTTCGAAACAGCCGGCGAGAACAGCTAGACATTATTAAAAATAGCTATAGGCCCCAGGTCGACTAACCCTGAATAAAATGAGTACCTTGGGTAAAACCAGGGGTAATAATAGGCGGTTGAAGCGTAGCACTGGCGCTGTTATCTTCCTTGTATACCATAGGTCCTAGATATAGCAGACTACCCCTGCTATAAGTCGCGTCAGCGGTACTCTAAATAGCGTCATCGGTATTATAATAACTAGGGAGCGGATTTTATGCTAAATGCATATTGCATGCATATTTCGCATATTTGAGAACTTTACTAAATTTTGCATATTTTTAAAGAAACATGCATATTTTGTGCCTTTTTAAAAACATTTAGGTCCAAAAACAAATTTAAATTTTTTAATTCAACACAAAATATTTCCTTGCACAGGCTGTCGTATCTATTAATTCGAGAACTACCTGAAGAGAGGCGGCTCATTCACTGCCGTTTCACTTTTTCTTAGAAAATACCCGATATTTACACCAAGTATTTACTTATAAGTGCTTATAGTACGCCGTTATAAAATGATTGTAGGATGTTAAAATGATGAAGGATGGTTTACCGGGAAATCCGAATTTTATTTATAGTCCATTCTTTGACGGTTTTTGCGGTAAATTTTAAAGAACCGCTTGGATTGACTTGAAATTTGGCGTACATATAGATAATATGTCAAACAAAAAAAGTGATATTGTGCCGATGTGTGCTTTTGCTCTGGGGGTGGGTACCACCCCTTCTCGGGGGTGGAAATATGTAACCTCAAAATAAACTCGGAAATTAATAGATATTTCAATTCTGAGTAAAAAATCTTATATACGACTTTTTCGGTAAATTGATATTTAGCAAGTTATTCACGATCGAAATTGATGATTTCCTACATGAAAAATGCATGTTTTTGAGTGGATTTTCAAAAATACGTCTAAAATTATGCATTTTAATGAAAAAGTCATTATAATCAAAAAGAAATCTATTAAATTAGTGAATGGAGTGGTGTTTTTTAAATTATTATAGCAATAACACAACCTAAGTTACAGCCTACTTAAAATCGGGGTTTTTTCGAATTAACCTTGAATCAAACATTTTATCATTAAATAACGCAAGAAATAGAGATTTTTAGAAAAAAATTATGGAGACATCTTATAAATATTTTACTGATGCGTTTAAAAGGTGCTATGATAAAAGTGATTTGGATAAAAATGGCTGAGTTATTACAAAAACAAAACGATTATGTCGTTGAAAAATCAAAAGAGTAATTACTTAAATTAGTGAGTTTTCCACGAAAATAAAAATTAACATTATTCCATACACAGTTAGGTTTATTCATAGCCTGACTACGCGTTCTGAGATTTTAACCAGTTTAAATTGCTTAGGTTTGAAAAAAATTTAAATTTAGTATTAAATTATTTTTTAATATTTTATAAATGTTTTCCATTTTTCCAAAATTACTTGAAAACTAAAAGAAATCTGAAAAATATATATCAATACTAAAATGTAGTCTTTTTTATACTAAAACTTATTCAGTTTTTTCAATGTCTCTATGGTAAACACTGAGTGAGATATTTATATTTTAAGTTTGCACGTAAGTGTGAGAAGCAGTTTTCTAAGCACTTTGAATCGCATGTTTAAAAAATAAAAGACATCCAGAAAGTTCAGCTTCTGCTTACTATTAGCACTTACAATTTCCCACAAAATAAGCTTTGGAACAACGAAATATCTTGAAAATTACAGAAGTTATCGTTAAAAAACTACATTGAAACTTATGTCGAATACTTTTTAAGCGTCGATATAAGTATTTTATTTTTTTTTTCATGAAAAAGGCGCATCGTGTGAAAAAAAGGGAAGATATATTTTCTGTCATAAATTAAATAAGTAACTCAAAAATGCTTTTTAATTTGAAATACCTCAGTGGCGTACTATTTTTTTTAATTCAGAGTAGTACCCGTATGCGCGCCAATGATGAATATAAAATTCTTAATATTAAGCCTGTCAATAAATGCGTAATAACTACCTCTTAAAACCCACCAAATTTCATTTGCATATCTCAACCGGTTTTAGAGCAATCAATAAATCTTCACTTTGTAAGAGAAATCTCAACACCCCGTATCTTGGAACTTCATTAGCTACGACACTGGCTCTACTAGGTCTCCAAACTTCATACATACACAAATTTTTTCAGTTTTTTATAATCTATATTTCTGCTCGGAATATTTTTTCGATAAAATACTTACTTTTTGAGTTATTTGCGAAAAACCGTCTAACAACGTGGTTCTTTTGTTGAAAAATGAACATATTCACTCGCAAATAACTCGAAAAGTATTGACTTAGTAAAAAAACTTTATAGAACAAAAGTTGCTTAGAATTAGTCAGTTTATCCATTTTCGGACTTATTTTGGACCTATATTTTTCACCCCCGATAAGGGGTGAAACTCACCCCCAGGGCAAATGTACATATCGGTACTATATCACTTTTTTTCCTTAACTTATTAGCTATATGAATGCCAAATTTCATGTCAACCCAAGCGGTTGTTTAAAATTCACAGGTTTTGCAATATTTTAACGTGAGTCAATGATCTAATAAATCTATTTGTAGGGGTAATTTATAAGGGTTGAAAATATTAAATACTTAATAAACTAAATTACAAACATAAAATAAAGTTTAGATCACTACAAAATACATTATTACTTAATTTAGAGTTACAAAATATTTTTAAACAAATTCTTATTTAGAGGGTAGTGTTTAAGGGTTTAAAAATAGTTATAAACTATAAAATACATTTCAATATGAGACGCAATCAAATTCCTATATTTAACATACTATTTAACGTACCTACACATAATTTAGATTTAAATAACGCTTATATCGGCTGTTTTTAATTTTTGGTAAAAAAGGGTACTTTTCACCCCTTAAAAATAAAAAGCACATATTGTAGTCATATCACTTTCGAAGAGAATGATAAGATGAGCTTATTTGCAAAATTTCTTCTAAATTGTAGCGGTTCTTTAGAATTTAGAGGTCTTGCAATATTTTACTGTTAACGAACGGACTATTACTTTTATTATATTTAGTAGATACCTATAATTCTGGTGATTCTTTTAAATCCCCTATTGTTAAGAGAATTTACACCTTTAACCATAGTTTTACGATTTTCTAACGGAAATTGAAATATTCATGCTTTAGATCAGTTCCCGTCTTTAAACGGCTTTAAAACTTTGGAGGACATATAATGCGAAATTTTTAATGGAAATTTTGAAATTGATTTTGGTGTAGAATTTTCGGTTTTAACAAGTTATTTTAAATACGCCCCAATTACTTCTGTTGATGTTAAAAGGAGTTTTTCAAGTTATAAAAATATTTTATCTGATCAAAGCAAATGTTTCCTCGTAAAGAAAATTTGGAAAAACACATTGCAGTGAATTATAATCTAAGATATATAGTGATATTGTTGTTTTATTTTAAATAGGTAACTATTGGTACCAGTTTTTGTAAAAAATGTGAATAAATTGCATATATAAAAAACAGTAATTTTATTTGAAAAATAATAAATAAGATTGCCGCCTCCCCTATAAAAGAAACCCTTAGAATAGAATAGAACAGAAAATTTGTGGTTTCTCGAAATGCGCATTTTTTTGAATTTTTGTGCATATCCTGAGCATATTTCGTAATTTTTTACTGCATATATATGCGCATATTTCATAAAAATTGATCGCATATAAATCCGCTCCCTAATAATAACCAACTAAAAATTAGTAACTAATTTTAGTTTTGCTCTTTAGAATTTTGGTACAATTATTCCAGGAATAGTATTTTTAGGTAATTATAAAAAGTGTATCCATTTATTCATGTTTCACGTAGGTTCTAGAAAATATATTTATTTGTCTATTTTACCACCGGTCGCAAAGAAACACCAAAAACTAAAGAAGACAAAATCAACAACGAAACCAAGTAACTAAAAAGGAAAAAAGATAGTTACTACCGGAAACACACGGCAGACTCGAGATTACGTAGAAATAAATAAGATAGAAAAAAACAAAAATGTGACAATAACAAATGGAGACGCGTGTTAACCCTACGTTAGGCGCGTCGTTATTGCTGACAAGCTTAGGCGCGTGGTCTACGATTGTAGACCAATATAATAGTTTTTCCACCTACCTCTACCAAAAGTATACTTTTCCGGACCTGATTGTAGGGAGCAAAGTTGTACTTTTCCTCCCTAGGGAGGAAAAGTAAAAGTGACGTCATGGTATTTCATTCATGAAATATAACTTATTGACGCCCTGTACAATATCTATTTTCTATTACGTAAGTATCTATACATTTTAACGTTTATTTAAAAACACTCTCTATTTTGCAGAATGGTAAAAAACAGTAAATTGTTATTCTGATTTAACAATGTTTACATTAATAATTTGACTTACATTATTGACAGTTGACAGTTATATTGTACCTACTTATTAGTTTTAGTTCTAACAAATTTTGTTGGTTAGTTACATAAATAAATTAAGTAAAATTGAAAAAATGACTTGTTATTTGAGGAAGGTGGAAAAACCATATGTATAACATGGGAGTAAAGAGCCTTTTCCTCCCTTGAATGACTCCGCTACGCGTCGGGCAGTAAACTTCATTCTCGGGAGGAAAAGTAGCACTTTCCTCCCTTGTTATACAAATAGCTATTTTGTCGTATAATACCGGATTTTGACAAAATCAACAAATTAATGGTTAATAACATGTTTATTTATGTTCGCACTTTGATATTAGGTATGTTTTGTTCCTTGGCTTTTCTCATTTTAACAGTGGTAAAATAAAAAACGAGGTCATGATTTTTTGGGTCTTTATTCGCAAGTCAATAAAAATAGTCACAAAAATAAGCTCAATTTAGTAAAAAACACAAATATTTTTTATCTTTGAACTTATAGAATGACCAATAGAATAAATAATAAAGAATAGAACTGAAAAGTAAAAAAAGAACAAAACTATTAAATGGTCAAAGTGGCACAATTTTAGTCTGTCAAATATTCAGTGCAAATATCTCCAAAATGATCCTTGAATGCAAATGTGTCACATCTTTGGCATGCCCTTCTTGTTGACATATTGCAAATTCATGCACAAATACAACATCGTCCCACGTAATTTGTTGGAATATTAGGGGAAGGGGGTACGACTTCTTGAACTCCGAGCAGTACGCGAGCTCGTCGTCTAAGTTCTCTTAGCAGGGAAGGCATAGTTGATCCATATTCAATTTGCTGTTTGATTAGCTCCCATGCTAAGTTTTCAATGAAGTCGCTCCTTGAAAAATTTTCATTTACTTGATTAGCTTTATATAAACAGCAGGCTACATATTAGCTTTATATATACAACTAAAAACTGGAAGGCGCTTAGTCGCGTGGTCTACTGTTGTACACCAGTACTCTTTGAATAATGGTAAAAAAATAATGCAAACAGATCGGCGGCGTTTAGCAAACTGAAGAATAAGTTGGAAGTATTAGTGACAGCTACTAAGCGGGATAGGGGCGTATGTGCAGTTTTATGCAATTTGCGATCACTTAAAGAAGAGTGGTCTACGATTGTAGACCACGCACCTAACGGAGGTTTAAGAAAATTATGGCGGCATTGCAAATTATGGTGGAGGAACTCGTGGACCACTCTTAATGATAGGCACCCAAAAATGAATTATGTCAAAAAAAAAACAATGACAAACACAGTCTCCTCCAGACGTATGGTAATAAATGCTTCAAGGAAAAGTTACTTAGAACCATTTTTGTACAGAATACACCAAAAAACTTAAAAAAAAACTTGTTCGGGGCCAAAAATTTTGATATTTAGCCTGGGAGTAGTCGCGCTTGTATCTCAAAATACGAATTTAAAACAAATTTTTATTTTGTACTATTTTTATCAACTTTTTATATTGAACATATATATTTTCAACAATTTTAATAAAGAAACCTGTATTAACGGCCACCTGCCAACATCGGCCACCTGTCGTAACGGCCAGTTTAAAAATTTCCTTCTTTCATTTTTAGTAGCCGTTACTGAAAAATTTTACTGTATGTATTACGAAAAAGGATGAAATGTGAGATTCTATCTAACGGCGCAACTACTCGCGGGTTAAAGCTAATTGGCTCTCCCCAAAGCCATAAATTTCACAAAAAGAAGAAGAAGAAAAAAAATTCCTACGAATTACTACACTCTTCCTCGAGGCACTTACGAAATTTTTTCAAAATTGCAAAATTTTTCATCAAGTTATCGCGAAATTGGATAAAAATTGAGATTCTATCTCACCGCGCGACTACTCGCGGGTTAGAATTTATTTTAAAATATTAGTGAAATAAATTTGTTAACTTTTCAAGTGATTTTATATATTTTTTTTCAATAAAAATGCCTTCAATATTTATTCGTGTATTGCTAATGGGACGCATTAGACCCAGTATAAAACACTATTGGGACGCAATTGTCCCATGTTCTACCAGAGGATTTAAGGATATTTAAAACAAAATAGATCACTTTGAACATTATTCTAAGACTATTGATCATATTTTTTTTGTCTGGTAGGTTTTGGAAATCTACGGAATGTAGTCCTGAAAGGGTTAACTAGACATTTTGCAACACTCGAACTTTAACAAATTTAAGGATAGTTGTAGAATTTGCTTTATTTTCCTGTTAAACTGAAAGCTTGTAAAATAAAAAATGCCAAATTGATTGAGGGCTGCATGTTACATAAAATTAGTAGAACAATCATAGTCATTAATTGATATTTCACAAGACAATTCTAGTATACAACTATTACAATTATCAAATCATTAAACTCTCACTATAATTTCATTGGTAAAAGATAACATTAGAAATCCATTAAACATATACTATAGTATTCCCTTTGACTATTTTTAAATAACTTTACCACATAAATAATAAATATAAATTCTTAAAGAATCCAATATCTAGCTACTTAGTTAATAATAGAAATGAGTTTAGTAAGGTAAAAAACGGAAAAAATTGACAAGCATACAAAAGTAAATATTAATTTGATTAGAAAAATAACTTTAGGTTGTTAGCTATTTAATATAAGTTGAAACTAAATTGACACAATAATCATATATTATTTGTAAACAGGGCTGTAATTTACTGGACTTAGATTGGTTGCACTATATAAGGTACCCAACCATTTTCCAAATTATCAAAAAGATCTCGGTATTTACTAAATACTTTTAGAAAAACAAGGCGATCGCACTTTTTTAAACAAAAGTTAATAACAACCTGTGGGCCGGCGTAGATCAGCGGTATAGGCCCCAGGTCGACAAGCCTGAATAAAATGAGTACCTTGGGTAAAACCTGGAGTAATAATAGGCGGTTGAAGCATAGCGATTATCTCTACACATTATGTTTCGCAGACGATCAGGTGGTCATGGCTCAAGATGAAGAGGATATCAGTTACATGGTAAAAAACTAAAAGCGGAATACAAGAAGGTGGGCCTGGAAATAAACATGAAGAAAGCGGAATACTTAGTAATATCGGAAGAAGACGAAAAAACTTAGAAACAGAAGAACAAGTTGAAATAAAATAAACGACGAATTTTAAATATTTGGGCTTTATGACAACTCCATAATGTAATCTGGAATAAGAACATCAAGGGAAAAACAAAAAAAAATGATATACCAAACAATAGTAAGAAGCATCATGACATATGCCGCAGAAATTTGGGTCATAAACAAAAAAACCCAAAAAAGCATTCTGGCAACCGAAATTGAATACTGGAGAATATGCTGTGGTCTCACCAAAAGAGACAGAATAACAAATGAGGAAATAAGGAGAAGAATGCAAGTGAAAAACTGCAATATATAGACGAGAGAAGACTAAAATGGTACGGCCAAGTACGCAGAGCAGAAAACACTTGGATAAACAAGGTTGCAGAATGGAGCCTAAGAGGAACGGAAGAAGAGGACGACCGAGAAGATCTTGGAAAAATGAAGTCGACGAAGCCATGTCTAAGAAAGGATTGGAAGACGGAGACTGGGAAGATCGAAAAAAATGGAAGTCTTGGCTGACGGAAGGGAAACGACATTAGCTGTAGACAATACTTTATATATAATATATCAAGCGTAGCACTAGCCCTGTTACCTTCCTTGTACATAACCGTAGGCCCTAGATATAGCAGACTACCCCTGCTATAAGTCGCGTCAGCGGTATAAGACGGGAGACTATTATTATTAAAATAACCACCTACAAATTAGTAACTAATTTTAGTTTTGCTCTTTAGAATTTTGGTACAATTATTTCAGGAATAATTTTTTTAGGTATTTATAAAAAGTGTATCTATTCATTTGTTTCACGTAGGTTCTAGAAAATATATTTCTTTGTCTATTTTATCACCGGTAGCAAAAAAGAACACCAAAAACTAAAGAAGACAAAATGAACAACGAAACCGAGTAACTAATAAACGAAAAAAGATAGTTACTACCGGAAACACACGGCGACTCGAGATTACGTAGAACTAAATAAAATAAAAAAAAAATGTGACGCTAAGAAATGGAGAATTTCTGGATTTTTAAGATACGGATGCACAAACTCGGAAAATTATAAGATTTACTGGGTATTACAATTCCATGAGTTCTGGCTATCTGGCAACATGTAGAAGTTTGGACCAAAAAAAAGTACTAGTAGTCTAGGATTTTTTCCTGGCTATCAAATGGCGACCTTTAATTTGGCATTGACCTTCAACGGACGTTATCTTTTAGAGTTTCGATGGTTTTCGGCATTTTATTGATGGAAATGAATTACTGGAGCGTTTTTTGAGGTCCCTAAACACGAATATGCCACCAGAACCTACTCACGGAGCACCTGGTTACCAAGGTCAATGAAAGGGGCTCTAAATTGATGCAAACGGATTGGTACACACCGAATTCTCGGAGGTTTTCTGAGTTTCTGTTCAAAGAAAGCGTACACATTGGTGAAAAGTTTTTTTGCTATTTGTTGATTTTTATTAAAATAACTATGTTGTGCCAATTGTTTTAATTATTTATAAATATAAACTCAATTTATATCTGACAATATTTTTTCTTCATTTATTTTAAGATCGATTTGCTATACTCTATTTTGATAGTGTTATTGATCGCAGTCCCTAGATACTCCAGAATCTTTTATCTAAGCCATATTCTTATTCAGTAACCCGAAAAATACAAGAGTAATCCGCTTGCATCAATTTAGTACCGAAAACACTCGAAACCCCAGAAGATGAGGTGCCTTAGGCACCAGGTACCCCGGCGTCTTTTCTGATGGCGTATTTGTGTTCAACAGCCCCAAAAACCCATGAGTAATACCCATCTGCATCAATTTAATGCCGAAACCTGTCGAAAGTCTAGAAGAAGACCTGCCTTAGACACCAGGTGCTCCGTGGGTTGGATCTGATGGCGTATTCACGTTCAGCAGCCACCAAAAACCTGTGAGCAATCAGTTTATATTAATTTAGTACCGAAAGCTCTCGAATCTCCAAAGCATGAAGTACCTTAGGCACCAGGTACTCCAATGTTTTGATGGGGTATTCGTGTTCAGCAACTCCAAAAACCTACAAGTAATCCGTTTGCATCAATGTACTACCGAAGACCCTCGAAAATACAGGAGACCGTTTCATTGACTTTGGAAACCAGGTGCTCCGGGAGTCGGTTCTGGTGGTATATTCGTATTTAGTGACCTCATAAAACCATCCAGAAATTCATTTGCATCAATTAAATGCCGAAAACCATCGAAACTCTAGAAGATGACGTCCCTTGCAGTGGCCTTAGCGATCCCAAAAACCCATGAGTAATCTGTTTATATTAATTGAATGCCGAAAACCATCGAAACTATATAAGATGACGTCCGTTGAAGGTCAAGGTCAAAGTAACGGTGGCCATTGGATATCCAGGAAAAAATCTTAGACTACCAGTACTTTTATTTAATCCAAACTTCTATATGTTGCCAGATAACCAGTAACTAAGAAAATTGGAATACCCGGTAAATCTTATAATTTTTCGAGTTTGTGCCTCTGTATCTTGAAAATCCTCTATACGATCGAGATGTGCCCATGAGAACTTTTTATCAGGAGGCTTTAAAGGGTATTTTCCCAAAGTATGAACTAAATCTACTGGGACCTAATTTCCATAAGGTTTGTGCTCTAACACTATTCGAAAATTTCGTTCATTTACATGTTGTATGTCAATAATATGCTGAAACAGTCTTCCTAATTACAATGGCTACTCCAGTGCTTGCTCTTTCTGACAGGGTCGGAACCCCTGACCAAATGTGTATGTAATCTTCAAGATTTTGATTTTCTTGTTTCTTCTTTTTAGTTTCCGTTAGGCAAATACAGTCCATCTTATATCGTTTCGCTTCAGTCACTAATTCCTTGCATTTTGTGGATATTCCTTGGTCATTTCAGGTTCCAATTCTCAGTGTCCTTTGTCGTTGCGTGTGTCGATTACCATTAAAATCAGATCGATTCCGAGGCTTCTCGTTAGTTTTTTTAGCAATAAAACTTTTTAAGAGTGTTAGAGAGTTAGTCTAACGCCTCAACCTCCATCATGTAGGAACGGGATTTTCTGTCAGGGTTTTCTCCCTTAATCCAGCTGCTCCTGTTTTTAGGCGCCGGACGCTCGCTTTTCACCTTCCCCCGTCAGCTACACGACATAAATCCATTGAATGGCGTGCATTACCCAGCGACCACAGCGACTCATGCCTTTTTTGACTTGGGGGTAGGATTTATCGGTTTGTGTTTGCTACACTGTGGGCCTTTCTCAGAGTTTTAGTGGGGTAGAAGCCTGGACAACTTCTACCCGTTCCGAGGTCCTCCCGACCATTTAGTCGCCATTTAAAGTTCTAAATATAACTTTTTTTCTTCTACACTTAGGTATATGCATTGCTGAAAAAAAGAAAGCCTATTTTCTTTACTTTAAAATGGTGTATTGTAGATTATTTCATTCATAGGAGATTCTGACCAATAAAAAGCTACAGAAATCTAAATTAAATCGATAATTTTTGATAATTGCCCGTCGTCAAATATATTACGTCAGATGCCCTTCGTTGCTACGAAAAAATACATTCAGTGGCATTAATGACAGTTAATGTTTTAAAAATTATAAAAGTGATGACTTTCAACCGTAAAATATTTATAATAACTGTGTGTTTAATTGTACTAATTTGTACTTACATAAATAAATTAAAATACAATTTTGGTTTTGAACAGTTTTATTCATAAAATAATCGCAACAAATTGCACTCGATCTCTAAAATTAATATAGAATTTTTGCCCCCGTGACACTTTGAAATAATTTCACTCAAGTGACACTCGGGAAAAATTCAATAATTTTAGAGCTCTTGTGCAATTACTACTGATTATTTCATTCATAGGAGAATCTGACCAATAGAAAGCTACAGAAATCTGAATTAAATCGATAATTTTTGATAATCTCCCGTCGTTAAGTATATTACGTCAGTTGCCCTTCGTTGCTACGAAAAAATACATTCAGTGACATTAGTGACAATTAATGTTTTACCTAAAAATTATAAAAGTGATCACTTTCATTCGTCAAATATTTATAAAACTCTGTGTTTAATGGTACTTACATAAATAAATTACAATAAAATTTTGGTTTTGAATAGTTTTATTCATGAAATCATCGCAACAAATTGCACTCGACCTCTGAAATTAATATAGAATTTTTGCTCTCGTGGCACTTTGACATAATTAAAACTGTCAAAGTGTCACTCGGGAAAAATTCAATAATTTCAGAGCTCTTGTGCAATTACTACTGACAATACTAGGACTCTTTTTAAACAAGATATGCTTTTTGAAAGTGTGACATATACACATGCAATATGTCCTGCAGTTGGATTCATATGTAAAAAATTTTTTTGATATTAATATTGTGAGAAAAATTATTATTATTATTATTATTAAAATTATTATTATAAAATACTCTGCATAGCCTAAAACCTAAGATGCAATCATCAGTTATCAAATTTTGTCAATATTACACAAGGTATGTTAAAAAAATATGAATTTTGCTCAAGAGCAAAATACCTTTATATGGTGTATTCCACGAATATACGACTGTTTTGGATTATCGCGACAAAGAATAATTTAGTGTGCAACATAAGAAGTACGAAAGTATTTTGCTCTAGTAATTACTCCAATAAACAACAATAAAATTTGCAATTTACTTTCTTTCTTCATATTTTGCACAGTGAAATATTCGTTGTCGCGATAATCCAAGAGGGTCGTATATTCGTGGAATGGGGTATATTTCACAATATTGAAAGCTGTTATTAAGAAAAGTTATTTGGAGTTAAAAATTATGTTCGAATATTCTTCTAATTAAAAAATAAATTCAAAGATTTTCTCAAATTACGGTCTACGGATATCTTGTTTAAAAATATTAATAGAATTTTTTACAATATGTACACCATTTTAAAGTAAAGAAAATAAGCTTTCTTTTATTATTGCACATCCTATGTACCTAAAATATACAAGAACAAAGAAAAAAAGTTGTAACGAGAAATTTAAAAATAATCATAAACAAACAAACATCGTTAAAATTATAAAACTTTGAAAAACCAAAACTTGCTTAAAAATAGCTACACAGCCTTATACTATAGACATAGACCGTTTTAATGTAAATTAACTTCTCTTCCTCACAAATTTACCATTCCATATACCTAGAAATCCGTAGAAAAAAGTTACAGAACAATCTTTGCGAAATAATGGGAAAAATGGCCCAAAACTGCTGTGAGGGTCGAACTTTAAAAAATCATATTTCGGACACTGTAAATCCTAGAGACTTCTACCTTCATTTTTAAGAGGAAGGATCAAAGTTTTTTTTCTGTAAAGCGATGTCTATACCTATACCGGTTCTAGGTCATTGCTCGAATACAATTGCTCGAATGCAATTGCTCGAAAATCAATTGCTCGACATGAAAATTGCTCGATATACAAATTGCTCGAATAAAATAAAATAAAATAAAAAAGAGAAGTATTTATTCACAATAATCCACAAAATATCCACAAAAATCCAATACATACCCAATAAAGAAACATTGGTAATGGGTAAACATGTTAATGGGTATTTAATGATTTTAATTTTTCCCTAATACCTGGAAATTATTATAATACCTAATTATCATAATGAGAGAAAATCAAAACCGTTATTTTTCTTATTATTTTAAAAGTTCAAAGATAGTTTAGATTTGTAATAAATACTTTTTCAGCATAAATTAATATACATACTATTATACAGGGCGTCCAGAAACTCTACCGACAAACGAAGACAGGAGATTTTTCAGATAATTTTAAAATAATTTAACCCAATTCACTTAGTCCGAAAATGCTTCCTAAGGGAGCTAGAGCTCTTTGAAGATGGCGCCTTGTAATTAGTTTTTCTTAAATACCTCCAGAATGCTTTTATTTAGAAAAACAAAAATTGGTACGCGTATTTATCTTCAAGACATAAATGTAATCCATCTATTGCAAATTTCTAGTACCGATCATAGGCGTCCGTTTGAGGTAGGGCAACGGTTATTTTATCGTATGACTTTTTTATCTTTAATTTTTATGCATTTATGACACTGGATTATTAAATTGTGAAGTATTCTAGTACTAAAAGTTACTCTTGTTTTAAATCGGTAGGGCACACCGTTTTCTAGAAAAATCGATTTGAAAATTTTTCGCTTTATGAATTAAAAAAACAAGAATGTGTGTGTACTTTGTACGCACGTAAGAAGTTGAACTTCTACTACATATTATGTGATTTTTAAGACAATGCCAAAAATTTAAAAAAATAATAGAATAAAACGCACACAAACACATTGAAAAATGCCACAAAGAAATAATGATTTCTGAACGATAATAATTGTTGGCAAAAATTTTAAATAAGCATTTTCTGAAAAAAAAATTATATAACAAATATACTTACAATCATAACATGCATAAAAAAATAAAAAAATAAAACCTGCATCGGGAATTGAACCCGTGAATTTCGTGGCACTTTGATTCGTAATCGAAGCGTAGACTCACTCGTCCAATCCCACATTATTTATCATGTGGAAAAATACGGTAACTGAACGTTTTACTGTTTGACAGTTGTTTTGAAAATTAAATTATGTAGTTTAAATTTTGTGGAAGAAAATATAAAAATATAAAAAACAGTAAGAAAACAATATATTAGATGAAGATTGGTAGAACTTTTGTTGGTAATCAAATTAAGTATGTAAATCAAAGCATTACATACCTACTAGATAAATAAATCTACGCCAAAAAATCATAATTTAAGAATAAAAATCGAACCTAATTTGGGATTTCTCTCTAAAATCCGCATTCTTGAGAAAATAAATGTATGTATTTCAACCTAATCCAAATGTATAATTACAATATGATTATAATAAATACTACTTACCAAATTAGAATAAGTTTTCCTTGTCCAAAATAGTCCAAAAGTCCAAAAATATAGGTATATGAACACTATTTAAAAAGGCAGTATAACTATTAACTAACTTTTGTTTGTTGTTTCTTTTCACACAAATTTTAAAACGCAACAACCATAAATAATCTAACTACAGCTGTGCCACAGCCACCATATTGAATAATTTTTGACATGTCATTTGAACATCCAATCAGAACAAAGTTATAATGCGCATGCGCCCGGTCTCTAGGTTTTACCATATAAAAAATTCACCCTCTATCGCCGGTAAAGAAGTATAACTTCAAAAAATTTCAAAAAAAAAACTGTTTAGAAAGACGAAAACCGGTACATTTATTTATATTCCAGAGATAAATCGATTTCATTAAATATGAATTTCTAGTACTGGTCATAGACGTCCGTTTTGGGTAGGTCAACAGTTATTTTATAGCATACCTTTCTTGTCTTGAATTTTTGAGCATTTTTGACACTAGATTATTAAATTATGAGGTATTCGAGTACTAAAAGTTACTCTTACTTTATGTTTGTAAAATACTTCGTTTTTTGTTGAAAAGTTCTTTCAATTTTTTTTTCAAATTCCAAGAACGAAAAACTTTCAAATCGATTTTTCTAGAAAATGGTGTGTCCTACCGACTTAAAGCAAGAGTACCTTATAGTACTAGAATACCTCACAATTTAATAATCCGGTGTCAGAAATGCATACAAGTTAAGGACAAAAAAGTTATGCGATAAAATACCCGTTGCTCTACCCAAAACGGAGGCCTATGACCAGTACTAAAAATTTGCAATGGATGGAATCGATTCATCTCTAAAAAGTCAATAAGCATACCAATTTTCGTTTTTCTAAATAGACGCGTTCTGGAGGTATTTAAGAAAAACTAATTTCATGACGCCATCTTCAAAGAACTCTAGCTCCCTTAAGAAGCATTTTCGGACTAGGTGAATTGGGTTAAATTGTCTTAAAATTATCTAAGGAATCTCCTGTCTTCGTTTGTCGGTAGAGTTTCTGGACACCCTGTATATGTAACATATCACATAATTTGTCCGTCCTAATTCAAGAATCTTTCTTGTTTATATTTTGTATTATTTTGAATAAATATTTTAGATGTATAATTTTCTTTTTTATTCAAGCCATTTGTATTTCGAGCAACTTTCATGTCGAGCAATTGCATTCGAGCAATTACATTCGAGCAATTGACCGGTTACCACTTATACCCCCTAAAAAAAAGATATGGGGCAAAAAACAAAATTGCTTTCTTTCGTGTTTTTTGCTTTTTCTTAATATATGTTGGTAAAAAACATTTTTGATTCTAAAAAGTGATTTTTGATAGTAAATTTAATTTGGAACAATTTTTCTGTAGACGTGTAAGTGCCAAAAGTGCATAGAACTCACCCTAATGCACCCTGTGCCTAGGGACTAGTTCACCCCTTTCTCAAAAACGCACCCCTTTAAATGGTGCTACTCCGTGGTTTTTTCATATTTAGAGGTACATTGACCATATGAGATAATAAAAATCCGTTAACGTAGTTCCTTTCTAAAGTACATAATTAATAGCCTATTTATATTAATGGTCCGACACTTATTTGTGGAAGGAGAAAGAACTTTCCTTAATTGTAATCTAAAACAGATTTTGCGATACAAATAGGAAAAAAAATCGAAAAGCCATATGAGCAAATCAAGGAGGTTAATAATTTACTCCCTTTTAATATTCCTTTATAATTGAGAATCTTTGTTTAAAGTTTGACGATATTTTAGACTTAATAAACATAAAAGATCGACGCGGACCTTTTCAGTAACTTTTCTACTTTGATCGCCAATAAAATTACATCTTGCAAAAGTTTTAAGGCAATACATCTTCAAAGAGCCAATTGCTGTAAGTAGTTCTTTAAAGAAATTCCAAGAGATTTTTCATAAAACGATTCTTTGTGTGTACTAAAAATAAGTGTATTTTATTTAGCTACAAATATACGTCTTCTATGAAATGTTGAGGTTTTTAAGAAATCATTGTAAATATATTGCTAAAGTAAATTTTATTAGAGAAGTATTATACACTTTAATACAGTATGAAGCAAAGTAAGGAATAAATTCATTATTTAAGAAACAGATGACATTTAAAAAAATTTACATCCCGTCAATTTTAATTTTTGAATGACCATCAATCTCTATATATCTACTCTGTCGTGCGTTACGTCATCAGTGTTGGCGTAATGACGTAATCGACGATTTTTATACAAATCGAATTCACGGGACTCCTCAGTTAAAAGATCTTCTAATCGCCTTTGTAACGAATTATGTATTATTCGAATATTTATTTCTACTGTGTTAACCAAATAATGGAGTAGTTAAATATGAAGCACAAGTATGGAATAAATTCATTAAGTACTTATTTCACCAACAATAGACTTTCAAAAAATCTTAAAACACGTCAAATTAAATTTTTAAATGGCTATCAACCGCTACATATGTGTTGGAAATTACGTCATCAATATTGACACATCATTTGAAAAGTTTCATAATCGCCTTTGCAATGATCACTATTCGAATATTTCTTTCTATAGGGGATCCAAAATTATGCACTTAGTTAAGTAAAATGGAGTTACCATAAATATTCATACGTAAGGTAATAATTTGTTGCCCCGTTTTCCCACTGCATTATAGTTGCAGGTCGTCAATTTCAATATTTCTTATATTTTATTGTGTAAGTATTACTAAACATTTATTAAAGTTCAATTGCAATAAAAAACCAATAATTTTGGTTAAATTTATAGAAACAAATAATAATATAATAGCGTCGTTGCAAAAGCGATTGGAAGACCTTTCAAATAAGCTCTCGCGTGTCTTTCGTTTGCGTTTAAAAAATCGTCGGTTACGTCATTACGCTAACACTGATGAAGTAATGTCCACACATATTATAGAACTTGATGGCCACTCAAGCATTAAAATTGACGCTTAAATTTTTTTTTTTTTTAAAGTCGTCTATTTTTGAAAGAATGAATAATTTATTCGATACTTTTGCATCACACTTAACCAACAAGAACAATAAATCAAAATCTAATCTTATTTTAAACTAAAACTAATAGTAGTGCCATTTTAGTATTACCCAGTTGAAGTAGATACTCTGGATTTTTATTTAAAGTGTATATTTTCCAAGATAATAGTATACTATTTAGACAAAACAGGTGTGGCAAAGAGCCTCTTAGAGTGATAAAACCACGGCACAAGGGAGCACGAGACGTAGGTATTCTATGCTCATTGCACGTGTTTTGAACTCTTTCCTTCTTCCATGGATTTCGATCCGATCCTAACCAACACATTTCCAATTTATTTCAGCTATTTTTTGTGCCATCTGCCTATCTAATCTGTGGCTTTCCTCTTGGTCTTCTACCTTTGTAAGGCAGTAATAGTTTGGTATAGTTAGATCCAAACCCAGACATCCAAAGTGGAAGTTATCCTCCAACACCAAATTGTTCTATATGGTCCACATAATGTTCAGAAAAAAGTCACACCATTTTGAGCGTCGGGTTTGGGGGGGAGAGGGGGGAGAAATCTGCAAATACGTAGTTTTTTACGTTTTTCGTCAATATTTCTAAAACTAAGCGGTTTAGCATGAACAACCCTCTATACAAAATTGTTCTACATTGAATTTGAAATAAAAAGGCCCTATGCATAACCCTTCTAAAATGAACGGTTCCAAAGTTACGGACGTAGTACCGTATAATTGGTCCCAAAAAAAGGCCTAACCCAGACATCCAAAGTAAAAGTTTTCCTTCAACACCAAATTGTTCTATATGGTCCACATATTGTTCAGTAAAAAGTTACACCATTTTGAGCGTCAGGTTTTTTTTGGGGGGGGGGAGATGGGGGAGAAGTCGGTAAATTAGTAGTTTTTTTAGGTTTTTCGTCAATATTTCTAAAACTATGCTTTAGCCTAAGGAATGTTTTATAGAAGAATGTTCTACATACAACTTAAAACAAAAAAGGTTCTATACATAATTGTCATGAAATCAAAGGTTCCAGGGTTACGGAGGGTGAAAAGTGGAGGTTTTCGCTACTTTTTATATTTACCGACCTCTCCCTACCTCTCCCCCAAACCCGACGCTCAAAATGGTGTGACTTTTTTCTGAACATTATGTGGACCATATAGAACAATTTAGTGTTGGAGGATAACTTTCACTTTAAATGTCTGGGTTTTTGGTATAATTATATCATAAATATTGTCCAAAAAATATAAAAAGTATCGAAAACCTCGACTTTTCACCCTCCATAACTCTGGAACCGTTGATTTTAAAACAATTATGTATAGAACATTTTTTGTTTTAAATTTCATGTAGAAAATTTTTGTATATAACATTGTTTATGCTAAAGCATAGTTTTAGAAATATTGACGAAAAACTTAAAAAAACTACTAATTTACCGGCTTCTCTCCCATCTCCCTCCCAAACCGGACGCTCAAAATGGTTTAACTTTTTACTGAACAATATGTGGACCATATAGAACATTTTGGTGTTGGAGGAAAACTTTTACTTTGGATGTTTGAGAGGCCTTTTTTTGGACCAGTTATACTATACTACATCTGTAACTTTGGAACCATTCATTTTAGAAAGATTATGCATAGGGCCTTTTTTATTTCAAATTTAATGTAGAACAATTTTGTTTAGAGGGTTGTTCATGCGAAACCGCAGAGTTTTAGAAATATTTGCGAAAAACTTAAAAAACTACGAATTTACCGATTTCTCCCCCCTCTCCCCCCAAACCCGACGCTCAAAATGGTGTGACTTTTTTCTGGACATTGTGTGGACCATATAGAACAATTTGGTGTTGAAGGATAACTTTCACTTTGGATGTCTGGGTTATGCCATCTTTTGGATCAACTATACTATACTAGTAAGGCCCTAATGTCGTATTTTGGCATTCCTTTATATTTCCTTTTTATTTAAGTTTTTATATAGGGAATGATATGTTCTTATGGCTGCTTTTATTCTATTTCCAATTTCATGTTCTCGTGTCCCCTTCTTATTTAAAATTATTCCAAGCTTTTAAATGTCTTTACCTGTTCTCTTTTGTTGCCTTGGATTAATATAATAATTGTATTATATTAATTAATATTTCAGTATTCGATTTTATATTCACAAAATATGTAATTCATAATAATATTCTATTATCCAAAACTCGTGTAGGCGTATAATTGATATTGTGATTCATCCACAATTCCATTTCAATTTCTGATTTTTAAGACTTGAAACCCATACAAATGGGCAGAGTAATAGCCTTCCATTTTATCCATATATTCGCAGAGAGACGGACAGACAAGGATGAAACCGGAAGTACCTATATACAGTTGAGTCCCTGAATCTTTACCCGTGCGTCATCGTTTAAATTATACGAAATAAGTCGATGATAAGTCGAAAATTGAAATTTACTGAACGCAAGAGCAAGTGACAGTAAGTGACTTGCTGTTGCGTTTAGTAAATTTCAATTTTCGACTTATCATCTACTCATATCAAAAAGTTAATAAAACAGAAAATTCCAATAAAAGGAAAGTGAACTAAAAGAACTACTGTCTTAGAACCATAAACCGGTTGGCCCCACGTTGGGCGCCAGTAACAAATAAACTACTTTGCAGTAGTATTTGTAGAACTAGAATGCTAAGGTGAAATGAGTGAGTGGGTGAGGAACTGATAATAGAAGTATGGGGAGACAGAGGCAAACTGAATAGAGTTGGCTAGCAAGAGATGCAAGAAAACCACTTGACACTCAAGGATGGATACGGCTCGTTTGCATGCCTGTCGAAGAACAGTAGCTCTATATAGATAGTAATGATGACTAAAAGATGAAATAATAAAATAAGAATAATGTACTGAAACTGAATGAAGATGGATAATTGCTAAAGACGAACAAAATAAATAAAACTAACTAATCATGGGCGCCATGAAAATGATCTTCGATCATTTTCCCAGGTATCTTACACTGCTTTCAAATATTAAATAAGTATATTAAATCTGTAATAATGAACATAAAGGAGTAATAAAATAATTGATATACAAAATAAATAAATATTTATTAAAAATAACTACTAGATTTTTGACAATCTCTGAGTTACACAAAGTGTATATCATGTGACTCTAAAATGACATAAGTTATACAAAAAGTCATCTCTAAGATAACAACAATAATGTTATCTGTTACAAAATTACAGGTATTAGTACCTCTTACTTACATATAGGGTACAAAATTACATAAGTCTTCTACCAAATGGTTATAGTACGCCTGCTACGTACAACTAAAGGAAACTGACAAAGATGAAAATACTACAATAAATAGGCCCAAGCCTCACTAAGGGAAAATACAATAATGAATAAATAAAGTTAAATATACAATTGACTAGAGTAGAAATGAAGTTGAGATAAATACCGACGATTACCTAAATTAACCGAACAAATGGAATAAAGCTAATAACAGTAAAATATTTGGGAAACAAGCTAGTAATATAAAAAAATAAATTTACCCGAATTACATAAACCAATATCAAAGCAATAATAAAGTATTAAAAACCTAATTTTCTCTAGGCTTATTCCTGTGCACAAGAAGTTACCGTAGATACAAAGTTTGGGAACCAAATAATCTAATATACAAATATGTCAAAAAAAACCAGAGGTAACCTAAATCTGAAAAAAAAACAGTGTATTTAACAGATAGTCTGAAATATAAAAAAAATCAATAGTTACTACAACACCTCACTAAATGTTCCCAAACGAGGTTGCGGTTGCATCCTAGAAAATGATGCACCAGGATGGTGCGACCCCATGACTCCTGTAGGCCCAGGTGCCAAGATGAAAATTGAGCTGGAACGCTCCCATAGCTTGTTCCCAAAAAGACGTATTCCCATGATGACTTGACTGTGGCTGTAGTGGTTTCTCTAGGTGGTCAAATAAGGTCTATGACTTCATGGTAGGGTTTCTCCCAAATGGCTAAAAAACATTCCCAGTTTTATTTCTCATTTTAAACATGAGCAAAAAGTAAAGGGAAGAAGAAATAATTGAGGAACTTTTTAGAAGCAATAGTATAGAAAAACCGACCATTAAAACTGGAACAAAAACCAATCTCAGGTAACCTTGAACTGTTTTGAGTGTGAATACATGGACAAATGACATTGAAATGATTTATTTGAGGAAATATCTGTAAAAATATATTGAATTTATAAAATATTGGATGTTGAATAATTTAAAACCTACAGAGAAATGGTAATTATTTTCAATATTAATTTGAGGACTTCAAAAAGGTTTGGTTATGTAAAACCAAAAACCACATTAATATAAAAGATCGATATAAAGATAATATAAAGATCGAAATCATCTACACCCTTCCCTTAATAGATTGACTAAGAAAGTTTAACAATGGGACTAATATTTTAAATATTCCACAACAAAAAACACATGACAATGGCTAATTAAAAATTATTACAAAAAAAATAAATCTCACCGAATGATTCCTATTAGGCTCCAACGGGAGTTGTCACACACATGTCTCCCTAACTCGACAACCCTTGCTGGTAACTTTTTACTTAACTTTAAATTGCTTGATGTTATAAAATAAGTTGGATGAAATCATCCGCCATTCTATATGGTACCTCTATTCGACACAACAGCCAACAGTCAAGTAAAGAACGAGAGGCGCTTCTCCGCCAAGGTAAACGTCAAACTCTCTCAGAAAACGAAATCATTCTCGATAGGTGGAGTACGTTCCATCAACGAGGTATGACGTCACGTCAGTGGTCCTATACGAGGAATTAGAGAATTCAAATGGGAGAGCGAAGGAAAATAATTATAAAAATAATTAAAGAGTTAAGTTAGTAACGTGACCGTTACAAGGGGAGTAACAGAGCCCCCCGCAGCATGAAGCTTGCAGGGGGACCCCAATATATCAGGGGCCCGATATTGTCGTCTAATATATGTAAAGATGTGTTATTGATATATTATTATACGTATGCATACGCAAAGTTTTTAAGCAGTGCCTGGAAATCTTCAAAAACTTCCCTCGATTCGATTTAACAAAGAATGCAGAAAAACGTCCAACAAAAATCATTTACTCTAAAAACGTTATCGGTGACTAGGTGGGCATCCAGATTTCAAACTCTGCTTGGTGTAAAGCAGAACTATACCCTATTACACGAACATACGCCTGTTTTGGATTACTTCGACAACGAATATTTTACTGTGCAAAATAAGAAGAACGAAAGTAAATTGCAAATTACATAGTTGTTTATTGGAATAATTATTAGCGCCATTTACTTTCGTAATTCTTATGTTGCACAGTAAAATATTCGTTGTCGAAGTAATCCAAAACAGGCGTATGTTCGTGGAATGGCCTATACATGAAAATTTTAAAACACTGTCTAATAGTTATTTATGATATAAGTGTTAAAATTAAACGTTTAAGGCACGCATGTGAAAGTTGCATGAGTGCCTTAAAAATGTACTTTTTAACACGCATATCATAGAATATTTTTTCTACAAACGTAATTACAGGACAATATCTACAAAAACTTTTACTTGAACTTGACTGACATTCCATTTTTATATTTTTTTGACATTACATCAAAATAGCCTATACGGTCAATACGAACTGCAGTGCCTTAAAAATATTTTAAAGCACTAGTGCCTTAAAGTAGTATTTTTAACGCTCGTATGGAGTGCTAAAAATTGCTTTTTTAACACGGTTGTAGAAAAAATAATATTAACTACCACAGATCGTGAATAGAGAATGACAACTAATAATTAAAAAATTAAAAAAGTAAAATGGAACAAAAAGACTAAGTTTTCACTCTAATGGCATATAAAACAACATAATGCTATTCCACATCCCACCAGAATGAAAACAATGGGAACCTTCTCTGGTTACACCTACGAGGCTTCTACAATTTGCAAGCCATACGGATGCTGAGACTAAGGAAGATGAGGGAATTCTACAATTTTGAATTCACCTCCCATCTGCTCAGCGCGGTAAAATTCCAACAAGAATGGTTCCCTTTGTACTCTAATCAGAGTAAATGTAAATAAAAAAAAAATTGAGAATGATTATTCATTTTTAAAATGGAACAGTTTGAATTTGCCTTCGCATCTATTTTACAAAATAGTAGTACTTTTACATATCTCTAAAGAATTTTTGTCAAATCTTTTTCAAAACCATATCTTCGTAGTACAATGTCGGAAGCACGGTTATCTTCTCTAGCGCTGATAAGTATTGAAAACGAAGTTGCCTATCAGATAGATATTAATAAAATAATTGTAGATATATTCGCTGATAGTAGTGCACAAAAAAATTTGTTCATCTCATAGAATAATACTATTACATCATTCTCTTTGCCTTATCCCTATGCGGGGTCGGCTTCCCTAATTGCATTTCTCCGCACAATTCTATCCTGGGTCATATCAATATTAATCCCCTTTACCAACATGTCCTGCCTAATCGTCTCCCCCCACGTCTTCTTTGGTCTTTCTCTCCTACTCCTTCGAGGAATCTGCATTTCAGCAATTCTTCGTATTGGGTGATTACCGTCTCGACGTTGAACATGACCAAATCATCTCAACCTATGCTCTCTCATTTTGGCATCAATTGGTGCCACACCTAGACTCCCCTAATATACTCATTTTTAATTTTATCCTTTTTTGTCACTCCACTCATCCATCTAAGCATTCTCATTTCCGCCACATGCATTCGTTGTTCCTCTTCCTTTTTCACTGCCCAACATTCAGTTCCGTACATTATAGCCGGTCTTATGGCTGTTTTATAGAATTTTCCCTTCAACTTCATTGGAATTTTCCTGTCACGCAGCACACCACTCGCTCCCTTCCACTTCATCCATCCAGCACTATTTCTACTGCATGCATCTCCATCTATTTCTCCATTACTCTGTAATACCGATCCCAGGTACATAAAACTATTGCCTTTTACATTCAGTTCACCATCCAAGGATACCATATTATTTGTAGTAACTCCATCTTTAAATGAACATTGCAAATACTCTGTCTTTGTCCTACTATGAATAATAATATGTAATAATGTAATAATTTAAAGTGTGTAAGCACAATATATCAGACTAATGCTTTATAAATGCATTCATTTTTTTAATCCTGAGAAAACTAATAAATTTTTTGAAAAGCTTAAACGCAGAAACAAATATCACATTATTACCGAGGGCTGAAAGTTACTTAGAATAAACAAAAAGTTTCTTTTGAATGGGTTATTTGAAATTAAAAATCATACTAAACATTCTGTTTTTTCACACCTGTAACTTATTAAATTAAACATTATAGAAGTTTTCAGGGTTCATATATAATCTTTCATTCTGCGTTTAAATTTTTCGAAAATACTTATAGTCCTGTCGCCAGGGGGGGTACAACGGCCTCGTTAATTCAGATGGACTTACTCAAGGTTTTTTTATGTATTTTGACCCGTAGAACACGAATTTTTTGGGTAACAGTTGATCCGGATGTCGATAAGATTGTTATAGACCAAGAACTTGAGGAATCAAATAACAGCGATTTTTGGCAAAACAAAACAATATTTTGTATTTTTTGGGCCATTTTAAGTAAAAAATATTTCTACAAGTTTTTTCGTAGGATGCACAGTTTTCGAGATAAACGCGGTTGAACTTTAAAAAAATCGAAAAACTGCAATTTTTGAACCCGAATAACTTTTGATTAAAAAATAAAATAGCAAGTCTGCTTACCGCATTTGAAAGTTTAAGTCAAATTATATCGGTTTTGATTATTTGCATTGGTAAAAATTTATTTTTTTATTGTTTAACAAAGCTATAAACACGTAGGGTTTCCCGTGCTTTTACATGCGTTTTAACGCATGTAACGTAGAAATAGTCTTGATTGCACTAGTACCTATTCTACCTACTCGTTCGATTTTAAATGAGAAATCATAGAAACATCACTCACGCACTAGTTGTTTGTAGCTTTGTTTAACAATAACACAATAAATTTTTAGCAATGCAAATAATCAAAACCGACATAATTTGACTTGAACTTTCAAAGGCGCTTAGCAGAATTGCTATTTTATTTTTTAATCAAAAGTTATTCGGGTTTAAAAATTGCAGTTTTTCGATTTTTTGAAAGTTCAACCGCGTTTATCTCGAAAACTCTGCATCCTACTAAAAAACTTGTAGAAATATTTTTTGCTTAAAATGACCCAAAAAATACAAAATATTGTTTTGTTTTGCCAAAAATCGCTGTTATTTGATTCCTCAAGTTCTTGGTCTATAACAATCTTATCGACATCCGGATCAACTGTTACCCAAAAAATTCGTTTTCTACGGGTCAAAATACATAAAAAAAACCTGGGTAAGTCCATCTGAATTAACGAGGCCGTTGTACCCCCCCTGGCGACAGGACTATTATTAGTTTCCTCAAGATTCGAAAAAAAATGAATTTAAAAAGCTTTGGCACGAAATTTTTCACCTACGCTCTCAATTTTTGTTCTATTTTATTATATACCAATAAAGATAAAAAATATAAGTTTTTATAAACAGTGCATAAATACACTAACACATATACGTTTTTGTTACACAAGTCGCATTTAGTAATTTTTTAAAGGGGGCCCCATTTCCTACTCTGCGGGAGGGCCCCGACGGAGTTTGTTACGCCACTGCATCTACTTATTTCGTATGCTTTAAATGATGACGCACGGGTAAAGATTCAGGGACTCAACTGTATTTGTTCTGTCTTACTAAGACGCGTCAAGTAATATAGGTATCGCTTGTATTATTTCTGAGATTTTAAAACAGTACTTTCGGTTGTAACTATAAAACCGGAAGTCCTAGGTACAATTTCTCGCCTTTTATACCATCCTTGGATAATAAGCTTTCATCAAAATTAATACCTAATTTGTCATTCTATCAGGTCTAATGACGGAGTAGTTGTGTTTACAAAGTACCTGGGAAACACAGACATGGGTAATTCCATGTTTTCACATGTTTTAAAATGGATGAAAACAATAGATAAATAGTGAGTTCTTCATAAACTGCTTTATATTAATTATTACCCCAGTAATCAATTTTATATCCACAAAATATGTAATTCATAATAATAGTCTATTATCAAAAACTCATGTAGGCATATAATTGATATTCTGCATAATCCGCTATTCCATTTCAATTTCTGATTCTCAATAATTCAAACCCATACAAATGAGCAGAGTAATAACCTTCCATTTTATCCATATATTCGCAGACAGACGGACAGACAAGGACGAAACTGGAGGTATATATTTTTGTTCTCGTCTTGCTAAGAGGCGTCGAGTAATATATCGCTTGTACTATTTCTGAGATTTTTAAACGGTATTTCCGGTTGTAGCTCTAAAACCGGAAGTACTATGTCTAATTTTATTTCTCACCTTTAATGCCATCCTTGGATAATAAGTTTTCATCAAAATTAATATCGAATTTATCATTCTATCAGGTCTAATGACGCAGAAGTGGTGTTTACAAAGTATCTGGGACAGAGAAATGGGTAATTCAAGGTTTTCGTATGCTTTAAAATGGATGAAAACAATAGATAAATAGTGAGTTCTGCATAAAGTGCTTTATATTAATTAATACTCCAATAATCGATTTTATATCCACAAAATATGCAATTCATAATAATAGTCTATTATCCAAAACTCATGTAGGCATATAATTGATATTCTGCATAATCCGCGATTCCATTTCAATTTCTGATTCTCAACACTTGAAACCCATACAAATGAGCAGAGTAATAACCTTCCATTTTACCCGAAATAAGAAAATCTTGGGGTGTATGATTTTAATCTGAAGAAGGCAGATTTTGTGCGGAATATGTTATTGGGTATATTGAAAAGAAACTGAAAGGTCGTGTATTTTTTACGTTCAAAGCTGGGGGAAAAATTTATAGAATATATTGTACCTTTTCTAACAAAATAAAATATTTAAAAAATGTTGCCACTGTGCGTATAATTTGATAAAAAAGAAACGATATACTTATTTGAACAACAAGCAGGAAAATACTGTTATAAAGGTTTATGAAGGAAAAGCAGGAAAAAATGAATTAAAAAAACTATTTTCAAACTTGAGAGATGGTTCAGTAACTGTGTTTACAAAGGAAAAAATAAAAAAATAATTGAAAGTGAAAAACAGTAAACCAGCTGGCCGTGGAGATATACCTATGAAACCCTTTAAATTTTCTTCCAATTTGGTATTCGAAAACTTAACAGCAATGGATTATAAATGCTTGAAACTTTGACTAATAGTCTAGGCTGATTATCGGAGAATAGGCCATTTTTGGGAAAAGTAATTTACCAGCAATTTTATTGCTGGAATCGAAGCATATGATTATATATATTAATAATATAGGTATGCATAGTCCGCAGAGAGTGTGCTACTTTTTTTATTAACAAAATGGCGCCCCCAAATCGTGTTTTTTTCAATTTTTGCTCCATAACTCCGAACATTTTACCTTTACACCAAAAACACCCTAATAAATTCAGCGGGGTTTTTTTTTAGTTTAAATTCATGTGTCTCGGCAGCAATGGCCATTGACACAAACAATATTGGTTATACAATAATTAATTACAATAAGGACTTAAAACTAATTATTATAACAGTTAATTTCTAAATTTTAAATAACATTAGTTAAAAATTATGAAGAAAAAAAAATTGGATATACAATCATTGGATACTATAGAGACGTACAACTAATTATAAAATTGCTTTGGTCTCCTTGGGATACTTCGGACGTTGTTTAGACATAGTAGCAGTTGCACATGAACTAGTAAGATTACTGGAAGAATTGGGTCCAGACATGGTGTTGCTAACAGTGGGGGAACATTGATTTAAATTGTTACTCATGTAGTCAGAAGTAACTTGAATTTGTTTATATTTACGCTTTGGAAGTCTGGAAATAAGTGATAACCTTGGATACATCACTGCAATACTGGCTGCCTAACCGTTGGCGTCCGATGGGACGGGATAGCAACAGTGAAAAACTATTGAAAGTTTGACACTGAATATGTTTAAGTTGGAAGATTATTAAGTGAAACATCTCTTACTGACCGAAGTTACAGCTTGTTCTTGATGGTTAACACGTAACACAATTGTTATTAGTCACTCTTTGAGCGAAAACTAATTTTTATAACTAGTACTTACAGTAATAATTACAAATTTCGGCACCAATATACAAATCGATACATACCCGTTCTGACGTTAGTTTGACAGTCTCACCGAAATTAAATTCTGCATAAAAACATGTTTCTCCCGATCTGCTCCGACGAAATTTTTCCTCGAAAAATGCGGGTTTTCCCAACAAAATCTTTAAATTTCAAATAAAGTTTTAGATAAATAATTATCTACCAATAATTAAATAACTCGGTAACATAAAAGCTTTCTTGGTTTAGATTATAGTTTTAGAAGCCGGTGAAAATTAAACGAATATTTTAGCAACAATTCAATTGTTAATTAATAACTTACGGTCGCAATAATAACCAAAATAATTATGATACACTGATCAAGCTTTGAAATCTTATAAAGATGAGATGTCTATTTAATATTTTGTTGACAAAATATAAATTTTTAATTTTTTTGAATATTCTTTAAATGTTAAAAAAATAGTTATAAACAAATTAACGTTTCTCAGAAGATTTTTATTATACTTTAATTAAAAAAATAGGTAAAATGCGTATCTCAAAGATCTTGAAAATGAATGCTTTAAAACGTTTTTGCAACCATTTGAAAAAAAGTTATGAAACAGCAAAATAAACATGCGATTACAACGTTGTTTATAATTTTTTTTTAATTCTTTCAAAGCGTAGAAGTGAGCTTAAAGTACAAGCTAATTACTTACAAAAAATATAGATTATTAGTTTGATGGTTATATTTTAATTAAAGATTATAAATATTTTTTTTTGTAATTTACACGCGCGAAAGTAGACTAATACAGTACCGTAGCTAAAATTTTCGCTCGAAGCGACGACAGGCGCGCGACGCACAGTAGTTAATAAATAAAATTACGCATATAACCCGTTCACATACACAACTCGCGCGAGTTTAAAGCGTGTCAGTCGCTTCGAGTGAACATTTTAGCTCCGTCTCTGTATCAAGCCTACTTTCGCGCTAAAAATTACAAAAAAACATTTTTAATCTTTGATTAAAATATAACCATTGAACTTTTGTTTGATATTTTTTGAGAGTAATTAGTTTGTACCATGTACTCACTTTTAAGCTTTGAAACAATTAAAACAAATTATAAACAACGGAGTCATCGTATGTTTATTTTGCTCTTTCATAACTCTTTTGCAAATGGTTGAAAAATATTTTTAAAGCATTCATTTTCGAGACCTTTGAAATACGCATTTTAAGCAATTTTTAAAATTATAATATTTTACACAATTTGTCAGAAATGTTAATTTGTTTATAACTAAATTTTTAAATATTTAAAGATTATGCAAAAAATTAAAAATTTATATTTTGTCGACAAAATATTAAATAGGCATCACATTTTTATAATCTTTCTAAGTTTGATCAATGTCTCATGAGTATTTTGGTTGTTATTGCGACTGTAAATTGTTAATTAACAATTGAATTGTTGTTAAAATATTCGTTTAATTTTCACCGACTTCTGTAGTTATAGTCTATACCAAGAAAGCTTTTATTTCACCAAGTTATTTAATTATTGATAAATAATTCCTTGCCCAAAAAATTTATTTGAAAATTCGAGATTTTGTTAGGAAAACCCACATTTTCCGAGGAAAATGTTCGTCGGAGCAAATCGGGAAAAACATGCCTTTATGTAGAATTAAATTGAGGTGAATTTTTATTTGAGTGTTTTTGGTGTAAAATTAAAAGCTTCGGAGTTATAGACCAATAATTAAAAAAACACGATTTGGGGGCGCCATTTTGTTAATAAAAGAAGTAGCACACTATCTGCTGACTTTGCGTACCTATATTATTAATATATAGGATCATAATATTCGATCCCAGCAATAAAAATGCTGGAAAACAACCTTTATTTGTACTTTACTAATTAGACCAGCGTATTATAATTTTTTTTTCAAAATTTAAAGATTATGCAAAAAACTAAAAATTTATATTTTGTCGATAAAATATTAAATAAGCATCTCATCTTTATAATCTTTATAAGTTTGGTCAATGTATCATGATCATGATTATTTTGGTTATTATTGCGATCGTAAATTGTTAATTAAGAATTGAATTGTTGCTAAAATATTCGTTTAATTTTCACCGGCTTCTGGAATTACAATCTATACCAAGAAAGCTTTGATGCCACTAAGTTATTTAATTATTGATTAATAATTACTTACCTAAAACTTTATTTGAAAATTGGAGATTTTGTTGGGATAACCCGCATTTTCCGAGGAAAATTTTCGTCGGAGCAAATCGGCAAAAACCTGTCTCTATGCAGAATTTAATTACGGTGAATTTTTATTAGGTTGTTTTTGTTGTAAAGTTAAAATCTTCGGAGTTATAGAGCAATAATTAAAAAAAATACGATTTGTCGGCGCCATTTTGTTTATAAAAAAATAGCACACTATCTGCAGACTTTGCGTACCTATATTATTAATATATAGGATCTTATAATTCGATTCCAGCAATAAAATTGCTGGTAAATAACTTTTCCATGAATTTTGCTAATTAGCTCAAAATATAAAGCTACTACACAAATAGAAAACTGCTTTATATTCCTTTAACCTAGAGGAAATGGTATAAGCGGGAGCGTACAAACTGCAAAGGAATTTGCATTTTTCTACAACTTCTCTCACTACTTACCTACATTCAAAACGAAACATTTATCACGCAGTGAGAAAAGTCGGCCATTTCAGTGAGAAATATTTTTCTCGCGGGTTCTCCGGCGGTTTCAATTTTAATACATAAATATGATCGCCGTTTTCATGGTAACATGCACAATCCAAACACAATATTAATATTGTTAAACAAAATGTGTTGAAGCAAAACTTAGCAGGAATTACCTTTCAAAACTGTTCAAAATAGTATATTAAGTATGGAGAACGGTAAGGGTTTTATACCGATCGAAGACAATTGTTTGGAGGAGGAGCGGAGCGACGACTCCAATTATTGTCTGAGATCGGTTACCCTTAACGTTCGACATGCTTATAACGTTTTTTGCACGATTGATACCATTATAAATTATAAAATTAAACATTTTCGTCATATTGACTAGTTTCATTCATTTTATCAAGATAGATACTTTGGTTGTTAGGTAGTAACTAGGGTGCATAAAAACAATGGAGAATTGAGTTTTTATTTCGTTGTCAATAATTTTAAGTACAATTTTTATTATTATAAATTAAAATATGAGCGAAAGTGAGTTTGAAGAAATTGAACGGGCTTGGGGATGTTGATGTCCTCGGATTAAAGCGTCATGGAGGTTGGCGTTCATCGACAGTGGCAGAAAGCTATGTAGAAGATTATCTCAGTGGCAGAACCCACAGCCCAAACAAGTGAGATTTCATTAAATAATTTAACAAATTGTACCATCAGTTTGAATATTAATAAATAATTCGTTAGTTTTCTTTATTCTTTATTAAAATTAAGAGATTTTTTAACTCGACGGTAAGTGAATTACTTACCGTCGAGTTGGAGTACTTAACGTCGAGTTGGATTACTTACCGTCGAGTTGCTAGTAAATGTCACCTACTGACGTAAAATCTGTCATGGTAAACAGTCAAAAATGATCAATCGTGCAAAAATAACTGTTAATTAGAATTTTAAATAAATAACGTACCTATATAAATTTATTTCAATTTATGCATATAATATACGTAAAAGCACCTAAATTAATTAATTTTGAAGTTTGAACCCTTGACAAAACCTCATCCATAGAAAAAGTACAGTGTATTTCTCCCTCGCTTGATTTACGCACAAAACTCGTAACACACTTCTGCGCTCGTGAGAAATATGTCTTCTTCTCACTTCTTGTAAAATATACTATTACATCTCCCCTAGACTTAAATGTGCTATTAAGTGTGGATAACATTAAAATTTTTAAACTAATTATGACATTTCTTCAAAAAATTAAATTAAAAGTGTGCATGTAAAACTAATCGTTTGAATGAATAGGTATTTCTTTTGTATTATGTAATGTATGAATGAGATATTTACTGTAATTAATTATATTATTTTGTAACCTATGTATGTTTTTAGTTCTTACCGTAGTGAAAAAGAAAAAAAAATAATATAGTTGTATTTATTAACATAGTACGTAGGCATTGTTATTTGTAAGCTTTATTTTTTTTTATTTTTTATTTTTAAGTGTATACTGGACAATTTTATACTTATGAACGAATAATAATTGTATATGTAGTTACGTGGCTAAAGGTTCTGAACCAAGGCCAGAATAAAATAAAAAAAAAATACTATTATATGGAGCCAATGCAAAAATGGTAACTAGGGTTCAACGTAAAATTATTTATAGTCTATCAATGTCGATTTGTTAGACATTAATTTTATTTCAACAGTTTATTTTTTTTTAATCTTCATGAAAATTAAAAAGAATACCGCAACTACCGCAAATTACCATAAATTAACGCATAAATTAATTATTAGCTAAATAAACAAAATTATTAGAAATTCCCGAAACAGGTCGAATTTTGATCTTAATTTATGATTTTTTGGTATATATATCATACTAGTGACGTCATCCGTCTAGACGTAATGACGTAATCGATGATATTTTAAATAAGGATGGGGGGTCGTGATATTTGAGAGGTAATTTAATTCTCTATTTAGTGATATAAACATTAACATAACTAAACTGCGCGTCATAGAAAACGAGCACCCTAAATAATGGGTAATTTTTGAAGTTGCGTATCTCCTTAACCTGTTGTCCGATTTAAGTGATTTTTTGAATATGTTATAGCCTTGTTCTTTGTCAATGTCCCTGTAGTAATATTTTTGCTGAACAGGTAAATTTTCATTGTATACTGGGTGTACGAATCAGACTGTGTTTTTTTCTCAAAGTTCGCAACATCCTGTGGAATATCCTAGCATTTATAAAATACTGAAATTAAAACTCAACTATAGCCTCAGGTTTTCTCAACATTTTGTTTTTTGATTCATTCGCTTATGTTGGATAATACAAAAGTTAGGTACTTTAACAATTAGCCATGTTCTTTTTCAGTACAGGGTGTTTCTAAACAAGTACGACAAACTTTAAGGGGTAATTCTGCATTAAAAAATAATGACAGTTTGCTTTATAATCATATGTCCGCAAATGCTTCGTTTGCGAGATACGGGATGTTGAATTTTTTCTTACAAACTGACGATTTATTTATTGCTTTAAAACCGGTTGAGATATGCAAATAAAATTTGGTGGGTTTTAAGACGTAGTTATTGCACATTTTTTGACATACAATTAGGAAAGTCATATTCACCATTGGCGTGCATACGGGTGATATGATCGGTCATATTACCCATATGCACGCCAATAGTGAATATAAAATTTTTGATTGCAAGTCAAAAAATTTGGAATAACTATCTCTTAAAACCTGCCAAATTTCATTTGCGTATCTCAACCGGTTTTAGGGCAATAAAATAAATCGTCAGTTTGTAAAACAAATTTAACATCCCGTATCTCGTAAATGAAGCATTTGCGGACATAAGTTTATAAAGCCAACGATCATTATTATTTCATGCAGAATTGCCCCTTAAAGTTTGTCGCACTTATTTACCAACAACCTATACTGATGAAGAACATGACTAGTTGTTAAAGTACATAACTTTTGTATTATCCAACATAAGAGAATGAATCAAAAAACGGAATGTTCAGAAAACCTGAGGATATAGTCGGGATTTCATTTCAGTATTTTATACTGGCTAGAATATTCCACAGAATGTTGCGAACTTTGAGAAAAAAACACAGTTTGATTCGTACACCCGGTATACAATGAAAATTTACCTGTTAAGTAAAAATATTATTACAAGGATATTGACAAAGAATAAGTCTATAACATATTGAAAAAATCACTTAAATCGGACAACAGGTTAAGGAGATACGCGACATCAAAAATTACCCATTTTTTAGGGTGCCCGTTTTCTGTGACGCGCAGTTTATATACAGGGTGTCCAAAAAATTTTTTGAATTAAATTAATTGTTAAAAAGAAGAACGTATGTAATTCGTTTAATTCAAAATATATTTTACCGCTGTAAGAAAAGAGAAGTAATAGCTATTTGTAAAACAAGGGAGGAAAGTGCTACCGGCAGTAATCATTCAAGGGAGGAAAAGGCACTTTACTCCCATGTTATACATATGGTTTTTCCACCTTCCTCAAATAACAAGTTATTTTTTCATTTTTACTTAATTTATTTATAAAATTTATTAGAACTAAAACTAACAAGTAGGTACAATATAACTGTCAACTGTCAAATATAAGTCAAATTATTATTAACGTAAACATTGTTAAATCAGAATTACAATTTACTGTTCTTTACCATTCTGCAAAATAGAGAGTGTTTTTAAATAAACGTTAAAATGTATAGATACTTACGTAACAGAAAATAGATATTGTACAGGGCGTATAAGTTATATTTCATGAATGAAATACCATGACGTCACTTTTACTTTTCCTCCCTAGGGAGGAAATGTACAACCTACAATCAGGTCCGGAAAAGTATCCTTTCGGTAGAGGTAGGTGGAAAAATGTTTATTTGTCAAATAATGTTTATTTGTCATCTCTTTCGGCTCTTATTGTTCTTAATATAAGTATTTGCTTACGTTGTAATTAGTTCTAAAAGGTGGTGTTATTCCGTTCTTTTTTATGTATCTGCCAATTTTTGTTTTTATCTTGCCAGTATATGTGATAGCAGAAGGTACTGGGTTCTTTCTGTGGTGGTGGTTTAAAATTTTATTAATTGTTTGTTAGTTATACCCATGGTATACTGCTATTTGTTTAATGATGTTCAGTTCTATTTCGAAGTTATTTTTTGACATGGAAATTTCTGTCAGTCTATGTATCATGCTATGGTAGGCTGCTAATTTGTGTTGTGTAGGATGGGATGATGAATTGTGTATAGTTGTGTCAGTATGGGTAGGTTTATGATATACGGAGAACTCATGTTTGTTGTTTAGTCTGGTAATTGTTACATCTAGAAAGTTTATGGACTTATTCTCTTCTGTTTATATTGTAAACTCAATATTACTATAAAGTGAATTAATGTATGACATAAATTGGTCAAGTTGCCTGTTAGTTTTAGTAAAGCATACTAGTATATCATCCACGTATCTCCACCAATATAAAAACTGTTTAAATACGGGATGTTTAAAAATTGTTGTTTCAAGCTGGAGCATAAATATATCTGATAGCAATGGGCTTAGAAGATTACCCATAATTAGTCCTGCACTGTTGTTAGAACAGAACAAACAAACTTAAGCAAATATATTAAGAACAATAAGAGCCGAAAGAGAAATCAACTACAGAGTGGTGTCTACAAACTAACTTGTAGTGACTGTCCGAAAACTTACATCGGTCAAACTGGCAGAACCTTTGACAAACGGATAGCAGAACACAAAAGGGGTTTCAACAATAGAAAAACAGATATTTCTACATACGCACTTCACCTTCTAGATCAAAATCATTCTTTTAATGAAGAGTTTCAAATTCTGTATAATCAAAATAGAGGCCTTAAGCTATATTTATTAGAATCTATGGAAATTAATAAATTAAAAAATACAGATATAATTCTGAATGACTAACTCGAGACAAACAGCTCTCCACTCCTCAACCTCTTCAGTAAAAGACCTTAAAAAGGCAAACCCATAGTAAACTAAATCACTTGAGAAAAGCACTCTGCCGAAACAGTTCTAGTCACATAGTTATAATAAATTTTGTGGAAGTATAGAAAACAAACGCTTTCAGTGTTTTATTGTTAGATAAAATGAACTTCCATCAAGTAACGGTCGAATCCATCAATTAATCCAAGGACGGTATTAAAGGTGAGAAATTTGACCTAGGCTGTTTGTCCGTCTGTCCGTCCTACAGTGTGTATAACTCCTTCGTCACTATACTAGGTAGAATGACAAATGTGTTGTCAAATGAAATCTTATAATCCAAGGATGGTACTAAAGGTGAGAAAAGTCTTTCGTAATTTTTCTCTAAAGATGGTAGTTTTCGAGTTATAAATAATTTAAAACTGAAAAAGGAACGAAAGATAATGATTTTCAAGGCTCAGAAACATAAGTAAAAATTATCATTTTTGAAACTACTGAGTACCTAAGTTCAAGTTTAAGTATTTTGGAGTTATTTTACACTGAAATATTGTTTTTTATTTGTTAATGCCCGTCTTCCCATAAGAAACCTTCCTCATTAACAATTAAAAAAATATATTTTAGATTAAATCATATATATATATATATATATATATATATATATATATATATATATGTTACACTTGAAGTTTCCGCGGGAGCTATATGTGCTTTCTGTTGTTTTCCGGGTTTGACTCCGCGTTGAATAATTTTGGTTTTGATAAAAACCATTATTTTGACGACGTTTCGGCAAGATCTCACTTGCCATTGTCAAGTCAGGTAGTTCCGCTTCTCGCTGCTGCTTTAAGTAAACTTTTTAAACAGTTTACTTCAAGCAGCAGCGAGAAGCGGAACTACCTGACTTGACAATGGCAAGTGAGATCTTGCCGAAACGTCGTCAAAATAATGGTTTTTATCAAAACCAAAATTATTCAACGCGGAGTCAAACCCGGAAAACAACAGAAAGCATATATATATATATATATATATATATATATATATATATATATATATATCGAGAAAAGGAGTACGACCGTTAATCCAATATAAATTAAGGATCACTCGAAGAGTGGAGGGTTTTTCGGTCAATAGGTGGAGAAATAAGACAAAGAAGGTGGCTACTTCATCTATTTATTCGAAGACGTTTCGCTCTCTGATCAAAGAGCATCATCAGTTCATCTAAAAAGAACAATATGAAAAAAACCAAACATCCATAGAGAAGTTAATATAACAGTGTTACCTCAAAAAGACATGTAGCAGTCAAAGGTATAAAAAGTAACAAAAGCTTGAAACAATGAACCATTGAATCGTTAGGTGTAGAAACAATCAATAATACTAAGTACAGTTTACAATTTAACAAAGACTTAGAACAGCAAAAGAAGTATGTGGTTATCATACATGTATAAAAAAAATTTTATGTAAAAAACTTGTATTCGCCGAGAACTAGTAAGATCACCAAGATCAACCTTCCAACAAAAGCATATTAATTTAGTTTGATTTTGACTTTGGGTAACATTATTAAAATATTAACTTCTCTATGGATGTTTGGTTTTTTTCATATTGTTCTTTTTAGATGAACTGATGATGCTCTTTGATCAGAGAGCGAAACGTCTTCGAATAAATAGATGAAGTAGCCACCTTCTTTGTCTTATTTCTCCACCTATTGACCGAAAAACCCTCCACTCTTCGAGTGATCCTTAATTTATATATATATATATATATATATATATATATATATATATATATATATATATATATATATATATATATATATATATATCAATCGGTTTTAAAACGTCCTGCGACGTTGTCCGATGCCTAATTTCCATGACACTCTATCATCCCATTGGCCCTCTCTAAGATCTCTTGCGCTCATCGCCTTCGTTATTCCCTCTCTCCAAGATTTCTTGGGTCTTCCTCTCTTTCTGCGGTTTGGTGGTACCCATTGCATAATTATTTTAGGGAGTCTTGAGTTATCCATCCTCTGGACGTGTCCGTACCATATCAGCTGTTTTCTTTCTATGTCTGTTGTTAGAGAGCCGTCAACCCCCATTCGCTGTCTTATCTCATCATTACGTATTCTCTCTCTGCGTGACACTCCTACTGATCTTCTAAAAGCGTCCATTTCTACTGCCTCCAGTTTTCTTCTGTTGTTTTCGGTTATCCGCCAAGTTTCTGCTCCGTACAATAGACTGCTTTTAATAAGAGATTCTTAGATATTGTGTTTCCTTCTTTTTCCTATTTCATGACTCCATAGTACGCTGTTTAGACAACCTATTGTTTTTCTGGATTGTGTTATTCTTCTCTTTATTTCTTCATCATCTTTCCCCGTTGTGTCAAAAACGATTCCTTGATATGTGTAATGGTCGCAGGGCATGATGATTTCATTATTTTCTAATGTGATGTTCGATAGTTCGGTACCTATTGGCAGGTATTTTGTTTTTTCTGTATTAATTTCTAATCCCCACTTTCTATATTCTTCTTGTAATTTCCTTGCCATGTACTCTAGATCATCTTTATCGTTTGCTATAACAACCTGGTCATCAGCAAACTGCAATGTATATAAGCAAATCTCTCCAAGGTCTACGCCCATGCCTCTGCATTTTCGTTTCCACTCTTTCAATGCTTTTGCAACATATATTTTAAATAAGGTCGGTGATACGCAACACCCCTGACGTAGACCTTTATTAACCAGGAAGCTTTGCGATAATCTGTTTCCAGTTTTTATTTGTGATGTTGACCCTTCATACAAATTTCTTAAGGCTTTTATTAAGGTGACACTAATATTCGTCTGTCGTAACACGTTCCAGAGTTTGTTTGCAGGAACTGTATCGTACGCCTTCTGCAAGTCAATAAAAATGAGGTGGGTTTCTTGATTTGTGCTTAATTTTTTTTTCTATTAGTTGTTTGAGGCAGAAGATATTATCAGTACAGCTTCTTCCTGTTCGAAAACCGGATTGTTCTTCTTCCTCTTGGTCTTTGTACTCCTTCTCAATGCGGTCTCTAATTATTCGTCCATACAAACGGCTGAATGTACTAGTCACTGATATCCCTCTATAGTTTTCACATTTAAGCTTATCTCCTTTCTTATGGATCGACGAAATATAAGCAATTTTCCACTCGTCTGGCACGGGAGAATCATTTATAAATTGGTTTATGCACCAAGTGACGGTTTCAAACAATTTTAGTGATCCACATTTTATTAGTTCGGCTGGGATATCCCCTGGTCCTGGAGACCTACCGTTTTTCAGTTCTTTTATAGCTTTTCTAATTTCTGTCACTTGTATTGTTATATCTTCTCCTTCAATGTTAACCTCTGTTAGATTAAATCATGACAAACATTTTTATTGGGATGTGATAAAAGATAGTTTGAAATTAAATTTAGGTACTTCATAATTACAAAAGTAATATATTTTCCTTGTATTTTTAGCCCTGAAAATCGTCATCTTTTGTTCTCTTTAGTTTTAAATTATTGTTTATAACTCGAAAAAATAAACTCTTGGCAAGAGAAAAAATACGCAAGAGCTTTTTGTTTAAAATGATCCAAAAAATCTGAAATAATATCTGCCCGGGTGAAAAAAAACTGTTAAAAAAGAAATATATTTAAATTATTAGTTAATTACACTCAGAACAAAATTAGATCGGGCTTTCCTTAGTTTTTGTAAGAATTGTTAACATAATAAATTACATATTATCCAATGGAGGGACTATGCAAAACCACACGTGTACATTAAAAGTAGTTTTGAGTTATTACACAAAAACTGTTTATATAGTAGCAATTGATATTTCATTTACTGAAAGTTTCAGTAGAAACACCTATGGGCATTTACTCATAAAACATTGTAAAACATTTAATTTTTTTTTAAAATAAATGAAAAATGGACAAAAATGGAAAAACTCTATGGACATGTGTAGTTTTGGCCGGACCGACTAATGGACAAGTGTTACTTTGAACAAAAATTTATGAACAATAATACTATTTCTGTTAAATAAAAGAACATAATTATGCAGAGAGTCCCTTAGACTAAACAAGACAAAATCAATAATTTACACATGTAACTTTCCACAATCAGTTTCCAAACATCCACATATCTCCTCTTCGTCGATGTCGATTGCTGTTGATTCTTCATCATTTTCTCTTTGGGGAGAATTTCCATAAATAATGTTTTTAAAAAATGCAAGCTCCGGTAGTTCTTCCCATTTAATTTTCTTTTCATCGTTATTGAATTGTTTTTCCATCAACTGCTGTATGTTTTTTTTTCTTCTCTTTAGTAATTTCATTTCCAAGGGGTTGCTTGTTCAGTTTGAATTTTTTTTCAGCTTTGCCTCTTTTAACCATGGAAAGATATGGATTCAATTCGATTTCGTATCTATAAAATTCAGTTCCTCTGTACTTGATAGTTATAGCGTCGTTTTTGGTCTGAAATTTTTTTAGTTCTATGCGTTTAAAGTTTTTTATGCCTGGAATTTTGTTGTAGAGGTCATCCGTAATGTTTTTTATATTGTATAAAAACCAGTCTTTTCCTAAAACATTAATTTTTCCAACATTACGATAAACTTCATTCTATTCTTCTACACTTGTGATCACATTTTTGCGTTTTAGAAACCTCTCTGCCCTGCCAAATGCCCGGTCTGCTGGGAGGGAACTATGCCCTCGTACCGGAAAGTGTATTATTATATTTTGAATTGACGCAGGAGATTCTAGTAACCAGCAGGCCAAACATGCATTATATACGAATTTTTGTTTTGGCTTGCGCAGCCATCACAAAATAATCGTATGGTTTCACAATCTACTAGATCCAAAGAGCGCAGATGGTATAATAAGGCTGACCCAACCTCAGTTGAACCTCGTTTTGCTTGTGACTCATCCCATGTATAAAATGAAGTATGTCTGCTTTCCATATCCACACAACAAAATGCATAAAAGTTTTTTGCCGGAGATAAAAGGCATCTTGGATAGGTGTTTTCGGAAGCGGATGGACCTGTTGCAAATCGAAAGCGAATGAAATGCTTCTTGGGGGAGACTCTTTTGCTAATTTGTAGAATGCATTTGCGCGTAACATGACTTCTTAAGTCGGTCATTGTTTTTGCTTTATTCTCCCCTGTTTCTTTACTAATGGCATATTTCAAGTTCAGACAAGTACCACATACATCACATGCTGGTGACTTAAAACCAATATTAAAGTTACGATAGAAAATATTCTTGAACATTGTAAGACTTACTTTGTATTCATTGCTTTGCGCATTGTTATACATTTGAAAATTTTTTTTGATACTTAAGTCACATGACATATAAGTTCGTCAGCATTTCTTACGATTATAATGAGTTTCGGATGCCGGTAATGAAGCTATGAATTCTTTAACTTTAGCTCTTTTCTCAGCGCTTTTGCGTGATACTCTATCCCCACCGCGCTTTTCTTTAGGTATTTGTCCTGATTCTAGGAATTTTGCAACTGTGCGTATTTGACCAGCAGAAATATTGAAAGCAGCCATAAGAAATTTCTTACATACCGGAACAGTCTTATTTTTTTGTAGGGAAGTAATAAAAAATATGAAAGCTTTTAGGTTTAGCATTGCTTTCTTGGGTATTAACTCTTCCACGTCGCCTTTGAGGGGGGCATACTGACATAAAATGGCACAACTTCTGGTCTTGGTCTATTTTACTGACATAACTATACAATTTTTCTCTCTGTAGCTTAATCTCTTTTAAGGAAACTGAAGAACAATTTAACTTTTTGCTGTTGTGTATACAAGGACGTTTAAATTTTTTCATATGGGGATCTACATCCCCATACCTTAAAAAAAAGAAACAATGATAATCGCTTATCGCTATGATAAAAATAATTCCTACCTTCTAAACCTGGCTTCGTCGCGTGTTGATCTATTACTTTGCCGTTTTCTAGAACCAACGTTAATTAACCCCACAGACACATCCATATTCTAATAATAAAACTGATGATTTAAATTATTTAACGTAACAATAATATCTCACAGTCAAACCAGAAATTTAGGGCTGGTTGTTCGAACGCTAATCAAAACAGATCATTATCAAATATTTAATGACAATTATATTTGATTAAGCGTACTTCTGACAGATGTCGCATTTTGAGGTTATGTTGACTGATTTATTTTATTATTTTGGTTTTAATTTAAAATAAAACATAATTAAACACTTTCTGATGTTAATTTCTTGTTTTTACTTACAAATCAATAATAATAATAAGCAATTTTTAATAATTTAAGAGCTGCAGCTATATTTTAATTACTGTTTTACCTACAATCAATAACTGATTAGTGTTTTAGATGTATTTTTCATGTCGCGATTTGATTCCCATCAAGAAAATTGATTACAATAAATGATTGATTATAATCAACTTCTTGATTAGCGTTCGAACAACCGGCCCTTAGAGTAACACTACTCACTGATTGCTACTTATAATTTGTAGGTTAGGTAATACAGAAACCGCGCGGAGAAATCAGATGTTTAGAAAGGCAGGATTTAACACTGTCATATTAGGCTAACACTACCCTCTATTAGTGAATATAAAAATATAAAGCAACTCGCAAATCCGCAATACAGGAAACTGTATTATGTGGACAAGTGCAGTTTTGTAGTAGTCAATAAATTAGTCGATATGTTTTTCCAAGGACATGAGTAGTTTTGTTCGAAATATTGAATGCAATTTTCCGTTTGGACAAGTGTTGTTTTGGATGACTTTTCGTATATTCCCATCTGTTTAATATTCGACAACATGAGTTTTGCTCAATTCTGACGCCATATTCGGATTTAGTCCAGGAAATTCATTAAGATTCAACTCCTAACTCACTTTGGATGTAATGTGGACATGTGTGGTTTTGCATAGACCCTCCTCAATTTTTATCGAAAAAACAGTCGGTGCCGATCGACCTTATATCGGATTATCTACTATAATATCCTAACTTTTAACGAGTTGTTTATTATGAAGTTGATAACTAATGGTAGGGGAGCCCAAGCGGGGATTTTTTCAGTTATTCGAGCGCGTCAGATTATGGTATGGGGAGAAACCTTGTACCCTGAAAATGTACCCCTACCATATATTGGATCTGAATACAGGGGAGTTCGTTAAGTGGGGACCAAAAAAAAATCGCTCCTAAGACATACTCAAAATCGTCAGATTATGATAAGGTATAGTCCTGTCGCCAGGGGGGGTACAACGGCCTCGTTAATTCAGATGGACTTACCCAAGTTTTTTTTATGTATTTTGACCCGTAGAACACGAATTTTTTGGGTAACAGTTGATCCGGATGTCGATAAGATTGTTATAGACCAAGAACTTGAGGAATCAAATAACAGCGATTTTTGGCAAAACAAAACAATATTTTCTATTTTTTGGGTCATTTTAAGCAAAAAATATTTCTACAAGTTTTTTAGTAGGATGCACAGTTTTCGAGATAAACGCGGTTGAACTTTCAAAAAATCGAAAAACTGCAATTTTTAAACCCGAATAACTTTTGATTAAAAAATAAAATAGCAATTCTGCTTAGCGCCTTTGAAAGTTCAAGTCAAATTATGTCGGTTTTGATTATTTGCATTGCTAAAAATTTATTGTGTTATTGTTAAACAAAGCTACAAACAACTAGTGCGTGAGTGATGTTTCTATGATTTCTCATTTAAAATCGAACGAGTAGGTAGAATAGGTACTAGTGCAATCAAGACTATTTCTACGTTACATGCGTTAAAACGCATGTAAAAGCACGGGAAACCCTACGTGTTTATAGCTTTGTTAAACAATAAAAAAATAAATTTTTACCAATGCAAATAATCAAAACCGATATAATTTGACTTAAACTTTCAAATGCGGTAAGCAGACTTGCTATTTTATTTTTTAATCAAAAGTTATTCGGGTTCAAAAATTGCAATTTTTCGATTTTTTTAAAGTTCAACCGCGTTTATCTCGAAAACTGTGCATCCTACGAAAAAACTTGTAGAAATATTTTTTACTTAAAATGGCCCAAAAAATACAAAATATTGTTTTGTTTTGCCAAAAATTGCTGTTATTTGATTCCTCAAGTTCTTGGTCTATAACAATCTTATCGACATCCGGATCAACTGTTACCCAAAAAATTCGTGTTCTACGGGTCAAAATACATAAAAAAAACTTTAGTAAGTCCATCTGAATTAACGAGGCCGTTGTACCCCCCCTGGCGACAGGACTAGTAAGTTAAGTATATGCAAAAGAGTGTATATTTAAAAACTCTGACGGTTTGAGCGGGGCGTAAGGAAATGGGTGGTTCACAAAGTTTCACAAGAAAAAAGGTGAATATATCGAGAAATAAACGTCAGATTAAAAAACTAAAAATACTTGTTCAATATTTTTCAAAAATCTATCGAATGATACCAAACACCACCCCCACGGAGAGGGGTGGGTGGTAAATTTAAAATTTTAAATAGGAACCCCGCGATATTTGGCGAAATGAACATTAGATCGAAAAATTGCAACATATACGTATTTGAAAAATCTATTGAATGACACCAAACACGACCCCCCACGCAGGTGGGGTCGGGGGTTACTTTAAAATCTTAAATAGGGCCCCCATTTTTTATTGCAGATTTGGATCCCTTACGTAAAAATAAGTAAGTTTTATCCGAGAGATTTTTTCGAATTATGAATAGATGTAGCAATAATCGAAAAAAACGATTGTTGGAAATGGAAAATTATATTAAAAAATGGCAAGTCCCCACTTAAATGGAAAACTTAACTTTTTTTGCTTTTAGGACCTATTCTTAACAACACAATAGGTCCCCAAAGCGCTCGAGTGACTGCACATTTAGCACACTTTGCTCCCCTACTATAAACAATAAAAAGATAATAATGAACAAACTGAAACAGATATGGATGCTTTATTTTCAATGAATAATCCTTATTTTATTTGAGTTACTGGCATTTACCTCTCAGTAGTTTACTATGGCTTTCATCTGTTCAACATCCGTTAATACAGGCGTTACTATGTTGTATTTCCCTTTCGATTCATCTCCAACGTGCTATGATAAATTAAAAATATATATAGAGACCTTCAGTATCGTCAAAAGAAACAGGAACGCAAATAAATAAGTTCGCAACAAAGAATGACAGCTGAAATAAAATGAGATTTCGCTTCTATAGGTAAAAATAACGAAGGCATTTTATACTTCTTTGTCCGATTTCCAGAAAAGATTGCTGAAGCTGCCGTGTTTTTAGTGTTTTTAATCATTCCCGCTCATTAGAATGTAACGAGGGAGATAATATTGTATTTGAATAAAAATCTTCTGTTCTCAAATGCGAAATAAAATGATCATCAAAAAATTTTTCGGTTTTATATTCTTAAACCTGACTTATGGATATTTAAAATTAAAATATAACAGAAATATTTATAGTACATGTATCATTGCTGCAGCTGATAGAGATTTTAATTTAAATCAACGTTTTAAATTACTTAACGTTGAAAGATGTGAACATAAGAATATCAAGGTAATAGTCGGGGAGATAGAAGCGGATTTTGCTCGTGATAATAATATGGACAAACTATACGGGGATAATAGGTTTAATTAGTTGTGTGTAGAATGACTCTACCGTACGGGCGGATACCAGAGCCGTGGACGAGGTTAGATATAAGGGGTCAAAGTTGCGGTTTTTATTACTTTTTTTTTATACGCTCATGATCGAGTGCACCAAAATTTGAGAATAAGTAGATCATGGCGTAACTAAACAAAATCTCCAGGGAAAGCTGAGTGGGGGACAAAGGGGTGGCGACTAGGGTGGGCCGAAAAAACTAAAATTATTTTTTTAAGTCGTAATACTGCGGAAAAGTTGCGAATGTATGAGACTAAAAAGGGGTAAGAATTTAAAAAATATCGGTTTATATCTTCCGTTCGCGCATGAGCCATAAAGTTTGCCGAAATTGGTAAAAAACTGATTTTTTGCGATAATTTTTAACAGATTAAATTTAGCGTGGATACGTTTGTAATAGCTCATTTTCTCATTCTTAATAATCATACTAACTAAATTTAACCGTGTTATTAAAATCTCTTAACATTTTCCGTTCGCGCATAAGGCATAAAAATAGCCAAAATGTGACAAAATTGCATATTTCATACACGTTTAATTTTTCGTAATTAAGAGTTTAGTTGAATGAATATAATACTCACATTTACATTTTGTTGAACTTATATTGAGAACAGTTAAAATAAATACACTTTAAACACATCATTTTCGGAACATTAGTAGGGTATTATTTAAAAATATTGTTTGTGAATATAGAAAAAACCAAATTTTTTTACGAGATGCAAGTTTTCAATTCGACAATATGGTCCAATGTCCACCAGTCCATTGTCCGTCCAGTCCATCTTGTATACTTTTAACACCCTTTTGCTATTACATAGTAGAAGGCACTTTGAACTGTAATTTCTGTGTAAAGTCCGGCATTGCAGACCTTGATAACAATGTTGTTCTTATGAAGCAGTCGCGATTCTCAGCTCCGCAAACTTTTCCAGCGGCTTCTGTTACAAATTTTACACATCGTTCTACTGCCTATGTGTGAACAGGAAATGACTTTAATATTACATCCCAGATAGGGGCTGAATCACTCTGAATAATTAATGTTATTTCATCATAATTTATATCTTTTAATAATGGAGGAGAAGATAACTCACAGTCTAACCAATGAATTATTTCTGAATTGTCTCGACATTCAAAATTTAGTTTTGGCAGTTTGAATATTCCAATGTTAGATCTTGTTTTATCTAGCTGTCTAGCTTTCAGAATTCTGCGAAGTCCAAACTCTCTTATATGTTTTCTGTTATCTTGTGTCATGGCCAACATCAAATGTTCTGGATGGGCGAAAAAAGCATTGCGCTCAATAACAGGGTCAACAACCCTGTTGACGAAATAACATTAACAACAACCCGAAATAACATTAATTATTCAGAGTGATTCAGCCCCTAACTGGGATGTAATATTAAAGTTATTTCCTGTTCATACACAGGCAGTAGAACGATGTGTAAAACTTGTAACAGAAGCCGCTGGAAAAGTTTGCGGAGCTGAGAATCGCGACTGCTTCATAAGAACAACATTGTTATCAAGGTCTGCAATGCCAGACTTTACACAGAAATCACAGTTCAAAGTGCCTTCTACCATGTAATAGCAAAAAGGTGTTAAAATAATACAAGATGGACTGGACGGACAATGGACTGGTGGACATTGGACCATATTCTCGAATTGAAAACTTGCATCTCGTAAAAAAAATTTGGTTTTTTCTATATTCACAAACAATATTTTTAAATAATAGTCTACTAAAGTTCTGAAAATGATGTGTTTAAAGTATGTTTATTTTAAGTGTTCTCAACAGAAGTTCAACAAAATGTATATGTGAGTATTATTTTCATTCAACTAAACTCTTAATTACAAAAAATTAAACGTGTATGAAATATGCAATTTTGTCACATTTTGGCTATTTTGATGCCTTATGCGCGAACGGAAAATGTTAAGAGATTTTAATAACACGGTTAAATTTAGTTAGTATGGTTATTAATAATGAGAAAATGAGCTATTACAAACGTATCCACCCTAAATTTAATCTGTTAAAAATTATCGCAAAAAATCAGTTTTTTAGCAATTTCGGCAAATTTTATGGCTCATGCGCGAACGGAAGATATAAACCGATATTTTTTAAATTCTTACCCCTTTTTAGTCTCATACATTCGCAACTTTTTTGCGGTATTACGGCTTGAAAAAAATAATTTTAGTTTTTTCGGCCCACCCTAGTGGCGACAGGGGTAAATATAAAAATTATAAGGGTTTTTTGTGACGCTTCTGATCGAGATAGTGCATTAAATTTTGGGAATAAGTAAATCATGACGTACCTAACTAAACAAAATCTCCAGGGGCGGACAGCTAAAATTTAAAAAATATTATATATTCAAATGAAAAAACGATTATTTTTTTTAATTTCATCTCTGTTTCTATCAATGAATAATAAAAATTTCGAGAACAGTTATAACAATTCGCTAAACTTAATTATTTGCATGAATTAATGTTCTAAAAAATATTTTTTGAAAAATATAAGAAAATTTCCTTTTTTCTCTACATTTTTTATAAAAATATTTTGACCTCATTTTTACGAAACATTACGCCACCTAGCTCGCGGTCCTTTTGGATTTTGATTCTACACATCTAAATAAATCAATTCTGCAAGCTGGGGACATATTCTCGGTGACGAGCATCACCCAAAAATTTTGCGTATACACCCTTGTGAAATAGGGCAAAAGAAGTGTGGGAATAAGAAAAATATCGTTACATCGCCATCTTCGTGAATGGTTCGGGTGTAGTTCGATTAAACTTTTTAGGCACGCTGCTAACAAAGTCGCAGTGGCCATGATGATTTCCAATCTCCAGTAGGAGTGGCACGTGAAGAAGAAGACCCTTGTCCGCCCCTGGGGATTTTGCTTAGTTATGTCATGACCTACTTCTTTCCAAATCTAGGTACACACTCTCGATCACAAGCGTCACAAAAAACCTCTTATAATTTTTATATGCACTCATATACGTCACCCATTTGTCCCCCACGGAGCTCCCCTGGAGATTTTACTGAAGTTACGTCATGATTTACTTATTCCCAAATTTTGGAGCACTATCTCGATCATCACTAACGTCACAAAAAACCCCTTATAATTTAGCCCTGCTCGCCATCCTTTTGTCCCCCACGCAGCGTTTCGCCCCTGCAGATTTTGCTTAGCTACGTCATGACCTACTCATTCCCAAATTTTGGTACACTACATCGATCACGAACGTCACAAAAAAAAAATAAAAACCGCGACTTTGACCCCTTATAACTACCCTCGTCCCCGGTTCGGCTCTGGTGTCGCCCATATGGGAAAGTGATATATCAGCATTTTTCAGTGCGACACAAATGATAGAAAAAAAGGTAAGTCCGTGATAATATACATTTTAGCGACATGACATTTTAGTTAAATCTGACAGTTGTCACATTTTATTTGTAATTTGGCATAAAACAAATCAATTGTGTGTATTGAATTTATAAAATGGTATTTTCTTTGATTTGTATAGTCTTATACATTGTACAGATTATATTCGTAGGCATATTATATAGTTCGTAAATAACTTTTTTTCGATTATAGCACCATCTATTGACAACTAGAATAAATGTTATAAATGTCACCGATGAAATGTAATCACCGACGTGCGTTTTTTTCTGTCACATACAATTTAATGCGTTAGAATGAAATCGAAAAACTGTGACGCACTGAAAGATGCTCATGAGAAAAAGCATACACAACTAATTCAACATATATATCAACGTATAATTATTTGTCTATGTCTATATAGTCCATTGTCCATGTTACATATTTTAGGCCATACAGTTTTTGTCATTTGTTAGATGAGTCAATTATATTTTTTTAATGTGCAGGAGGGATCAGTAGAAGCTGAGGTTCAAGTTTTTTGGGGTCGCCACCCTTGTCCCCCGGCCGCCATCTTGGAAAAGGGTGCAAAGGGATTTCGCGCTATATCTCGTAATCTACCAATCTTACGGAAAATCCGATAAAACGTAAAATGTAACAAATTAAATTTACTACAATTTTGTTTCTATTACTTTTTATCGTCAAGCGATCAACCAAATAGATATAAACAAAACTAAGTAAAAAATTTTTAACAAGTTTCCTTTTGGAGGTTAACTTTTTTTCAGTTCATTTTACAATAAAATAACAATATAGCAATTTTTTAGAGGGTTTTTCAGCGAACTATTTTCACTATAAAGGTGTTTATTTTTTTTTTATTTATCTAGGTCTTACAGCGCTCCCAACTTGACCAGATTCTCGAATGCTCATAGTGATACAATAGAAACATAACGTTAGGCTTACTTCTCTATCTTAGTAGTTTTTTATTCATACAATGTATTATAATTTTAACAATCCTATGCTCTTATTAATCTATTTTTGACCTTTCTCCCCACTATAAAACTTAGAACCCTAAGCATATATAGAAAAGGCCCAAGAAGTTATTTGAGGACAAATTCTCCGATCCAGAAGAAGAATGACGTAACCGCAAAATGCAAAATTCTTAAGAAGAGAAAAAAACGATTTTTAAATATTTAAAGTAGGGAATAAATGAAGAGTAATCGTCCTGGAGCACCGGTATGGCTTTTGTTTTTTGACAACGATTGCTTTTATTTTCATCGATATTGGTTCGAATTTCACTATCTTAATTTAATCGCCCCATTTTCAACCCCATTCACAGTTGCGTCATTATGCATCTGAAACAAGGTCAAACATAGCGCGTACTTCAGCAACGACGCAATACCCTACCCTATAGTGGCTCAGCACATTTTTACAGTTCGATCTTTTTTATCATCATTACATAGTATTTTAGAAGTTAATTGCGCAATAAACAGGAATTGAAAAAAATTGCAATTACGTCATTTTTCTTCCGTACCGAACTGAATATCTGCGTGCTATTACTTTTATTTTTATATTTATTTGTCCTAGGTGGCACAGCAGTCGGTTCTCCTCTACTTAACTTATTCTTACAATTGTGCTACTTATTTGGCCACGTGCAGTCGCATTAAAAATTGTGAAAATTATTTTGAGTTTTATAGAGGATACTACTGGGAGTATTGTGGGTAAAATTTATATTTTTGTGATTAAATAAGCATCTTGTGTTTTTTGTAAGAACGCATCATGAGTGGTGGTTACTTTATTTGTAAGAAACCTCTAGGGAGAATTATCTGTCAGTGGAAAAGTCGAGCCATCTTTACTCACTATTGTCTGCGAACGTTTTTCGTCTCTTTATATAGCGTAAATAAAGACGATTCTCTGAAAACCCTGAGATACAAACGATTCGCTGAAACAGTGATAAAAAATGCATTTAATCTCTTCTCATTTCCTCCAACACAAGATGCAGCCCGTTTCCACAGGCTCCGAGTGTATCACCACACTGATATTCGTTCATGGCTCGGTAAACATTGTGATCCAGAAAAACTGGAAAAAGCATGGAAAATTTTGGATACTAATCCAAACTTCCAAGCTTCTAGTACCCCAGAGCTTATAAAATTCACCTTAATCAGATGCAATGGAAACTGAAAGTGCATGTGGTTGCCGAAAAGCAGACCTCAAATGTTCAGCAGTGTGCCTCTATTGTGGTGGTGAAAGTTGCAGCAACATCGTGGACATATCAACATTTATTATTGAAGAAAATGAATTGGTAGATGAATTACCGACAATGACGCCGACTATAACTCTTTACACCACAAAAATTCACCCCGGATACTGATTCAGATCTTGACTCGCAGCCTTGACCATCGAAAAAAATGAAAAAATAATATTTGTGATAGATCTTTTTCAACAAAAATAATAAATATTATTTTGTGTAGAAATTGTCCGTAGATAAGGCCTATTGGGGATACCACAAGAAAAAAAACGCGCCTCCAGACTCTACCTCATAGGTGGCTGGGAAAAGGGTCAAAAATAGCTTAATAATAGCATAGGAATGTTAAAATCATAATAAATAAATTTATAGATAGAAAAGTAAGCCCAAAGTTTTTTTATATTGTATTCCTACGAGAATTCGAGAATCTGGTCAAGTTTGGAGTGCTGTAAAACCTAGACGAATAAAGAAAATTAAATAGCTTTATAGTGGAAATTGTTCGATGAAAAATTGTCTATAAAATCGCTATGATATTATTTTATTGTAAAATGAAGGGATTATAACCTCCAAAAGGAAACTTCTTACAAAATTTTCTCTTATTTTTGTTTATAACTTTTTTGTTGGTTACTTGACGATAAAAAGTGATAGATATAAAATTTTAGAAAATTTAATTTGCTATATTTTATATGTAACTAAATTTTCTGTATGGTTGCTAGTTTAGGAGATACAGCGCGAAAGCTCTTTGTACCCCCTTTTCCAAGAGATGGCGGCCGGGGGACAAGGGCGGCGACCCCAAAAATTTGAACTTAAGCTTCTACTGAACTCCCCTAGACATAAAAAAATAAAATTGACTCCTCTAAGAAATGCAACCCTAAATGTAACATTTCAATGGACTAATATTACTTATCACGAGCAAAATCCGCTTCCAGTTCTTGGACTATAAAATACATACCCAGGAAACGTAGCAATTGACAAAAAACTAAAAATTACTGGCCGATATTTTTTAACTGGAATATACAATGAGCACGTAAAGGTTGGAATAAATTCATTTTCTTGAGAATGGGCGATTTTGAAAAAAAATTCCGAAACAGTTCAATTTTTATTTTTAAATTGCGACTTTTTGGCGTATATATCATATTAGTGACGTCACCCATTTGGACATGATGACGTCATCGATGATTTTTTTAAATGAGAATAGGGGTCGTGTGATATCTCATTTGAAAGGTAATTCAATTCTCTACTCAGTAGTGTAAACATTAACATAATTATTTATACAGGGTGTCCGAAGAAAAATGTTTTTAATTAAATTTATTGACATAAAAAGAAGAATCTGTGTAATTTATTTAATTCAAAATACATTTTACTGCTATCAGAAAACAGGAAAAAATGTTTATTTGACAAATAAATATTGTTTTTTGCTTAAATTCAATATTAAAGCAGCTACCCATCTGCCTTTTGAAAGTTTGAACATTAATTTAAGCGAAAAACAATGATTATTTTTCAAATAAACATTTTTTTCTGATTTTTGAGAGCAGTAAAATGTATTTTGAATTAAATAAATTGCACAGATTCTTCTTTTTATGCCAATAAATTTAATACAAAAAAATTTTTTTTCGACACCCTGTATAAATTATTATGTTAATGTTTATGTTACTGCATAGAGAATTGAATTACCTTTCAAATGAGCTGTCACATGACCCCTATTCTCATTTAAAAAAATCATCGATGGCGTCATCACGCCCAAATGGGTGACGTCACTAGTATGATATAGATGCCACAAAGTCGTAATTTAAAAGTAAAAATCGACTTATCACGGGATTTTTTTCCAAAATCGTCCATTCTCGGGAAAATGAATTTATTCCAACCTTTATGTGCTCACTGTATAAAAGTAAATAAAAAAGGCGTACAATTTTATGGGTATCAAAAGTTCTACAGTGTCAGGGATTTTTATTAACAATAATTACCAAAGAAAGCGACTTTTTTCATTTATTTCAATATTGTGAAAAAACAACGCATTGTAGATAATAATTGTTAATTGTTTACTTACAAATAATTGATGCAGAATGCAGAATCATTTTTTGCCTTATAAAAAATTTAATTATTTGCTTTTACCCTAAACCTTTATATATGACATAATATACCATTTCAAAGGTTATGAAAAAATATATCTTAAAAATAGAGAATTTTGTAGGGTCCATAGAACCCGAGATATTTTTTAAACGCAGCGCAATAGGGAACTTATATAAAATTTTAATGTCGAAAAAAATGTTATAAGTCACAACAGAATATAATTTAAAACATGTATCAAAGATAAAAAAGTTTTGTTTGTCTTTCGTTTGGCCCCTAAAGACGATTAAAAATTAAAATTATACCAGCCAGCCCAAAACGGGTTGTGACATCATCGGATTATGTGTTTACATTCTACACCAACAAATAGTATGGTATAACTAGACCCAAACCCAGACATCCAAAGTGAAAGTTATCCTCCAACACCAAATTGTTCTATATGGTCCACATATTGTTCAGAAAAAAGTCACACCATTTTGAGCGCCGGGTTGGGGGGGGGGGGGGGGGGGAGAGGGGGCGGTAAATTCGTAGTTTTTTACGTTTTTCGTCAATATTTCTAAAACTTTACGATTTAGCATAAACAACCTTTTATACAAATATGTTCTACATTAAATTAGAAATAAAAAAGGCCCTATGCATAATTCTTCTAAAATGAACGGTTTCAAAGTTACGGAAGTAGTATAGTATAATTGGTCCAAAAAAAAGCCTAACCTAAACACCCAAAATAAAAGTTTTCCTCTAACACCAAATTGTTCTATATAGTCCACATATTCTTCAGTAAAAAATTACACCATTTTGAGCGTCCGGTTTGGGGGGGGTGGGGGAGATGGGTGAGAAGTCGGTAAATTAGTAGATTTTTTAAGTTTTTCGTCAATATTTCTAAAACTACGCTTTAGCGTAACCAATTTTCTATACAAGAATGTTCTACATAAAATTTAAAACAAAAAAGGTCCTACACATAATTGTTATGAAATCAACGGTTCCAGAGTTACGGAGGGTGAAAATGGAGGTTTTCGATACTTTTTATATTTTTTGGGCAATTTCCTACTGATCTTCTTTAACAGGATTGGGTTTTATAAATCAAATTTACTATTTCAGTGGCCGATGGTATGTCAGTGATAAGCCCTTGAAGAAACGTCAACCTCATCACCCAAAATCATCATCAATTGCCCAAAAATTATAAAAAGTATCGAAAACCTCCACTTTACACCCTCCGTAACTCTGGAACCGTTGATTTTATAACAATTATGTATAGGGCCTTTTTTGTTTCAAATTTTATGTAGACCATTTTTGTATAGAATATTGTTTACGCTAAAGCACAGTTTTAGAAATATTGACGAAAAACGTAAAAAACTACTAATTTACCGACTTCTCCCCCATCTCCCCCCCCCAAACCGGACTCAAAATGGTGTAACTTTTTACTGAACCATATGTGGACCATATAGAACAATTTGGTGTTGGAGGAAAACTTTTATTTTTGCTGTCTGGGTTAGGCCTTTTTTGGACCAATTATACTATACTACCTCTGTAACTTTGGAATCGTTAATTTTAGAAGGATTATGCATTGGACCTTTTTTATTTCAAATTTAATGTAGAACATTTTTGTATAGAAGGTTGTTCATGCTAAACCGCAGAGTTTTAGAAATATTGACGAAAAACGCAAAAAACTACGAATTTACCGATTTCTCCCCCCTCTCCCCCCAAACCCGAAGCTCAAAATGGTGTGACTTTTTTCTGAACATTATGTGGACCATATAGAACAATTTGGAGTTGGAGGAGAACTGTCACTTTGGATGTCTGGGTTATGCCATCTTTTGGATCAATCTTATCGTAATAAAAGTAAACAAAATTGTATATAATTTTTAATTAGACATTATAAACGTCATTAGAAAATACAGTCATGTGACGTCACAAGTGTTTTTGATCGTTTAAACTATTCATAGAAAACTTGTACTTTTACAAAATGGTTTTATTTTCCATAGTAAACCTTCTTTCCTTTCCTTCAAAAACTGTATCAAACTCCAATCTCAACCAACTGGTATATATTATTACAATGACATACGATAAATGTTATTAGAATATAAATATTTCCTTTATTCTGCGACGACGAGCTGGCCAAATACCCAAGTAGGAGGAGGCCAATAAACTAAAGAAGAATATACCTAAATATAACCATAAACGGAACCATATAGTTAAACTATGTGACGTCACTTGTCGTTTGAACTATTTTAAAATACACAAGACTTTAAATTTGTACATATAAGTTATTATGAGCTTTTGAAACGTGAAATTTTGGAAATCTCATTTTTATAAAAAACTGAACATTATTATGTATTAAAAAAATATGCAAGTTCCCTATTTTTTACAAACATTAAGAGCTCAAAATTCGGGCAGTTTGTCGATGAAATTACAGTTTTTTATTTAAAATTTAACTAAGTTTAATATATGCGTAAATGACATTTTCAGGCTTTTCATCTCTGATATTTGTAGCATTGTTTTTGTCCTGTCTGTGTCAGGTCGGGTTTTTGCCCCGTAAGTAGGTCATTATTGGTCCGCTGACTGTTTTGTAAATTCTGCCTTTCATTTCTTTTCGGATATTTTTATTTCTTCATATTGTTTCATTCAGGCAATATGCAGCTCTGTTTGTTCTACCCATTTGATATCTCACTTCTGTTTCGAGATTTCTCTAGCAAGCTAGAGTGATGCCTAGATATTTAAACTCCATGACTTGTAGTAGTTCCTGACTCTCCAGCTCTAATTTAGATCTTATTAGTTTTTGCTGTTATAACCATGCCTTTTGTCTTTCTTGGAAAAATTAGCGGGTTAAAATTTCTGGCGGTTATATTAAATTTGTGCAGCATACCTTGTATTATGTATATCATCTTCACTTCAAAAGATTAGGTGTTGCATCGTCTGCATAGCAGATTATTTTTAAGTTGTTGTTCTCCCATTTGGTATCCTTTTTTATTTCTTTTTTTTTAATATTTCATTCATGATTAGATTGAAAAATAGATGACTTTTAACAGAGGGAATCCCCTTACCCCATTGCCAGCTTCAGTTGAGTCAGTTAGCTTATCTTCTACTTTTACTTTTATTATGTTTTTCTGGTAGATATTTTCGATCTTCTTATTTATTTTTAGAGGTACCTCTCTTGAGGCGTCCTTCAACTTTAACGGTACTGTGAAATGCCTTTTTAGGGTCTATGAAATAAAAACAGGTTGGTTTGGTGTATTCTAATGATTTCTCTTGAACTTGCCTCATTATAAATAGAGCGTCGGCGTCGGGCATGATCTACTAGATCTAAAACCTTGTTGTTCTTCTGCCAAAGTTATTATTTCATTCTGTTTGTTTGTTATCACTTTGGTCGTTAATTTTAATATACTTACATAGTGTAGTTAACGGTTGTTAATTATATTATTTACGTTAAGGTAATAATTAATGTTGTCTAACAATAAAACACTGAAAACGTTTGTTTTCTATACTTCCACAAAATTTATTATAACTAAGTGACTACAGCTGTTTCGGCGGAGTGCCTTTCTCAAGTGATATAGTTTACAATGTGTTTGCCTTTTTAAGTCTTCAACTGAAGAGGTTGAGGAGTGGGGAGCTGTTTGTCTCGAGTTGGTCATTCAGAATTATATCTGTATTTTTCAGTTTATTAATTTCCATAGATTCTAAAAAGGATAGCTTAAGGCCTTTATTTTGAATATGTAGAATTTGAAACTCTTCATTGAAAGAATGATTATGATCTAGAAGGTGAAGTGCGTATGTAGAAGTGTCTGTTTTTCTATTCTTGAATGCCCTTTTGTGTTCTGCTATCCGTTTGTCAAAAGTTCTGCCAGTTTGACCGATGTACGTTTTCGGACAGTCACCACAAGTTAGTTTGTACACACCACTCTGTAGTTGCTTTCTCTTTCGGCTTTTATTGTTCTTAATATATTTGCTTAAGTTGTTGTTAGTTCTGAAAGCTGGTGTTATTCCTTTCTCTTTTATGTATCTGGCTATCTTTGTTGTTATCTTGCCAGTATATGTGAGAGAGCAGAAGGTACTGGGTTCTTTCAGTGGTGGTGGATACACTAATTTCAGGGCTTTCTTATGGAGTTTTTGGTTTAAAATTTTGTTAACTGTTTGTTCGTTATAGCCGTTGTTTACTGCTATTTGTTGAATGATGGGATGATGAATTGTGTATAGTTGTGTCAGTATGGGTAGGTTTATGATATACGGAGAACTCATGTTTGTTGTGTAGTCTGGACAGTTCTCCGTATATCATAAACCTACCCATACTGACACAACTATACACAATTCATCATCCCATCCTACACAACACAAATTAGCAGCCTACCATAGCATGATACATAGACTGACAGAAATTCCCATGACAAAAAATAACTTCGAGATAGAACTAAACATCATTAAACAAATAGCAGTAAACAACGGCTATAACGAACAAACAGTTAACAAAATTTTAAACCAAAAACTCCATAAGAAAGCCCTGAAATTAGTGTATCCACCACCACTGAAAGAACCCAGTACCTTCTGCTCTCTCACATATACTGGCAAGATAACAACAAAGATAGCCAGATACATAAAAAAGAAAGGAATAACACCAGCTTTCAGAACTAACAACAACTTAAGCAAATATATTAAGAACAATAAAAGCCGAAAGAGAAAGCAACTACAGAGTGGTGTGTACAAACTAACTTGTGGTGACTGTCCGAAAACGTACATCGGTCAAACTGGCAGAACTTTTGACAAACGGATAGCAGAACACAAAAGGGCATTCAAGAATAGAAAAACAGACACTTCTACATACGCACTTCACCTTCTAGATCATAATCATTCTTTCAATGAAGAGTTTCAAATTCTACATATTCAAAATAAAGGCCTTAAGCTATCTTTTTTAGAATCTATGGAAATTAATAAACTGAAAAATACAGATATAATTCTGAATGACCAACTCGAGACAAACAGCTCCCCACTCCTCAACCTCTTCAGTTGAAGACTTAAAAAGGCAAACACATTGTAAACTATATCACTTGAGAAAGGCACTCCGCCGAAACAGCTGTAGTCACTTAGTTATAATAAATTTTGTGGAAGTATAGAAAACAAACGTTTTCAGTGTTTTATTGTTAGATAAAATGAACTTCCATCAAGTAACGGTCGAATCCATCAATTAATTAATGTTGTGTTTAATAAATTAATTCCTCAGTAATTCTCAGGGTCCGATTTGTCTCCCTTTTTGAAGAGAGGTATTAGGGTATTAGGACGCTTATGCTTGATCTCCATTCTTGTAGTATTCTGTTTTATTCTGGTATTTTATGGATTAGTTTTAATACTTAGGTAATTATATTTGCATTCTCTGTATTTTTTGTATTCATGTTTTATTCTCTATTTGCAGCAAAAGATATAATGAAGTTTAAAAGTTAACATATTTAAAAAAATTATATAATATTCCCACAAGAAATTTTATAAAATAGTTTAGTTATTGTCAACTGGGAAAACTCTAACCAATTTTCTCGGGATCATGTCCTCAAGAAAATATGATACTTTCGTATGAAATAGGATTTAAAAAAATAGGAGGAAAAAGACACCATATTAGTTTTCATCTTTTCGCTGAATGTTCGACTGTGGTTTCGAGAAAACTACAAAGTGTTACAAGATTGCGTACGTGACCGGGAAAACAAAGAAGTTTTCCGATGTGTTGTTGGCCACATGGTGACTTTTATTATTTCGGCACTGACGTCGCTCTAATTTACACAACCAGATAATAATGAAACTTATAATCCAAACTTAATAAAAGATTTAGTTTGAGAGAGATTAAATAAGTTGCTAAAGTAGAATAATATTAAACTTCTTCTTGATTGGGTATTTTTTTTATTGTTGTAATATTTACAATCTGTCCTTAACTAAGAACAGTAGGTAAATTCTTTGACAAAAATTGAAAATTTGACCTGTAGGGGGAGATCCAGTGATCACCCTCTTTACATAAATTAAATTAAAACAAGTTAAAAGTTTAGTTATCACAGATTATTCGAATCTTCTTGCTAGGTCCAATACTTTGAATCTCTTCAGGCGTCGTACATCATTGTGGTCATCAGTGAGGTTGCTGGCTAACTCGTTTAGATGAGACTATAGTCTCTTGGAATATTTTTTGTAATATTCTGTTATTACTGTTTTTATGGATGGCACATTGAGGTCTTGCTTTATCACATAGTTTGGCACGTACCAAGGGGCATTCAGCATTGTTCTAAGGACTTTGTTCTGGAATCTCTGCAGTATTTCTAGGTTAGTTTGACTGGCTGTCCCCCAAAGTTGGATACCATAGGTCCACACTGGTTTTAATATATATTTATATATCAGCAGTTTGTTTTCAAGAGATAGTTGAGATTTACGACCGATGATCCAGTACATTTCTCGGAATTTTATTCCTAGTTGTTTTTGTAAAAATGTGCTTTTGCCAAGTTAATCTCCTATCAAGGTGGATTCCTAGGTACTTGACAGTATCGGTTTGTGGGAGTTGCGTTTCATTTAGTGTTACAGATGGACATGTTTGTCGTTTCATGGTGAATGTTACATGGATGGATTTACTCTCATTTGCCTTTATCTTCCATTTTTTAAGCCATCTTTGTATATTATTAAGGTCTTTCTGAAGGATTCAGGATGCTGTATTTGGATCATGGTGAGAGGCTAGTACAGCAGTGTCATCAGCAAAAGTTGCACACGTTGTTCTGTTACTTGTGGGTAGATCAGCAGTGTAGAGCAAGTACAATATCGGTCCCAAGACACTTCCTTGTGGTACTGCGGCTTTTATTGGTCTTAGGCTTGTGTATTCATTATCCTACTTGACTAGGAAATGTCGGTTGGAAATATAGCTTTTTATGATTTGATAAAAAGGATGGGGAAGGTTTTTCTTTAGTTTAAAGAGCATACCAGCATGCCATACCTTGTCGAAGGCCTGACCAATGTCCAGGAATGCAGCAGAACAATACCTTTTATTTTCTAAATCACTTCTGATGTGTTTTACCAGTCTATGTACCTGTTCTATCGTTCCGTGTTGTGTTCTGAACCCAAATTGGTGTTGGGGAATTAGTTTCCTTTCTTCTATAATTGGGGATAATTGTTTAAGGAGAAGTTTTTCCAAGATTTTTGATAGAACAGGTAGCAGGCTTATTGGTGTGTATGAAGTCACCTGAGCTTTATTTTTCCCTGGCTTAGGTATGAGAATAATTTGAGCAACTTTCCATTGTTCTGGGTAGTATCCTAGCCTAAATATTGCATTAAATACTTCCGTTATTATTTTCAGACCTTTGCATGTCAATTGCTGCAGTACTTTCCCGTTGATCAGGTCATACCCTGGAGCTTTTTTTGGACTGATTTCATGCCGGATAATATTTCTAACTTCTTTAGTGGTGATTTTTTGTATAGGTAAGTCCATCTGGTAGGGCGATTCCAGGAAATCATTTATTTCTTCCTCTATGTCACCATCTTCCATGGGGTGTGGCTGGAATACATTTGTGAGGTGATTTGCAAATGCTTCGGCTTTTTCTTTATTATTTCTACACCAGTTTCCCTCTTGGTTCCGTATTGGTGGTATTTGTTGTTTCGGGTGTTTGATTTTTCTCGTGGCATTGCAAAGGGAATATTCACTATCTTCGTTAGCTGAGAAACCTGTAAGATATTCTTACATTTTATTATTTTTGATATTATGCAATTGTAGTTTAATTTCCTTGGTGATTTTATTTAATTTTGTCTTGTTCTCAGGTGTTCTTTTCCTTCGCCACTCCTCCTTTATTTTTCTCTTTCCAGGAATCATTTCCTTTATTACAGTTGGGCAATGCTCTTTAAATTCTGTTTGGTAGCAGTTAGGGGTAGCATACCAAGCAGCTTCTTCTATAGATTTCTGAGGATTTTCTACCGCTGCGTAGATGTCACTTTCTCTTTTCAATGGGATGTTTATGTCAATTAGTTCATCTAGTTAAGTCTTGAAAATGCTCCAGTCTGTTTTGTTACTGTATAGTGATGGTTGTTTAGTACTGTTTGTTATTTGTGCATACCATGTCGCGATTACGCTAGAGTGGTCAGAGGGTAGATCGTAACAAGATTCTACTTTTGCCAATTTAACATTAATTCCTTTAATAATATAGAAGTCGAGTAGATCAGGTATTTTTGCATTTTCGGTAGGCCAGTAAGTTGGTTCCCTTGTGGTGAAATAATTTGCATTGGTCGCGTTTATAGCTTTAAGAAGTTCTCTGCCTTTTGTGGTAATAATTCTGGATCCCCAGGTAGTATGCTTAGAATTAAAATCTCCTCCTGCTATAAATCTATTTCCTAATGTTTTAAAGAAATTTTCAAACTGTTCCGTTTTGTTATTGTGCTTTGGCGGACAGTATATAGCTGATACTGTTCGTGGGCCTAGTTGATCTTCCACAACAATGCTGGTGGCCTGTAGATAGTCGCATTCATGTTTTTGTATTTCGTAGTGCTTTAGTTTATTATTAACTATTATTGCAGTGCCTCCACGTGCTTTTTCGTTGGGATGTTGCGTATGATAAGTTGTAAATCGTGGAATATTAATGTGGTTTTTGGATGTAAAATGAGTTTCTGTAATCAGCATTATGTCAATTTTTTGTGTGTTCATAAATAGTTTTAATTCTTCTACATGTTGACTTAAACCATTGGGTATTAATAACGATATTGTTGAAAAAAATTTGAGGTTTATTAATTTACACGATTATATTACATTTTCTTTGTTTTTTTGCTTAATTCCGAGTATTACTTGGTTACCTACTCGAGCGTTAAAATCCCCCAGTATTATCATTTTCCCTCTAACTTGTTCTACTACTTGTTGTAATTCGTCATAAAAGATTTCCCTTGTTGTTTGAGGCTTGTTATTTTCTGGACCGTATACTCCGATGATGTTTAGGTCTTCCTGGGCAGACTACTTCCGATCTATATTTGCTAAAGGTGACGATAATAAACCACCAACACCTGAAGTTATAACAAACGAAGAAATAAACATCGAGGAGGGAGAGGTGAAGGAAGCATTAAGAAAATTAAAAAATAGAAAATCTCCAGGAGGAACGACCTCCTAAAGTACGGAGGACAAGATCAACTATTAATTAAAACTAATACAAAAAATAATAGAACAAAACAGAATACCACAAGAATGGAGATCAAGCATCCTAATATCTCTCTTCACAAAAGAAGACAAATCGGACCCGGAGAATTATAGAGGAATTAACTTATTAAACACAACATTAAAATTAACAACCAAAGTGATAACAAACAAATTGAATGAAATTACAACATTAGCAGAAGAACAACAAGGTTTTAGGTCGGGAAGGTCATGCACTGACGCTATATTTATAATGAGGCAAGTTCAAGAGAAATCGATGGAATACGACATACCGGCATATTAATGTTTTGTGGACTTTAAAAAAGCATTTGACAGGGTCACATTAAAGGACCTTATCCATTTGTTATACTCGAGAGAGGAACCTCTAGGAATAATTAAATCGATCGAAAACATCTACCAGAACAACACAATAAAAGTAAAAGTGGACAATGAATTAACTGACCCAATTGAAGCCGGCCATGGGATAAGACAAGGTGATTTCTTGAGTCCTTTATTGTTCAACCTGATCATGGACGAAATAATAAAAAGGTAAGAACTAAAAAAGGATACCAAATGGGAGAAAAACAACTTAAAATAATCTGCTATGCGGACGATGCAATACTAATCTCTCAAAGTGAAGATGATTTACAACGTATGCTGCACCAATTCAACATAATCGCCAGAAAATTTAACATGTTAATTTCCTCACAAAAGACAAAATGCATGGTTATAACAGCAGATCCAATAAGATGAAAATTGGAGCTGGAAGGTCAGATAATAGAACAAGTGATGGAGTTTAAATACCTAGGCATCACACTATCTAGCTACGGAAGGCTCGAAACAGAAGTGAAAGATCAAGTGAAAAGAGCAAACAGAGCCGCAGGTTGCCTGAATGATACAATATGGAGACATAAAAATATCGGAAAAGAAATGGAAGGCAGAATTTACAAAGTAGTCATCAGACCAATAATGACATACGCGGCAGAAATACGACCCGACACCACAGAGAGAACAAAAAAAGATTGCTCGAAACAGCGGAGATAAAAACCCTTCGAAAAATTGATGGTAGGACTCTATGGGACAGAGCTAGAAGTACAGATATACGACGGAGATGCAGAGGTGTATAACATTAAGACGGAGGTGTATAACATTAATGACTGGGTAAGAAACAAAATAATGGAATGGAATGAGACCACATAAGCCAAATGACCACAAATAGGATAGTCAGGACAGCGAGAAAGGGTTCTCCAATAGGAAGACGATCAGTGGAAAGACCACGAAAACGATGGACCAACAACTTACTAGAGGCACATTGAAAAAACAGACAGAGTCATGTCTATACAAAAAGAAGAAGAAGAAGAAGAAGAAGAAGAAGAAGAAGAAGATTATGTTACAATACGGTTGATCATTTATTCTTCTTTTCTGGTACTACAGCTCAAATTGATCCTTGGTCTCCTTTATTTGTTGTCTCCACCCTTTTTGTCTGTGGCTGCTCTTCTCCATACACGTTTTCATCAAAAGGCATGTGCGTCGCTGTTTACTATGTCTTCCCAGCACTTTCTTGGCTTTCCAGCTGGTCTCTTTTCCTACATTATAGCGTTCAGTCCTCTTTTAGGTAGCCTATCCTCTCTCATTCTTGTCACATGTCCGGCCTATTGCAATCTTTTTATGCTAGTGAAGTCTGACAGGGGTGTTTCCTTATAAAGTTGATAAAGCTCGTTGTTGTATCGACTTCTGAATGTTCCGTTTTTCCTCACAGGTCCTAGTATTCTCCTCAGTACTTTCCTTTCGAATGTGTCGAGTTTGTTTTTAGATGTTCCTTTCAGTACCCCTGCTTCACTGCCATAGCATGCTATTGGTCGAATTAAGGTTTTATAGACTCGGTCAACAATTTTAGACCGAAATATATGGGAGAGGGCAACATAAGCTATATTTGCCTGCGTTAGTCTTTTCCGTATTTCTCCATCTTCTGGTCCGTCGGCATATAATTCTACTCCCAGGTATGTAAACTTTCCAACCGTCTCAATGTCATCTTCATGTATAATGTTTAGTGGGAATATTTTTCTTCTAGTCTGTATCATTATTTTTTTTCTTTTTGTCCATTTCCAGACCTAGCATTTTTGTTTGCGTTTTTAACTCTGCGTATGTTTCCTGTGCTCCTGTTGATGTTCTACTCATAATATTAGTATCATCAGCATAAGCGGTCAGTGAACCGTTCGGTTGGTCAATAAGTTTCCTCGTCTAGTTTGCATTTGCCTAACCGCATACTCCAGTGGCAGGTTAAACAATGTTAAACATCTCACTGCTTCGGTCCCTGCGAAATTTTGAAAAAGTCTGTCCGGTGGATTTGTATTCGTACACATGCAGTATCTGCATGTTCGTGTTTATGGCGGCAAAAACAATTTGGTTTACGTTTTTTAATTTTTTTGTCACAAAACCTTAGCTTTAGAAAATATATCAAGAAATAAAAATATAACTTGTTTTGTATCCATAATCTAAACTTTAAAATTATTTTCCTATTCTCATACTAAATATATCAATTCTGATTTCACTAGCTGTATCATAATGAAATTCATGTATCATAATGAAATTCATTATGATACTGATTTTCATTAAGACACAGATTTTTAACCAATAGAATCGCGATGTGGCATTCGCAATAAATGTGGCGCACGCGCAGTGACCAATGGCGAGTCAAATACATACGCTTTGACAGTTCTCAATATTTAAACAAACTGCCAAACTGACAAACTACTTAATTTGTTTGCGTCACAAAATTAATAAATTTGAATATATTTCTTGTTGTGAATGATAATAGAAAAAATCGTGCATACAACTTGCATTTAATTATCATCATGAAGCTCGTACTCTATATGAAACTCGCCGCTAGGCGGCTCGTTTCGCATCCCTCATACTCGCTTCATAATGACCATCATTAAATGCTCGTTGCATAATAATATACTATTTTATAAAAATAAGTGTATATAGGTATATAAATTAAACATACATATTTGAAAATGCATATTCAACCTGTTTGAAAATGCATATTGCATCAATATTTTAGATATATGCATATTTTACAGTCTCTAATTATCTGTATAGAGTTTGTGTAAGTTTGTATAAGGGTCAATTTGCATTTTACGGAACGTCAACTTCCCGTCGCAGACCGGCAACGTTACGTTAAAACTGCCGCTCATTCATACTATACGTGCGTCGTGCAGTGGTGCACTATCGTTCACTAAGGTTTGTCACGTCGTTCAATTAAAACAAAATGATAAGCAGGCAAGCGACAAACCTTAGGGCGCGTCCATAGTGCAGGCTGATTTTCAGAAAGCCGACGCCGGGTCGATGTACCTAAATCCTTTGTATTTAAACGGGCATGTCCAAAGTGCACCAGCGCGCTGACAACTTAAGGCTATGGGTACATAATTCGCAAATATTTTACGTGTATCCCTACTTTTTATGTCTTTACACGGCAAATTACGTGTAGTAAAATTCACACTGGTATTGATATGTAAACATTACTAGAATGTCATTCTACTTGAAAATGTCATAATTAATTTAAAGAGATGGCTTTTGAATGTTCTTGGATAACTGTTATTTTTATAATTGCAAATTATTAATTCAGTTAATAAATGTGATAATTTTTTCACTAACTATGTTTTCAGTGATTGTAATAATATATTTGTACAACAAAAACTAATAATCAATCGAGAAAAGAGGAAAAGTGTTAAAGTGATTTTTTAATATGTTGTTATTTTGGAACGCTTACAATTTTGAACATCTCTAACAACAAAATACTTGGATCACAGGATATATCTGATGTATTCTCTGCTTGGATCTTCCACAAATAATACACAATAAATAACTTTTTATTAAGTTCACGTCTTAAATCAATTATTTATCAAATACACTATATATCAATAATATTTAATCAATTTCTCAAAATATTCCCGATGCAATGTCAAATATTTAAAATTGTCACTGATTGTCAGTGTCTGACTGACAATATATGCTGACAATATTATATTTGGTTGAGTGCGTTGTAAGACAAAGACAGATTTGGAAAATATTACCACGGCATTGTGTTCATTTTTTTCAAATCCTGAAAAAACCAATAAATATTTTTGAAAAATTTAAACGCAGAATGAAAGACTAAATTATTACCGAGGGCCGAAAGTCCCTTAGAATAAATAAAAAGTTTATTTTGAATGAGATATTTGAAATTAAAAATCACACTAAATTTTCTCTTAGTTTTTTCACCCCTGTAACTTATTAAAATAAACATTATAGAAGTTCTCAGGGACTTTCGGCCCTCGCTAATAACGTAGTCTTTCATTCTGCGTTTAAATTTTTCAAAAATACTTATTAGTTTTCTCAGGATTCGACAAAAATGAATCCCCATTTGAATAGAATTGCAGCCGAAAATACGTACCGATCCTCTTAATATGAATTATAATTCCGCATACCGACTCGGCGCCGGCTGTCTGACTCGGAATCCAGCGTGCGCTATGGACGAGCGGTAGGGTCCTCTAAAATGACCAGGTACTGACCACGGAGAGGTGAATGGCTAATTTTATTCATACTTTATATTTTTGAAGGTGCTGAAAACTAAAATGAGGTTTATATTGAATTTTATGTGGGGGAACATTGTCAAAATCGCAATTTTAACCTAAAAATAAAAAAAATCGCGTTTTTTTGCGTTTACCTCGCTACAACTCTGTTCAATTTTAATATTTTTTCTGAAATTTTTTTACAGTATATAGCTCTAATATTTCTGAAGACAACGGTACCTGCTTTAAGCTTTAATTCTGATTCTAATAAAGGTTATGAATTTTTCAAAGGAAAAGGTGCGGATTTGTGCATTGCAATGTTTTATCGCAAAAGTTGTGTGACGAAGTTTAAAATTTAGCTTCTTAATCACGTTTATGTTAAAGTAGAGAGTACACAGAAGTTTTCTGGTAAGTTTTAGATAAAAATGTTTTATAGACAAAAAATAGTGCAACTTTTATTATCGACATTAGAAATCCCCAATATAACGGTTATTTTTCGAAATACTGACCATGGGTGGTGAATGGCTAATTTTGGTCTTAGATTATGTTTTTGACGGTGCTGAAAACTAAAATGAAATTTATTTTAAATTTTAGGTGGGGGAATATTGTCAAAATCGCAAGACGATCGCAAAATAGACATACATCCTCAAAACAACGCTTATTTTTCGAGATACTGACCATGGGAGGTGAATGCCTAATTTTGGTCTTATTTTATGTTTTCGATGATGCTAAAAATGAAAAAGAGTTTTATTTTGAATTTTATGTGACGGAACATTGTCAAAATCACAATTTTAACCTAAAATTGAAAAAAAAGTGAAGTCACGAATTTTTACGTTTAACTCGCTTCAACTCTGTTCCATTTTAATATTATTTTTCTAAAATTTCTACAGCATATATTTATTACTTTTGTGAAGACTATGAAAGTAACTGTAGTCATTCGGTCTTTTTTTTATAAAAGTTATGAATTTTTAAAAATAAAAGGTGCAGATTCGTTAATTGCAGAGTTAAATCGCAAAAATTAAGTGACAAAATTTAAAATTGATCTATTTGATTACGTTTATGTTAAACCATAGATTTCAAAAAAATTTTATGGGAAGTTTTAGGTCTAGATGTCTTATAGAAAAAATATGGTGCAACTTTTAATTTTAAGAAAAACGTGGTTTAACTTTTTGTTTTTTTTAGGGCAATATTGCGATTTTGACAATTTTCTCCCACCTAAAATTCAAAATTAACCTGATTTTGGTTTTCAGCACGATCAAAAACATAAGGTAAGACCAAAATTAGCCATTCACCACCAATGATCAGTATCTCGAAAAATTAGCGTTATTTTGGGGATTTATAACGTAGATGTTAAACGTTGCACCATTTGTTTTCTATAAAACATTTTGATCCAAAACTTTCCAGAAAAGTTCTCTGTACTCATTTTTTATTTTTGAATTTGATTTAAACTCTCTATTTCAAATTTTGCGATTAAACTTTGCAATTCACGAATCTGCACCTTGTACTTTAGAAGATTCATAACTTTTACTAGATTAAGACTGAAAGCTTAAAACAGAAACCTTTGTCTTCAAAAAAATGGGCGATACATAGTGTACAAACTTTGGAAAAAAAATATTAAAGCGGACCTGAGTTGTAGCGAGCTAAACGTAAAAAACGTGATTTATTTAATTTTTTTTTATTATATTGCCTCACCTAAAATTTAAAATAAATTTCATTTTCGTTTTCAACACGGACAAAAACATAATCTAAGACCAAAATTAGCCATTCACCACGTATGGTCAGTATCTCGAAAAATAAGCGTTATATTGGGGATTTCTAATGTCGACATTAAAAGCTGCTCTATTTTTTTTTTTTCTATAAAACGTTTTGATCTAAAACTTACAAGAAAACTTCTTTGTACTCTATTTTTTAACATAAACGTGATTAAGAAGCTTAATTTTAAACTTCGTCACACAACTTTTGCGATTAAACTTTGCAATGCGTAAATCCGTACCTTTTCCTTTTAAAAATTCATAATCTTTATCAGGATAAGAATAAAAGCTTGAAACAGGTAACGTTGTCTTCAGAAATGTTAGAGCTATACATATACTGTACAAAGAAATATTAAAATCGAACAGAGTTGTAGCGAGATAAACGCAAAAAATCTGATTTCATTTTTTTTATTTTTAGGGTAAAATTGTGATTTTGACAATATTCCCCCACATAAAATTCAAAATAAACTTTATTTTCGTTTTCAGCACCCTCGAAAATATAAAGTATGAATAAAATTAGCCAGTTATCCCTCCGTGGTCAGTATCTCGAAAACTAAGTGCTTTTTTGAGGGTGTCCCGCTCGTGTATTAGGGTACGTCCAAAGTGCACGCTGGTTTTAGGAGTCAGCCCCGAGTCCGTGCGCGATTAATCCTTCGTATTTGTGCGCACGTGCACACTCAACAAAGGGTTATTCGCACACCGACTCGGTACCGACTCCGAAAACCAGCGTAAACCTTGGACGTCCCCTAAGAAAAAGTTGTGGGTACGAAGGATATTTAGAAAATACGTAAGAGAGTGGGTACCATAGATTGTTAACCTTCGTCGGGCAGCATAGGTACAATTGTAACTTTTGAGTTTTTAAATTGTGATAACTTTTTTTGTTAAAGAGATAGAGACTTGAACTTTTGTGACATCTCTACATTTATCCAGTAGATTATGTGAGCCAAATAAAACAAAGAAATCTTCATTCAGTTTTCAGCAGGGGGCTTAAATTTTTCCTACCCCCATAAACCACGGCATAGGTACATTTGTACCTTGTATTTTTTTTTAATAAATCTTATAAAAAATCGGTACATTTTGTATTTAAATGATAGTTTATTTGGAACAAAAATCAAAAATGAATGTTAATGTGGATTTTCGCAACATACATATCATTTTAGACAAAGAATGTTCGTCACACACAGGTAGAAAACATTCTACACAACTTTTTTCGTTTTGGGCTGTTTTTTCTGTTCGTTTCGACAAACATGGTAACTTCCGGTTACTGAAGTAGATCCACGAATGCTGTGAGATACTTGAGGAGGAGTATCTACAGCAAGACAAAGATCTTTAGAAAGATCCTTCAAAAACTCCTTGCGTTGGTCCTTTTTTGTAATGGATTGTGGTCTCGATATAATGAAGGATGCTAAGCCAGTGACGTCAATCATATTACAAAAAAAATCAAGTACCAACTCAATGTTCGACGCTTGAGCGTACATTCACCCAGTATTTTATCTATCGTATCAACCTCCCTTTAGTTTTACTCTAATTCTTAATCATTTCAGAATACTTGTAACAGTAACACTACTGCTTTGTTTTTCTTTAGCAAATAAGAACATACGGTAGCATCATGATTGTATGCCAGATTTGTGGAAAAACAGCCCTTTCGTGCTTGCTTTCATATTGGTAAAAAAATCTCTTATTTTTTCTAAATGAGCCCATGAACGTTATGTGACACGAATTCTAGACTTTAGCGAGTTCAAAACTGGTAAAAAGTTATCTGTAGTAACCTTTCGCCCAAAAACCTTTATAAGACGTGACCAGATCCAAAACTGTTGCCAACGTTAACTTGTCGGGAACCATATTCTGTTTTTCAAATATAAAGATGAATTTGTATGGAATAAGGTGTTTGATGCACAAACCGAAAATACCATATTTAGTGTAATTTGAAGATATATATTGTGTACATTTTGTAGGCATGGCCTCTAAACGGAAACAAGTATTGTTCATCTATGGTTATGCATTGGAATGATTTGTAATCTTGTTGCACATTTTTAATCAGCATTGTCCAGATATTTCGTATGAGTGCAGCCTTATCAGATTTTTTGCGTTATTGACGGGTATTTTCGTTGTCAAATCTTATAAATATTAGCATAGTCTTGAGATAATCACGAGACATATGAGTGGCAGAGGCTCCATATTCCCCATCTCACACAAGTTTTCTTCATTGATTCTATTTATAATTTTTTGTCGGCATTTTGGTAAACTAGATGTAGAATCATTAATACCAATGATAATTTTCAGGTATACATAATATGTTGACAAACACCAAACAACTAAATGTGCATGATATCTATGTTTCCAGTTGAAATACAATACAATGCTACTCTTCCTAGAATTTGTTTACCACCACTATTTCAAAAAGTTTATTGTTGCAGTAATTTCAATAATTTACGATAGATAACAGGAATCACTTTAAAGCGGCTTTCAATCTTTGTTTGTAAATCCATACAAGAACAAATTACCCAATATTATTATTTATTTATTGCAATATTAAACAATTTTTTTCCAGTTATGCTAGCAAGCAATAATATTATCTTAAAACTAATAAATATTACCTTTAGATTAAGGAACTTTTAAGAAAATATGTTATAGGTACAATTGTACCTATGCCGTCTGTTACCGGTATAAAATTATGCCGCTTGACAAAGGTTAAAGAACTAGATGATGACGAAATTTGTTTTTATAAATACTTTAGAATGTTTACCTAACTATTGCTCTTCAGAATGTCTCGGGATCACTTCTATGTATAGGGTGACCGGAAAGTAGCTTTACACTAATAATAATAATGTTTCAACACCTAGCCAATATTTATTTGTGTTTCGGCGCATACGCATTTTCAAGGGCACCTCTCTGGTCACGCAGACAAACAAAAATAGATGCGATTGAAACATGATGGCGGCCACAAATGAGTCTAGAATTGGAGCGTGTCAATTACTGCTTCAACACTTTCCGAGAGCATATGACAAACAAAATGTTCTGTTCACCGATAAATTTGCGATTTCTCGAAATCAAAATGTTTATTTCTGGGCAAATGACAACCTTCATTTCTTTGAGGAAGTGAAAAAACCCCGCCTCATGTTATGGCATGGGCTGGAATTATTTCAACTTATCTGTTTGGGACATATTTTTTTGAAGGCTCCATAACTTATCTCAGTTATTTTTCTGCAGATAATCAAAGAAAGGTTATTATTGCAATCGACAGCTCAGAACACTGTTGACAGTATTTCTTTTCAACAATATGGCGCCTCCTCCCATTTCACTCTCGTTGTTCACAAACGCCTGAATGAAATCTTTCCGAACTGATGGATTGGACGTGGTTCTTCAATTTCTCGGCCTCCAAGATGTCCATATTTGACAGCGCCGAACAATTCACTGTGGAATTTATTAAAGAGAAGGTCAGATTTTACGTCAGTAACTCCGGACATGCTGAGATGGATGAGTATACGAACATGGCGTCGTACCAAGTTATGTTGCGACAATGCAGGTATTCACACTCACACCCATGTTTTAGATAAATAAATAATTAATAAATAACTTACAAACAATTTTTTTTTGTTATGCTTTATTTAACAATCAGAATACATTAGCATCCTATAAGTTAAAGTGTTGGCTTGGGAGCTGGACCCCTCATTGGCGTGAAGGGACTCCGTCAAATGAAGGAGTCCTAGATAGTCTTCATGTCAGCTGGCCATAAGCTCTTCAACCTTCTGGCAATTGGAGCTTGTACTAGCGGCTGTAATACTGCGTTGGGGTGTGTTTCCATTTTCTCGTGGTGTTTGTTGTACCTATCTTTAATGACATCTGTGATGAATGGAACCTTCAGATCTTCATGTAATGTTAAATTCGACACGAACCAAGGTGCATCTGTGATCATGCGTAGTATTTTTGACTGGCTCCTTTGGATGATAGCAATATCAGATTTGCTTGCACATCCCCAGACTTCGATACCATACATCCATATTGTTTTGATTATGGTGTTGTATATCAGCAGTTTATTTTCCAAACTTAGTTTTGATTTTCTACCTATCAACCAGTAGAGTTCTTTGACTTTCATGTCTATTTGTTTTCTCTTTTTTGTTATGTGCACTTTCCAAGTAAGTTTAGAGTCTAGATGTATGCCGAGGTATTTGGAAGAGTTGTTTTTAGCAATAATTTTGTTATTTATGTATAGTGATGGACACTGATCTTTTCTTGTAGTAAAGTTGACATGGACGGATTTAGCCTCATTTAAATTAATTTTCCATTTTTTTACCCAATTTTCTAGGTTTGCTAAGTCATTTTGTAGGATGTTGGAAGCTTCTACTGGATCTTGGTGAATTGCTAAGATGACGGTGTCATCCGCAAAGGTTACTATGACAGTGTGTGGAGACGTAGGAATATGTGATGTGAATAATACATATAGAACTGGACCCAGGACACTGCCTTGCCGAACTCCGGCCTTGATTGGGAATTTTTGCGAATATTCATCATTCACTTTTACAAGAAACTGTCTGTCGTGAAGATATGATTCGAGCAGTCGATAGAAGGATAGTGGAAAAATTTTAGATATTTTGTATAAAAGTCCATCATGCCAAACCTTGTCAAAGGCTTGGCTAACATCCAAGAATATTGAGAGACAAAATTGTGATATTATTTTCTCCCTCTGTTGTATAAAAAAAAATTCATTAGTGTAAAGTTACTTTCCGGCCACCCTATAGGCTCTGAGCTTCGCTGGTATCGCTCCTAGCGGTTACTAATTCAACTTTTACTGGTAATTTTTAAATTTATTATTTAATTGTTATCGCTTAATATTTACAACGCTAAAAGGTAATTAAATTGTAATAGATTTTTTTTAAGATTTTGCTAATCATTTTGACGTTCTATTGATGAAATATTAATTTCTTACTTCAGATACTTTCACAATTATCATGTAGATGGCGCCAAGATTAATTTATAATTACATATTACAGAACATTAAAAAACGCAAATTCAGTATTTAAAACGTAAGTATATTTAAGGTAAAAATATAAACCACAGCTTTGATCAACAAACATTTTTTAAAATTAATGTTTTTAATTTTAATTTAAAATTAATCACTTTACAGACTTGTCACTACTGGCGCTCACGAATTTATAAATATCCCCTCTATGTACGAGCTCACAGCATATACTATTCTCGCCAAATATTTAGTTGATTTACGGCCGGTGCTGTACTATGCTCATTCGCATATAGTCTGGGCTGATTATCGGAGAATAGGACATTTTTGGGAAAAGTTATTTACCAGCAATTTTATTACTGGAATCGAACCTTATGATTGTATATATTAATAATATAGGTATGCAAAGTCCGCAGTTAGTGTGCTACTTTTTTTATAAACAAAATGGCGCCCGAAAATCGTGTTTTTTTTAAATTTTTGCTCTATAACTCCAAAGATTTTAACTTTACACCAAAAACACTCAAATAAAAATTCACCACGATTAAATTCTGCATAGAGACGTGTTTTTTCCGATTTACTGCGACGAAAACTTTCCCCGGAAAAAGCGGGGTTTTCCAACAAAATCTTTAATTTTCAACTAAACTTTTAGATAAGTAATTGTTAATCAATAATTAAATAACTTGGTAATGTAAAAGCTCTTTTTGTATAGATTATAATTCGAGAAGACAATGGAAATTACATAAACAGTTTAGCAACAATTAAATTGTTAATTAAAAATTTACGGTCGCTATAATAACGACAATAATTATCATGCAAAAGAATAACTGATTTTTTCATATAAAGACACTATACCTATCTAATGTACTTTACAGAATTGAAATTGGACTATTTAAGTGGCCTCAGGAATATTTTAAAATTATAAATAATTTTTTGGCCTATAAATAAATATAGTATCTCGAGAAATATTAAACTAAATTAAATTCTAAAAACGGTATTCGAAAAACAACGGCAGGACGCTTCTTTTAAAAGAAAACTGTTTAATTATGATGAGTAGTTGCTGAGATACAACCGGTCAAAGTTGACCGGAATTTACGGCAAATATATAAATAACAGGATCCTAATTTTCAAACCATCACCTTTTTATTTTTGTCCTCTTTCTCCACACCAATTTTCATATCATTAAAATACTCATAACATATATTATTATAATAAAAACTATCGATAATACGTGTGAAAATTGCCAAAAATAGCAAAATTCCAATCAAAAATTAGGTTGGATAAAATGTAACCCTCAAAGTTAAAAATCGGTATACGTTAAAAAAATGCATTTTCTCGGCTTCCCATGGAGCAATTTCCTTCATTCTTTTTTTGTTTCCAAGTAACTCGAGTAGAGCCATCGAACTAACGTATTATTAAATGTCAAACTTGCTTTTGTTTTGTTATAATAAATTAATTTATTTATTATAACACAAAACTTTAATTTGTTTAAATAAAAATTGTTTAAATAATTATACAGCTTTCAAATGAGAATATTTATGTTTTTTAAATTTAAAAGGTACACTTGTAGTAAGTTTATCTAAAAAAAAGCCTACAACTGGAAAAAATATATAGTTTTCTGTTCTTATAAATAAATTAATCTATTATAACAAAACAAAAGCAAGTTTGACATTTAATAATGCGTTAGTTCGATGGCTCTACTCGAGTTATTAGGGAACAAAAAAAGAATGAAGGAAATTGCTCCATGGGAAGCCGAGAAAATGCATTTTTTTAACGTATACCGATGTTGAACTTTGAGGGTTACACTTTCTCCAACCTAATTTTTGATTGGAATTTTGCTATTTTTGGAAATTTTCACACGTATTATCGATAGTTTTTATTATAATAATATATGTTATGAGCATTTTAAAGATATGAAAATTGGTGAGGAGAAAGAGGACAAAAATAAAAAGGTGATGGTTTAAAAATTATGATCCTATTGTTTATATCTTTGCCGTAAATTCCGGTCAATTTTCACAGGTTGTATCTCAGGAATCATTCGTCATAATTAAACGTCGTTTCTTTTAAAAGAAGCGTCCTGCTGCTATTTTTCGAACACCGTTTTCACAATTTAATTTAGTTTAACATTTCCCGAGATATTATATTTGTTTATAAGCCAAAAAATTGTTTATAATTTTAAAATATTCCTGAGGCCGCTTAAATAGTCCAATTTCAATTCTGTAAAGTACATTAGATAGGTATAGTGTCTTTTTATGAAAAAATCATAGTTATTCTTATACATCATAAATATTGTCGTTATTATAGCGACCGTAAATTTTTAATTAACAATTCAATTGTTGCTAAACTGTCCATTCAATTTTCATTGGCTTCTGGAATTATAATCTGTACGAAAAGGGCTTTTACATTACCAAGCTATTTAATTATTGATTAACAATTGCTTGTCTAAAATTTTAGTTGAACATTAAAGACTTTGTTGGAAAAACCCGCTTCTTCCGGGGAAAGTTTTCGTTGAAGTGAATCGGGAAAAACATGTCTCTATGCAGAATTTAATTGCGGTGAATTTTTATTTGAGTGTTTTTGGGGTAAAGTTAATATCTTTGGAGTTATAGAGCAAAAATTAAAAAAAAACACGATTTTCGGGCGCCATTTTGTTTATAAAAAAAATAGCACACTATCTGCGGACTTTCCATATCTATATTATTAATACATACAATAATAAGATTCGATTCCAGCAATAAAATTGCTGGTAAATAACTTTTCCTTGTATTTTGCTAATTAGCCCAGAGTAATACTAGAATATGCAGGAATGAACAGGCAACGACACAGAACGTCACGTCAAACAATTGTTTCAAAGAAACGTTAACGTTCTGAGGGCGGGACGTTCTGTAAAGGTGCCGACATAGTATGAGAACGTCCTGGCTTAAAATACACTATAGAATATTTTGACGGGACGCTGCCGGTCTGTGACGAGACGTTGACATTCCATAAAATGTTAATCGACCTTAAGATGTAATTGTTAAGTTATTTTCTAAGCAAAATTTTAGTAATCGATCGCCTACGTTATTTCTTATCTTAAGTCCTTACTTGCCTACATGTTTATCTCATTTCCCTTTTCCAATATAGATATTTTCATAAAACCTGATTTATTTACACAAGTGAAAATGAATATATTATTCCGAATATTGAATTTTAACCTGAAATTTATATTTTATTCAGATGTCGACTGGTACTATTTTCCAAAAGTTGTAAGGTGAAATTATTTTATCGAGTTTATTTATATATTTCGTCCATTAAAGCCCCTTAACAAGTTGGAAATCAGTGTTTCCGTGGAAGCTTAAAAATAAATTAGTATTCTACATTTTTGAAACTTCCTCCTAATAATTTGGGGTGTAAATGCTAGGTTTTCAAATGTTTTAGGAAGGACGTATTCAGGAAACGGAAACGACTAAACACTGTTATTTGAAAAAACTTGAAATTCCTACTGATGATATGGGATAACGTGAGAGTGTTATTTGGTTATATTTTGTAAAAGTAATTCATACTATTTATGGCCTTTTATAACAGTAAAATATTGCACACATTTAATTGTATCACGGTTATAGACCAGTCGAATACATTGGGTATATTTTGACAAGTTTATTGTCGGAAATATACAGGGTGTCCCGAAAAGATTGGTCATAAATTATACCACAGATTCTGAGGTCAAAAATAGACTGATTGAACCTCACTTACCTATATACAATAGTGCACACAAAAAAGTTACAGCCCTTTGAAACTACAAAATGAAAATCAATTTTTTTTCATAAATCTAAAACTCTTAGAGATTTTTTATTGAAAATGGACATGTGGCATTCTTATGGCGCAGGAAAATTAAAAAAAAAATTAAAGTAAAATTTGTGCACCCCATAAAAATTCTATGGGGGTTTTGTTTCCTACAACCCCCAAACTTCTGTGTACGTTCCTATTAAATTATTATTGTGGCACCATTATATAAACACAATGTTTTTAAAACTTTTTGTCTCCTAGTACTTTTTTGATAAGCCAGTGTTTATCGAGATATTTTGAATATTTGTCGAACCCACCACATATTTGTATATGGTTAAGTATGATTATTATAGACCTGTTAATAATCTGAAAATTTACTTATAATTTACATTTTTAGGTATATTTTGAAAAAGAAGCCGCATCTCGATAAAAGGTGACTTATCAAAAAAAGACTAGGAGGCAAAAAAAGTTTTAAAAACACTGTGTTTAACTAATGGTACCACAATAATAGTTTAATTGGAACGTACACTTTGGGGGGTTTAAAAGAACAAAATCCCCATAAAATTTTTATGTAAATATATTAAAAAAGAAGCCGCAACTCGATAAAAACTGGCTTACTAAAAAAATACTCTCTCTCTCTCGTTCCATCCCTCCTTGTGGAGTATTGGGCGCTTATGCGTTTCTTGGCCAAAAGTGTAAGATTGCTGTCTGGCCGGGACAGCGCATCTTCTTTTGTTTTTATTCTCTGGATAAATTGTGAACTAATTCCCTACACTCTCTTCTATCTTTTGCTCTCTTTTTGACTTAGCCCCATCTTAGTCCATTTTTTCGTGTTCTCTCGTTGTTGTTTTTTCGAGCTGTTGTCTGGTCTGCCCCTCTTTCTTTTCCCCTCTGGTTTCCCTCTGGTTGGTATTCAAGTGCTTGTCTTGCTATGCTGCTTTGGTCTTTCCTTAAAGTGTGGCCGACCCATTTCCATTTTTTTTCCTTGACTGTCGTAAGTCGTTTTCTTTCGCTGTTTCTTCTGATATATTTATCATCTCATTTATATAGTTTCTTTTATCTTTTCTGGCTTGTTTTTTTACTTCTGCGTTTTTTACCTTGTATTTCCTTTCGAGTGCCCTCTCTTCTTCCGATCCTTCCTTTTGTAGACTTTCTTCTTTGATTTTTTTTCTTTCTTCTATCAGTAGTAGAGTTTCTTGGGTAATCCATCTTTTATTTTGTCTTCTTTTTAATCCGATTGTTTCGTTTGCTGTATTCATCATCACTTCTTTAAAACATTTCCATGTTTCTTCGACTGACTCTCCAGTTTGTTGTGATACTGTTCGGTTAATTGCCAGTTTCTCACTGAATTTATTTCTTATACATTCTTGTTTTAGGGCATCAACGTTGTACCTGTTTCTTCTGCTGATTTTTTGGTTTTTATCTCTTTCTAATTTCATTTTTAATCTCGCTTTGATTAGCATGTGGTCTGATCCCACATCAGCACCTCTTAAGCTCCTGACATCTTGCAGCCAGCTTCTCCAATTATATTCAATTATTATGTGGTCTATTTGATTCTTGTATCTCCCTCCCGGTAATTTCCATGTTTCCTTATGTATTGGTCCAAGAGCTGTGAGACATTTTTGAGTAGGTATTTTAGGCAACCTGAAAATTTTTCAGGTGACTCTTCCATGATAGCCTAATACAAAAATGCCGGTCTGGCTGGAGGATAGCGGTTATTTTCCCCAAACATCCCCCCCAAAGTTAAAAAAAAGGGTAAAAATTGTTATTACAAAAAATATCATTGACGTGATTTTAAAGTAAATTTAAATATTCGAATATAAAGAAAATAAACAGGCCAGGCGATTTGAGGGCGATTTTAACTCTGCAAGATACTTGCATGGGCGCCCCAGGATTATTTTCAGGGGATGCATCTGAACTTCAGAAGATTTCATCTGAATCTGTACATACTATTAACGAGTATAAAATATACAACTATACATGCAAAGCTATGCACATTCCTTCCGGACAGGGAAGTACAATTATTATTTTGACAGGGTATTTTTTTAATATCAAAAATATTCTAAAAAAGACAGAATTTTTTTTGGTGAAATTTTCCAACTGCCATGTGATCAAACAAATTACGCGTACATATAAATGAAAAGCGCTATAAGTAAGCAGCAGTGTGAGAAAGAGCGTATACCGATAGCTGTTTGCGTTCTCTGTTGTACCTGAGCGAGTCCGTTCGCTCTAGAAAAATCACGTGACCTGGCGATCCCATGTTGTTGTGTCTCGAAACGTTAGAGTAATTATTATATATTATAGTTTTTTAAGTAACTTTTTCTTAATTAAAGGAAAATAATACGTACTATACAATAGATTTTGCAAATATGATAGAAAAAGACAGATTTATTATTATAAATATATAGGTAGAAAAGTATAAAAGTATAAACTAAATTAATTCTGTGTCCGAATCTTGTACTTCTTCTTCAAATTCCTCATCTGTGCTTAAATATCCACTGGCTTCTTCTTCGTCAGACTCCCCTCGAGACTCAGATTCCTCTTCTACATGATCTGTAAATAGTTGTAATATGTATTTAGAATTAATTAAAAATTTAAAATTCTCTGTCCTTTTATACGGAGTCGAAGCCTGGACAATCACGGGCGCATCTGAAGAAAGACTTGCCATTGTTGAGATGTGCTGTTATTGAATAATTTAAAAAATATCATGAACACAACACGTAACAAACACGGAAACATTAAGAAAGATGAAAAAGGCAAAAGAAATACTCAACACTATAAAGGAAAGAAAGATGAGCCAAAATAAATATTCATTCTCTTCTTCTTCGTCAGACTCCCCTCGAGACTCAGATTCCTCTTCTACCTGATCTGTAAATAGTTGTAAATATGTATTTAGAATTAATTAAAACTTAATGTATACTAATACTTAATACTTTTCCTTATATTATAAATTACATCATGTTTTTTATTTCTTAGTATATGACCAAAGTAGCTCATTTTTCCTTCCTTCATATTGTTGAGTATTTTTTTGACTTTTTATCCTTATTAATGTTTCCGTGTTTGTTACGTGTTGCGTCCATGATATTTTTTACATTATTCGATAACACCACATCTCAACAATGGCAAGTCTTTTTTCAGATGCGCCCGTGATTGTCCAGGCTTCGACTCCGTGTAAAAGGACAGAGGATAGGTACGTAGCAACTCAATTAATTAATCACTAATTAATTTTTAATTAATTCTAAATATATATTACAACTATTTGCAGATCATGTAGAAGAGGAATCTGAGTCTCAAGGGGAGTCTGACGAAGAAGAAGACAGTGAATATTTAAGCTCAGATGAGGAGTTTGAAGAAGAAGTACAAGATTCGGACACAGAATCAATTTAGTTTATACTTTTATACTTTTTTACCTATATCTTTATAATAATAAATCTGTCTTTTTCTATTATATTTGCAAAATCTATTGTATAGTACGTATTATTTTCCTTTAATTAAGAAAAAGTTAAAGTAAACACCATCTATCTATCGCCCGTCGGCAAATTCAAACAAAAATATAACTCCAGACCATCTTTGACCACCTTTAGTCCAGACAAATTAATATATGTATTTAATATATTTTTACCACCAAAAATGAGATGTTTTAATCAAATATTGCTTCAAATATAATCTGCAGAATAATTTTGAATCAAGTTCCGCTAATGAACTTGCTTTTTTGTCCTTAAAAGTAGAAAAAAGTTTCAATTCTATTGCTTAATATTTCATCTAAATATAATCGTCTAACAATTTTAACTGTACTAATGCCCAAGTATACATTTTCAAGTGTTAAACTTGATTGATTTACAATGAGTAACCCGGTTGTAAAAATACCGGCGTGTGCTTAATCAAAGGGACATTGATTTACTCTAATTTCATAACAATACAAATGTTATCTGTTTGAATTTGCCGACGGGCGAAATATCTATGGACCCGACTCTACTTAAAAAACTATAATATATAATAATTACTCTGACGTTTCGAAGCACAACAACATGGGATCGCCAGGTCACGTGATTTTTCTCGAGCGAACGGACTCGCTCAGGTACAACAGAGGACGCAAGCAGCTATCGGTATACGCTCTTTCTCACACTCCTGTTTACCTATAGCGCTTTTCATTTATATGCACGCGTAATTTGTTCGATCACATGGCAGTTGGAAAATTTCACCAAAAAAAAGCTGTCTTTGTAGAATATTTATTTTTAATATTAAAAAATACCCTGTCAAAATAATAATTGTACTTCCCTGTCCTGAAGGAATGTACATAGCTTTGCATGTATAGTTGTATATTTTATACTCGTTAATAGTATGTACAGATTCAGATGAAATCTTCTGAAGTTCAGATGCATCCCCTGAAAATAATCCTGGGGCGCCCATGCAAGTATCTTGCAGAGTTAAAATCGCCCTCAAATCGCCTGGCCTGTTTATTTTCTTTATATTTGAATATTTAAATTTACTTTAAAGTCACGTCAATGATATTTTTTGTAATAACAATTTTTACCCTTTTTTTAACTTTGGGGGGGATTTTTGGGGAAAATAACCGCTACCCTCCAGCCAGACCGGCATTTTTGTATTAGGCTATCATGGAAGAGTCACCTGAAAAATTTTCAGGTTGCCTAAAATACCTACTCAAAAATGTCTCACAGCTCTTATACTATATCCGCTTATGTTTAAAGATGCTTCCGCCTATTAAAAGTTCATTTTGCTCACAAAATTCGATTAATCGATTTCCATTGTCGTTTCTCTCCCCGATTCCCTCCTTTCCCATCAAACATTCATGTCCTTTATTATCATTTCCTATTTTTGCATTAAAGTTTCCGATTACTATTTTTATATCTCTTCTATATTTATTATTAATCCTATTAAACATTGTTTGTAGTTGCTCGTAAAATTCTTCCTTCTCATTTTCGTCGTTTTTATTTGTGGGAGCATATACATTTATTACTATTATGTAGGGATGGCGGTTTTTGACAAGACACCGGTTTTCGGTTATACCGGGTTTTTTTGCTTACGGTTTAACCTGGCGGTTATAGCCGGCCAAAAAACCGGTTTTTGAAAAAACCAGTTTTCGGTTTTTTTAATCCAATAGGTTACAAAGTTACATTTACAATACACTTTAGTTTGTGATACTCCATTCGACTCGATATCAATATGATCAAAATTAGTACTATCGAAAAAACATGTATTACTTTTAACACGTTTGTATATTTGTAGAATAGGTACATTTTAACTCATTTAATAGTTCCTGTATGAGTGTATCGTTTTGAAAACGTAGCGAAATTCTTGGAGATTCGTATTCGTAATCAGTAATCCGAGATTCATGGTCAGAGCATTATTTTTGGTAATCAGAAAAAGTCATTCACCCACTGTCAATGTCAAGAGTTAAGTGTGAAAAATAGATGATGTTTGCGTCTAATTCAACCAGATCACTTCTTATGTAAATATTATGATTACAAATACCTTTTCAAGGAAATATTATCATAAAACTTAATAATTGTTTCTTGCTGATGTGAAATTGCACTTTCAGTTTGCTTCTGTATTTTATAAAATAAAATAAAATTTGAATTATGGTTTTGTTTGAAATAATTACTTGAGAATAATAATTATGATTGGGATCCAAAATAATACCTAACCTAATCCTAATCACCGTAAAAACCTAATAACCGGTTTTTACTTTAAAAAGAAAAACCGGTTATAACCGGGCCAAAAAAAAACAACCGGTAAAACCGGTTATTGCGAAGTAAAAAAACCGGTTATAGGTTTAAACCGGTAGGTTTTTCCCATCCCTACTATTATGTTATAATATCTTGCCTTCAGTCTCGCTCAAATAATCCTTTATGACACTGGTTCCCACTCTACCAGAGCCTTTCTTCCCCTTTTGGGCTAGCAGTATTGCCACTCCCTTTTCGTGTTTGTCATTTACATCCGTGTTCCCAGATATCATTAGCTGTTGGTCACTTACTCGGGTTGATCCACTACCATTCCATCTTGTTTCGCCTAGTCCGACAATGTCTAATTTGTACTTATCAATCTCTTGGCTTAACTGCTCCAATTTGCCGGTTTCGTGTAGGGTTCTTACATTCCATGCACCTATAAATATCTTCTCTCTTGTGTCTATTTCATGTTTATCTTTCGTTTTTGCTCTATTTCTATTTTCGTCCTTGCTCAATTCCTTTTTCTGTGCCTTGTCTGTCGTGATTTGTGCTTTTGTTTGTGTATTTTCATCTTCTGTTAGTTTTTTGGATTGCCCTGGTCTTCTTCTAGCTGGTTGCTGTATTGATTCCATTTGTGTGTTTTTCCATCTATTATTAATTTATTATATTTTATTGTAACATTTTTACCCTTATAAATTTCTTCATTTGCGACTTGTCTTATTTTTTTCTGTGTTTGTAGTTCTTCTTTTGTTATGTCATTATTTATATATACTTTATTGCCTTTTATGTGTTTTAGTTTAGCTTTATTTTGCATGATCTTTTCTTTTTCAAACTTGTTCTGTAGTTTGACCAAACATGTTTTTTCTCCCAGTTTGATAACTTCTTCGATTTGAACATTGATATTCATTTCTTTTTCCATGAAGTTTGTTTCAGTGCATTTCTATCGATTGTATCTATTGGCAAGCCTTGTATTACAACATTATTTACTTTCATTTCCTTTTCTAGTCTTTGTACACGTATTTTCACATCGTTTAGTTCTTTTTTCATTTCTTCCTTCTCCTTGTGTTTAGTTTGGTTTTCTTGTTTAACTTTCTCCAGTTCTGTTTTCAGGTAGTTTAATTCCTCCCAGTACTTTCTCTGTTCATTCTTTATCTCTTTTACTTCCGTTGTTAAATTTTTTGTTTCTGTGGTTAAGTCACGCATCATTTTAATAATTTGATCGAGCTTATTATCTTCGTTACGGGTTTTGTTAGGCGATCTAGACACTTTTTTACTTTTTCGGAACAATTCTTCCTCTTCTTCTCTGTTCCTCTTTCTATGGTCTTCGGATGTGTCGTCGTCCGAATCCGTTATAATTTACATTTTTAGGTATATTTTGAAAACGAAGCCGCATCTCGATAAAAGGTGACTTATCAAAAAAAGAGTAGGACGCACAAAAGTTTTAAAAACACTGTGTTTAACTAATGGTACCACAAACATTTGGGGGTTTAAAAGAACAAAATCCCCATAAAATTTTTATGTAAATATATTAAAAAAGAAGCCGCAACTCGATAAAAACTGGCTTATTGAAAAATACTAAAAGTCAAAAAAGGTTTAAAAACGTTGTGTTTAACTAATAACTACAATAATGAGTTAATTGGAACGTACACAAAAGTTTGGCAGGGGGGTTAAGGGAACAAAACCCCCATAAACTTTTTATGTGGTGGACAAATTTCACTATAATTTTGTTTTAAGATTTTCCTGCCATAAGGATGATACATGTTCATTTTCAATAAAAAATCTCTAATAGTTTTCGATATATTGAAAAAATCGATTTTCATTTTGTAATTTCAAAGGGCTGTAATTTTTTATGACCCCAGAATATGTGGTATAATTTATGACCAATCTTTTCGGGACACCCTGCATATGACACAAATGTGTACCTCTTACTGTTAATACTTCAAATAAACTCACTGCTAACTTCTTTCATTTGAAAAGAAGAATAATCATGAATAATGGGAATGGACATTCATTGGTTTTCATTAAAAACTTTCTATTTGTAAATACTAATCTATAAACGATTAAAAAAATATAAAATATTATATTGTGTAACAATTGTAGAAAGGTACTAATTTCTCACGAGTTTAAAAGGTTAAACGAGTGTTCCACTTTCTGTACGTGTTACACACTATACTTTTTCTACAACCACATATTTTTCTAATACTATAAATCACAATTTCCAATCTAAGATTTATTATAACAATAAATTATAAATTTTAAACTGTGTTTAATTAATACTAATCAATTTAAATTCCTTATACCTAAACAAATTATACAGAAATCAGTTAAAAAATTAATGCACTACCTTAATTTGTTTGAATTTAATAGTTATTTATGATATAAGTGTTAAAAGTACACGTTTAAGGCACGCATGTGAAAGTTTGCAGAATGAGCGAAGCGAGTTCTAAAATTCACATGAGTGCCTTAAAAATGTACTTTTTAACACGCATATCATACAATATTTTTTCTACAAACCTAATTACACGACAATATCTACAAAAACTTTTACTTGAACTTGACTGACATTCCATTTTTATATTTTTTTGATATTACATCAAAATTGCCTATACGGTCAATACGAACTGCAGTGCCTTAAAATTTTTTTCTACAACCACTATTCAAAGTGCACTTTTCTGCACGGTTTTATGTTAGCAAACTTGATATTTTCTCACAGTATAAGATATTTGACATTAGTGTGCAGAAAAGTGACGTTTCTGTGCCGCAAAGTTCTTTTCTGCACAGTTGACTACCTCATTCTGAGTAACGTTATATTCTGTTTACATCCGTGGACTACCGCATTCTGAGTAACGTTATATTCTGTTTACATCCGTGGTTAAACTTTAGACAAATATATAACCTATAAGACAATTATTATATTTAACTATAGCATAGAAACTAAATTATGGATGTTACAACTGTTTTATTTTACAATTTTATTCTTATTAAACATTTTATAATTATCAAATAACCAATAAGGATTTAGCAACCTGTGCAAGAGACGTCGAATGAAGTAGGTTTTGTGAAAATCCGTGACTGCATAAATATAATGTCAATAATGTGTAATAATTGTTTAAACAAATTAAGGCAGTGCATTAATTTTTTAACTGATTTCTGTGCAATTTATTTAGGTATAAGGAATTTAAATTGATTAGTAGGTATTAATTAAATACAGTTTATAATTTATCACGTAGGTACCTATTATAATTAATCGTCGTTTGGAAATTGTGATTTTTATTTTTAGGAAGAACTGTGCTTGTAGAAAAAGTATAGTGTGAAACACGTGCAGAAAGGTAATTTCTCACTCGTTTGAATTGCGGCACTCGCTTGCGCTCGTACCGCAACTTTTCAAACTCGTGAGAAATTAGTACCTTTCTGCACTTTTTGCACAATATACTATTAAAGCATTAGTGCCTTAGAGTAGCATTTTTAACGCTCGTATGGAGTGCTAAAAATTGCATTATTAACACGGTTGTAGAAAAAATATTTTAAATAATTATTACAAAATAATGTCACATTTGACGTTATATTTATGCAGTCACGGATTTACACCAAACCTACTTCATTCGACGTATCTTGCTAAGGTTGCTAGATCCTTATGGGTTAATTGATAATTATACAATATTTATTAAGAATAAAATTGTAAAATAAAACAGTTGTAACAACCATAATTTAATTTCTATTCGATAATTAAGTATAATAATTGTCTTACAGGTTATATTTGTCTAGGCTTTAACCACAGATGTACACAGAATATGTAACGTTACTCAGAATGAGGTAGTCTACTGTGCAGAAAAGAACTTTCCAGCACAAAAAGTAACTTTTCTGCACACTAATGTCATATATCTTATACTGTGAGAAAATATCAACTTTGTTAACATAAAACTGTGCAGAAAAATGCATTTTGAATAGTGGTTGTAGAAAAATTAGTTTGTATACTTATTAAATTAACAATGTAAGTAATCCTATGATCAGGCAGCAATTTATGTCTAATTTACTGCTCTACTAATAATTACTGTTGCACAATTCACTGTTGTATATTCAGTTGCCTTTTATGATGTCGAAGCGTGGACCTTAAAAAAATCTACTATTAACCGCTTAGAGGATTTTAAAATGTAGTTGAATAGACAAACATTAAAAATGCCGTGGATCGCTAAGCAGACAAATGAAGCGCTTCTCAACAGAGCAGAAGTTTAACTGTTATTTTCAGTCCTGCAACATTTTGAAAAAATAAATTTTTTTGCGAAACCGATCTTAATTAAATTTACAGTACATAAATTGTTTTATCATATCATAAAGATTTTCTGGGTAAAATATGAAGGTCCCAAGTCTAGCATAAATGGTTGAAAAATGTAAAATGCCATTACTTAATTTTTTATGGTTTTTTTCGCAATTATTGCTATTTTTCCTCAAGGGTGACAATTTTTAAAATTTTTAACTAAGCCTATATTGTAGTAAATTTAATTACGCAACTTTTATTTCAGTGCAACTTTTTACTTTTAAAGTTATAATCAAAAAACGAAGAAATAAATCGAATTTTTTCTTCATTTTTTGACATTTTAATTATTTAAACAATGTTCCGGACCTTTTTGAGTGGGAGGATAGCTCCATTTATTATATGAGCTGTTTCTAAGCAATTTCTGCAAAAAAATATATGTCACCTCTCAACGTGCGTCTCAAAACAGATGCGCCCTAGACTAATAGTGATTATGGCAGTGACATAAATCAAATAAGAAATAAAATAAATCCGGAGTCAAAGGGTTAATTAAAAAATAAATACAAAGTTCACTTTCGGCTCGGTTTATTATGGCGAATACTGTAGAAATCATACATTTTACTTGTTATCAGTGAACAGTGCTTCTCCTGAATACAACTTGAAAACGTATGCTCAAACAAATAACTACAAACATAATATAGATGTTATTTGGTGATTTGAACGCGTTCATATTATCACACTCCAACTGCCTCGTCAAGTTTACAAAAATATACCAAAAGGCAAGACATAATATTCGCAGACACGCCGAGTTCTCATTTTATTGCTTTCTCTTATATAATATTACAAGCTTCAGTTTATATAATTTAATTTGACTGAGGCTTTACTCGTCAGGTAGATTTACCGTACACAAAGGCAAATGCCAGTATGTATCTAGGAAATGTAAGAGCGTTGTCCAAAACATATCCGCCCTGCTTTGTTTCATGTTTACGTAAGCTGAGGAGTAGGATCTTTTTAATTAATAACACAACACTTTTAATGATGGAGATATTCGAGTCAAACACGTATCCAAAGATTTTTATCGTTCCCCTCCATTGTTCTTCTTCTGGTGAGTAGAATTCTGGATTCATTTGTAATTCAAATATAATTCTGTGGCTTGGTCCTAACAGGCCAATGTCAAAATCTTTACATTTGAGAAAACTGCAGTTGAAGTTTCTGCCTAAAATACTTTTATTTATAGTTTCATCATAATGCAGGCTGTATTCACAAAATTTTGCCCAGAGAAGAATATATTTGAACAGAATAAGACTATGTTTTAATTTTTTTTCTGTATTTAAAAATTTCAAAAAAAAGACGGCATTGGCCCTTGTTGTCTAAATTTTTTTAGTTGGATTTATTTTCTTTTGAGACATTGGCCATGAGAACTAGAACAATAACAAACATTGTGGCTTTATACTAATAGTTTATTATGTAGCAACATAGTTAATTGTAGACAAAAATTATAGAAATAAAAATTAATACATAATAAAAAGATACAAATGGTAGTAAAAGGATACATAAAAATAAAATTGTCATTATTAAATTAATGGGAGAGACTGTTTCAAGAAACCTTTTTATCCTGAAAAATCACTTTCTCCCTCTGGAGCTTCATCTAAAAAGTGTTCCACTATATTAGCCCTTGCAAGTATTTGCTAGCCTGCTTTAGTTGCCTTTTTATATCTCAACTGTTAGAACTTCTTTTCCTGTTCTACAGAATTTGCTATCAACTGGTTTTTTCCAGAGCTAGATAACCGATAAAACTCGCGTGAATTTTTCGCGTCTCTTGAGTAAATTTTTCAAAGCATTTGTTCCGACATGTATGTGCCGTTAGTTGCTTAGCTGGTGTTGTTTTTCCCGAAACAGATTTATACTCTTTACTTTCTGATTTTAGTGATTTTCTCACGTTCCGTCTCCAATTGGGAGAATTGCGCTTCATTTTCTTGAAACTTCTTCTTTGTCTTGTTTTCGTTTTCCTCTGCTACTATCTACTACAGTCGATACCTTCAAACCGCTCGACTACATACTCGTCGTCTGTTGGTACATATTCATCATCTAGATGTATTTTTTGTCCATTATTTCTGACTGATGCTGATTCTGTATGACTTACCATTACTGTCACCGTCAGTTTTACACATTTCCATACCAAACCTTTCTTGTCCTTAAATTATTATACATTTTACTAATTCCAAAACTTACTGAAGGCGTCGATACTGCTGATATCACAGGTTTAGATATGTGTCAATTGAATCTAGAAGCGCCAATGTATACATTACATTGTACCAATGACTATTCCACTAAATAATAATATCAATCATTGATAAAAGGGCCAATGTGTATATTGGTCCACTGAATATTTCGCTAAATAACAATACCACTGTTCAATAAAAGGGCCAATGTCAAGTTTGGCTCTTTTATCCGAAACTGATGTGAATTATTTCATTATGCTATTGGCCACTATTACACTAATATTGCTGCTTTCTGGTTGAATTTAACATTGGCCGTTTTAACATATGAAAGTATGTATCAAACGATGTTTAATGCACTAGTTTACTCAAAACAGCAAAAAATTTACATTGGCCCTTCTAGCTCCAAGCCAGAGAATTCTGTTTTAGATTTTATTTTCGACATGCTGTACTGATCCAACAGTTGCTAGAAATTTTTGGGTCATTTTATGTATTTGAGGCATAATGAGAATTTTTCAAATAACTCTTCTATAATATCCTAATACAAAACTGCAGACCTGGCTGGATGGGGGGCGGTCATTTAACCCTAAAATTAACCCTCTAACATGAAAAAATATGTAGAAATTTGTAATTTTTTAAAGTGTATTTAAATAATCAAAAGATACAAGATGCTTACCAAAACTATTTTGCAAATAAATACAAAAAATATGGTTGAGGCAAATTGCTATTTTGACGGGGTATTTTTTAATATAAAATAGTTATTTTCCTAACTAGTGCGGAAAGTGGTACTTTCACGCACGAGACTGCTGTTGACCCGAACGCGACGCGATAGCGAAGTTCGGGCAAGCAGTGGAGTGCGGGGAAGATACTTTCCGCATGAGTTAGGAACAGTATTTTTTCTAGGGCCTTACGTTTGGAAAAAAGCCACAAAAAATAAAGTTAAATCAATATTTATTTAGAACTGAAAATACACAAATTAATTCTTTGACAAGGTTGTCAAAACCAAACTTTCAATATAATGGCTTATCACGACGATTATATTGGTTTTCATGATAACGCTTCAAAACCATTGTAATTGTTTACTGATCTGACTTTTAAATATTAATTCAAAATAATTTAATTTCATCGAATTATCAGTAATAATTGCACAAGAGCTCTAAAATTCTATATTAATTTTAGAGATCGAGTGCAATTTCTTGCGATTATTTCATAAATATAACTGTTCAAAACCAAAATTTTATTATAATTTATTTATGTAAGCACAAATTAGTACAATTAAACACACAGTTGTTATAAATATTTGACGGTTGAAAGTCATCACTTTTATAATTTTTAAAATATTAATTGTCATTAATGTCACTGAATGAATTTTTTCATAGCAAAGAAGGGCATCTGACGTAATATATTTGACGATGAGAAATTATCAAAAATTATCGGGTATGATATCACAAGAGAGTGCGACAGTTTTTCGAAAATTTGTTGTCTGGCAATAGACACGAGGGCCCGCAGGGCTCGAGTAGCTATTGCCCAATGACAACAAATTTGAGTAAAAATGAAGCATTATTTTCTTATTTATTCTTACTGTCGTGTGAAATTTGTAAGATTATTTTTTAATACGTATATTATGGATATTTTCTTGGATATCCAAAAGGTTTTGATTGAAGAGGGCCGATAAGACAACGAGCAAGAGGAAGACCGAGACTTAGGTACCAAGACAACATAGAAACTGATTTAAAATCTATTGGAATTAGAGCATGGACAAGAGTTGCCAGAGAGAGGGGCGAATGGAGGATTGTTCTGAAGAAGGCTTTGGCTCATAAAGAGCTGTAACGCCACTGATGATGATGATGGATATTTTCTTAAATGTGACAGTTGTCAAAACTAGGAAACTGGTTGCCATTAAACAGAAATAATCTACTTAAAAAAATTCCATCGGTAATTTTCTACAGTAGATAATTCTCAGTATAATGTTAATCTGATTGGACAGAATTAAACACGTGATCAAATATCTTACTATCCGATTGGAAATTAAAATCGTTAAAAAAAAAGAATCATTTTAATTTTTATTTCTGTAGCTGTCTGTTGGACATAAAATCTCCTATGAATGAAATAATCAAAAAATTATCAGTAGTAATTGCACAAGAGCTCTGAAATTATTGAATTTTTCCCGAGTGACACTTTGACAGTTTTAATTTCACGAGCCGAAGGCGAGGGAATTTATGTCAAAGTGTCACGAGAGCAAAAATTCTGTATTAATTTCAGAGGTCGAGTGCAATTTGCTGCGATTATTTCATGAATAAAACTGTTCAAAACCAAAATTTTATTGTAATTTATTTATGTAAGTACCATTAAACACACAGTTTTTATAAATATTTGACGATTGAAAGTCATCACTTTTATAATTTTTAAAACATTAATTGTCATTAATGTCACTGAATGTATTTTTTCCTAGCAACGAAGGGCATCTGACGTAATATACTTAACGACGGGAGATTATCAAAAATTATCGATTTAATTCAGATTTCTGTAGCTTTCTATTGGTCAGAATCTCCTATGAATGAAATAATCAGTTTAATTTTTATTTCTGTAGCTTTCTATTGTTCAGAATCTCCTATGAATGAAATAATCGCGCTAATTTCATTAAAACATGAACACAATTAGATAAAAAAAATGAATAACCATTTTCAATTTCGTTGCAAAACGAAAACACAGCCGAACCATATTCTAGTCCAATCAGAGAGTGCCGCAAGCACCCCTACCGGTTTCGAAACTTATTAGTCTCTCATCAGGAGGCACATATGCTGCTCTCCCCGATCCAACCAAAACAAATCCCAGCGTGCAGTCCCGGATTGCAACGAACGAAATGGCAGAGATGCCCTAGCGGCAACTGCTAGCAAAAAGACTAAGTTTTCACTCTAATGGCATATAAAACAGCATAATGCTATTCTACACCCCACCAGAATGAAAACAATGGGAACCTTCTCTGGTTACAACTCCGAGGCTTCTACAATTTGCAAGCCATACGGATGCTAAGACTAATGAAGATGAGGGAATTCTACAATTTACAATTCACGTCCCATCTGCTCAGCGCGGTAAAGTTCCAACGAGAATGGTTCCCTTCATACTCCACACAGAGTAAATGTAAATCAAAAATGAATAACCATTTTCAATTTCGTTGCAAAACGAAAACACAGCCGAACCATATTCTAGTCCAATCAGAGAGTGCCGCAAGCACCTCTACCGGTTTCGAAACTTGGAACTTTACCGCGCTGAGCAGATGGGACGTGAATTGTAAATTGTAGAATTCCCTCATCTTCCTTAGTCTCAGCATCCGTATGGCTTGCAAATTGTAGAAGCCTCGGAGGTGTAACCAGAGAAGGTTCCCATTGTTTTCATTCTGGTGGGGTGTAGAATAGCATTATGTTGTTTTATATGCCATTAGAGTGAAAACTTAGTCTTTTTACAATTAGATAAATTTGAAATAAATTAGTAAATAATATCTAAATATTAGTTTATTGCATGTATTATAATATATTATAATGCCATATTACAAGGTATTTTACTTTCCCGCACGCCGTGCGGGAAAATTTACTTTCACGCACGCCGTGCGTCCTTCTAGGGTTAATGGTGGTCAGTACCTCTCGGTACTTCTTTATTCTTCTAAGGACCTGTAACTTAGTCAGTCCATGGAATTATAAATATTCTCAGATATAGCCACATCAGTATGTATATTTTTTACCTAAAAATAAGATTCTGCACCAAATTTTATTTATTCGTTTACTTAGCGTATGGGTACATCACAGTTTTTGTGTATAAATAAAGAGGATACATCGTAAATAATAATAATTAATCTGTACAAACAAAAATTGACATGATAGATAAATTCACTCGATTTTTTTGTCGCCACTAAACAATTGGTCGGATTGCCATTGTAGGATTTGATTGGGCACTCCTCAAGATGTTTGCTCAGCTTATACTTTCTGCATTAAATTAGCAAACTCGTACACTGGGTCCGACTTCTTTTGTCAGTTGTCCCTTAGAAAGTCCATTTATAAGTGGTGTCAGCTTTATTAACTTAAAAAAAGTGATTTCTTTTTTGCATGAGATCTTGGGAAAGATTGCCTGGCGCATCTTATGCTATAGTCCAGAAAGCCACTGCGCATCCGCTAGGAAAAATATTCTAATTCGGATTTTTTGCACAATCTTACTCAAAAAGGACTCCTTTTAACAAATTTGCATGTTGCCAGGACCAAAAGGTGGCCAAAAATTTTTTAAACGTTTTTTTTTTGTTTTTTTCCTAAAATTATTTTTTTTGCACGGAACAAAGTTTTTTTAGGTTTTTTGGATCATTCCAAACAGAAAAGGTCTTTAGTGACTTTTCTCTAAAGTTGATAGTTTTTGACATATAAGCGATTAAAAATTGAAAAATTGCAAAATCGGCCATTTTTAACCTTCAAAATCTATGTGAAAAACTTAAAATTTTAATGTTGCCACGGTAGGTAGATATTCTTTAAACATCGATTGATAAAATCTCGAAAAGTTTTTTGCAATACAGTATTCAAAACTCCTTTGTTTTTTAATTTCTAATCACGCGTGCGCGACACCGTTGCATGTGTATACAGTATGGTGCAAATGAAAGGAATAAATTCGTTATTTCGTAAACCGGCAACTTCAAGGAAAAACCCGAAACAGGTCGATTTTTATTTTTAAGTTATGATATTGTGGCATATATGGTATACTGGTGACGTCATCCGTCTGGGCGTGATGACGTAATCGATGATTTTTTTAAATGAGAATAGGGGTCGTGTGGTAGCTCATTTGAAAGGTTCTTCAATTCTCTATTCAGTAATGTAAACATTTACATAATTATTTATACAGGGTGTCCAAAAATTTTTTATTAAATTAAATTATTTGACAAAAAAAGAAGTAGAAGGACACCCTGTATAAATAATTATGTAAATGTTTACATTAGTGAATAGAGAATTGAAGAACCTTTGAAATGAGCTACCACACGACCCCTATTCTCATTTAAAAAAATCATCGATTACGTCATCACGCCCAGACGGATGACGTCACTAGTATACCATATATGCCACAATATCATAACTTAAAAATAAAAATCGACCTGTTTCGGGATTTTTTCTTAAAGTCGCCGGTTTACGAAATAACGAATTTATTCCTTTCATTTGCACCATACTGTCGGTGGAAAATAGTGTCGCGCACGCTTGATTAGCTATTAATAAACAAAGGAGTTTTGAATATTGTATGGCAAAAAACTCTTCGGGATTTCATCAATCGATGTTTAAAGAATATCTACCTACCTTGGCAACATTAAAATTTTCAGTTTTTCACATAGTTTTTGAGGGTTAAAAATGGCCGATTTCGCAATTTTTCAATTTTTAATCGCTTATATGTCAAAAACTATCATTTTTAGAGAAAAGTCACTCAAGACCTTTTCTGTTTGGAATGATCCAAAAAACCTAAAAAAACTTTTTTCCGTGCAAAAAAAATATTTTTAGGAAAAAAACAAAAAAAAAACTTTTAAAAAATTTTTGACCACCTTTTGGTCCTGGCAACATGCAAATTTGTTAAAAGGAGTCCTTTTTGAGTAAGATTGTGCAAAAAATCCGAATTAGAATATTTTTCCTAGCGGATGCGCAGTGGCTTTCTGGACTACTAGTTCATTGAGATTACTCAGGGTGTACGTGCAGTGATATCCTGCGGTTGTGCTGCTAGAAGATGACAAAAGAAGTTGATAGAAGAATCAAATTCTTCGAAACCATTATGTAACGATGTAGCAGAGATTAGAGTTTCACGAAAAAGATACTTATTCAGATGAAGCGATTGTTATGCTCAACAGTCACGTAAACCGCCACACATATCGATACTGGGCAAGTGAAAATCCACATTGGATTGAAGGATATAGGACTAGTCCTGTCGCCAGGGGGGGTACAACGGCCTCCTTAATTCAGATGGACTTACCCAAGTTTTTTTTATATATTTTGACCCGTAGAATACGAATTTTTTGGGTAACAGTTGATCCGGATGTCGATAAGATTGTTATAGACAAAGAACTTGAGGAATTACATAACAGCGATTTCTCGCAAAATAAAACATCTTTTTGTATTTTTTGGGTCATTTTAAGCAAAAAATATTCCTACAAGTTTTTTCGTAGAATGCATAGTTTTCGAGATAACCGCGGTGGAACTTTCAAAAAATCGAAAAATTGTAATTTTTGAACCCGAATAACTTTTGATTAAAAACTAAAGTAGCAATTCTGCTTACCGCATTTGAAAGTTTAACTTTGTTGCCCAAATATAGAGATTTAAGAAAAAATTCAAATATTTTTACATTTTTGGCATAAAAACATGTAAAATGAATAATATATGTTGTTGTTTTAAATGATTGATATTTACAGGAAAAAAACAAAAAATTGGACTTTTGAGTACCGTCAGGAAATACCTAAGTAAATATAGGGCATTATATTTTATTTGAATATTTATAAAATTAATTGTTTTTATGTCTAAAATAGTTCTAAAATATCTTAAGCTACACATTATCATTAACAAATAATTAAATATTGATAATATGATGTTACAAATTTATCTCATGATAAATCGCAAAACAGTTTTTTTTTTCATTGCAACAAAGAAACACCCCACATGTGCTGCATTTACTGTGAGGACGTGACTGGATACCTTGGGCACTACAGTACTCACACCGGCCTCTATTACCTTCGTATTTGACCCAGTGGCTTCCCCTATTTCCTAAACGTATGTCGTCTAAAACACTAAAGTTGTACTTTCGACGCTTTTGTAATGGTTTCAAGATTGAGTTTCTCTTCTTTGATTCACATTTGTTCATATTCAATAATCCTTGAGAGACTGACCTTCGAAACTCAAACGTGGTCATCTTTTCAATAAGGTCACAGTGTATGATATATGAATTTATAAATGCAATATCTAAAAATCCCCAAAATAAACGGTGCCACCATTTTTTTGATCTACGATTCATACCATACGTAGTACGAAGTTGATCAGCATGATCTACCCCACCCATGTGACGATTATAATCCTCCACAACTACTGGACAACTTATGTCAGATTTTGTACCATCTTTATTAGTTCTTTTGACTGATGTCACCTCGGTTGCGTGGAAGTTAGTTGCAAAGTTCACGATTGTATTATCATTCCATTTGAAAATACCTATGTTTGTGTTGGAGTACCTATAGTCAAAGTCTCCCCTTTTAAGAGTTTTATCTTCAGCTAAAGTCTTAGGAAAATCCTTTCTATTATTGCGAATTGTTCCACATGCCAAAGTATTCTCAAGTCGTAGTTTTTCCAGTAACGGTATTGATGTGAAGTAATTATCGAAATAGATGATTTTATTTTTGCCCCAATGTGGTTTTGTTAATGACAACACAACACGTTCTCCTAATCCATGGCGTCTAAATTCATTTTGCAGTTGTTCATTCTTGCCTTGATACACATCAAAATTTGAAATATATCCTTTTTGGTCAGCTAAGCACCAGATTTTATATCCTCGTTTTATAGGCTTCTGGGGATTATATTGTTTTAGGGTCGACCTACCCTTGAAACGTATCATACTTTCATCAACGGCGACCCTTCTTGTTGTTTTGTAAAGAGTTTGAAAATTCTGGTTGAGTTTTTCCATAACTGGACGTAATTTGTATAGCTTGTCTGTGTTATTTTTTGGAATTTCCAAGTTATTGTTGCAATGAATATTTGCCAAAATTTTCTCAAAGCGATTACGTGACATTGTATTAGTAACTAGAGGAATGCCTAAATCGGGACTTCCATTCCAGTAATGTTTCCAGTTCGGCAGTTGGTGATAGGCCATGAAGAAATTGATGCCAATGAAACTGAGGAGCTCCTTTTCCGTGAGATCCAATTGTATATTTCTCTGGACAGCGTACAAATTACTTTGGTAAGTGATATCGCTTATGATGGAGCCAAGAACTTTTATGAATACGCTGGTTGGTGTTTCAGAACTATCAAACAATTCCTCGACCACACCTTCCGGCTCGGGATAATCGGATATTTTGGTTTTAACACTACACTTCTTCCATCTACGCGCAGGTTGTTCTTGAACTTCATTCTTAGCAGACTCTTCTACTTCAACTTTTGATAAACGCAGCTTTCTGTTTATAGTCGCAGTGTTTTGCTCACAAGATTTTCTTGAAGTGCACGCTTCCAACGATACAGTGGTGATAGTGACTGAGTCGCTTGAAACGGTTGGAGAGAATCCAATATCTTGTAAAACAATATCCTGTTTCTCATCATTATTACCATCCAATTTATTTTCAAGTGTTTGTGGATATAAAGAACTAGACTCTGTGGCATTATCTTTATCATTCACTTCACTTGAAATGTTCGGAGGCAGTCTAATATCTTGTAAAATATTCACTTTTTTCTCATCACCATTTCTTTTGAAATTATTTTTAAATGTACTTGGAAATAGCGAATCGAAGTCAGTGTCACTATCATTATCACTTTCCTCTATATCAGTATCAAAATTATTATCTAAGGGTAAGTCATCACCTGCCATAATTTCGTTGGCGATGTCTTGCAATTCTGCTTCAGAAAGAGGTTTGTTGTAAAACCATTTTATTTTTTTATGTTCCATATTCCTGACGGTACTTTTGCGGACTCTGAAACAAATAAGGTTTTCTTAGCTAAACCTCTTTCTAAATACAGAATATTTGTTTTCTGTGCATACTAGATATACCAATTTACATTATATATATACAATTAGAGCTTACCTTGTCTTGTGAAATGTCGAAAACACGATAACAGTTAGGACTAGTTTGAAACTAACCTCACACCATGCACTTTAGAACGTAACTGATGAAATATGAATGTAAATATTACTTCTGCACATGCGCTGCATCTGAGAGGGAGAAAATACATTGGACTTCTGTGTACCGTCAAGCAGAAGCGAAACAAATGAACTATGTACAATATACACGCGTTCAAACTCTGTGGTACTTTAAGGTACCGTCGGGCAACAAAGGGTTAAGTCAAATTATATCGGTTTTGATTATTTGCATTGCTAAAAATTTATTATTCTATTGTTAAACAAAGCTATAAACACCTAGTATGTGAGTGATGTTTTCAATGATTTCTCATTTCAAATCGAACGACTGGGTAGAGTAACTACAAGTGCAAGCGAGGCAATTTCTACGTAGCATGCGTTAAAACGCATGTATTAGGTACGGGAAACCCTATGTGTTTATAGATTTGTTTAACAATAAAAAAATTAATTTTTAGCAATGCAAATAATCAAAACCGATATAATTTGACTTAAACTTTCAAATGCGGTAAGCAGAATTGCTATTTTATTTTTTAATCAAAAGTTATTCGGGTTCAAAAATTGCAATTTTTCGATTTTTTGAAAGTTCAACCGCGGTTATCTCGAAAACTATGCATTCTACGAAAAAACTTGTAGGAGTATTCTTTGCTTAAAATGACCCAAAAAATACAAAAAGATGTTTTGTTTTGCGAGAAATCGCTGTTATGTAATTCCTCAAGTTCTTTGTCTATACCAATCTTATCGACATCCGGATCAACTGTTACCCAAAAAATTCGTATTCTACGGGTCAAAATATATAAAAAAACTTGGGCAAGTCCATCTGAATTAAGGAGGCCGTTGTACCCCCCCTGGCGACAGGACTAGACACACTGTCCTGAGAAGATGAATGTTTGGGCGAGCATAATAAACAATCATATTATACGGCCATATGTTTTTAAGGAAATCTTAACTGCTCTGTTATACTTTTTTACGACCTTATTTGAAGGGCAAAGTCTGTGAATGTCGACCGAATAATGTAGAAGAGTTGAAGAAGTATATCAGAATGAACATTGCACAAATAACTCCTGAAGTCATAGAAAATTTTAAGAAATAATTGATTGTCCAACTTTCTCATTGCTATAGGTAGGTAGTCAATTTCAGTATTTTTTATAATTATAAGGAAAACTCTTACATGGAAGTAAAAAACTACGAAGTAGTAGGAATAATTTAATTAAAAATCTAAAAACCCAATGGGTTACATAAGATAATGTGTTCAGAACGTTTTCGGACCTATCAATCCATCATCAGTGAACCTAAAATAGAATAAGTAATCTCCCTAAGAACATGAAACAAGGTGGTTGATGGTTTCATTTTTATTAGTGGGATTACTTATTCTATTTTAGGTTCACTGATGATGGACTAATATGCCCGAAAACGTTCTGATCACATTTATGTATTCCATTTGCATGTTTTAAGATTTTTAATTGAATTATACCTACTACTAAGGAGATTTTTACTTCGATGTTTGTTAACTATATGGTATACAAGTATACAGCCAACTCACGGGAACTTTCACTTTCTAGTTTTCCCGTTTGAGTTCTTATATTGTACAACAAATGAGAAAAAATAAATATTTTTCACGAGCGCAGAAATTTGTCGCCCAATTCAAGCGAGGGAGAAATATGTCATTTTCTCATAATGTTGTACACTGTACTTTTTCTATGGGTGCGGTTTTGTCAAAAGTTCAAATTTCAAAATTAAGTAATTTAGGTGCTTTTAGGTATATTATATGCATACATTGAAATAAAATACATAAATATAAATGTAGATGTGTAGGTATTTAATATTTTTAAAATTTATATATGTTATTTATTTAAATTTCTAATTAACTGTTATTTTTGAATAGTTTTGAAAGGTAATTCCTGCTAAGTTTTGCTTCAACACATTTTGTTTGACAACATTAATTGTGTTTGTATTGTGCATATTACCATGGAAACAGCTATCATATGTATGGAAAACCGACGGAGAACCAGTGAGAAATGGCTATTTGTATAACAAGGGAGGAAATTGCTAATTTTCCTCCCGAGAATGAAGTTTGGGCAGTAATCATTCAAGGGAGGAAAAGGCACTTTACTCCCATGTTATACACATGATTTTTCCACCTTCCTCAAATAATAAGTAATTTTTTCATTTTTAAATAATTTATTTATGTAATTATCAAAATTAATTAGAGAACTAAAACTAAGAAGTAGGTAGGTAGAGTAGAACTGTCAACTGTCAAATATACGTCAAATTATTAATGTAATCATTGTTAAATCAAAATAACAATTTACCGTTTTTACCATTCTGCAAAATACAGGGTGTTCTACAAATAAACGTTAAAATGTATAGATACTTACGAAATAGATAATAGAATATTGTATTGGGACCGTGCAAGTTCGGAAAAGCGACACCTGGTTTCAAAGCTCAGCAACATTTTTGGCACTTTTAATTATATTGGCCAATTATATTAGTCCTGGTGGCTGGATAATTGTCATTATACAGGGTGTAACGAATATACAGGTCATAAATTAAATCACATATTTTGAGACCAAAAATAGTTCGAATGAACCTAATTTACCTTAGTACAAATATGCACATAAAAAAAGTTACAGCCCTTTGAAGTTACAAAATAAAAATCGATTTTTCGAATATATCGAAAACTATTAGAGATTTTTTATTGAAAATGGACATGTGGCATTCTTATCGTAGGAACATCTTAAAAAAGAATTAGAGTGAAATTTGTGCACCCCATAAAAATTTTATGGGGGTTTTGTTCCCTTAAACCCCCCAAACTTTTGTGTACGTTCCAATTAGATTATTATTGTGGTACCATTAGTTCAATTCAATATTTCTATAACTTTTTTGCCTCTTAATATTTTTTCAATAAGGCAGTTTTTATCGAGTTGCGGCTTCTTTTTTAATATGTTTACATAAAATTTTTATGGGGGTTTTGTTCCTTTAAACCCCCCAAATGTTTGTGTATGTTCCAATTAAACTTTTACTGCGGTACCATTAGTTAAACACAGTGTTTTTAAAACTTTTTTGCCTGTTTGTATTTTTTCGAGAACGCACTTTTTATCAAGATATTACTTCTTTTTTAATATGGCTCAAGATATACCTAAAAATGTAAATCATAAATAAATTTTCATATTATTACCAAGTCTCCATAATCGTACTTAGCCATATACAAATATGTGGTGGATTTGAAAAATATTCGAAATATCTCGATAAAAACTGACTTTTGGAAAAAGTACTAAGAGGCAAAAAAGTTTCTAAAATATTGTGTTTAGCTAATGGTACTACAATAATAATTAAATTGGAACGTACACAAAAGTTTGGGGGGTATAAAGGAACAAAACCCCCATAAAATTTTTATGGGGTGTCCAAATTTCAGTATAATTTTTTCTTACGATACTACTACCATAATAATGCCACATGTCTATTTTCAATAAAAGATCTCTAATAGTTTTCGATATATTGGAAAAAATCAATTTTTATTTTGTAACTTCAAAGGGCTGTAACTTTTTTTATGTGCACATTTGTACAAAGGTAAGTTAGGTTCAATCGAACTATTTTGGGTCCCAGAATATGTGATTAAATTTATGACCTGTATTTTTGTTACACCCTGTATATAATAAATGTCAAAAGGTGAACAATTTTATGCAGTAAATAAAATTAAGTAGTAAAATGCAGTACTGCAAGCAAAATACAATTATTTAAACTTACTTTTATATAACAGTTGCTTATCATATCAATATTGTGGAGCAACATATAATTTTTCTTCTTCAATGACAGTAGGTATGAAATATACGTCAATTTGACAATTTCAATTGACAATATGATTTATTTAGGAAAGTTGCAAGATTTCTCCGCTATTCGCGCACGATCGTTTCTCGTATCCCCTCCAAGTACTTGCACATTGCGAAGAGGGCGTCAATAAGTTATTTCATCAATGACTTAAGTACCATGACGTCATTTCTATTTTTACTCCTTAGGGAGGAAAAGTACGACTTTGCTCCCTAAAATCAGATCAGGAAAAGTATACTTTCGATAGAGGTATTTTTAGTTATGAATGTATGTAAGTAGTCAGAGATGTGGCACATTGTCTAGCATCAATAGAAAAATTATATTTTACTTAACATTTACATATTATGTTTATTAAGTTAATTGTAACCGCGAGTTTTGGTTAACCCTGTAGAAATAAATATACAAATCAATTCAGAGTTATAAGGTCGATTAGGAGACCATTGAAATAAGCTGTCCCGTGACCTCGATTTGTATTTAAAAAAAGGCGTCAATTATGTCAAAACTGATGACATAATAACATAGACATAGCAATTGGTGGCCATTTAAAAAAGGAAAATTAGGTGTTTTAAACCGTTTGTTTCTGATAACATTAATTTATTTTATAGATTTGCATCATACTCTATATGAAATACAAGTTACTATACTAAACTGTACGGATTTATTAACTTTTTGAATTTAATTGATTCTCAACCGTATCGCGTATATATTAAATAAATTCTACATTTACAAAAGAACCACAGCCAAAAAAGCAAAATCCGCAACTTCAAAAACTTATCGAAATTCAAAACCACCCCATGCCTCCAGCTGTTTTCGTTCTTCAAGAAATTCGTTAATTAAAAAGAGAAATGTTAAAAAGACCACATCAAATGCAGAATTTCCACGGATAAATTACAAGAAAAGCTACAAATACCCCAATTCTATGCTGTTCACTTGTTGCCAAAAAGTTTCATCACCACAGCAAAAGGAAAATTCGCCAATAAAACCCAACAAATATGATTTCAACCTCGAATCTGAATAACAAAGCCTCCGATTCCGTTTTGACGCTTTCAAAATGTTATTTTGAAAGCAGGAGACACAATTAGTGTCATACGCAGTGGCGTCTGCATGATTTAAATATTCCTTATGCAAAAAAAAGAAAAGACAATAAAATCAAGATGATAAGATAATCATGTTAGTTTCATTGACGTTGGGGTTAGTAGTCCAAGTAATGAAGCTTAAAATAGGACAAAACCTCGCAATTTTTACAGAATAGATCGATTTGCTTGAAAATTTGAGAATAAGTAGTAGATAGTCCAAGGATCAAAATCTATATAAAGCAGAAAGGCGCTTTTACCATGGGGGTGGTTGCCACCCCAACTCGAAGGTGAAAATTTTATATTTTATTTTGACCGCAAAAGTTGGTAAAAACATATACGTTGGTAAAACATATAAGCAAAAAACGTTCTATATATTTTTTTAATAAAATTATTAGTTTTCGATTTATTCGCTATCGAAAGTGATAGTTTTATGCCAAAAAAATCAATGTTTTTAATCAGTTTTTTGCTAATAACTCAAAAAGTTTTCGTTTTAAACTTCTTAACAAAAATGTACCTTTTAAAAAAATAAACAAAACAGTTTTTTTATTTTCTTTAAGACCAATAGTAATCGAGCTATACTTTATTATAAGTTAGCTCTTTCTCAGTATGCTAAATATTGTAGTCTCAAACTCAAAAGACGGAAAAACTGTGCATTTTTCGAGGATACCTTGTTCAAACTAATTTAAAGTATTTAAAAATATCTATCTACAGAAATAAAATGTCTCTAGCTCAAAAATTAGGTGACTTATTATGAAAAGAATGTCATTCCCTACTTTTTCAGCGAAAAAGTGATTAGAAACTTCCCCCTACTTGCCACCCTAATTAAAATTATTCATTGACCTTATTTGGTCTTCTATATTTATGTATTACTAATAGGTTCTAGAGGTTTGACCGGCTTAGAATGATTAGTTTTAAAAAAAAATGGAGTTAAAACAAATAACGAATTTTTGTAGTTTGGTAAAAAATGCCTTTTTCTTCAGAATAGAAAGATTATCATCAGAGATACGAAAAATATTTAAATGTAAAATTGTAGCCTATTAAATTCCTAAGAACGGCGTTAGCAAAAATGTTTTCTATGGCAAAAATTGAGTGAGCTATTGACAATTAAAACTTGTAATAACATGCAAAAAGCACCTTTACCAACCCTTTTTGCAGTCACCTCTTTTTGCTTTTGCGACTGAGGATTTTAAAAGGATTTAATATTAATAATCTTATACATCTTGTAAAAACCTACAAAACTGTTTTTCACCGAACTATATAGGATAAAAAATAAAAAAGTTACGGTTAAAAAATCAATATATTTTTTTGAAAAAAAAAAGGAGGAATTCAATTGGAAGCATAATAATGTAGGTGAGCGGTGTTTTTAGTCATTAGCCATATTCAGTTGTCTTTATTTGTGTATTAGTAATAGATGAAAGAAGTTTGACTGGCTTAGATCGGTTAGTTTTAAAAAAACTGGAGTTAAAAGCGAATAACGAACTTTTGTAGTTTGGTAAAAAATACCATTTTCTTCAGAATAGAAACATTAGCATCAGAGATACGAAAAAATGTTTAAATATGAAATTGTAGGTTATTTAATTCCCAAGAGCCTGGTTTAAAAAAATTTTCTACGGCAAAAATTGAGTGAACCGTAAATTAGTGTAATATCGAAAAACATTGATTTTTTCAATATAAAACACTTTTGATAGCGAATAAATTGAAAAATATTAATTTTATCAAAAAAATTTATAGAGCATTTTTGGTTAAAATTAATGTTTTTATCAACTTTTGCGGTCAAAACATAATAAAAAATTTCCACCACCAAGATGGGGTGGCAACCACCCCCATGGTAAAAGCGCCTTTCGGTATCATATAGATTTTGATCCTTGGACTATCCACTACTTATTCTCAAATTTTCAAGCAAATCGATGTGAAAACCTTTAGTTCCTGGACTATAGTTAATTAGTTCTGACTCGTCAGCATAAATATAACCGTCTAGGCGCCAAATAGAGGTCACCGTGTCATTTTCAATTCTGATGGACAAACTCAACGGTTTTTTATGGATTTTGGGCTCTTGATTACGAATTTAGAGGGGGGATTTCGATCCGAGTGGTCAAAAAATTGTTATAAACAATTTAGTTGTTTATAAATTGTTTATAGGGCTCTGGCTCATAAACTAAAAGAGATAAAAAAAATGTTTCAAATAAAATTTGTTCCCTAATAAAAAACGAGGAAACAACCGTTTACTAAACTTAAATCCTACAATTAGAACTCAAGATATTGTAAAATTAGTGCACAGTGCAAATTGCAAATTTGCAAAATAAGTATTTTTCGAAGCTTTACCGATCGTAACTCGGCTTCTACGCATTAAAATGAGTCTTGTAAGGTGTCCTTTTAAAGCGTAATTAAGAGGCTTCCAAACAAAGTTTGTTAAATTATTTGATCTTCATTTGTTTCAAAGTTATACCCGTTTGAAGTTATAATTTTCTTAAAAAAATTGTACATTAATTTGTTTATAAAGATTTCAAGGAAACTTGAGCTATAAACATTTATACTTTAATTAACAATAATGATAAAACAACTCAAAAGGAACAACTTGAGCTTACGAAAATGTTCGTAAGTTTATTTTTGGCTAAGATGTCGATATTTTAATGGCGCGCTATGAGGCGCAAGATTGGCTCACAGTCAAATAAGTATGTATTCTTCGACGCTTTATCGATCGTAACTCGGCTTCTACGCATGAAAATGAGCCAATATGTGATATCCATATAAAAATGGATCGAGTTCTTTTGCAGCATCATCATTGCATATAAAACGAGCATTTATGATGTGGCGGCATACACACAATTGACGGGCCTTGATGATGCTGCAAAAGAACTAGATCCACTTTATATGGATATCATATAGATAATTAGACTCTGAAGCCTCAAGAAGTTTTAGTTTTACCGCCTACAAGAACGAACTTGTACCACCATGTAACTGTTAAAATTTCGCTAAGAATTTACGCAGATGTAAAAGCTGATATTCCATGTATATCTCTATGCAGATTCGCAGATGCATGAAAAAAATGTTTGTAAAAATAGTATTAATAAATAATATCAACTTACTTTTTAATTATACTTCTGAAATATTAATTTTTAATGTTTTTTCTCATTCAGTGCAAAAAATAGAAGACAATGTAAATAGAGTGAAAGGTGATACGAGGTACAGTATGATGATTTAATTATAAGAATTATATGATAAAATTTTATTAGGATCTTCAAAAATGAAAAATGAAGATAACGTATGTATACATAGAAATTATAATTTGCATCGAGAAGTTAGCGCGTGAACCTTTACGCGGTGAGCCGATATTGCGCCTCATAGCGCGGGCCATTAAAATATCGACATCTTGGTCAAAAATAAACTTATGAACATCTTCATAACCTCAAATTGTTCCTTTTGAGTTTTTCTATCATTATTGTTCATTAAAGTATAAATGTTTATAGCTCAATTTTGCTTGAAACCCTTATAAACAAATGAATGTACAATAGTTTTAAGAAAATTGTAACTTCAAACGGGTATTACTTTAAAAAGAATGAAGATCAAGTAATTTAACAAACTTTGGTGGAAAGCCTGTTAATTAAGCTTTAAAACGACACCTTCTAAGACTTATTTGATTGCGTAGAAGCCGAGTTACGATCGATAAAGCTTCGAAAAATACTTATTTTGCAATTTGCAATTTGCATTGTGCACTAATTTTACAATATCTTGAGTTTTGATTGTTAGATTTAAGTTTAGTGAACGGTTTTTTCTTCGTTTTTTATTAAGGAACAAATTTTATTTGAAACATTTTTTTATCTCTTTTAGTTTATGAGCCAGAGCCTTATAAACGATTTATAAACAATTAAATTGTTTATAACAATTTTTTGACCACTCGGATCGAAATCCCCCCTCGAAATTCGTAATCAGCAGCCAAAAATCCCTAAGAAACCGTTGAGTTTGTCCATCAGAATTGAATATGACACGGTGACTCCTCTGGCGCCTAGACTATTAGATAGCAGGTATAATATAACCACTTAGATACCATGTAGATAATATACGTCTATATCAACACTTAATTTTTTCATTTAGCTTTTATGTCTCGACAACTAAGGCCATTGACATGGTACAACTCTTGGATCCAACTCCTACACCTGAGCCAGAGAGGGGAACTCCTAAATTAGTATGTATACAGGGTGTTTAGTAAAGAATGGGCCAGAGCTTAACCTTAGATTCCTGAGCATGAAATAGGTCGATTTAAGCTAACTTACCTTAGTACGAAAGATGATAATAACCGAAATACAGGGTGTCAAAGTTAAACTTTTATTTTATTTATTCTTGAATATTTCCTGACAGGCATAAGCTAACAACACGAAATTAGGTAATCGGGGTTTTTTGGGACGAGAAATCTAAATTCGCTACCGAAAATGATGTATCATGCAGAGGGCGCCACATACTTCTTTCAGTGATCATTTAATACGTTTAATTTTTTTTATCGCACACTCTACATACTTTTTGAATTAAAATTTTTAATCGAAGTAGCACAGAAAACGACAATAAATATCGTCTCAATACCACCAGATTGACAACAGGTGGAATATTTTCTTTGGTTGCACCTCCTGAGGTTTTCAAAATTTATAAATCAAACAGGATGCCGAGGAAATTAAGATGAGAGAATTTTAAATAATTCACAACTCATCTGCTCAGCGTGGTAAGTTCCAACAAGAAAGATTCCTTAATACTCCTACAAAAGAGTAAATGAATTAAAAATGTATAAACATTTTCAATTTCTTTGCAACACGAAAATGCAGCTGCTGCATACTACTCTGGTTAAATCGGAGAGTGCAGGAAGAGTCTATACCGATTTCGGAGGTCTTTTCCCCCTCATCAGTAGTTCCATATCCTCTTCTCTCCGATTTCTCCACGTATCATACTTTGGGCTTTTCCGAATATCAAAGAAAGAAATGTCACGCATGAACTAGATGAACTAGATGAACTAGAGGCATCGGTAGATGGCTCTAGTTTATCCGTGACATTTCTTTCTTTGCAATTCGGAAAGGTCTAAGTATGATACGTGGAGAAATCGGAGAGAAGAGGATATGGGACTACTGATGAGGGGGAAAAGACCTCCGAAACCGGTATAAACTCTTCCTACACTCTCCGATTTAACCAGAGTATTATGCAGCTGCTGCATTTTCGTGTTGCAAAGAAATTGAAAATGTTTATACATTTTTAAAATTTTTATTCTCTTAATATTTTTACTTAAAAAATATATACTATGTACAGGGTGTTTCAAAAAAAGGTAACCCCGTCTCTAGGGTAGGTAAAAAACTGAAAAATAATTGGGGTTTGATTGAAGGGCGTTGAAGAAAAAAAAAATTACGCATTTTTGAAAATTGAAAAATTTAAACAAGGTTTAAAAACTCTAATTATTGTTGATTTATCGTCATAACAATCAATAAATGTCAGATTTCCATGGCACACTTGGAGAAAATAGAGGTATACCTATTAGAACTTTATCATTACTACCAGCATCAATTATTACTTCATAATTTTCAAGTCAAAATATTCCGAAAACGGTACACAGTATCGAGTTTTACCAAGAGTACCTTTTTCGTGTAAAATTGAATGTTGTTTAAGTTTACTTGAAATTTTGATTAATAATTATACTCTTAAAAAAGTTATATTTAATAATACTTAGTACGATCCGTGTAAATAGCGCCCTCTATGAGAATCAGATATAAAAACAAATTCATGGGATGTACCAGCTTCCAAAACATATTCGTATAAAATTTCATTACAATGTTGCCAGTAGTTTCGGCAAAATCGTAAAGAATGCGTAAAATTTTTTTTTCTTCAACGCCCTGTATCTTTAAAACGGATGGCGTTACAAAAATTTTTTACTAAGCAAACCCCAATTATTTTTCAGTTTTTTATCTACCCTAGAGGCCGGGTTACCTTTTTTTGTATATTCATTTCGCTAAACTTAACCGTTTTCGAAATAAACGCATTTTAAATCTGAGATGCAACATCATTTTTTGCATAATATCATTGTAGTTACACCCGAAAAATAAACATAAAGCCATAATAATTTCCAAAAATTTATCGCAAATTTCTTCTAATAGAATTTGCGATGCAAAAAAATAAATATGAGAACTTGCACAAATATTATGATTTCAAGTTTATTTTTCGGGTGAAACTACAATGGTATTATGCAAAAAAATATGTTGCATCGCAGATTTAAAAAGCGTTTATTTCGAAAACGGTTAAGTTTAGCGAAATTAATGTAGTATATCTTTTTTAAGTAGAAATATTAAGAGAATAAAAAATTTTATTCAAAAAGTTTATAGAGTGGTGGATAAAAAAACTTTTGAGTGGCATCATTTTTGGTGGCGAATTTAGATTTCTCGTCCCAAAAAACCCCCGCTAACCCAATTTTGTGTTGTTACCTCATGCCTGTCAGGATATATTTAACAATAAATAAAATAAAATTTTAACTTTGACACCCTGTATTTCGGTTATTATCAACTTTCGTACTAAAGTAAACTTGCTTAAATCGACCTATTTTAAGCTCAGAAATCTAAGGCTATGGCCCATTCTTTACCAAATACCCTTTATATTTAGAAATAACAACACTAGTTTTGACTGTCATTCTTACCTCTACGCAAGAAGTGTGTCAAGCTATTAACAAGCAGATCTCTGCAGATTTCTGCACCGGTAAGTCTGAAATTTGTCTGAAATTTATCTGGATTTGTAGTCATTTGTTAGACAAAAAAACTACTCTGTCTTTGAGGTAATGTAAAGAAAAATAGGCTTTGAAAAGTTTTTCCTGATGATTCTAAGAACGTAGGCGTTTCCTTAATTTTACCCTTTAGTTAAAGTACGCAGTTAAAAAAATATTCGATCTTTTTTGTAAAATGAGATTCATTCCATTCAATTTGGATTTTGATTCTGCACTCTGAGACGAGCAAATGGTGCAAGTTGCGGATATCTGATATATTCTCGATGACGTACTCCACACTGAAATTTCAATTTGCCCGGTTTTAAAAAAATATGACACCATCTAGCTGTCCGCCCTTTTGGATTTTGAGTCTACACATTGAACTGAATAGACCGTGACCCGTCAAAATAGCCCGGTCAAAACAGCCCCGTCAAAAAAGCCCCGTCAAAATAGCCTCAACACAAAATAGCCTCGACAAAATAGCCCGCACACAAAATAGCCCCGACAAAATAGCCCGCACACAAAATAGCCCCGGTCAAAACAGCCCCGGCTAAAATAGCCCCGGCTAAAACAGCCTCTTATAAACAATTACATAATTATTTATACAAGGTGTCCAAAAACTTTTTTTTAATTTAAATTATTTGACAAAAAGGAAGAATGTATTTAATTTATTTAATTTAAAATGCATTTTACTGTTGCCCGAAAACAGAAAAAAATGTTTGTATCATAAATTAACATTGATTTTTGCTTAACTTTATTGTTCAAACTTCCAAGAGGCAGGAAAGACAGGACTCGAGTTCTCTGAAAAGACAATTTTTATTTAATGTGGTTAAGATACACATCTGAATAGAGGATAATTACCATTTCCGAAAAAATTTATTTTTAAGGAATTATTTCATGATGAATTCTGAAGGGAGCTTTTTTTTCGGGGCTATTTTGTCGGGGCTATTTTGTCGGGGCTATTTTGTCGGCGGGCTATTATTCCGCGGCGATTTTGTCTGCAGGCTATTTTGTCGGAGCTATTTTGTGTGCGGGATATTATGTCGGGGCTATTTTGTCGGAGCTTTTTTGACGGGGCTATTTTGACGGGGTACCGAATAGACTGTGTAAGCTGCGGAAATATTCCCGATGACGACCACCATCGCCGAGTTTCAATTTACCCCGGTTGTAAGAAAAATAATCCCACCTAGCTCTCCGCTCTTTTGGAATTTGATTCTACACATCCAAATGAACCAACTGGGAAAGTTCGGGACATATTCTCGATGATGAGCGTCACCCAAAGATTTTGTATAGGATTCACTCCTGTCCACCGCCCCTTTGTCCCCTACGGAGCTGTCCGCTCTTGGAGATTTTTCTTAGTTACGTTATGATCTACTTATTTCCAAATTTTTAGTGCACTATCTTGATCACGAGCGTCACAAAACACCGCGAACTTTCACCCCTTAAAACTACCCTCCTCCCCCACTCAGCTGTCCGCCTGTGCTGGAAAGTCATGTGCATGACTAATGTCCGGTTGCACCAACAGATCGTAAGCTTAAGTCGAGAATATCATAAGAATTAATACAATATAATTATAATTTATTACAATAAGAATACCATAATATAATAATAAATATAATTGATTATAAGGTAAGATTTTAAAATTTTGGTGCAACGTAAGTGATACTCAATGAGGCCCTATTTATAAGTAGAGCTCAGCTAAGCTGGAGCTTAAGATCTGTTGGTGCAACCAGGCATTAACCCTCATATCCCCGTACAGTTTGTCCATATTCCCGATCACGAGCAAAATCCGGCTCCAGCCCTTCGACTTTTACCCTAATAACAAGAAGATCAACAGAAGAGGAATTTTGAAAAGACTCGAGAGAAAACCCAGAGAGTACGGGCTAGAAGTAAATGAGGAGAAGTCAAATTGTATTGAGATGAGGGGAAATTAGTGAAAATGGTACTCTAGAGAGTTCGTAAAGGAAGGTGGTCAAAGCCTGTAGGAAGAAATCACAGAGTTGGTACGTTAAGTATGGACCAAAGAGCAAATACAAAAGCAGTCGGGAGAAGCCCTGCGATATAACAAAAAGGAAATATTACAAAATTGAAAACTACAGGGGCATTACAAGATGCGACGTATAAAGTTCTAGTTGTATGGATTAGAAATCCTTATAATTAGTGCCAAAATTAAAGAACACCTGGGTCAATACCAAGCTGGTTTTATACCAAATAGATCAGCAAGGGACCAGATTTTTTTAATTAGACTGACGCTGGCTAGATCAATATTATAAATTCAACCAGTCAATAAACATTATTTTTTATGGAATTTTCAACAAGAATATGTCACCATAAACAGACGTAAATTGACAGACACTTTGTTTTGGCTAGAAAATTTTTTGACTTACCTATAAAATAGTACGATTAAAAAAATCCATTTTCAATGAAATCAAAAGTAAAGTTATGATAGAAGGTCATGTCTCCGACAGCTTTAACATCACTAGAGGGCTATGACAAGTTGACCCCCTTTCTACTGTATTTTTCAGTCTAATATTGGAAAGAATTTAGTGGAAAACAATATTCACACTAAAGGCTCAATCTACCACCACAAGATCAATGCGTATCGTACTCGGACGACCTTGCCCTAACAACAAAATCAACAGAATTAAGAGATATTTTTACAATACTAAAGAAAACAGCCAGAGAGTATGGGCTGGATGTAAATGAGAAGAGGATAAAGTATATGGAGATGAGGGGAAATGATAAATAGTAACGACAGCTTTGGAAAGTATCTGCCTCAGACCAGGAATATATTTTGAGATACATAGTTGGACAGTTTTGCGCAGTATTTTCCTCTCCCAAACTAATAACAACTCTTGGTGTTTTTTTTTTGTTGTGACCCATGTTTCAGAAGCATACGTCACTATCGGCCTAATTACGGTCTTGTATGTTCTTAGTTTTGCTCATCGAGATATATTTTTACTTCTTAACAACCCATTGAGAGCATATATAGCGCGGTTGCCCGACATAATTATATTGTGTATTCCTTCTTCACAGTTAGGATCTCTTGTGAAGACAGTTCGTAAGTACTCAAATTTTTTAACTTCTTCGAATTTATACTGTGTTCCCTTCGCTGTTGTCATTGTTATGTATTGCCCCCGAACGAATTGCTTATTTTTCCATTCCGTATACTTTGTTCTTGCTTCATTTATATACAATCCTGTGGTTGCTGCCCTTTCTTCGAATTTCATGACCGTTTCTATCAGTTCTATTTTGCTCCTAGCTAAGACTACCAAATCGTCCACGAATGCTAAGCACTGATGTTTTTTGTGGTAGATCAGACGAATTCTATTAATGTTTGCTTCCTGTATAACCTTTTCTATTATTATTCTAAACATTATAGATGATAATGGATCACCCTGCCGCACTCCTTGTTTGACCTCAAAGATTTTTGTTATACTATTGTTTATCTAGAATTTATTCACTGCTCTTTGGAGAGTTAATTTTATAATTCTAATAAGCTTTGGACAAACATCCATATCTTGCAATGCTGTGAATAGTTCCCTTCTTTTGACTTGATCGAAAGCCTGTTTAATATCAATGAAAAGAACCATGGTGTCTTTATTATATTCGTAAATTTCAGCCTGTATTTCTCGTAGTGTGAAAACCTGATCCACAGTACTTCTGCGTTTTCTGAACCCACACTGGTATTCGCCTATGCGGTTATCGACTTTCGTTATTAATCTATTTTTAATATGCCTAGCCAATATTTTATACATAATGTTGAGTAAAGCTATGCCTCGATAATTCTCACAATCAGCCATATCATTTCCTTTTTTTTTTGTGAATAGGATATAGTATTGCTTCTGTTCATGCGGTTGGAAAAACTTAAATGGACAATGGATACGAAGAACAAATAACGGACTAACCGAACTCTATTAAGATCCTAAACATATTAGCAGTAATTAAAGCGCATATACTTAGATGGTTGGGGCCTGTGCAGAGAATGATTCCGTCTAGAATTTCCAGAATGGTACTATCTAGTGCATTGGCAGCGAAAAGGCGAAGAGGAAGACCGAGGTCACGATATTAATGGAGTTAAAGAACATATGAGGAGATTTAACGTAAGGAACTGGGAAAGAAATTGGAGTGGAAGAATGGCATCAATCCATGGGCCTACTAGGCTCGTAGTGCTTACATATTATTATTAAAGTTGGACAGTTTGATTATTTGGTCGTAAAGTTAACAAATGCAAACAAAGAGACTGAAGAAATCGAAAAAAGCATGGTAAAAAAGTGCTAGGACTAAACAAGGTGCTGAAGAAAATATCTAGAGGAACAAAAGAAAGAATATATACAATGGTTATCCGACCAATGGTATTTAATGCTAGTGAAACCTGGATCTTAAGCAAAATCTTAGAACTAAAGCTAGGTAAATCGTAGCAGAAAATACTCTTCTTCTTCTTCTTCTTCTTCTTCTTCTTCTTCTTCTTCTTCTTCTTCTTCTTCTTCTTCTTCTTCTTCTTCTTCTTCTTCTTCTTCTTCTTCTTCTTCTTCTTCTTCTTCTTCTTCTTCTTCTTCTTCTTCTTCTTCTTCTTCCTCTTTATAAGCAATTCTGCTTGTTCATTGGCGGATTGATACCTCTATGGAAGGTTGTCGCTCCATCTTTTGCGCGGTCGGCCGATACTTCTTCTGCCGATTGGTGATTTATCTCGTGCTATTTTGACCACACGTGTCTCCCCCATTCTGGTTATATGGTTGTTCCATTCTTTTTTTCTATTTAGTGTCCATTCGTTTATACACTGTACGTTACATTGTCTTCTAATATCTTCGTTCCTCTTTCGATCTCTCAGTGTATTTCCTGTAATTCTTCTCAGTACTCTCATCTCTGCCGTTTCCAGTAGTCTTTGTGTTGTGGCTGTATCGGGTCTTGTTTCTGATGCATATGTCATTATTGGTCTTACACTGGCTTTATAAATTCTTGACTTCATCTCAGTGTTAATATGTCGGTTTCGCCATATAGTGTTATTAAGGCATCCTGCCAATCTATTTGCTTTTTGTACTTGATTTCTCACTTCTTTGTCTAGGTCTCCGTAACTTGACAATGTAATTCCAAGGTATTTTACTTCCATTACTTGTTCAATACTGATACCATCAATTTCTATTTTGCATCTGATTGGTTCTTTACTGATTACTAAAGTTTTAGTTTTTTGAGATGAAATTGTCATATTGAATTCTTTTGCTCTTATGTTAAATCTGTGGACTAATCTTTGCAGACTATCTTCATCTTGGGCTATCAATATTGCGTCGTCTGCGTAGCAGAGTATTTTTACTTCTTTGTTTCCCATTCTATATCCTCTTCCTTTGTTGACGTTTTTGATGATTTCATCCATGATTAAATTGAAAAGCAGAGGACTCAACGAGTCTCCCTGTCTTATTCCGCTGCCTATATCTACAGGTTCTGTAAGTTGTCCATCTATTCTGACTTCCATCTTGCTATTTTGGTAGATGTTCTCAATAGTTTTTATGATATCTAGAGGGATTTCTCCACTATACAGAAGGTGGATTACATCCCTGAGTCTTACTCTGTCAAATGCTTTCTTTAAGTCAATCAGACATAGAAATGCTGGTCTATTATACTCTAGTGATTTCTCAGTAATTTGCTTTATGACGAATATTGCATCTGTACACGATCTTCCAGTACGAAAACCCTGTTGTTCATCTGCTAAACTTATCCTCTGATTCATTACGTCTTGTAAGATTTTAGTTGTAAGTTTTAGGGTAGTATTTAACAAGTTGATACCTCTGTAGTTCTCTGGCTGCTTTTTATCTCCTTTTTTGAATAGTAGGATTAGTTCGCTCGTTCTCCATTCTTCCGGTATTTTACCGTGTTTTATGATTTTGTTAATTAATGTTGTTAATTGTTCTGTCATTGCTGCTCCACAATATTTCAGTAGTTCGTTTGGTATTCCATCCTTACCTGCAGCTTTTCTGTTCTTCAGCTTTTCGAGTGTTTTTCGTACTTCCTGTGCACTTATATTAACATCTTCATCTGTGGTAATTTCTGGTGTTTCCGGTTCTAGCATTATTTGTTCTTCCTCTGCATAAAGCTTTTTTAGATAGTCAATCCATGTATCCTTTTCTATGTGTTTTGGTTCTATTAGTTCCTTTACCTCCATTCTTTGACCTCTTATAAAGCGCCATATTTCCTTTTGGAGACCATAAAAATCATGTTCCATTTCTTTCGAAAAACGTTCCCAGTGATCGTTTTTTATTCTTCTTACTACTGAATGTGTTTCGTTTCTTATGGTCTTATAATTATCGTATGCCTCTTGTGTTTTAGTTGACATGTATTTTAGGTAGGCTTTTTTCTTCTCTTTACATTTTTCCTTCACTTCTGTACAAAACCATGGAGAAAATACTCAGAAGAATATATTGAAATTATAAAAAAATACAACGATAAATTTTAAACATTGCGAAAGTTTAAAGACTAAAATGGCTAGGACAAGTAGCTAAAATGCAGGAAGGAAGAGTCCCCAAAGAATTAATAAATACTGAAGCTGGCACAACAGGAAAGGGAACGACCATGAAGAAAATGGATGGAATCGGTAGCCGAAAAAGAATGTGTGTGTACTTTGTACGCACGTAAGAAGTTATACTTCTATACATATATAATTTCAAAGAAATAAATATATTTAACAGGTTATTTGTATTTTATTTAAATATTAAACTAACTTTCTTACCTACCACTTTTAAATTTTTTTTATTAAAACGATAACAAAAATTAAAAAAAAAGAATATGAATCGTCCGGGAATTGAACCCCGGGACCTCCCGATCTCCGGTCACACGCTTTTCCGCTGAGCTACATTCCCTTCCCTTTGACAGGTTACAAGATTTCTCATACATACTGACAAATTTAATAGACCAAGTGAAGTATACAAAAATACTTTAGATATACTTACTATTGTTATAAAATATCTTATTATCGAGGAAGACAAATCCAAAGACACAAAAATTATAATAAATGATACATTTACTAAAAACACTAATATATCCTTTTAATGACTAATTTGCGCTGACAGCGCTAATACATACATATCTTGAAAGATTAGGAACGAACTACATACTGTCTGTGTGCGCATGCGCTCGGTATTATAAAATTTCACTTTCGATCGTAAAGAAGTATAACTTCAAAAAACACCTGAATAAAATCAACTCTTCTAATTACGAAGTTTGAAATACACATAACGGAAACCTACTACTTCTTCTAGAAGGGTTTTTATATAAAAAATTGTATTAATGTCGTCAAGTGGTGTTTTAATAATATTTACGACATTATTAATATTGTTTATTAGCTTTTGAAAGCATTTCGTCGTAAAATCGTACACAGCCACCCACACGTAGCGCTGCTGTACACCAAAAACCCTTTTTCGTTAATTTTAACACCCTCCAGTCGAGCTGTCAGTCACGAGAGGCTAGGCCGGCATTATGAAAACCAGAAAGTTATTTTCCGCACAAAGGAAAGAAAAATAAAAATTATGATCCGCTATAGGAAACGAGAGGGACGGCGAGAGGACGTATATTTATGAAGCAAAATAAAGAAAATGCTTTTATGTTCTTGGCGTTTTTAATTAATGTGGGTAATTTTCAACTTAAAAGCTTTTGGCGACAATATTGTTTTTAACAATAAGGTCACGTGTAAAAAGTGATTTTCTTTAACTGTTTAAACAAACACTACCAATATTATCTAAATATGGCCAGCCTGGAACTAGAGTGGTCTATTTTACATTTTTGTCAAAGTTTAGTAAACATCAAATAATTTAGATATTAACAGCCGAAATATATCTATTCAAAAGTGGTCTAAGAAACGATGCATGGCTAGGGGGGTGTTTTGGGGGTTCAACCCCCCCGAAAAGTTAAGATATTAACATTTATAAAATTAAAATAAGGAAAGGCGCCAGGCTCTTTATGATTTGTTCAAAATTTTCATTATAAAGTTCTAATCATTTCAATTTGGCTATTGATTATGTTCAGAATAAGAGAGCTAAAAGGAACTACAACGTTAACGGGATTTTATTGTCTCATATAGTCAATGGACCTCTAGATTTGAAAAAACCGCGGAGTGCTACCATTTAAATAGGTGAGTTTTTGAGAGAGGAATGAATTAGTCCCTAGGCACAGGGTGAATAAGGGTGAGTTCTATGCACTTTTGGTACAAACACGTCTACAGAATATGTCTCTAGGATTTACAATTTCTGAAATAGGAGTTTTCAAAGAAAGCCATTCACAGCATTTTTGGGCCATGTTTCCCATTATTTCGCAAACATTGTTCTGTAACTTTTTTTACGCATTTCTAGATATATGCAATGGTCATATACCGTCAACTACCTTTACAATGGTCTATCGTATAAGGTTGGGCAACCATTTTTAAGCAAGTTTTGCGTTTTCAACGTTTTATACTATTAATGATTTTTGATATTTTTTATCATTATTTTTAAAATTTCTCATTATGACTTTTCTTCTTGTACATTAAGGAATATACATTGTGGAGTAAAAAAAGCTTATTTTCTTTATTTTAAAATGGCGTATGGCAAAAAATTCTAGGACTATTTTTAAACAAGATATCCGTAGGATATCCAAGAGAATCTGCAATTTGAGAAATATTTTAAATTTTTTTATTTTTTTTTTCAATTAGAAGAATATAATTGCATATTTATTATAACATAATTTTTAATTCCAAATAACTGTTCTTAATAACACTTTTCGATATTATGAGGTATAAAGGTACTTTACTTTTGAGCAAAATTTATAGTTTTTAAAATACCTCGTACACTATTGATAAAATTTTATATCTCATAATTGCATCTTAGGTTTTAGGCTATGCAGAGCATTTTATAATAAATAATTTTTTTTCATAAAGTTAATAATACAAATTTTCCATACGTTTTCAACTTAGTGGGACCTATTGCATGTGTATATGTCACATTTTGAAAAAGTATATCTTTACTTGTTTAGAAACAGCCCTATACTACAATCATAATCAAGATGCGCTAGAAGTAAACAAACAAAGACACATTAACTGTTATAATAAGGAGCCCTCCTGAATCATGATTATCCCAAATCATGATTTACAAATTTTATACATTGCAAATCATGATTCAGGAGTGCTACTTTTAGCAGTTAAGATGTCTTGGTTTGTTTACTTCTAATGCATCTTGATTGTGCTTGTAGTATAGAATTCTTTGCAATACACCATTTTAAAGTAAAGAAAATAATCTTTCTTCTTATCGTACGATGGATATACCTAAATATACAATAAAAAAAGTTATAATGAGAAATTTTAAATAAGCGGAAAATATATTAAAAATCGATAAAATATAAAATTTGAAAAACCGTATCTTGCTTAAAAATAGTTATAACGCCTTCTACAATACATAGACCATTTTCAATATAATTAACTTCTCTTCCTATCAAATGTAACATTGCATATAGCTAAAGCTGCGAATAATAGCTATTTCCACCTACCTCTACCGAAAGTATACTTTTCCGGACCTGATTGTAGGGAGCAAAGTTGTACTTTTCCTCCCTAGGGAGGAAAATAAAAGTGACGTCATGGTATTTCATTCATGAAATATAACTTATTGACGCCCTGTATAATATCTATTTTCTATTACGAAGTATCTATACTTTTTAACGTTTATTTATAAAACATCCTCTATTTTGCAGAATGGTAAAAAACAGTAAATTGTTATTTTGATTTAACAATGTTTACATTAATAATTTGACTTATATTTGACAGTTGACAGTTATATTGTACCTACTTGTTGTTTTAGTTCTTATAAATTTTGTTGGTTAGTTACATAAATAAATTAAGTAAAAATGAAAAAATGACTTGTTATTTGAGGAAGGTGGAAAACCCATATGTATAACATGGGAGTAAAGTGCCTTTTCCTCCCTTGAATGATTACTGCCCTCCGCTACGCGTCGGGCAGTAAACTTCATTCTCGGGAGGAAAAGTTACACTTTCCTCCCTTGTTATACAAATAGCTATTTGTATAAAAAGGGAGGAAAGTGCTTCTTTTCCTCCCGAGAATGGAGTTTACAGTAATCATTCAAGGGAGGAAAAGGCACTTTACTCACATATTATACATATGATTTTTCCACTTTCCTCAAATAACAAGTCATTTTTTCATTTTTAAATTATTTTTTTATATAACTAACTGACAAAATTTATTAGATAACTAAAACTAACAAGTAGGTACATTATAACTGTCAACTGCCAAGTAAAAGTCAAATTATTAATGTAAACATTGGTTAATCAAAATAACAATTTACTGTTTTTTACCATTCTACAAAATACAAGGTGTTCTATAAATAAATGTTAAAGTGTATAGATATTTACCTAACAGATAATAGAATATTGTATAAGGCGTCAATAAATTATTTCATCAATGACATTCCATGACGTCACTTTTACTTTTCCTCCCTAGGGAGGAAAAGTACTTTCACTCCCTAGGAAGAAAAAGTACGACTTTGCTGCTTTGCTCCCTACAATCAGGTCAGGAAAAGTATACTTTCAGTAGATGTAGGTGGATAAATAAGTTAGAGAACAATGTTTGCGCAGCAACAAGGAAAATGGCTCAAAATCTCTGTGAGTGGCAAACTTTGAAAAATCGTATTTTAAAAACTGTAAACCATATAGGCTTCTACCAAACGCTATTTTAAAGAGAAATGATGCAATTTTTTTTTGTAAATCAATATCTATCCCTCTATCCCCGTGGAAAAAAGTTATGGGGCAAAAAACAAAATTGCCATCTTTCATGTTTTTTTTCTTGCTTTTCTTTTGAATATAGTTTTCTAAAAAAAAATATTTTTGACTTTAGAATGTGATATTAAATTTAATCTGGAACAATTTTACTGTAGACCTGTTTGTAACAAAAGTGCATGGAACTCACCCTAATTCGTCCTGTTCCTAGGGACTAATTCACCCCTTTCTTCAAAACGCACCCCTTTAGATGGTAGCACTCCGCGGTTTTTTCATATTTAGAGTTCCATTGACTATACGAAACAATAAAACCCCGTTAAGGATGGGTACGTATTTTCGGCTGCAATTCTATTCAAATGGGGATCCATTTTTTTCGAATCCTGAGAAAACTAATAAGTATTTTTGAAAAATTTAAATTCAGAATGAAAGATTGCGTTATTGGCGTGGGCCGAAAGTCCCTGAGAGCTTCTATAAGGTTTATTTTAATAAGTTACAGGGGTCAAAAACTAAGAGAAAATTTAGTGTGATATTTAATTTAAAATATCTCATTCAAAATAAACATTTTATTTACTATAAGGGACTTTCGGCCCTCAGTAATAATATAGTTTTTAATTCTGCGTTTAAATTTTTCAAAAATAATTATTGGTTTTTCAGGATTCGAAAAAAATTAACACAATGTCCGTGGTAATATTTCCAAATCTATCTTTGTCATACAACGCTCTCAGTCGAATAGAATATTGTCAGCATACTGTCTTACTGCCAGTCAGACAGTGACAATCAGTGACAATTTTAAATATTTGACATGGCATCGGGAATATTTTGAGTTGTTGATTAAATAATATTGATATATACTGTATTTGATAAATAATTGATTTAAGCCGTGAACTTAATAAAAAGTTATTTATTGTGTATTATTTGTGGAAGATCCAAGCAGAGAATACATCAGGATAATATCTTCTATGATCCAAGTATTTTGTTGTTAAAGATGTTCAAAATTGTAAACATTCCATAATATGTATTATTAAAAAATCACTTAATCACTTTTCCTCTTATCTCGATTGAGTATTAGTTTTTGTTGTACATATAAATTATTAGATACAATCACTGAATGCATAGTTAGTGAAAAAATTATCACATTTATTAACTGAATTAATAATTTGTAATTATAAAAATAACAGTTATCCAAGAACATTCAAAAGCCATCTCTTTAAATTAATGATGACATTTTCAAGTAGAACGACATTCTAGTAATGTTTACACGTGATGTTTACATATTCATACCAGTGTGAATTTTACTACACGTAATTTGTCGTGTAAAGACAGAAAAAGTAGGGATACCCGTAAAATATTCGCGAATTATGTACCCATGGCCTTAACGTTGTAGTTCCTTTCTAAATTACATAATCAATACCATACTAACCTCCTTGAATAGATTTGGAGGTTATATATCAAAATAGATATTTATGAAACAGTTCGTGAAGTATGCTTTTTGCGAACGCACGCGATTTTTAGAGCACGAGCGACAACGGAGCGAGTTCTATACATCGCTAAGTTCGCAAAAATTACTTCACGCACAATTTCATACAATATTTTATCTACGATAAACCAAAAAAAAACTGTAACTCTTCGTCACTGGAATTCATTTCTATCCTACAATTTTTAGAACTTTGACATTTAAAAATCCTAACTACTTTCAAACCACAAAACTGTCAAAAATTTTGTTGTAAGTCATTGCTCATATTGCCATCACCATGACAACGCGAAAGTTAAGGATGTTTGATTACATGAAAGTGTGCCAAAAAACCCATTGAAAGTGTGCGAAAAAGTAAATCCCATTTAAAATACATTGTTACTTCACGCACACTTCAAACCCTTCACGCACTGCTATCTATAATGACAGTTTTCACAAACTAAAAACTTAATTCATAATATGACATGGATTAGATAAATATTATTTTTGAAACTACGTAGTATCTAAATTCAAGTTCAGCCTTATTTTATCAGTTACCGATAAGTAGGTAATTTGAGCTTGTTTCGTTTTAAAATATTGTTTTTTAATTGTTAATGTCGCCCTATCGCCCGTCCTTTCTTATTTCTTATTATGCGCTACATTAAAAATTAAAAAACAATCTTTTAAAATAAAACATGCCAAAAAATCTTATGGCGAGCTGATGGAAGGTTTGAGATTGAATTTAGGTAATTCGTAATTTCAAAAATTATATTTTTTACTTGAGTTTTTGAACATTGAAAATCGTCATTATTCGATTTTTTCAGTTTTAAATTGTTTATAACTCGAAAACTCGAAAACGATTAACTCGACGTAACGTGAAATAATATTGTCTACTCAGACCGAAAAAATTAATTTTTATAATTTGTTTCAAATTTCTATTTAAATTTTAGCAACAACTTCGAAATTATGCCATTTAGGTATAGGGAATATACCATGAGAAATAATCAGTATTTCTTAAGGACTCCAAAACGCAAAAATATACAGGGTGCTCCATTCGAAATAAGCAACTTCATTAGATTTTCAGAAAAACTTAAAATCTGACAACAATGTAATTACCACTATAATATAGGCCGCATTATAAAACCCTTACCTATCAAAATCTATAAAAATCGTGCAAGCCGTGTCCGAGATAATTGAGGGTTTCCATACATAAAACTCACTCTGTATATCTCTAGGACAGGGGTGGCCAACCTTTTTAAGTCGAGTGCCAATATGAGAACAAAAAAAATTTGGCGTGCCACTAAAATTTTTCGACATACTAATATGGATACTATATATTAATAATATACGGTACAATATGTATTTCTTATGTAAATTCCACATTTTTCCGTTTAGTCAAGATAGTGGAGGTTTAAAAAATAACGTAATAAGTAAAACAACAACAAACTTACTTTATTGTTAATAAAAATAAAATAAAAACCTTAAACAAAAAAACTTAAATATTTTCTTATTATCTAAAATTCAAATTATTAAACAGTTACTTGTTTAATGTGGTATTTGAACTTGTATTTTTTTAATTAATTCATCTATATTGGGATTAATTTCGGAACTAGCCAACAGAATTAGATTTTTTAAATGCATGTCAGTTAATCGTGACCGATATTTTGATTTTATTATGTTCATAATAGAGAACATTTGCTCACAAACGTACGTTGAACCAAATCTACAACAATATCTCAGAGCTAACTCGTGTAAATTAGGAAAGTTGTTTGCTGGTACAAATTTCCAAAATTAATATAATTGGGATCAGTAACAGTTGAAATAATTTCCCTATATTTGGTTTTTAGTATAGTGTGGTTCTGTAAATCAATAATTTCGATCTGTATTTCAGCTGAGTAACAATTGATATCTTGCAGAGAAATAGAAAAAGGATTTATGAAAAGGTCAACATTCATTTTGTCTTTTTGAAAATCTTCAAACCGGGTATTGAATGAACCTAGCAAAATAGATATAAGGTTTTTAAATCTGTCATAATTTGGAGTTCTACTGACCTTTTTGGCTAATTCCTGCATTAATGTGAAATGTGTCAATCTCTGTTCTCCAAAATCGTTACAAAAAAGCATAAGTTTATTCACAAAAGAAGATATATGACCAACTAGAGTAGGAAAAATACAATTTTTTCCCTGTAATCTTAAATTTAATTGATTTAAATGTCTCATAATATCAGTGAGAAAAGCTAAATCCCAAAGCCAATCTTTATCATTAAGTAACGAGTACTCACTGGGTATTTCATTGTTTTCTTGCAAATATTTTAAGACGCACTCCTTCAAGTTCCAAAACCTTTCGAGTGCATTTCCTTTGGAGAGCCAGCGCACACTGCAATGGAGAAGTAACTCTCCATCTTGCTCCGTTTCTTCCGCGAACAGTTCTCGAAATTGTCGTCGATTCAATGCCCGAGCTCGTATTTTGTTAATGCAGCGTGTTACAGGGTCAACAACAGATGACATGTTTAGGTCCTTGGCACAAAGAGCTTCCTGGTGAATAATACAATGGTACTTAAAAACTTTTCTTCCCAAATAGTTTTCCAGTAATGTAACAAACCCCTTTAGTCTACCAACCATGCAAGGAGCTCCATCTGTACAAACACTATCTAATTTTGACCATTCAACTTTGTTGACTTCGATTACGTTTTTAAGCTGTTGAAAAATGTCCTCTCCTGTTGTTGTGACTAGTTGGCGCAAATCCAGAAGCTCTTCGGCATTTTCAAAATTATCATTGGTATAACGGACAAAAATGCTTAACTGCGCATTTTCTGTGTTGTCACAACTTTCATCCAACGCCAAAGAAAAGAATTTGCAGGATTGCAATCCACTTATAATTTGGGAAACAACATCCTGGCCCATATAATCTATACGGCGCATTATTGTATTTCGGGATAATGCAATATTATCGACCATATTTTTGATCTTTACATCTCCCACATTTTTAGCACATATTGCCAGACTATTTTTAATTATCTGCTCTCCATCAGAGTAGGCTTTTTTCTTCCGGGCTAACAGCAGAGAAAGTTCATATGATGTTTTAACCATAGTTTCCATTTCATCACTTCTCTTCTGAAACAGTGACTGTTGGCTGGCTAGGGTTTTCTTTTTTTTTTTCAATAAAGTCGGCTCGCAAATGTGAACCAATAGGATATTTGTTGCTGAAGTCCTTATGCAGTTGTTTATAATGTCGTTCCAGGTTAAATTTTTTCGGAACTGCCACAGACAATCCACATATCAAACAAACAGGCTTTGAAGTATTACGATTAGTAAATAAAAATTGTTCTTCCCAAGCAGGTTGAAAATCGCGAATTGCAATATCATCTTCGTATTTTCGTTTTGAAGTCGAAGGCTTACTCGTGGACATATCGAAAAAATACTTTTAAAATTTTAAAGAAACAATGCGCGATGACAAAATGTGCACATACAACGGGGCACTTTAAAATAAACTAAGCAAGGGTAACGCGTAACGCAGTCCTATTGCACATTACGACAGCTAGGATCACGTGCACCAATCGCAGCAATATCGCTCGCCAGAGGATGCAATGATGCCGCATCTATCGTAACTTCCGTAAACCTACCAAGTTTTTCCTTATTATTTTTTGTTTTTCAAGTTTTAATTTTTTTGAAAGTTTTTTAATCCAAAACGCGTGCCACTGATAGGACTCAATCGTGCCACAGAGTGGCACGCGTGCCGCGGGTTGGCCATCCCTGCTCTAGGACAATGTTGAATAGAAGACACGATTGGCTATCTCCTTGTCGAAGTCCTGTTTGTGTCTTGAAAGTTCTTGATATTCCATTCTGCACTCTAACCTTACACTCCACTATTGAGATGATTGCTTTCACCAACCTCAATAAGTGTATTGGGATATTAAATTCTATCATGGTTTTATAATATAATATGCGTTTATGTCTACACTGTCATAGGCACATCTAAAATACATAAAGAAATTGAGTACCTACAACAATCAAAAACATGATATAAAATTTCTTATTCTTTAATCAATCATAAAAAACGCTGGACGGAAGGGCCGCCCGAGAACTTTATCGTACCGATCTATTATCGTTATCGTACTAGATACTGGCACTCTATAAAAATAACAAAGTTACTGGTTATTTTGATATTTTAGAAACACCTTGTATACTTGAAAATATTTTATGGGTCTACGCATCATTAATTCCTGCATTTGAGAAAATGTTCGGGGACACACTATAGATTATTGCATAAATCAATAGAATATTAGTCATACTTTCATTTCAAATTAGTTCATTTTTCTGAGAAATTAATAGTTTACAGTATTTGCATTTTACTGCATGGATTGTAATGAAATTTTGGGAGTAGCCCAATCTCCTAATTCAAAGTCTATCCTATATTATACTATATACTATGGCGCTTTTATCATGGGGGCGGTTCCCACCACTTCTCGGGGATAGAACATTTTTATTTTCGAATTGCATGGAGCAAAAGAAAGAATTTTAAGAAAATTTAAAAATGCGCCCTATAATTTGATCTTATTTTTTTCACCCGTCCAAATTTTTGAAAGTAGAAATAACACTATAGTACAGAGGTATTGCAAAAGAAAAACAATGCATTCAAATTCTGGTGAATGAGGGGTTAAATGTATGTACTTATCATTTTTCCTTAAAGTACATTAGTCATATCTTTTTTGCACCATATTTCGCTTAGTTTGAATGTAACCGACATTTAACGGTGCTCGTTTTAAAGGCCTTTTCAAACACTACAAAAGCATGAGCACTTTGAGCATGCACCAAAAAACAAACTCTTTTTACCTACCATATCTCTTTTTGTATTATAAATAGAAAATTTACGAAGGAACGAATCTCTTTTTTATTTATAATCTAAAAAAATTTTTATATAGTGTTTTTAGTTTGATGCATAGTTTTTAAGGTATTCACAAAAAACCGTCCGAAAACGTGTCATTTTTGAATGAAAATGGCCAATTTTCAACTACGCATAACTCAAAAAGTATTGAGTTCTCAAAAAAAAGTATAGATCAGTTTTTGCTTAAAAATAGGTTCTCTAGCCACTTCCATGCTTATTTTGACTTTTCCACCCACTTGAAGGGGTGGGAATTGCCCCAAGATAAAAGCGCCATAGTATATAGGGTAGATTTTGTTTCTTGAGCTATTCCCTACTTACTGTGAAAATATCAAGTACATCGATGTAGTAAGATGGAATTCGGAGCCAAATACCCTCATCGACTGCCCTATAATTATGCTCTGCTATAATCGCGTGAGAGGGGACACACACAAGATTCTAGCAAAACTTCAATTTTCTGTAACTTTTCGAGTTTTTGAGTTACAGCAACGACTTTTATGTCATTGGAAAGGTAATTTTACATTATTTCAAAATATGTAAAAATATACAGGGCGTATCTAAAATATTAAGATTTTTTTTTTCATTTCCGGTTCAACCGGAAGCTATATTGTAGATAAAATTTATTGTGCTAATAGATAATAACGTACTATAAATATGTCTACCAAATTTCAAATTTTAGTTTCTATTACAGAGGAAGTTACGGGCACTCGAATATGTTTTTATAAAAAATTCATAACTCCCCTCCTATGAGGAGTTAAGAAATCTGACTGATGTTATTGAATTTAACGATAGGATATCAAAAACATATCAAAAAATAAATAAATTCCTTGGAGCCATTTTTGAGAAAATCTAGTTCAAACTTATGTCAAATTTTGACCCCTTAAATATAGGCAACCCATAACTTTTCTGAAAAACGATAATATTCTTGTTATAGCCCCATCTTTAGGCTATACAAATGTTTTTTCAAATTAAATTTATCTTAAACAAGTTTTTAGATTGGTAGGGAAATGTATCGGGTGGGCGGTCGGCCATGCTGGCCGTCATTTTGGATGTGGAAATGTGAAGTTCCGTATTTCTATTTACCTGTCGAGGAGCTAACTTTAACTTAAATTTCATTCGTTTCGGTCAAAATTTGCAAAAATGGGCCCCAAATAACCCCCCTATTTTGGCCCCCCTTTGAGAGGTTTTTTTCAAAAGCTTAGTTTCTCGACAAAATTCTCTTAAACTTACTCATACCGAATTTCATCGAAATCGGTCTAGTAGTTTTTGCTGGGCGGTGGCGACATACGTACGTACATACGTACGTACATACGTACGTACGTACATACTTCCGACATGTTTTTTTATTTGCTTTTTAGACTCAGGTGGACTCAAATCGTCGAAAAAAAAGTGAAATCTGAAAAAAAATTTTTTGCACGATCCTATAACTTTATCTATTATACTCATACTGCGTATGTAGTACGATAAAGTAAAATAGGTTTGGGAAAATAAGTTAATAAGTAAATCTGGGGCATTCTTTACCCGCTCGATTTAAGGTTTAAAAACCTTTTAAGCTGAGAATATTTTGTCAATATTAATATTATTTTTAGTGCTCAATGTCCGTCTAAACATCGAACGTCCAAAGTGTGGTCGGCTTGATTTGTTTGGATTAATGTTTCATATTATAAGCTTTTAATGCATTTTATGTTAGGGTTTTCAACTTACTGTTCCGTGACTAGTCCATAAATTTTCTCTGAGCTAGTTCATATTTATTTTTTGATTTATGGAGTAAAAGTGTTTCATATGTTTCATGTGCCGGAGTACGAAGTTGGATGGACTGAATAATAGAGAATATTATGAGCGTTAGTTATACTTTTATTATAAAGTTTACCATTTATTCCTGACATCTTTCTCTATTAGTGGCAAGAAATCATTATTAGTTTTAATCATTGTTTCTATTCGAGTATCCCAAGAACTATTGGTTGCTATATCTACTTTTTCTTTGCCAGTAATACCTGCATGTCCCTTAACTATCAAAAATTGATTTTTTTTGTTTATCATTAAGTCGTTTTTCTTCCTTAACCGATTTGTTGTTAGACAGAATTATAAGTCTTTTAGTTGAATTTTTTCATACCAATCAAGAGCTTTATTTATAGCTAAAACTTCTGCTAAAACAATATATTTATAATGTTGTTCCGTTGGATCTTTGCACAAACGTAATGGTTCATTTGCAAACAAGTTAAATCAAAACAATAAGTGAAACGTACGGCGGCGACATGTACTGTTAATATAATTATTCAGAAATGGCTATTAACCCGGTGGACGTATTTTATAAAAAAGGTATATTTAAAAAACCCTCAAAAGGGCCACATTAAATTCACATAACTAGTTTTCGACTGATTTACCAGTCATCATCAGTGCTTACGTGCAATGTACATGCTAACCACCAAGATAGTATTATACAAAAATATGTGGGTCAAAGCCCAGTAAAAGTAGCCCGTCAAGGAAACATAGTCCTTGACGGACTGCTTTTACTGGGTTTGACCCACATATTTTTGTATAATACTATCTTGGTGGTTAGCATGTACATTGCACGTAAGCACTGATGATGACTGGTAAACCAGTCGAAAACTAATTATGTGAATTTGATGTGGCCCTTTTGAGGGTTTTTTAAATAAACCTTTTATACAGGATTTACTGTTTTTTGTATCACATGGTATACAGCCAACTACAGGAAAACTTTTTCCTTGTGGATTTTTATATTTTATATAGTTATTTTATTGAAGTGTTTAATTTTTTTCACCATTGAGGACATTGACGAGTTCAACATTAAACAGCTTGAGCAGCATAATTCCCTAAATTACTAATATTAACTTAAATATATTAAACGCTAATAAATAAATAAAAAAAGCAAGTTGAAAAGTAATCCCGAAAAATAAAAAAAAATAAATTTCCGTTCGACTGGATTAAGCCAGCCTTAAGAAGTATAATGACGATTTGTAGGTCAAAAAATATTACTTGTCATTTTATATATCTTAAAAATAAATGATTACGGAAAATAAGCAAATTAGAAAGCACCAGTTAGTCGTTCTAACAATTAGGATAGAAAATATAAATTACAATGAAATGCACAAACAAAGACTAAAAGTTTAAATAATATGAAAAACCATGTTTAAACACAACAAATGCGCTACTGTCACTAAAAATGATAAACGTCAAAATTCTTTTTTTTTATTGACTGTAGGACTTGAGCATACAGCCAGAAATGAAGTAACTATAGTCCGTCCCACCTCGACTTTACAATATAGGCATATACATTATACAATGCAGTCCTTATGAGAGTTTTTAGCGCGATGATGCCATTTTTATCAAAAGAGTTCGGCAACTCTTGCATCACCAAGAGTTGGTTTTGCGACTTTCCTGGACCATCCTTATCGGACAGGATTTTTTATAAGCATAGCTTATTTTATTTTGGATAGATACGGTGTACCTTTCCAATTCTGTATTAGTTCCCGGAGTTAAAGCCTTTTCATTCCGCAGAGCATCTTCGAAGAGGAGGTTGTAGAGTTCTACATCCGTCCTCGTAGGGTCGAGATTCATAACGCTTTTTTCTTGACTAATAATATAGGTCAACCAGCGGTGATCAGACATAGAGATGTCCTATGAGACCTGCCAGTTCTGAATTTTATTAGATATTTCAGCTGTTGCTAGCGTGATATTTATGACGGTTTAGCTGCGATCATTGAGAAATGTAGGTTCCGTGCCTCTATTTAAGATATACAAATCTTTACTAATAATATGGTCATAAAGAGACTTACCTCGAGAGTTGTTATCTTTGCTGCCCCAGCCTAGATGGTGAGAATTTGAATCGCAGCCGATAATAAGTTCAAATTTCTGGCTGATCTAATGGTTTACCAGGTCTTCCATCTCCTTTGTTGGTGGTAGGGTGGCTGCATCTGAGGGTAGATAGACCGATGCTAGTATCAACTCTTTGTTTTTGCCTTCTCCCCATGGGCTTTTTATTTTAACAGAAGTTGCGTCTGAGGTGCAAAACTGCACCAGGCTTTGATTTTCCTGGGAACATCGCTGTTCTCGGTTGTTGGTTGTTTGGTAAGCTGAAAATTTGACCATTTAGACTGCCAACACTAGTTATTTTAGTCTTAAGTATCCAAGGTACTTGGATTAAGCTATTGCATCCTCCTCTACATCCAGGTGGCGACAGAGTGTCGTGTTTACCACCTTTTTGTGCTGGAGGTTGCATTAAATAATAGTTATCTTTTTCCCGACATCCTTGCCTATGGCGAAGGTGTTGTATTGGTTCTCTAGGCCTCCATTTCCTCCTCACTTGAAGAGGCGGCAGCCTTAGTCATTTTGGTGCTTCTTCTGTAGGGTTCGTCGACCACCATCTTATGGTCGTCGTCCTGCTCTTAAACCATGGGTGTCTCAGTGTCAGTAAGCGTATCCGCCTGCCGAGTCCCTGGTTCCGAGGAAGTGCCCTCCATTGTTTGTTTGCTTGCTTTTAGAGTCAATGAGGTGAACGCGTAGCTCAGCCTCATTGCTCTTTTCTTAAGGAGAGCCTTGTCCATGTCTCCGATTCCAAAAATGAACAGGTGTCCGTTTGGATCGGTTTTAGCCGCATGGTGGAAGGTGCACCATCTCGCAACTAACACATCTGGATTTTGCGCCGTTAGTCTCCGCAGCACTCTTTCTGTGTCATCGGAGGTGTTAGTAATATCCTCCGAGACCCATAGAGAAGTTTTAGTTAGCTTCTGGTGTTTATCCTGACTGTCAACAGCCAGTGATGCGTGCTCCCACGATTTGAAGTTATCTATAGCCTTTTTTAGTCACGCAAGCGTCTCACCGTCATCACGGACGTATACTCTATTGATCTTACCAGAATAGGTCCATGACTTAAACGTGGGTGCTTTTGCGTGGCTGTTGGAGGTGGACAAGATTGCTCTGTCCAATTCCTCCATCATACTGCGTTTTAGCTCAGCGCAACGAAGTTTGTGGTGCTTTTGTCGATTTTCCCCAGGTTATCTTTGTCCAGCCTCTGCTTGGGCCAAAGTTTGAGGTGAACATTGCTGTCCATCCTCAACCACAGCTTCTAGCTGAGGTAAACGTTTTGGTCCAGCCTGGAAGAGCCCTGCATTACTAGAGGAAGGCTATATGCAATGGGGTTTCTCCTAGTACCCCAAGGGGATTGCTGACGACCACATATACCCTGTGGCCATCCAGCCATCGGCATGATTACCATCCACCTTAGCTTGGTTAGGTTTGGAGTAGGCTGCTTCTTGGTCACTGAAGCAGTTCGTCCACTTCTAGTATGTAGACTACCTAGGAGAGATTCCCAGATACCCCAAAGAACCAAGTGGTGACAGGAATCGATCTAGCAAGGTCGTTTCACACCCTTTCATGCTTCTCATTCATCAGGCCTAGCTTGTTTATAGGGGGTACCTACACTCAGCGGAGAGCTCCTTATTAGGAAGATCCTATTCATTCACACTTGCATACTTGTTCCACTTCCTACACCAGACTACAGCCCTATCCTAAACTTCCAGCTTGAACCCCCGAACTCACGTCAAAGTCTTGCAGCCACTATCGGGGGGTAATTTCTGGAGTAAAAAAGAGACATATACTACAATCACAATAAAGATGCACTAGAAACAAATAAACCAATACACGTTGAATGTTAAGAGGAGCACTCCAAAATCATAATTTACAATGTATGGAGTGATGAGCGCGCTAATAACCGGCAAAATAACGCAAAATATGGAAAACATAATACATTGTGAAGAAAAAAGAGAAAAACTAGTGGAGGTGGAAATTATCGATATTAACGTATAAATTAACATTACATTCAATAGTTTCTCACCTATAGTGTAAGTACATTCTAAATCCCAGATCATGATTTATAAAGTTTATACGTTGTAAATCATGATTCGGGAGTGCTCTTCGTAACATTCAACGTGCCCTGGTTTGTTTATTTGTACTGCACCTTTATTGTGATTATAGTATAGTATAATAAGTAATTCGTGAATAATTTAATAATTGTGAAAAGATCCGTCGAAACAACTGTATTATTTGAAATACAGCCGGTATAAATAATGCAAAACCTACATTTTGTTCACTTCTGCACCCATCTGTATAAATGTATACATCAAATATACAATATACGTACAAATGTATACATTATTTATACAACGATGATTATAATAGTTAGTGAATATAATATGCGGTTTAAATAATATAGCCTCAAGCTGATACTGATGGAATGGGTATTTGTTACATTGTTTGATATATTTATTACACAAAGGGATCGGCCAATGGGGGAGAATTCTTTTTTTCTTTTTCAATAAGGATTTTTTAGGTTTCCAAGTTAATTAGTTGCCGTGAAAATGTTGTTTCGCTGGTGCGAAGAAACAACTTTAAAATTCCTTTCGAAATATTTAGAACATGAATGCTTTTGGAATATTAAGAAGTATAGCTTTTAATTTTGTTATTACAGGAATCACGCTTCTTAGACGGGTACCTTTATGTTTTATTTGAAAGTATGTTTATATTAAGTGAAAATTTACAAATTTTAATTTACAAAAAATCTATTTGACATTCTAAAACTTTCTCGAAGTATCCTTTCTTCTTCTTCGCGCAACTAGGATTACTCCTGTTTGTCTGCCTCTTATTCTGTGTCAGTTGTTGTTGACTGTACATTGTCTTTCCACCTTTTCGGCGGCCTTCCAACGGGTCTTCTTCTATACGGCTTGTTTTTTTACAGATGTTTGCTAATCTATCTGGTTCCATTCGATTTACATGTTCGTTCCAGTTTTTCTTTCTTGTTTTTATCCACCTGTTAATATTTTGAATTTTGCAACGTTCTTGTATACTTCTGTTGCTTTGTCTGTCTCTTAATGATATGCCCGCTATTGATCTTAATACTTTCATTTCGATATTGTTGATTTGTTGTTTCGTCTTTCTTGTATCGGTCCTTGTCTCCGCTGCATATGTTAGGATAGGTCTTACTATTGTCTTGCATACTTTTATTTTGCTTTCCGTGGTCAGATATTTGTTTCTCCATATGGTTTCTCGGAGGCAACCACTTACTCTTGCCGCTTTTGTCGCTTGTGTTGTGGTCTCTGTTCTTATATTCCTGTCACTAGTGATCTCTACTCCTAGGTAATTGAATTTCATTACTTGTTCTACAATTTTGCCGTCTATCTCTAACTTGCATCTACGCGGCTCTTTACTTATCACTATACATTTAGTTTTTTCTACCGATATTCTCATATTAAATTTATTTGCTGTGATATTGAAAGTGTGGAGCTGCCTTTGTAGGTCATCCTCGTTATCAGCAATTAGTACTGCATCATCGGCATAGCATAGTATCGTGATTTTATGCGCTCCCATGTGGGGTCCATGCCGTTTTCTGACTTCGTGAATTATTTGATTCATCATCATATTGAATAACAATGGGCTGAGCGAGTCTCCTTGGCGGATTTCTCCTTTTAGTTCTATGCGTTCTGTTTCTCCTGTTGACATTATAACTCTGGTCTTGTTGTTCTTGTTAATTTCCTTAGTTAGCCTTATTATCTGGTGGTCTATTTGTTCAGCTTGTAATAAATTTAAGATATCATTTCGCCTCACCCTTTCGAAAGCACTTTTTAAATCTACAAAGCACATGTATGCTGGTTTTCCATAGTCAATAGACTTTTCTACTATTTGCCTGATAATAAAAATTGCGTCTATTGTGCTGCGGTTCTTCCGGAAGCCTTGCTGTTCATCTGGCATATTCGCTTTTTCCTCGATTTTATCTTTTATGACTGCCGTCAACAATTTTAATGTGCTGTTCATCAGACTAATGCCTCTATAATTTTCAGGATTTTTCGAGTCTCCCTTTTTGAGTATCGGTAGCAGGAGGCTTTCCTTCCATTCCGCTGGTACTACTCCGATATTTATTATATCGACAAATAATTTTAGGAGCCATTTGAGTAGTGTTCTTCCTCCATATTTTAGCAGTTCATTATTTATCTTATCAGGACCAGGTGCTTTTCTATTTTTTAATTTTTTTATTCGTTATTGCAGCTCTTCTTCTGATATTAGTACTCTATCGTGGGCCTCATTAATGTTTATTTCTCTGTTCTCTTCTTCACCTTCTCCATATAATTTCGCGAAATGCTCAGTCCATTGTGTCTCCGTAATGTTATCTATCCGTATAAATTCATTTATTTCTGTTTTTTGTCTCCTTATTATCTTCCACACCTTCTTCTGGGATCCATAGAGGTCGTATTCCATATCTTTGGTAAATTTCTCCCAGTGTTCCTTTTTGATGTTATCTATTTCTTGGTTTACTCTATTCCTGATTGTCACGTAGTCGTCTCGTGCCTCCGGTGTCTTCACTCTTTTGTATGTTAGGAAAGCTTGTTTCTTTTGATTTGCTAGTGCCTTCACCCTTTCGTCGTAACATGGAGTTTTGTATTCACGTTTATTTCTGTTGACTTTTCTTTTACCTAAAGCTTCTTCTGCTGCTTGTAGGATAATTTTTCTAATAATTTTCCAGGTTTCTTCTATATCCTTTTTAGTCTCTAGGTTATGGCTGTTTAGCTTTCCTGTTAGTCTGTTTCTATACAAGTTTCTTTCTGATCTTCCAATTCTAATTTCTGCAGAAGAATGTGTATCTCTTCAATTGATCAATTTTCATATCCATAGCTTTTTTTAATAATCACACAAGTTTTTTCATTCATCTCTTCTAAATTCTATGGTTACGAATACATTAATAGGTTTATTTACTTTATTCTCCCCTGCCTGGTCTTAGAATCCGATTACCACGATCAGTAATGTTTTTCTTATCGTAATCTCCATCCATCCATCCATCCATCCAATGGCACTACAGCCCAAATCGAGCCTTGGCCTCCTTCAACAAGCTTCTCAAATCATTTCGATTTACCGCTGTTCTTTTCCACGAACGCGTTCCCAGGAAGTTCCTGGCATCCTCATCGACTTCGTCTTCCCATCTCTTTTTAGGTCTTCCAACAGGTCTTTTTCCCTGCATTCTTGCATTTAGCAATTTTCTGGGGATTCTATTCTCATGCATACGGACCACGTGCCCTGCCCACCGTAATCTCTGCAGGTTAGCGTATTGTGCTAGAGTTGGTTCGCTATATTGCTCGTATATTTCTCTATTATACCTAATTCGCCAGTTATTATTTTCACTTATTGGGCCCAGTATCCTAAGGATAATATTTTTCTTTCAAACACATCTAATGCATTTGCAGATTTCTGTGTCATCACCCATGTTTCACAGCCATAACTTACTATGGGCCTGATTATTGTTTTATAGACCCGGAGTTTTGTTTTCCGGTGTACGTCTCGCGATTTGAATATGTGGCCCATCGCGAAATAGGCTTTATTTGCCAGCACAAGCCTTCTATTTATTTCGGGTTATTCTTCACTACTTGCGACCAGATCAATCCCTAGGTACGTGAATCTATTCACATGTTCTCTATCATTAATAAAGTGTTGTTGCGCTGGTCTATTTGATCTGGTTTGTATGAGTAGTTTTGTTTTATTTGTATTTATTGCTAGCCTTACTGCTTCTGCACTCTGTTTCAACTCAACGTAGGTTTCTTCCGCTGCATTCATTGTTCTGCTCATTATGTTTATATCAGCTGCTAATTGGGTACATTTGTTTGTAAGGGTGTTATTTCCGCTCACCGTCAACCGTCTAATTACATATTCAAGAACAAGATTAAAAAGCGTTGGAGCCAGTCCTTGCGTTATCGTAAACGCATCAGTGATCTGTCCTTGAATACATACCTGTGCTTCTGTTTCTGTCATTCTCATTTGCACTAGTCGTATTAATTTTGATGGTATGCCAAATTCTTCCAATATATTAGGTAGAATTGTTCTATCTACTGAATCATAGGCTTGTTTAAATTCTACAAAGAGATTGTAAACGTCCATGTCATATTCCCATGCTTTGGCTAGTATTCGTTTAACTGTAAATAGTTGGTCAATGGTAGATCTATTTTGCCTAAACCCTGCTTGATATTCCCCGATGATTTTTTCCGTGAGAGAAGTCTTCGATTAAGGATGTTTGTGACTATTTTGTATCCAGAACAAAGTAAAGAGATGCCTCTATAATTTTGACACAACAGTTTGTCTCGTTTTTTACGCTGGTACATCTGTTGTGTCAAATTCCTTCCTCCTTGCTTAAGTAGTTCTGCCGGTATTTTATCTATTCCCGGTGCTTTATGGTTTTTTTGTATGTGGATTGCCGTTTGGACACCCTCTAGCGTTGGGGGTCTAGTTAATTCATTTTCTTCTGCATCTTCCCCCAGCTCTTGTTGTTGTACCTCCTGCCGTGCCTGCTGCGGCCTCTATCGTTGTAATGGTGGTTGTGCCCCTTTGTTTAATACGTCCTTAAAATATGTTATCCAGGTTATCTTAATTTCGTCCATATCGCTAATGATTTCCCCTTTCTTATTCTCACCCTAGTCTTCGGTTTATCGTAATCTACTGCTATGATAACTGTTCAAGGAAATTCTTATGGGGTTATTTGCTATTACTTTTCCCACATCAGTACCATAACCATTCAAGCTGCTTTAGTCATGCTTGTGAAAGTCCAGTTTCAAGACGATCCAGGATTATTTGAGCTCCTTGAGCTGGTACTGATAATCGCTAATTCTATCTTGTTTATCAAAAGTCAAAACACGATAGAATAACCAATGCAAAAAGCAATAAGAAACCTAAAATGAATAAGAATATAATGCAATGGTTAAGAGAAGGAGGATCCACCAAAACGTGGCAATGACTATCTTTCAAGATATTGCCAAAATACCAACAAAGACTGATATCCGAAAGCCTGCGAAGAACTAATAAGAGGTGAAGTAATACTCAAAAACTCTCACGAGAAACTATAGCTTAAATAAAATAAATATGTATTAAAAGCACAACCATAAAAATTTTAATGATTGATTCATATCTCATGGATGGAAAAGGTCATTTTGATTTTTAATTCGGGATAAAAGTCGAATGACTTAATGATCTCATTAACTACCGAATATCATTCATGATCAAACTAATCCAGTTATTTCTACTAAATAACTGAAGCTTTAATAGAAAAAAGCTTTAACTGTAAAGAATGAATCCCTTAACAGAAATACCTTTAATGCATAATAGACTTGTTTAATACCGTATTTTGTAAAGAGTATAAATGTGACTTTCAAAGGGTTTTGCACGATTCGTAATTTATTTAAAAAAAGCTTTTATAGCAATACACATATAAAGCCGTAGCTGTATTCTGATTTAGATATTGTCGCAAAAAGTATTGGATGGAAAACTATATCTGGCATTGATATGTATACATATTTTCCGAGCCTTCATAAATTGACTCGACATAAATAGTGGAATATTATCAAGTACAAAATATTTATGAGTTCGTTTATCACCAGCATATTTTTTTATTAAACATCTAAGCTGTGTTTATACTATCTGGTCACAGTTGACTAATTATCAATTCTTCTTTGACGTAAATTACTAAATCATACATAAATTCAAAGAGCTTAACCCTATGGCCTCCTTTTATTACTTCTAACAAGTGCTAATACACAACCCAGCGGGTTTTTCTTATTTGAGTCTTCTTTCGAACCTATTATTATCGAGAAACTAGATCATTTCGATGTTTACATGACTATGGCTCCGTTGTTCGTGACTACCTGCCAATTTCTTTATAACTTTATCTACACCATCCAACTCAAGGTCCATGTAGAGGTCGACATTTCTGATATATCAAGGAGCATCAACGATGTTCCTTAACACTTTAATATGGAATATCTGGATGATGTGAATATTACTCAAGTTTGTACAGTACTAGATTTGGCAACCATACGTCCATACTGGTCTCAGTATTTGTTTGTATAGCAATTACTGTTTGTTATATATGGAAAATGCAGTTTCTTCCCATCGACCAATACATTTTTTCTCGTAACAAATATCTAGTTCTTTCATTTTCTTTTTATTCTGGACTTTCCAGCGGAGTCTTGCATCAAGTGTGATATCGAAGTATTTTGCGGAAAATGCATATGGTATTTGGGCATAATCTCTTTTAATTGGAATGTTTTGGATTTTTTTATTATAAAAATTAACGTGAATTGATTTAGATTCATAAAGTTTGATTTTCCATTTCTTAGTTCCATTATTGATTTTATTTATTGACAACTGTCATTTTCCTGCTGCTTCTTCACTGGTATTACCCACTGCTAGGATAGTAGTATTATCTACAAATGTATCTATGGTATCACTTTCTAGTTCAGGTATATCTTACAAGAATAAAAAACCGCTAAACACCGTAAAAGAGAGTGGCGCATACAATATTCCAGCTGCAAAAAGTCTGATATGAAAATAACGTGGCGCGAAAATGTATTTTAATTTTGATGCAAAACAAAATTCTAGTTTTTTTTATTTAACAATTTTTTTATAATATTTGCTCAATTTGAAGTAAAACGCGCCACAAAAGAGCAACTTTGATACAGTTTGAATTTTGAAACCCTTTTGTGACGCGTTTACTTCAAATTTAGCAAATATTATGGAAAAATCTTTTAAAATAAAACTGGAATTTTGTTTTGCATCAAAATGAAAATACATTTTTGCGCCACGTAATATTCATATCAGATCTTTTGTAGCTGGAATATTGTATGCGCCACTCATTTTTACGGCGTTTAGCGGTTTTTTATTCTTGTATCAGGAGTTTTTCAAAGTTATTTATAAATAACTTTGAAAGTTATTTATTTATAAAATTGAATGCAATGTTTCTCGATTACACGTTAAGCTTTATAAATGGTCGCCTTTGTCGTATTATCTCCCAAATGATCTAGTGTCCATCGAATGTACACTAGATTTTTTTCTATTCAAAATGGGTTGAAAAAAATATTGGGATGGTCGGTCGGTAAATATACTCTGATTGCCCGTTGCCAGATCAAATTTAGCGTCGTAACGACTACAACTACACAAACCATTTCGGGAATAATCGTTAATTGGATTATACTTTTGTAGTACTTTTACTTGTACTTAATAACTTCTAAACGGCTTAACCGATTTTGATCACTATACATGAGTTTGAAACGAATTGACAAGTAGTATCGGATGCATCTAAGGTCAAGTATGATAACTAAAGCTATTACAGGAATTATTGAGCTTGAAAAACCGTTTTTTCCCATAGGAAATAGGATCCCATAGGATCATATTTATGAAGCCTATAACTAAAAATTCGAATTTTTCCGGATATGACGTATACACCGTTAGATTCGTCTAGAGCCCTTTTACACGCTCAGTTATTAGCGCAATTCGTAGGTTGAAATTTTCAGTAATTGTCGAAAAACCAAAATTTTCAAAGTTTGTTCTTCAGTTTTTCGGCTATACTGAGCCGTGTGTATGCCTGATCCTGACGACTTGAACACCATTTGAAAGCATAACTCAACACTATTGATTTGGTGTATTTCCGGTTCTCCTGTCTCTTCCTGAACTGAAGATATATGCCCCCCAAAAATATGCCATCTTGTACTTACCAATTCCTATAGCAGGCTTATGGTTGGTCAAAATTTAAAAACTACACCGGTTCTGAATCGGCCCTGACCCCCTCTTCAAACATAGAAAAAAAATTCAGATCGGTTTAACTTTTACACATACATACTGTTAAGATATGTAAAATTTGAATTAATATGGTTTCGATCTTAATATTTTAGAAAAGTTAAAACATATAATAAAAATATACCAAAATTCATTTCGAAGAAATGAAAGTCAATTATCTTTGGATGGCCGTAGGTAAACAAAATTTAAATAGGGATTAAGTATTTTCTTTGTACAGTTAGTATGATAAGGAAGTGGTTATGTGTTTGGACAATGAGACCGGGTTAGGGAACAATGGTATTTAGAAATTTAAATGAATGTAATCTCCTTAAAAACCGATTGGCATGTAATTAGTTTTAGGAAATTTCTAATGGTAGGAAAAGTTGGTGTTGAATCTGACATTGACAATTTTGAATTTAATTCGTTGGAATCGTTGTCAGTGGACTTTCATAATTTTTTACATAATTTAATTTTACGGTAGAATAATTTTTTCAACGTTACTGTTTAGTGCTGGCCTTTAAACGAATGTGATTCTAGACGATAGTTGTTAAATGATCGTCAAGTCGAATAGTGGTGATCTCTGAGAGTCTCCTGAAGTAGTAAGGCAGATAAATGAATAGCTGTGAGTTTGTTGAAATAAGTGTCCTGACGGAGGCTCATCACGTAAAGCATTGTAAGTTATATTGTTCTACTTATATTCCAAGAGTCACTGTTGCATGCCGGAACGAGAAATAGATTCAGTTTATTGAGAGGAGAAAAGGCTAGCATTGTTTTTTGAAAGATACGTGCATCTGTAGGGGGTCATTGATGACAATAGGCTTGCAATAGTTTGTTGCGAGATTGCTGACTACATAGGGGGCTGCTAAGAGTAAATTGTAGGCGACCAGAGACAAGAATTTGGACAACTCATCATCCGAGAGACAGTTTTATTTTTTTTTGTAGAATTATTCATAACGCAAATTTCAATAAGTACTTTAGATAGTGGTAGGAGTATTTCAATAATCAGAATAGGAGATATTATTTTTAGAGGATATTTTGAGGGTGAATTTATTTCAATAGATGTTTTTGTACCATATATGTGTTTTATTCCGTTAGTCTTTGACCTTATTTATCATATGTAAAGCAAAGGAGATATTGAAGCACGAGAATATAAAACCCTGAGATTAGAGCACTAAATAGTGTAATTAAATCATAAGTGCATCATTAAAATTAAATTTAATTAATTAATTAATTATCTAATCAATTGCTTTGAGCACACCGATCTTTGAATATCACATTAACTGGAGCCCAGAACGTGGTGGCTTAAAAAATATCGCAGCTTTGCATTTGATGGTAGGGAAAGAGATAAGGAATAACTACAGGTGATCCAGAGATAATTTGACAATTTTTCCAGGTGTAAAAATATTTTTGATTTATGGATTGATCGTAGGTAGTTGATATTTACTGCTATTGAATTATTTAATATTTTTACCAATCGTACATTTGATATTTATTTTGAAATTTACTGATTGCATATTTGATATTTGTGGCGAAAATTTATTAAATTTGGGGAGAAATATTTGTCGTGTTCTGCAACTTATAGAGTGTTGTAAAATTTCACATTTGGCGGGGACAAAGAAAACAGTAACAAAAAGAAACAACATGTCGACCACAAGGAGGCAAAGCAAAATGCAAGAAAGCAGAGAGAATAACAGAGAAGAGGAAAAAATTGTTGAAGAAGGATTGGGTAATGAAGGAGATACAACGATTATGGAGAGAAAAGAACAGGAATTAACAGGAATAGAGAAACTATTGCAACTGATGCAACTCCAATCACAACAAATGGATAGAAATCAACAGGAAACAAAAAGGACAATGCAAGAAAATCAACAGGAATCAAAACGAGCCATGGAAAAAACACAACAAAAAATAGAGAAAAATCAACAGGAAGCAAAACGAGCCATGGAAATAACACAACAAAAAATGGAAGAAACACAAAAAGAAATATCACAGAGAATAGAACAGAAATTGGAAGAGAATGATGGCAAATTGGAAAAGCGTTTGGAAAAATATGAAAATGAAGTGAAAGCCTGTTTAGAAAAAGTTAGAGAAGAAACAGAAAGGAAACTGAAGATGCAACGAGAAGAAATAGAAACTAAAATGAAGGATATTAAGACTGTGCAGAAGATGGAATTAGAACAGTTAGAAAGCAAATTTGAAAATGCAATACAAGAAGACAGGCGAGAAATAGAAGAAAAATTTAAGCAAAACGAAAAACAAATTGCGGAACTCAAGAATCAACAGAATTGTGGAGAAAGAAGGGAAATGATTATCCTTGGTACAAGCGACGCGAAAATACAATTTGGAGGGGATATTAGAAAAACACACCCAGTACCATTTGTTAAAAATTTGAAAACCAAATTGCAACATATTAGATATTTTGACGACTGCAAAGAAACAATTAGAAACCATCTGAAAGAAGGAGCAGCGTTATGGTATGAAAGTAAAGAAGATGAGTTTGAAAATTGGACAGATTTCGAAAATAAATTTCTCAACTATTTCTGGGGAAAAGTTAAACAGAGGGAAATCAACCAAGAGCTACAGAATGGAAGATATCACGAGAAAATGGGAATATCGGAAGAAAGATATGCTTTGCAGATACATAACAATTCCAAATATCTAGACTACAAATACTCTACCGAACAACTGGTAGAAATGATAAGCAGACATTTCGAAGAAACGCTGGAGGACCACGTGATTTTGAGAAACTATCAAGATATTGATAGTTTGTGCCAATTCCTTCAAGTAAGGGAAGCAAAAAGAAGAGAAATGCGAAACAGAAGACAACATGAGCAATATAATGGACCGGCAAGAAGGTATCAATCAAATTATGACCAGAGAAACCGACATGCCCAATCAACAAACGAAGATAGGCCGAGAGAATACCAAAATTACAATAGACAACAAAATTATGATAACAGGAATCACGCAAATAATAGAACATATGAAAATCACAACAGAAACAGAGATGCACAAAATCCTCCGACTAGGAATACGAACGAACAAAGGGACGGTAGAAACAATCAGAATTTCCAACGACAAAATAGAAGGGAGATGAATCATGTAATAAAGCATCCACTGAACAAACATAAACAACTCTCCGGTATATTTTGTCATCCGAGAGAGTTTATACAGTTGGCGGGAAATGAAAGACAAAGTTCTAATTCAAATTTAATATTCTTAGATGCATTTATAAAACATAAAGCGATTAAAATTTTGATTGATTCTGGATCGGAGATATCGTTAATCAATAAGAAACTAGTAAAAGAATTAAATTTGGACAGATTTGTGTATAAAATTCCTAGGTTTGCTTTAGTGGGTGCAAACAACAAAAAATTGACGACAGTAAATGAAGGTTTGGGAGTGCGGATCAGAGTGGGAGACAAATACTATATTATGCAATGTGTGGTGATCGAAGATTTAAACCATGATATGATAGCGGGAATTGATGAATTGAGTGAAAAACATATCACCATAAATTTTTCGGAGAATAAACTGGAAATCAGAGCAGAACCAGACAACATAGAAGAAGAAATGGAAATAGATAGGAAAATAATTGTTGAAAAGATAAATGAACAGGAAAAACATAAAGAAATCAATATGACTGTAGAGGAAAAACCGAAAGTACAAGAAAAAAATCAACCAGAAAAAAAAAAAGAAGGAAGAAAAAGAAGAAGAGTTCAAAAAGAAAGAAGGAAAACAAGGTGGATACAAGAGAAAGACAGGAAATCGAAGGTACGGAAAAATTGTCGGCAATCGACGATAAAACAGAAAGGAAGCAGGAAGAAAAGGAAGTTCTCATAAGAGAAATGAAAGCAGTAGAAACATGGTGCTCGGGATACCAAATGGAAATTGAAGATAAAAAAAAACAGAAGAAGAAATAAAGGATGAGGACAGAGAAGAAATGGCAATAATGAAATGAGGATGAAAGAAAATTAAAATGTGGAGAAAACATGGAAAAGGAAGTAGAGAAGATTCTAGAAAATTATGGAGATTTGATTAATGAAGAAAGCCGAGTGGCTAAAAATTATGAACATTCTTTTAAAGTTAAAAACTTAGAAAATTTTAAATCCAAGACATATCCAATCCCGTATAAATACAGGCAAATCGTCGGACAGGAAATTGAAAAAATGATCGAAGACAAGGTGATAGAAAGATGTGACTCTCCATATATCAACCCGATAGTATGCGTTAAAAAATCGAGTGGTGATTTGCGATTATGTTTAGATGCAAGAAACATTAATTCACACACAATCGCGCAATACGAAGCGCCTTTGAACATCGAAGCCATATTTGGACGAATCACAGGGTCACACATTTTTTCCAAAATCGATTTGAAACATAGTTTTTGGTTAATACCTTTGGCAGAGAAATGTCGAAATTATACCGCTTTTTCGATCGACGGAGTGGTATACCGATTTAGGGTGGTACCATTTGGCCTACAGAGTGCATGCGCTGCTTTGGTTCGCGCATTGAACACAATCTTAAATAGGCACGGAGAATTTGTTGTACATTACATAGATGATTTATTAATTTTCTCACCAGATATAACAAGCCATCTACGACATATTCACACTGTGCTAGAAGAACTGGATCAAGCGGGATTGAAATTAAATATTAAAAAGTGTCAGTTTTTCCAAAAGGAAATACTGTATTTAGGATTCAAATTAGACACAAAAGGGATTAGTCTTGCAGAAGATAGAATCGAAATTATAAATAACTACGCTAGGCCAACCAATTTAAAAACATTGCGGGGATTTTTGGGAATGGTAAACTATTTCAAAAAACTAATACCAGACATCAGCACAAAAGAAATACCGTTGATAGCATTACTTAAGAAAAATGTTAGGTGGAAATGGGGAACGGAACAAGAAATGGCTTTCAAAAATTTAAAAGGAGCTTTCTCCACAGCTGTAAGAGTACACCACCCAAGATATGATCAACCTTTTATTCTCCGGACCGATGCTTCCATAACAAAATTCGCAGGGGTGTTATCACAGATCCAAGACGATGTAGAGGTGCCAATCTGTTTTGTCTCCCGTGTAACCAAAACATATGAGAGAAAGTACAGCGTTACTGAATTAGAGTTCGCCAGTGTGTTATTTTGTGTAAATAAATTACGGTTTTACCTACTAGGGGCAAAATTCACCATTGAAACAGACCATGCAGCTTTGATACATATAATGAAAAATAGGCTGGTAAATAATAGAATTCATAGGGGCATTCTTTTACTTCAAGAGTATGATTTTGAATTTAAATATATCAAAGGAACTGACAATATCTTGGCTGATGCGTTGACGAGAGATGAACAATTCCGCAAAGAGGACCACAAAACTCTCCACGTTGGCATGAACATAATGAGAGAAGAAGCAGGCTTATTTTCTTTGGCTCAGATCAGGGAAAATCAGGAACAACTGGATGAAAGAGAAAATCAAAGTGTCGAACAAGAGGATAACTTATATTTTAAGAGGGTCGATGGTAGAGAACTATATGTAATCAAGGAACAGATGGCAGAAGAAGTTTTAGCAAAATTACACTGTGACAACGGACACATTGGAAGCAGGAAGGTGTGGCTTATGTTCAGGGAGAACTACATTTGTCGAAAGGACTATACAATAGCCAAAGAGATGACTCGAAATTGCGAGACATGCCAAAAGTGTAAAAGTAAGAATTTCAAAAACGAAAACATCACAAAAAACGTCATAGCTCGGAAGAAACTGGATATTGTCGCCATTGATATGTTGAGCGATTTAATAACAACAACACAGAGGAATAAACACATATTAGTTATGGTGGATGTTTTTTCAAAGTATTTAAAACTGTACCCATGTAGAACCACGAAAGGAGCTGAAATACTTCGGAAGATAGACGATTTTATCGAAACAGTGGGAAGACCAGACAATATTTTGTTGGACAATGCAACATACTTTAGGAACGACCGTTTTAAAGGGGAATTAAGAGAGAGAGGCATAAATACAAAATTTGTAAGCATCCGACATCCACAGAGCAACCCATCAGAGCGTTTTATACAAGAAGTCACAAAATTTCTAAGAATTGCTGCGGAAGAACATCATCGACATTGGGACAGAAAAGTGTTTGAAATAGAGACGTATTTGAACTGTGCACCAAATACGGTTACCAAGGAGACGCCTTTATATGTAATGAAAGGAACAATGCCTACGAGACCGTGGGAAGACACCGCCCCCAGACAATACGAAGAAGTGATCGAGGTGGTTCAACGAAGATTGAGACGAAGTGGAGAGAAATATCTCCAAAGGCAAGAGAGGACCCGAAGAAGAAGGCCGGTTACATTCCAGAAAGGGGATAAAGTTTTAGTGAGGGCACTAAGGGTGTCCAATTTACAAAATGGTATTTGTGCTAAATTGATGCCGGTATTTGAAGGTCCATATAGGGTCAATACGGAAAATGGGGTAAATAGTTATGAATTAGCGCATATAGAGACAGGCAAGATACGGGGTATTTTTAACATTCACGACATTTATAAGTATCATGAGTAGAGTTTGGTAACATAATGGAATAATTTGATCCTAAAAAAAACTTGTGTCATTTAAATAAATAACAGAGTTTTTCGGCAAATCAAATGGCGGGGAGTTGTTAAGATATGTAAAATTTGAATTAATATGGTTTCGATCTTAATATTTTAGAAAAGTTAAAACATATAATAAAAATATACCAAAATTCATTTCGAAGAAATGAAAGTCAATTATCTTTGGATGGCCGTAGGTAAACAAAATTTAAATAGGGATTAAGTATTTTCTTTGTACAGTTAGTATGATAAGGAAGTGGTTATGTGTTTGGACAATGAGACCGGGTTAGGGAACAATGGTATTTAGAAATTTAAATGAATGTAATCTCCTTAAAAACCGATTGGCATGTAATTAGTTTTAGGAAATTTCTAATGGTAGGAAAAGTTGGTGTTGAATCTGACATTGACAATTTTGGATTGCATTGTAATGTTGCATTGTTATAAAGCATTGTAAGTTATATTGTTCTACTTATATTCCAAGAGTCACCGTTGCATGCCGGAACGAGAAATAGATTCAGTTTATTGAGAGGAGAAAAGGCTAGCATTGTTTTTTGAAAGATACGTGCATCTGTAGGGGGTCATTGATGACAATAGGCTTGCAATAGTTTGTTGCGAGATTGCTGACTACATAGGGGGCTGCTAAGAGTAAATTGTAGGTGACCAGAGACAAGAATTTGGACAACTCATCATCCGAGAGACAGTTTTATTTTTTTTTGTAGAATTATTCATAACGCAAATTTCAATAAGTACTTTAGATAGTGGTAGGAGTATTTCAATAATCAGAATAGGAGATATTATTTTTAGAGGATATTTTGAGGGTGAATTTATTTCAATAGGTGTTTTTGTACCATATATGTGTTTTATTCCGTTAGTCTTTGACCTTATTTATCATATGTAAAGCAAAGGAGATATTGAAGCACGAGAATATAAAACCCTGAGATTAGAGCATTAAATAGTGTGATTAAATCATAAGTGCATCATTAAAATTAAATTTAATTAATTAATTAATTATCTAATCAATTGCTTTGAGCACACCGATCTTTGAATATCACATTAATACATAATATCCACAAACATTTTCCCATTTTTAAATAGAAATTAAGTCATATTTCTGAGCTCGGTAACTTTTGAATGGTATAACCAATTAGACATGCTTTGGAAAGGTAATGATCATTTCTATTATAGACTGGGAGATATTATACAGAAGTTCAGCCACGATTTTCTAAGTCCTGCCTTTTGCAATACTGGAAGGGTAGACGATGTAATTACAATCTGTGGAAACATCCACAAATTTCCTGTGACATTTTCCTGTAAAAATTAGATTTTCCCAAAAAATAAAAATAGGGTTTTGCGATGAAGTTCTAAGTCCTGCCATATCCGTAGATAGACAGGATACTATCGATTTTATGAAGAAAATTTTTTGGGCAGGACGGTCGCAAAAGTACTTAGGGAGTATACATATATACAAATATGTAATGAAAATAATGAAATTTTCATGATTTTATAAGTCCTGCCAACTTAATAAACTAAACATATTTATTTCAAAATTACCAAAAAAATATTGGCATGACGTCTCCTAATGTTTAAGTATACTTGTCCCTTGGAAAATTCTGCGGAAAATTCTCACCCTGATTCCGTGATTTTCTAAGTCCTGCCTTTAAAAAGTTATAATACTCAAATACAATCAATACCTTTTCGGTACTCGGCAGGAAGGTTAAACAGTTCTTGTAAGACGGCAGGAGTCCTAGATTTGTAAGAAAATTCGTGAAAAAGTCAACGATTTTCTAAGTCATGCCATTTTGCACATGTTTCAAGAATCTTAATATAAGTCTATATACAAAGAGGCAGGATGGTTTTATGGTTATTTTGTATACAGGGTGGGGCATTAGTGTGGGCTAGTCCAATTACTCGTTTGTCGTAAGATATACGAAAAAAGTTATTTAGGTAAAACATGTGCCACAGATAGGACTATAATTTAACAGTATTTTCTAATATACAGGGCTACCCGTTTTCACAGGGTGACAAAAATTTATGTTTTTTTAAATGGAATACCCTGTATATTTTTACATTTTTGGATTCAAGAATCTTAATATAAGTCTATATACAAAGAGGCAGGATGGTTTTATGGTTATTTTGTATACAGGGTGGGGCATTAGTGTGGGCTAGTCCAATTACTCGTTTGTCGTAAGATATACGAAAAAAGTTATTTAGGTAAAACATGTGCCACAGATAGGACTATAATTTAACAGTATTTTCTAATATACAGGGCTACCCGTTTTCACAGGGTGACAAAAATTTATGTTTTTTTAAATGGAATACCCTGTATATTTTTACATTTTTGGATTCTACTCGATGTTCTCTTTAATAAAATATAGTGTTTTGAAATATTATACGAGGTAGTTTAAAATATAATTACGTTTTTTTTTTTATTTTGTAGGAACATTCACACCCTATACATATTGTTAGTGATTTGATATCCAAACTTCTATTAATTTATTTTTAAACGATTTTTAATATAGTCTACTATTGTCAGTTATTAATAGTATACCAAAATGTTTAATTTTAGTATACGGGGTTGGTTGAAACTTGAAACTCGGAATGAGTATTTTTTGAGTTTTCTTAAATGGGACACCCTGTATTTTAGTATTATAATAAAATGATATTTTATGGTACCTTTTTATTTGCTAAGCATTTTCTATACCATATTTATATATTAATTTCGGCAGTAAATTGATACAGACAGATTACTCAGGTGGTTTTTGGGGTTTCTGAACAAGAATGTCACATTAGAACAGATCTTTACCTAGTGCCCGGGGTGACTGATATACACGCCGTATTCTTAAATTTCGAGGCTTTCAGACACTAAAGTGATGCAAGTAGATTTCTCGAAGAGTTTTGTGGTTGCTGAACATGAATACGCCATCAGAATCGACCTCCAAAAACTCTCTTAAATTCGAGATCAGTCACCCTTTGCACCAGGTGCTCCGAGGGTCGGTTGTAATGTCATATTCGTGTTCGGCCATCCCAAAAACCATCGAATATTGTGTTTTTTTTTTAATTTATTGCCGATATCCCACGAAACTCCAGATGGCGTGCCTTAGCAGCAACTCTGGGCACTAGGTGATTCAGAGGTCGGTTCTGCTTGCGTATTCGTAACTCCATAAACCTCAAAAATAACAAAATTTTGCCCTTCATACACCGATTTTGACAGGTTTATGCACTTTTGGATGCATGTTATGCACTAAAATGCAATTTCTACCCATTTTTATATTATACACCTTTTCCTGATGTTATCCTGAACACAATGCAAAAAGTTGCAAGTAGATAGATGCTGTATTTAAAAATCGTTATTTTGGTGTTGTTAGTGTTAGTAAATTTTGCTATCAAATATAGGAAACAATATCAGGATAATATCTACAATCCTACAATATTAGGAAAACGAGTTGAGTGCGGCAACTCAGCGCCTGTTACATGCGTGTGTATTTTGTGTTCGAACAAGTAAGAAGGCGGGATAAAATTGCTATGCAACAAAATAAATTAATAACAACAAATTGATTTTAAGGCAATTAATAATTGCAATAAAGGCAATTAATAAATTTAATAATTTTACGGCAATTTAACACAATTCAACTAATCTGAAAATGCTTCCTAAGGCAGATTAAAATAACATAAAACGTGAAAGATGAGACGTGAAACATGAAACTTGAAATAACAAACAAATAAATTGTGAAAAAACATTTGATTTCATGTGATATACTAATCGAAGAAACAAAAATAAAATTTGTATAGTCGACAATGGAAAGTTATGACGAGGTCGTTGCTGTCATGGCAAACCTTTATTACTTTCTAAGGGAGGCCGCAGATCAAAGAAACGTGAAGTAAAACATAAAACGTAAAACATGAAACAAAATGAATTGTGAAGGACGAAACTGTTTCATATTATATACTAATCAAAGAAACAAAATGAAAATTTGTATAGCCAACAATGGAAAGTAATGATGACGAGGTTGTTACTCTTGCGGCAACTTTTTATTACTGCCCAACATCATAATCATAGTACGTATTTGGTTGCAAACGAACTAAGTAATCATCTTCCCAAATTTAAATAATTTTATAGACTGAGTATTCAAACATCTACATTGTTTTATTGTGGGTCCTGGTTTAAAGAAAACTGATATTTTCTTATCATTACCTATTCGAGTACCTCTCCAGGTTATAATAATTGTACAACTCTTCATTCTACTTTACAACAGAAACCAATGCAATATTAAATTCTTGGTTGGAATTCATATTATGCACGTAATTAACTGTCCAAAACAATGAAACTGAAACCGAAAAATACAACACGATCTCTTTCCTGAAACAGATTTCACCAAGATAAAAATGTTTTATGTGCATGAATCACACTCGCTTCTTGTGTGTGCGGACTTCAATTTGTTTAACTGTGTTTTATTTCCATGAAACGTGTCATGTTTTATGTTTCTTTGGTGTGGGGCCTCTCGAAGATAAAAAAGTTTCAGGCACATGAATCACACTCGTTTTATTGGTGGGCGTACTTTTAAATAGACGGAGGCCTATGACCAGTACTAGAAATTCACAATTGATAAAATCGATTCGTCTCTGGAAGAGAAATAAACGTAGCAGTTTTCGTTTTTCTAAATAGAATTTTTCTAAATTCTTTTAAACTCAAAAAACCAAAAAGTGAAAAATTTTTCACATCGATTTTTCTAGAACACTGCATTGCGTATTCTTCTGAGTTAAAGCAAAAGTACCTTTTAGTACAAAACTATCCCAGAATTCAATAATCCAGTGTCAGAGATGCTTAAAAGTTAGACAGAAAAGTTATTCGATAATATATCCGTTTCCGTACCCAAACGGACCCCTATGACCGGTACTAAAAATTGACAATTGATAATTGACATTTGACAATTGACCTCTGGAAGATAAATAAGTGTACCAGTTTTCGTTTTTCCAAATAAAAGCGTTCTGCAGCTATTTTAAAGAAACTAATTACAAGACATCGATATGCTTCTTCTAGACGAAGCATATCGAAGTAGAGGTCGTCCGCCAACCAGATGGTCTGATGACATTTGTAAAGTTGTAAACGGTTTTAGATTAGTGTTTTTTAAGCATACTCGACATGGTATGACTCAAGAAAAATGTGGTGATATGACTATGTTTGTATAACACCCTGAAATAATTTTACAGACAGATAATTTAATTTTTTTATACGAAATAACTATACAACCATCCTGCCTCTTTGAAAATAGATTTATATTAACCTTCTTGAGATATGTGCGAAATGGCATGACTTAGAAAATCGTGTAATTTTCCACGAATTATCTTACAAATTTTTTAACTATATATAGTAAAAAAGGTGTAACTAAACATCCTGCCATTTTGCATAATGTATACTGAAATTATTTATTTTGTAACAAAATTTATTTTATGACTTAGAAAATCACGGAACCAGAGTGAAAATTTTATACAAAATTTTCCAAGAAACAAGTGCAGTTAAACATTAGGTGACGTCATGCCAATATTTTTTTTGGTCATTTTGAAATAAATATAATTAATTTATTAAGTTGGCAGGACTTAGAAAATCATGAAAATTTCATTATTTTCATTACATATTTGTATATATGTATACTCCCTAAGTACTTTTGCGACCGTCCTGCCCAAAAAATTTTCTTCATAAAATAGATAGTATCCTGTTATTCTATGGATATGGCAGGACTTAAAAATTCATCGCAACTCCCAATTTTTTTATTCATGGAAAATCTAATTTTCACAGAAAAATGTCACAGGAAACCCGTGGATTTTTTCACAAATTGTAAGTACCTTCTCTAACCTTCCAGTATTGCAAAGGGCAGGACTTAGAAAATCGTGGTTGAACTTCTGTTAATATCTCCCGGTTTATTAGAAGCCGCAAAGGTCGGACTTAAATTTTCGAAGTTTTTGGGAGTTTTGGGGACGAGAACGAAAAACAGACTCTAAATATGAAGGGCCGTAAAATCCACACCCTTGGACCAAAATGGATGGTTGACATATGAATGGGTGAGTCTTTTCCTGAAGTTTAAGTTGGGAGTTGGCCCAATTTTCATTTCAGCCAGATTTAGAAAATCGAAAATTTCGTGTATATAATTATAATGTCGCGTGTAGGGGGGTCTGCAGTACAACAGGTAGTGGAGCGGATATGATACTCTTCCTTGAAGGACTCCTGCTTTAATCTCTTTTATATCTATGTACGTGTCTTCCTTATTCTGAAATATCTGTGGAGACTGCAAAATTTCTCAATATTGTTTAGGCATGCGAATTTTGAGTTCGTATATCAAACTTTCATGCTATAATTTGCCGAAAGCCTAAACAACGTCCAAAAATATTGTAGAACAGAATATCTTTTCTTTTATATATTTTCAATTATAATGGTAATTCTGTTTACCTGATCAGTCAAAGTTTAATGAGTCACTCGCTCAAAATGTTTATGAAAATATTGCATTCTTGCTTCTTGCATATACAATCTTTGTGAGGGGATAACTGGTGACGAACAGTTTGGTTTCCGAAACGGCATGAGTACTCGGGAAGCTATTTTTTGCATACGAATACTCTTACAAAAAAGCATTGAGTTTAGGAAAAATATTTACGTATGCTTTATAGATTTCGAAAAATCTTTTAATAGAGTACCACATACATTACTATTTCAATGCTTGGACTTAGTTGGTCTGGAAAGGTACGATATTAGATTGCTCAAAAATCTTTACTACAATCAGACCGCTTGTATTAAGTTGAACCAAGAAGTTTCAGCTAAAGTTTCTATTAAGCGGGGTAGCAGACAGGGATGTGTTATGTTACCGACATTGTTCAATGCCTACACCGAACCAATTTTTAATGAAGCCTTAAATAATCGTCGCGAAGGTGTTAAAATCGGTGGTGAAATCATTAATAACATCAGATACACAGCAATATCGCTGGAGATATTGTTTTTTTTGCTGACAGCATCGGTGATGCAGTATTAGTGTAGGAAATAGAGGTTGAATCTCGCAAAATGAACACAAGTCGGGTTTAATTTTTTTTTCTGGTATATCAAGATGTGCTTATTATAAGACTAACTTTTTCTTAAAAAATTTCGCTCCGGAATCTCTCTCTTCATCCCTTTAAAGAGGGTAATTTGTGGTTTTTGCGAAACGTAGCCCTCCCTGTACGTATTGCAAAAAATTTGCTGAATAGTAAAATGAGGAGAACTATATTTCCTAGTTTTTATTTCCCGACAGCACATGTCTATCACCCACTGTTTAGCGGGGGTGGCGTCCCAAAATTGACAAATTAAAAAAAAAAGATGTTTTTAAGAAAAAATATTTGTCCCTAACTGTAATGAAAATTAAGAAGAAAACCTGAGGCAATTAATTACAAATAAGTGACTGATTTTTTGGTACAGGTTTTATTCAAGGGCAATCGCAAATTTTTTAATTACAGGGTGTTACATTTTAAAAAATCTCCTTTTATACCATCTGAACTAGGGATGGGAAAACCTACCGGTTTAAACCTAAAACCGGTTTTTTTACTTCGCAATAACCGGTTTTACCGGTTATTTTTTGTCCCGGTTATAACCGGTTTTTTCTTTATAAAGAAAAAACCGGTTATTAGGTTTTTACGGTGATTAGGATTAGGTTAGGTATTATTTGGGATCCCAATCATAATTATTATTCTCAAGTAACTATTCCAAACAAAACCATAATTCAAATTTTATTTTATTTTATAAATACAGAAGCGAACTGAAAGTGCAATCTCACATCAGCCAGCAGAATCAGTTATTAAGTTTTATTTAATATTTCCTTGAAAGGGTATTTGTAATCATAATATTTACATAAGAAGTGTCTGTTTGAATTAGACGCAAGCCAAACAACATCTATTTTTCACACTAAACTCTTAACTCTTGACATTGAAAGTCGGTGAATGATTTTATCTGATTACCAAAAATAATGCTCTGCCTATAGGGCCTTTCATCGATTGTCATTTGTTTCGAGCTTCTGTCATGTGTCACATAATATTAATATATCTACGTCATACGTCTTTAGTTTGTGTCATTGGCAATACCAATAACGTATGACGTAGATATATTAATATTAGGCGACACATGACAGAAGCTCGAAACAAATGACTGTGAATGAAAATCCCTGCATATCGTATTACTGATTACGAATACGGATCTCCAAGAATTTCCCTACGTTTTCAAAACGATACACCCATACAGGAAGTATTAAATGAGTTAAAATGTACCTATTCTAGAAATATATACAAACGTGTTAAAAGTAATACATGATAATTTTTTTTAGATGGTAGCAAAAATAAAAGATATATTGCATTATCCAATTTATTTTTAAGTAAAATATTTATGTTGATATTATTTTTTTTAAATCCCATTTCAAAGACTCTGGGAAATTTTTTATAAGTTGAAATGGTTGGGGAATTTTTTGATTTTGGGAGGAGAGGAAAATTGTAATTGTAAATGTAACTTTGTAACCTAATGGATTAAAAAAACCAAAAACCGGTTTTTCCAAAAACCGGTCTTTATTGGCCGGTTATAACCGCCAGGTTAAACCGTAAGCAAAAAAACCGGTATAACCGAAAACCGGTTTTTTGTCAAAAACCGCCATTCCTAATCTGAACCGCCTATGCTAGAGTGAAAAAACTTTCAGCGATTATCCATGTACTAGTGTTATTTACAAATTTGTATAATGCAACCCATATTTTTCAGGAAACCACCCCAAAAAAAGGAAAATTAATAAAGAAAATAATCAGAAATTGATTTTGGCGACCACTGTGGCTTTAGGGTGCAAAGAAAATAAAATATGCATAGGTCATAATGTGTAGCAGACAGAGTGTTCTTTTATTTTCCATTGATACGTTATCCATAAAATGAATAGGTGACGAAAAAAAAAAAACAAAAACTGGAGCCCGCCAAAGCATTTCTGAGGTTTACGGCGCCACTGTGCCGTAACGGTTGCTTATACGAAAAAAATGCATAGGACCTAATTTGTAGAGAAAAAGTGGTCTTTAATTCTGTATAAGGTTTGTTTAAAAAATGCATAGGTAATGAGAAAATCGTCAAAACATGCTCTCCAAGGGATAGGGGTAGTTTCTGCAATTTATTTCCAAGGATAGTGGTAGTTTTCGCAGGGATGTTGCAATAATCATATATATTTATGAAAAACCATATTGATGAAGCGTATATCCATATGGGTCAAAAAGCAAAAAAAAAATTTTTTTCAACCCTCCTTTATTTTTTTTTTCGCTACATTGGTTGCATTAAGAAATCGCTTTTTGTGTCCGCGCATGGGTAATAATAACGTGCACAAAATGATATATGAAGCATTCTAATAAAGGGCATGGTTTGTGAAGGATTGTTAGAAAATCACTTTCTTTGTTAATTGTCCTTTTTTTTTGCGTGGTTCCGGAAACAATTGGGGGTGCATTATAGAAATTTGTAAATAACATCAGTACGTGGATAATCGCTGAAAGTTTTTCTATTCTGGCATAGGCGGTTCAGAGGGTATAAAAGGGGTTTTTTAAAATGTAACAACCTGTAATTAAAAAATGGGCAACGGCCCTTAAATGAAACCTATACCAAAAAATAAGCCACTTATTTGTGATTAATCTCCCTAGGGTTTTTTTCTTAATTTTCATTACAGTTAGGAAAAAATAATTAAAAAAAAAATTATTTTTAACAATTTGTCAACTTTGGGTAAGCACCCCCGCTAAACGGTGGGTGAGAGACATATGCTCTCGGGAAATAAATAGTAGGAATCATTATTTACAATCTCTTCATTTTACTATTAAATAAATTTTTTGCAAAACGTACAGGAAGGGCTACGTTTCGCAAAAACCACAAATTACCCCATTTAAAGGGATGAAAAGGGGGGTTCCGGGGCGAAATGTTTTAAGAAAAAGTTAATCTCATAATAAGCACCCCTTGATATACCAGAAAAAAATAAAACCGGACTTGTGTCCATTTTGCGAGGTTCAACCTGTATTTCCTACACTATATCGCCATTGGAGAAACTATAGCTAGCCGCTATACAAGCTGGATTAAAAATCAACCACACAACAACACAAATCTTGTATTAACCGAAAATATTTTAGTAATTGGCATGCATATTGAAGAAGTATATAAGTACTTAGAGTACGAGATACGCATATGAAAAGATAATAAAACGTATGGTGAGCTATGTTCTTAAGTCAGAACTGCCTATATGTCTCAAACGAAAAGTCTTTGATCAGTGCGTGATGTCAGTTCTTACTTATGGAGCAGAAACTTTAACAGTAACCAAGAAGAAATAAAATTTGTGCTACACAAAGAGCAATTGAACGCTCGATGTTACGCATTTTTCGTAGGGATTGGATTACGAACATCCAAATAAGAGAACTGGAGTGACAGATGTCATAGGAAGAATTATGACCCTTAAGTGGAACTGGGCGGGCACATAGCTAGAATGTCGGATAACACATGGATACAGCGAATAATATACTGGAGACCAAGACATAAAGTTTATCGCAGTAGAGGGAACAAGAAAACAAGATGGTCTAATGGATCGACAAAAAATTGATGCAAACAGTACAAAACAGAAATACTTGGAAAATATTGAGGGATACATATATCCAGCAGTGGATAGATCCGGGTTAAATGATAATGATGATGATGATGATGATGATCAATCATGTTCAAACTGATCGAGGAATTTGTACTAAATGACTTATGTCTGGTTGCACCAATAGATCTTAAGCTCCAGCTTAGCCCAGCTTAACTTATTAATAGGGCCGCCTTCAGTATCACTTACGTTGCACCATAATTTTCGATTCTTACCTTACTATTAATTATATCTATCACTATATTTAATATTCTTATCATATTATATTATAATTATATTAGTTATATTATTTCTTACTTTATTCTCGTCTTAAGCTTAAGATCTGTTGATGCAACCAGGCATTAGCGTCTTATAAAAAAAACTCAGCCTAAAAAAAAACGATTCCCTTTAGAAAGACTTTAAATGTATAATAGACTACTTGTTTGATGCCGTATTTTGTAAATCAAAGGGTTTTGCTCGATTGGTTATTTATTTCAAAAAAGCTTTTATAGCGTCTAAAGCCGTAGCTGTATTCTGATTTAGATATTGTCGCACAAAGTATTGGATGGAAAACTATATCTGGCATTGATGTGTATATTTTTCGAGCCTTCATAAATTGACTCGAAATAAATAGTGAAATATTATCCAGCCCAACGTATTTACGAGCTCATTTTTCACCAGCGTATGAGAACAGTAAGTAATCAATATGGATTTTCGAACGGAAAAAGCTAGATTATGACAAATGTTAAAGACTTCCTTCGTTCCCCTTTTCATGATGATTTAATGTATAACTACAAAATCCTCTAATAAATTGGGGTTCAGACTATCTCGCATTTTATTAGCTGTTTGTGTTTCGATAATATACTGTTTTGCCGAATGATTAATCTTTATTTGCTTAGACAAAATTTGGCACTACGCAGATATTTGTGACCCTAGAAATGACGCAGTTGGAAAATGTTTATATCATTCTCTTCTTCATCTTTCTAAGACAATCGCGTTATTTATGTAATAGAAATTTGTTCCCTATTTTTTTTATTTTATTTTTCTAATTTTGAGTACTCATTTATCTATTTATGATTAATAGTGAATGGCCAAAACAAGAGAAGTGAAGAAGTAACGGAACGAATTCTAGCAGGCAACAAAACATAGTGGAGATATCATAGACTTATGAAGGACAAGAACTTATTCAGAAATACAAAACTGAAAATATACAGAGTTGCAATCAGACCAGTAGTTACGTACGCAGCTAGGATAATGTGCCCCATGGAAAAAGATGAAGGAAAAATTGAGAATATTCGAAAGGAAAATCCTCAGATGGATTATGGGCCCGATAAGAATGGACAACGAAGAAATGAGAAGAAGAATGAACCATAAATTAAAAGATATAATGAAGGGAGAAGATATAGTTAGATTTATTAAAGCACAGAGGCTGAGATAGCTGGGACACATAGAGAAAAGGAAAAACGACCTACTGATAAAGAAGATAACCAGATGGAAACCAGAAACTGGAAGACCAAGGGGAAGACCCAGAGAGAGATGGGAGGACCAGGTCATGAGAGATATCAAAATTCTGGAAGTGAGAAACTGGAGGGAACTATGCACAAATCGAAATGAGTGGAAGAAAATTGTAACGAAAGCCAAGTCATACAACAAATCTTGACAACATACAAGTGCAATGCGGAGTGATTCACCGCAATAAGCGAATCAGTGAGCTCTAAGTAAGAGCGGCAAACATTCCACACGGAACGAAAAGCCCCGATGATGATAATTTATCTGCAGATTACCTTTCGGTATGTCACGGTCGGGCTTAAAACTAATAATGTTTTTACGCAAAAACACGTGCTTTCACGAATAGTTAAACTATGGTTCCATTTACCATTTACCAATACAATATTTCTGTTATGCGTATGTGTTTTTGTGGAGAAAAAGCTAGGAGAAAATTCTTCAGGAAGTTTTCTTACAAATTATACCCTAATTTTATAATTGAAGACCTAAGTGGAAGAAGGAGGTATGTTACAGAGCCTACCTTTTGAGATATGGGCAGTTTAAGTTTTTATTCGTCTACTTTTATCAGGAAAATGTTGTTTGTGTTATTTTGTTTAAATTATATTGCTTTAAGCATTCCTTTACATATAATGTTGATAATTTCTTTTTATTTTTAGTATTTTTCCTACAAATAAATAAAAACTGTACATACCGCCTTCTTCCATTAATTTAGTTTGTATAACTATCCTTTATCTGAATGGATGAAGGGGGTATGTGGCATGAAATAATACTCTATAATCAGTTTTACAGAAATTTATGTAATTGAACACAAAATAATCTTCTTCTTCATGTGTCGTGCTCGATTATTGAACGTTGGCTATCGAATTAACTATAGTTATTCTTTTGATAGCAGCTCGGTAAAGGGATGCAAAGGATCTGTTAAACCATTCTCACAGGTGTCTAAGTCATGACGGTTTTCTTCGGCCTGGCCTTTCTTCTTCGACCTGGCCTTTCTTCTTCCGTCTACCTTGCCTTGTATTATTAAATGGAGTAAGTATATTATACAGAGTGAGTTTTATGTATGGAAAGCCTCAATTATCTCGGAAACGGCTTGCACGATGTTTTATAGATTTTGGTGACAAAGGGTTTTCTAATGCGGCCGATATAATGGGCATATACTAGTTCGCTCCGGCGGCCAGATTTTAATACCCTACAGAAAAGGGGCATAGGTAAATTCGCTTCGGCCATATATTTCTTAGAAAAGTTAGTTTAAAAATGCCTTTACTGGGTACACAATGAATAATAATAAATAGCCAGGGTCAGCGTATATAGACAATGTGTCCTTCATAAAGCAGGTACTTTGATAAAATTTATTAATAAAAATTTTAATAAATATTTCTTAAACTTTGTATTTACCTAAATATAAAACTACTTCTTACTTAAAATTATATTAAAATTATAACCATACTATCATGTCAGTATTATGATGTTGGAGCTCATATTCCCTTGTTCAATATTTGATTGGGTTTTTACGTATAAGGAGTTGCAAGTGATATTGTGATATATTTCTTTAAAAAGATTGGTAATTAGTAGTCACCTGAAATTTTATGATAAGAGGGTGGTCCAAATCTCATCATTATTACTCTAGTTACGGTTTGAATGTCTTTAGTTCATGATGGAGAAATCTGAAATAAGTGAAATAGGAAGTCTATGTTATTTATTGACAATAATTACAAGTACCTACAACTTCCATAAAATGCTTGCGAATAATATCAAACGTTGGCAGTGTGCAGAAAGAAGTTGCAAATCATTTGTCAAAACTTTAAATATTTGTAACAGTATAGTTAAATATACTCTAAATTCACAATCAAGATGCAGTAGAAATAAATAATCAAAGACACGTTAAATGTTACTAGGAGCATTTCCAAATCATAATTTACAATGTAGGTACATTGCTAATCCCAAATTATGGTTTACAAAGTTTATACATTGAATTTAGAGCACTGATAACCACACCCACGAAAGTTTATCAAAAACAGCGTTAAACCGGCAAACATTAAGTAATGGTGTTAAACGGAAGGCAATTAACGATTTGTGTGAAAAACCATTGAAATTGATACACAGCGAAATTAAACAAGCTGTATTTTTGCTAAGCATATTATTTTTTCAACGAAATAGATATTTTTTTAGTTAGGTATTTTAGAAAACCCGCACAAAAAAAGTGTTTTTTTTTGTCGAAAAATAAACATTTTTACTCGCTAATAACTCGAAAAATATTATCTCAATTTTTATCCTTTTTCTCGATAACTTGATGAAAAATTTTGCAATTCTGAAAAAATTTCGTAAGTGCCTCGAGGAAGGGTGTAGTAATGCGTAGGATTTTTTTTTTCTTCTTCTTTTTGTGGAATTTATGGCTTTGGGGAAAGCCAATTAGCTTTAACCCGCGAGTAGACGCGCCGTTAGATAGAATCTCACATTTCATCCTTTTTCGTAATACATACAGTAAAATTTGTCAGTAACGACCATTAAAAATAAAAGAACTATTGGCCGATATAGAAAGGTGGATGGTATTGCCAGTTTTTGTAGTCTACATATAATTGGTTTGGGAAATTTTTAAACTGGCCGTTAGGACAGGTGGCCGATGTTGAAACGTGGCCGTTAACACAGGTTTTTTAAATAAAATTGTTAGGAATATATATTTTCAATATAAAAAGTAGATAAAAATATTACAAAATAAAAATTTGTTTTAAATTCTTATTTTGAGATAGAATCTCACACGCGACTATCGACATTACAAAAGTGAGCGCGACTACTAACAGGTTAGCTTAGTTAAAAAACTATCTAGAACAAAAATTGCTTAGAATTAGTCAATTTATCCATTTTTGGACTTATTTCAAAAGTATGATTCTCACCCATGAGAAGGGGTGAATGTCCCCCCAAAAGTAAAAACAGCCAACGGCACAAGTCCAACTTTGAAGTTTGACGTGAAGGGTAAGTAGAACCTAAAACGAAATTTTCAAGCAAATCCGTCGTAACGCTGAAAATTACACTCCAAAACGGTCATTTATTGGGCTAAATCTAAATAATCTAACTCCACTGTCTCATATATTTATATAAATATGTAACCACCAATATTTTATACAATTTCTATATAAAATACAAAAGTCTCAGTACCAATTTTGCCGATATTAATTTTTCTAGAACTTAATAGATAAATACTTATTCCGCTTAACAATGGGAGCGAACTAGTTTATGGTTTTCGGAGCGAACTAGTATGTAATTAAGAGGGTTTTTTGACCTTGGGAGCGAACTAGTGTGCTCCGGATATAATAGTGGTAATTACATTGTTGTCAGAAATTCCGTTTTTCTGGAAATTTAATGAATTTTCTTATTTCAAATGAAACACCCTGTTTATTTTTGCGATTTGAAGTCCTTAAGAAATGCTGATTATTTTTCGTGTTATATTCCCTATACCTAAATGCCATATTCTCGAAGTTATTTAGCTACATTTATTAAAAAAAATTTAAACCAATTTAAAAAATTAATTTTTTCAACCCGGGTACATTATTTTAGTTTCTTTTGATCATTGGAAACAAAAAAGGTCTTTTGTAATATTCCTCCAAAATGAATAGTTTTCGAGTTATAAACAATTTAAATCTGAAAATGATGAAAAATGTTTCATACCTCCTTCTTCCATTCAAGAATCGTAGTTTACATGTTACATACCTCCTTCAGTCACTAGAATATCTCTTATTAAGCTTTTTAGAGGTACAGTATAAGTGTCATATGATAATGAAGTTACATTCCACCTTAATTCACTAAGAAACTCAAAATTTTAGAAAATGTTACATACCTCCTTCTTCCACTTAGGTCTTTAATTAATAGTCCATCTTGTGAGGCTCCTCTCGTATTAAACAATTTCTGATCCGGTTTCTTTGCCGATACCTGTTCCAAAATGTTTCCTTTAAACAAATCAGAAGGATAGAAGTTTTGGGCTGAGATTGTTCAAACCATTTTTGTAAACAAATTCAAAAGATTACCCTTTTTTGTTCCAGAAAATATTTTTTTATATTGTTTGGGTTATTCTAGACAAAAATGGTTCCGTGTCATTTTTCTAAACAATTGATAGATTTCGAGTCATAAGCAATTAAAAATCTGAAAAATGCGAAAATATGCATTTTCGAGGCTTGAAAACTCATTTGTAAATTATTATTTTTGAGCTTGACAGGTACCAAAATTGACGTTTAGACAATCAGTTTTAAGATTCTGACGAGTGATCGGGGCTTACTTCAATTTGGATCAATGTTAATTATGTGCGTCCACTCGACCTTTAATCCGCCATGCGTCGCACTATATGCGCATTGACAATAATTAATTGAACTAATAAATAAATGATTAAAAATAAACCATGTTAATAATAAATGATAACATTTTAATAAATGTCAAGTATTTGTTGGTAATTTCTCAGTTCTGATGACGTATTCGTGTTCAGCAACCTCAACGAACGCCCAAATAATCTGTTTGCATAAATTTAGGGACGAAAACCCTCGAAACTCCAGCAGATGACATGTCTTAACAGTGACCCTGGCCAACAAGTGTTCCGAAGGTCTGTGCTGATAGTGCATTCATGTTAAGCGACCTCCGAACACCCCGAGTAATCTTTTTGCACCAATTTAGTGCCGAAAAACCTTAAAACTTTAGATCAGGGGTCACCAAAAGGCGGACCGCGGTCCGCATCCGGACCGCGGAATAAAATTAAGAACATAGTGTTTAGCAATTTTGAAAATCTTTGGCAATGAAATTGTGTACTATAATTGAGGAGCTTCCCTGAGGAAGGGAGAACTTTCAATGAAACCTACATATCCATTTTCATAACTAGCTGGTTTATTGGGTTAAATTTGTTTGCGTATGGTTAAGTTTCATGAATTTTGGACCCTCTTGTTGGGAGGGGGGATATATCTCGTAGATCCAACACTGGCAACAGGTAGCATTACATCCGGACTGGACCCCAGAGGTGTCATAGGTTTTCGAAACGGACCCTCAGGGAATATAATTGGTGATCCCTGCTCTAGATGACCTGCCTTAACAGTAACCTCAGGCACCATGTGCTTTGGGGGTGGGTTCTGATGACATATTCATGTTCAGAGATCCCAAAAACCCCCCGAGTAATAAAATCTGACCCTTAACACGTTGAACGCCACGCGAGTTGTATTTAAATCGCGGCTTGTTTGGCCCAGACGGTCACTGAGTTAAATATAATTCACATTAACATTGAGATTAAGCAAGTGGAGTCTGACGACACAAACAAAAAATTTGAGTGTGGCGGTTAATGTGTTAAAATACTGATTTTACAAATTTAGGCACTTTTGGATGCATTTTATGCAATGTAATGCAATTTAATATCTATGTTAATTAATGTATGTATGGTATGATACGTTATTATGGTATGTAATGTATGTATGTATATATGTTATTAAGTATATTATGTACGCAATTATGAATTTGCACCTATTTTTATATTGACTTTTTTCCTGAGGTCATTTCGAACACTATCAAAAAGTTGTAAGTTGCTAAAAATCTATTTATTCGTTTTTTTTTGTTCTAAATACCCTGGTTTACAAGGAGGCTTGTAGTAATTTACATTATTGTCACAGAGAAAAAGATAATAGACGAATAAATAAATTTTTCTACAACCGTGTTAAAAATGCAATTTTTAGCCTACATACGAGCGTTAAAATTACTACTTTAAAGCACTACTGCTTTAAAATTTTTAAGGCACTGCAGTTCGTATTGACCGTATAGGCAATATTGATGTAATGTCAAAAAAATATAAAAATGGAATGTCAGTCAAGTTCAAGTAAAAGTTTTTGTAGATATTGTCCTGTAATTACGTTTGTAGAAAAAATATTGTATGATATGCGTGTTAAAAAGTACATTTTTAAGGCACTCATGTGAATTGCAGAACTCGCTATCGCTCATTCTGCAAACTTTCACATGCGTGCCTTAAATGTGTACTTCTAACACTTATATAATAAATAACTATAATGGATAAAATAAAACAGACTCTACTATGACCCTTGCATTTGCCTTCTTTGGCAAACTTAATGATGATGACTATCAAAAAGTTTTGAGTTAAATAAAATATTGCTTTTGCTACACCATCCTATTTATAATTGTTTTATTTTATATAACTTAGAAAAAAAATATTCATGAAATAAAATGAACGATTAAAAAAATAAATAAAATTCCACTGAGAATTTTTTCAAAATAAATATTACGAACGCAAATTTTTTGTTCAACATTGGTTGCATTGAGATAAAATTTATCGCAATGCAAACAATGTTGAACAAAAAATTTGCGTTCGTAATATGTAATAATATGTAATATTTGTGTTCGTAGTTCATTTAATGTATTTTAAAGAATTCTATAATTGAAAAGTTATTTTTTACATAAAAACGTGTAATTGGTTTATTTGTAATATTTAAATTGCTAACAAAGCATTGCTGTAATTATTTTTCATTCGAGATTAACAATTCGATTACGTTGTAGGTTAATGATTATTCATCCAAACAAATTTAATATATAACGGTATTAATTTATAATTATTAATATGCCATGTAATTTAATGAATTTTGTTCTTATTCTGGAATGGATAATAATAATAAGCAAGAATGCTTTAATGATTAATTTGACTTTTGAAACCAGTAAGATGATATTAGCAGCACGTCCTTAAACATACTTCGTGTTTTCTTCAGGAGTATCCTAAATGTATACTTCAACCATTCCGATGGAATTTGACATTTATATTTTATTTATTCTTCTAAATATTTGTACTAGTATTTCATTGCATTTTGTTGTTTGTTTACCTCTTGTTATTGGTCTTTTATCACCATAGTTTTCAATACTTTTGATCCATCCAATTTAAGAATGTTTGTTTTATGACGATAATCCGTAAACATTGCAAACATAAATTTCTTATTTCTATAACTATTTTTCCTTGTAAACAATAAGTTTTTATCACATCTGTTAACCTTCCAAGCTGGCTTTTCTTGTAGTTATAAGTAAACGCTTTAAAGCTAAAATCTGCTTTTTTATATCGCTCTGGATCACTTCTATTTGTTTTTCTTCTGTCAAACGCTATAATCGTTTGTTTGTGATCCTCTCTTTCTTCTTTCATTCGTTAAAAGTACCCAGTTGCTTCTTTCGCACGAATATATACCGTTGCTTAAGTAGATCCATCCCTTTTAATGTCAAAGAAAGAGATATTTAATTTTAGATAAACCATGACATTTACAAACAAAATTTTGAAGAACTATTCGCAGAACATAATAAAATAAATAAAGTGAGTCGCCCAGTTGCAAAACTCGTTTTGTCCATTTTTTTCAAAATTTAGATAAGACCGCCATTTTGTAGAGTTTCTTCTCCTGCGTCCAAAAACATATATGTCGTGTGGCAAAAGTCGTTATAAACCTGTTTAAAACGTATCAGAAAATCAATAAATGCTGCAAAACACGTTACGTCCATTTTCATAATGCAGCAAAATTCGTTTTGTCCAACATAAATAAACTGTTTCAAAACTCGTCATGTCTCATAACAAAGCGGATTACCAATAATTAAACTGTTGCAAAATTCGTTATGTGCCTTCTGAAATATGTATGATTCTGCTTACACAATTCTTCGCTGTACGCTGTTTTTGAAGAGTACGCAATAAATCCGACAAATTAGAGAAGAACTTATTTCTAGAAAACGTTGACACAACTTTTAAGAATAGCACAATGGAACGCAAATGGAATAATCAAACATAAATATGAGATTGAATACTTCTTAAATATGAACAAAATCGATATTTTGTTGATTTCAGAATCACACTTATTTAACAGTGCTCAGTCGAAAATAACAAACTTTAACATATATAATGCAGGACATCCAGATGCTAAGAGAAATCCAAGAGGTGGAGCAACGGTAATAATCAAGCAGAACCTGAAACATTACGAATTACCCAAATTTGAAGAAGATTTTATGCAAGCAGCAAGTGTCGTAATAGAAGATTGGGTAGGGCCACTAGCGATATCGGCCGTTTATTGTCCTCCGAGATACAGGCCAAATAAAGAAGGTTTTGTACATCTGTTCAAAACACTGGGAAACCGATTCTTGGCTGGAGGTGATTATAATGCAAAACATACTAGTTGGGGTTCCAGACTCTCACCTCCAGGAAGGGGAAGAGTTTTATATTCAGTTGTACAAGAAATGAGTTTAAGCCACCTCTCTACATATCAACCCACATACTGGCCAAGTGATCCAAATAGAGTTCCAGATCTACTCGAATTTTTCATTGTAAAAGGTACATCAGACGAGCACTTAAATATAGTATCCAGCGATGATTTAAATTCTGACCACACTACGATTATTGTATCCATATTAACCATACCTCAAGAAAAGGTGGTGACACCACATCTGATCTCCAAAAAAACTGACTGGGAATATTTTAAATCAATACTAGATCAAAATATAAATCTACAAATACCACTGAAATCACCAAATGATATTGAATTAGCAGTCGAATATTTTACTAAGTTGGTTCAAAAAGCAGCGTGGGAAGCTACGCCCCATGAGAATAAAAGCAAAAGGCACGGAAGACAATGCCCACAAATAATTAGAACTGAAATACTAGAAAAGCGGATGCTTAGAAAAAGGTGGCAAATAACGAGACACCCAGATGACAAAACCAACTACAATCGAAAATGTACACTAAAAGAATTAATAAAAAATCTTAAAAATGAGTATTTTCAAAGTTATATGCAGAATTTAACACCAACTGCGGATTCCGACTATTCTCTATGGAAGGCCACAAAAAATTTGAAAATACAAAACAACAAATCCCGCCTATCAGGCATGATAACAAATGGTTACGAACAAACCAGGAAAAGGCAAAAGCATTTGCAAACTATTTCGAAGAAGTATTTCAGCCTTTACCTGCAGATGAGAATAATATCGATGAAAGAATACATCTAAACAACACCTAAAGAAGTAGCACAAATTATTAAATACGAAATTCGGACAAAAAAAGCATCTGGACACGATCTCCTTACTGGTGAAATAATCAAACAACTACCAAAAAAAGGGATTACAATGGTAACACAACTAATAAATGCGACTATAAGACTAGGATATTTTCCAGCACAATGGAAGTTAGCAGACATTATACTAATACAAGAACCAGGAAAACCTGCTAAAGAGATAAAATCATACAGACCAATAAGATTGTTACCTGTTATGTCTAAAATTGCAGAGAAGATTATAAAAGAACGATTATTAATAGAAATAGATGAACATAAACTAGTCCCATCGCATCAATTTGGATTTCGCCTTAAACACTCGACCATTGAACAAATGCACAGAGTCGTTGACATGATACAAACTACATTTCAGGAAAAGAGCTACTGCAATGCTGTATTCCTGGATATAATTCAAGCTTTCAACAAGGTTTGGCACCCCGGATTGCTTTATAAACTAAAGAAAAACCTATCTCATCCACTCTACATCTTGCTCAAATCTTATCTTGAAGAAAGGCACCTTCAAATAAGATATGATGACTTTATAACAGACATTCATCCTATAAAAGCTGGTATGCCCCAAGGAAGTATACTTGGTCCCATACTTTATACTTTGTTTACAGCTGACTTTCCAACCGATGACCATCACCTAACAGCTACTTTTGCAGATGACACTGCAATTATGGTGAAAGACAAAAATCCCGAAATTGCGACTCGCACATTACAAACAAGAGTAAACAAAACGCATAAGTGGGCTTGTAGATGGAGAATTAAAATAAACGACGAAAAATCAGCCAATGTAACTTTCACAAAATGCCAAGGTGACACACCATCAATATATTACAACAACCACCTAATACCAAAAAAAGATAGTGCCAAGTACTTGGGATTACATCTAGACAGAAGGCGAACTTGGAAAACACATATCTGGAATAAACGTAAACAACTAGGAATTGTACTTAAAAAACACTACTGGTTAGTTGGAAGTAACTCACCACTATCATTAAAAAATAAACTCCTGGTCTACAGTTCCATCATAAAGCCTATTTGGACATACGGCGTACAACTCTGGGGTACAGCATCTGACAGCAACATAGCGATCCTAGAACGATTCCAGACTTTAAGAACTATAGCGACTGCCCCTTGGTTTATCTCAAACCAGGTCATTTACAGTGATTTAAAAATCCCTACATTGAAACAAGTGATCGCGCAGTGTAGTGATAAATATCTAAAGCGTCTTGAAGTGCACTCCAACAATCTTGTAATCGGTCTCCTTGATAACACTGTACAAAATAACAGACTAAATATTCGTAGTCCACTGGATTTGCCCTTTAGACAATAGACAACAAGTAAAAGTTTAGAATAAGTTTAGATTAAGTAATGTAAATAGATATAAGTCATACCAATGTATATCAAGTTAGAAAAATACTCAACCAATAGAGTTATAGCCACTGGGCGATCACTCTTAATGTAAAAATTATGTTCAACAAAAATGCTTAGTGTTTATGGTTTGAAATAAACAGATGGCGTTTGTAACAAAAAAACGCTGTTTTTAAAGTTATACTTCTGTACCATCGAGAGTGAAATTTTATCACATGCCAGGCGCATGCGCACACAGACAGTATGTATTTCGTTGCTAATCTTTCAAGATACGTATGTATCAGCGCTGTCACCGCAAATAAGTCATATTATATCATATAAAATGATATCATATTAGTGTTCTTAATAAATGTATTATTTATTATAATTTTTGTGTTTTTGGATGTGTCTTCCTCGGGAAAAAGATATTTTATATAATAGTAAGTATATTTAAAGTAATTTCGTTGAAATCATAATAATAGAAGTGTAACTTCTTACGTGCGTACAAAGTACACACACACATTATTTTTTATTCAATTCTGAGACATTATAGGATTTGTATTATCGCAATGTTATCGGGTTGTCAGCAACACGATTTCGGAGGCCAAAAATGGAGATGAGGAAAACTATAAGAAAAAGGTATCAACGAAATATTTCATACCTGTTTTAAGAGGTGGTCGGCCAGAACTATTTCTAGTGTGGAAAATCTCTTTGTAAACACCCTAGGTGTATCAAGGAATAGAATTCAGTTATTACGTAAAAACAGTGTACACAAAGACCAATGTGGTGGGCATGCTCTTTGAAATATCTATGCAAAAAATGTTGTAAAAGCTTTTATAGAGTAACTTCAAATACAAGACATAACTGTGGGGGTAAAAATGTAACCAGTCAAGATCTCCCAAGTGAGTTAACCATCAGAGGACTTTAGCAGCGGTAGGTACCAAGGCTCTCGTAAAAAAGATCTTAAAGTTAAGTATGATTATTTTCGAAACATCTTTCACAACGCAACGATTATAGTTTAGGCTTAGGCGTCGGAGAAGTATTATTAAGCCTGGGAAACAGTTGTCAACCTTGGAATCAAAACATGTGAAAGAATTATATCTATAAAACATTGAAATTAAATTACTTGAATACACTTCTGACAAAACATTTTACCAAGGAATGGGAACATATCCAGCATCTCACTTTCTTAAAAAAACATTTTTACCAACAGAAATATCTTTCTAATCTTCAAGACAACGGATCAGACATTGGTGAGATCGATGATGCTGGAGAAGAGTCAGCTATATAAGCATGGACATTTAATAGATTTAAACTGAAATAATTCACACATTTTTTGTATCTATATCTGAAACATACTCCTGTCGCCAGGGGGGTACAACGGCCTCCTGTATTCAGATGGACTTACCCAAGTTTTTATTATGTATTTTGGCCCGTAGAACACGAATTTTTTGGGTAACAGTTGATCCGGATGACGATAAGATTGTTATAAACAAAGAAGTTGAGGAATTACATAACAGCGATTTCTCGCAAAACAAAACAGGTTTTTGTATTTTTTGGGCCATTCTAACCAAAAAATGTTTCAACAAGTTTTTTCGTAGGATGCATAGTTTTCGAGATAAACGCGGTTGAACTTTCAAAAAATCGAAAAATTGCAATTTTTGAACCCGAATAACTTTTGATTAAAAAATAAAATAGCAATTCTGCTTACTGTATTTGAAAGTTCAAGTCAAATTCGATCGGTTTCGAATATATACATTGCTAAAAATTTATGTGTTTATTGCTAAAAAAAGCTATAAACACATAGTGTTTCCCGTGCCTAATACATGCGTTTACATGCATGCTACGTAGAAATAGCCTCGCTTGCACTTGTACCTACTCTACTTACTCGTTCGATTTTAAATGAGAAATCATTGTAAAGATCACTCCAGCACTAGGTGTTTATACTTTTGTTTAACAATAAAATAATAACTTTTTAGCAATGCAAATAACTAAAACCGATATACTTTGACTTGAACTTTCAAATGCGGTAAGCAGAATTGCTATTTTATTTTTTAATCAAAAGTTATTCGGGTACAAAAATTGCAATTTTTCGATTTTTTGAAAGTTCCACCGCGTTTATCTCAAAAACTATGCATCCTACGAAAAAATTTGTAGGAACACTTTTTGGTTAGACACACACACACACACACTCGTTCAACCCAACCTCTAGGAACATGTGTGTACCACTGCTAGTCAGCGGGACCCACATGTCCGAAGATCAAACCGGTCTCGCTCCCGAAGAATATCATTCCGGAGCGGTACCTATCTGACCCCCAGGTTTTTTCCTCCACCCCTCCCCAACGTGTGACATACGAAGGGGAGGCTTTAAACTTTTACTTCGGGTGATTTGGGTAATGTAACACCCTCCGTCTTGTCATGGTTGTGGTTAGGCCACCTATCTGTAGGGGTAGCTGTTTAGCTTTTCTCCCTAATTACTTTACTGAGTTTATTTACGTTTTTCATGATTTTGGACTGAAGTCCCTAAATGTGTGTTCCGAACGGAGAGACACCAACCTGGATTGGTGTCCCTCCGCTCGGACTTTGGTGTGTGTCGGTCACTCAGCTGCCGATTTGACAATACTTGCGTATTGCTCTCCTCGTCAGCCGAGCAGCCGCAAGGTCTGGCCATCAAGCTCGTGCTTGCCGGACACGGTCTCGATGCTCAGGTACGCGCTATGGTCTCTCATTGACCTGCCTGAAAGGCCTTCAGCCTAAGTGGCTGTGTATAAAGGACCAGAGGGTCTTTATTGCATTTCATACTTACACCTTGATTTTACCAGTACTAAATTTATTGAGCTGATGGTTTCATGTATCTTGTTTTTAGTGATCAACTTCGCTACTCCGTAGAGCAACGCAGTTTCTCGGTTTTTTTTTTTTTTTATTTATTTTTTTTTTCACAACTATTTTGCATGTTCCTACGACTGTGCGACTGTCTTTAATTTCTTGAGGTCATTATTCTGGGACTTCCCTATATCCTGTTATTTGATGTTTAGGCCTTCTGTGTGTAGTACGTATGTTTTCATCATAGTCTGTCAACTCTCTCAGTTTACTGTTTGGATGGTCTCTTATGTTATTAAAAATTTCATATGCTTTTTCATCCATCATTCTAAGGATCTTTTTCTGCTTCGTGTCTTTGTTATACAGGTATCTGACTGGTACGTATTTGGGTACATTTAGGGCATCTCTTATTATGTTATTCTGGATTACCTGGATTTTCTTTCTGTTAGTTTTGCATGTTTGTCCCCATGCCGCAGATGCATATGTGAGAGTTGGTATGATTATACTATTAGCCATTCTAATTTTTGTTTTGAATCTTAATTTGCTTCTCTTCCCTATCAGCGAGGAGAGTTGACTTCTTAAGGCTTTGGCTTTGTGGACCGTTTGTTTCACGTGTTCTGTGTACGTGAGCCTTTTGTCAAGCGTAACCCCTAGGTATTTCGCTTGTCTACTCCATTCTATGTTTGTGTTTTCCATTCTTAGTTCTCTTTCTGGTCTACCATATCTGTGTTGGAACACTACAGCCTGTGTTTTCTCGGGGTTTAGTGCTATTTTCCATTGTATGCACCATTCCTGCAGTTGGTTTAGGGCTCTTTGTAGGTGATTTCTGGCTAAGTTAGGGTCTCTACTACTTGCTGCTATTGCCGTATCATCCGCATATAGGCTTAGTAGGGTTCGTGGATCTGTAGGTGTGTCTGCCGTAAAGATGGTGTACAGATAAGGAGATAGTACCGCTCCTTGAGGCACTCCCGCTTCCAATGTTCCTACTTCGGACAGGGTGGTCCCTATTCGAACTCTAAACCTTCGGTTTGTAAGGTATGACGCAAGGAGGCACGTCATCGCTTCGCTGTATCCATTCTCATGCATTTTATGCAGCAGACCTTCGTGCCATACTTTGTCAAAGGTCTTACTTACGTCGAGGAAGGCTGCTGCTGTGTACATCTTTTCATTGAACCCTTTTGTTATGTACTCCGTTAATCTTAGTACTTGTAGCTCACATGAGTGCCTTGATCTAAAACCAAACTGCGATTCTGGGATGATTCCTAGAGCTTCTGATTCTTGTTTTAGTCTTTTAAGAATTATTCTCTCCACTATTTTGCTTATTGCTGGTAGTAAGCTTATTGGCCTGTAATTTTGTGGAAAGCTCCCATTTTTCCCCGGTTTTCCTATCATAATAACATTTGCCTCTTTCCATCTATCCGGGAAGTATCTTAGTCTTAGTATACTGTTTACAATGTTCGTGATGTAAACTATTATTTTTGTTGGCAGGTTTTTTTGGTTAGAATGGCCCAAAAAATACAAAAACATGTTTTGTTTTGCGAGAAATCGCTGTTATGTAATTCCTCAACTTCTTTGTTTATAACAATCTTATCGACATCCGGATCAACTGTTACCCAAAAAATTCGTGTTCTACGGGTCAAAATACATAAAAAAAACTTGGGTAAGTCTATCTGAATACATGAGGCCGTTGTACCCCCCCTGGCGACAGGACTAACATTCTTGTTACATTAAACATAAATTTTTAAAATGAGCTCTTTTTTATTTTAATATTTATCTCCCATATAGTGCAGCAAAACTCGTTTAATCCAGTATACGGTAGCAAAACTCGTTATGTCCAAAATAAGCCCCCCTTAAATGTTAACATATCTTTTTAAGGACACTGGACATATATTATAATGTACAAACCTTTTACTCTGGGCTAATTAGCAAAATTCATGAAAAAGTTATTTACCAGCAATTTTATTGCTGGAATCGAATTATTATAAGATCCTATATATTAATAATATAGGTATGCAAAGTCCGCAGATAGTGTGCTACTTTTTTTATAAACAAAATGGCGCCGACAGATGGTATTTTTTTCAATTATAGCTCTATAACTCCGAAGATCATAACTTTACAACCAAAACACCTTAATAAAAATTCACCGCAATTAAATTCTGCATAGAGATAGGTTTTTCACGATTTGCTCCGACAAAAATTTTCCTCGGAAAATGCGGGTTTTCCTAACAAAAACTCTAATTTTCAAATAAAGTTTTAGGTAAGTAATTATTAATCAATAATTAAATAAGTTAGTAACATAAAAGCTTTCTTGGTATAGATTGTAATTCCAGAAGCCAGTGAAAATTAAACGAATATTTTAGCAACAATTCAATTATTAATTAACAAATTACGATTGCAATAATAACCAAAATAATCATGATACATTGATCAAACTTTTAAAGATTATAAAGATGAGATGCTTATTTAATATTTTATTGACAAAATATAAATATTTCTTTTTTTTGCATAATCTTTCAATTTTGAAAAAAAAAAATAATTATAATACGCTGGTCAAATTAGTAAAGTACAAAGAAAGGTTATTTACCAGCAATTTTATTGCTGAAATCGAATTATAAGATCCTATATATTACTAATATAGGTATGCAAAGTCCACATATAGTGTGCTACTTTTTTATAAACAAAATGGCGCCGAAAAATCGTATTTTTTTCAATTATTGCCCTCCGAAGATTTTAACTTTACACCAAAAACACTCAAATAAAAATTCACCCCAATTTAATTCTGCATAGAGTCATGCTTTTCCCGATTTGCTCCGACGAAAATTTTCCTCGGAAAACGTGGGTTTTCCCAACAAAATCTCGAATTTCCAAATAAATTTTTTGGGCCAGTAATTATTTATCAATAATTATATAGCTTGGTGAAATTAAAGCTTTCTTGTTATAGATTATAAATTCAGAAGCCGGTGAAAATAAAACGAATATTTTAGCAACAATTCAATTGTTAATTAACAAATTACAGTTGCAATAACAACCAAAATAATCATGAGACATTGATCAAACTTAGAAAGATTATAAAGGTGTGATGCCTATTTAATATTTTGTCGACAAAATATAAATTTTTCATTTTTTTGCATAATCTTTAAATGTATAAAAAAATTGTTATAAACAAATTAAGATTTCTCAGAAATTGTTTATTATATTCTAATTTAAAAAAATACTTAAAATGCGTATTTCATAGGTCTTGAAAATGAATGCTTTAAAAAATTTTTCCAACCATTTGCAAAAAAGTTATGAAACAGCAAAGTAAATATACCAGATCTCCGTTGTTTATAATTTGTTTTAATTGTTCCAAAGCTTAAAAGTTAGTCTATGGTACAACCTAATTACTCACAAAGAATGTCGAAAATTAGTGCAATGGTTATATTTTAATCAAAGATTAAAAATATTTTTTTGTAATTTTTAGCGCAAACGTAGGCCTGATACAGAGTCGGAGCTAAAATGTTCACTCGAAGCGACTGACACGCAGCATGCATTACTTATTAAAAGTGTTCATCACGCGGCCGGTCGTCGCTCCAAGTGAACATTTTTTGCTACAGTACTGTGTTACTCTACTTTCGCGCGTGTAAATTACAAAAAAATATATTTTAAATCTTTAATTAAAATATAACCATTAAACTGATAATCGATATTTTTTTGTAAATAATTAGCTTGTACTTTAAACTCACTTCTACGCTTTGAAAGAATTAAAAAATTTTATAAACACAGTAGTAATCATATGTTTATTTTGCTGTTTCATAACTTTTTTACAAATGGTTGCAAAAAAGTTTTAAAGCATTTATTTTAAAGATATTTAAAATGCGCATTTTAGCTATTTTTTAAAATTATAATATAATAAAAACTTTCTGAGAAACGTTAATTTGTTTATAACTATTTTTTTTAAACATTTAAAGATTATGCAAAAAAATAAAAAATTCATATTTTGTCGACAAAATATTAAATAGGCATCTCATCTTTATAAGATTTCAAAGCTTGATCAGTGTATCATAATTATTTTGGTTATTATTGCGACCGTAAATTATTAATTAACAATTGAATTGTTGCTAAAATATTCGTTTAATTTTCATCAGCTTCTGTAGCTGTAATCTAAACTAAAAAAGCTTTTAAGTCACCAAATTATTTAATTATTGGTAGATAATTACTTATCTAAAACTTTATTTGAAAATTAAAGATTTTGTTGGGAAAACCCGCATTTTCCGAGGAAAATTTTCGTCGGATTAGATCGGGAGAAACGCGTCTCTATGCAGAATTTAATCACGGTGAATTTTTATTTTAGTGTTTTTGTTGTAAAGTTAAAATCTTCGGAGTTCTAGAGCAATAATTGAAAAAAACACGATTTTCGTGCGCCATTTTGTTTATAAAAAAAGTAGCACAGTATCTGAGGACTTTGCATACCTATATTACTAATATATAGGATCTTGTAATTCGATTCCAGCAATAAAATTGCTGGTAAATAACTTTTCCCAAAAATGGCCTATTCTCCGATAATCAGCCCAGACTATTTAGTGAAAATATTAAAGGAGCTTTCAATTTACATTACTTTTTATTCTACAGTTTTTTTACGTTTTTAAAATTTTTTAAAAATGGATATAACGAGTTTTGCAAGTGGGCGACTCAAGTCCAGAAAACTTCAATGAGCAGGAGAACTCGGAAGACATTCTAATGAAAAAACAGTAAGGCAGGTATAAGAAGTCAAAACTGAAAGAAAACCACGTGGACCCCCTTGACTCCTGTGGCGAGATAATATAGCGGAGACCTGGAAGCTATGGGCGTAGAGAACTGGATGGAGATTTCTTAAGATAGAGAAGAATGGAGGCATGTTGTCGAGTCGGCTAAAACCCACCAAGGGTTGTAACGACACGAAGTTAATAAGTAAGTATTGCATGAACTGCAATTTAACGGGTAATTTGAGTGGGTTGACAAACTGTTCTAAGTCAGGTGTTGCTCCATAATTAGGGCCTAAAGAGTAGCATATCCTCCTTTAGGCATGGTAATGAATCACGGTGCTGGACTGAGGGTTCTTCAGATTAATGTAGATAGGACAAGACTATCACACGGTCTCACGATAGCTTTCGCCGCCGCTTAGAGGAAATACGATCTCATGGTGGCAAAACTGAGCCCCACGTTGTTTAGAATTCGGGGCTGGTTTGTCGATGATGAAAAATCAAAACAGATAAAATACATAAAAGATGAAGTGTTGAAGGATAAATACTGAGCTATCATCAATACAGAGTATTAGCCAGGAATGTCAATAGAATTGCAGTTATATGATCTCAATAGACTGCTTTCAAACTCATTAGAGGACAAAAAGAGAGCAGTAGCGACTTTTCTAGACGTGCAAGGTGAGTCTTCTTAGACCACGTGACGAAGGAGCGCTAAAAAAAAGAGATGTTCCCAGATGGATAAGCGATAACGTAAGGGAGAGTTGAGCTCTTGAGGAGAGCTAAACATAGTTCCATAATATGTATCACTTCTCCGGAGGAGAGGCTGAATGTATTCTCAAATGGAGCTAAGTGTAGGTTGAGATGTTGGTTGTTAAGAGATGTTGGTCCATAGTACCATAGTGGTAATATGGACCATTTTATGCTTGAAATATCCCTTTAGTACACCACGTGGTGTTTACAAAAACCTACAATAATAGATCTAGTATTAAATGACAACATAAGGGTAACTATTTTGACTTGCCATGAGGTTCCACAAAATTAATAAATATACAAAAACTAGAGAAAATGGACGCATGTTAAAATTCATAGGTGCGAAATTCCCACGAACAAACATATAGAACAAGTTGTATTTTTCTGTCACCGTGTCACAAAAAAAATTGGCCAACGCAAGTATTAGTCCTGTCGCCAGGGGGGGTACAACGGCCTCGTTAATTCAGATGGACTTACCCAAGTTTTTTTTATGTATTTTGACCCGTAGAACACGAATTTTTTGGGTAACAGTTGATCCGGATGTCGATAAGATTGTTATAGACCAAGAACTTGAGGAATCAAATAACAGCGATTTTTGGCAAAACAAAACAATATTTTGTATTTTTTGGGTCATTTTAAGCAAAAAATATTTCTACAAGTTTTTTAGTAGGATGCACAGTTTTCGAGATAAACGCGGTTGAACTTTCAAAAAATCGAAAAACTGCAATTTTTAAACCCGAATAACTTTTGATTAAAAAATAAAATAGCAATTCTGCTTAGCGCCTTTGAAAGTTCAAGTCAAATTATGTCGGTTTTGATTATTTGCATTGCTAAAAATTTATTGTGTTATTGTTAAACAAAGCTACAAACAACTAGTGCGTGAGTGATGTTTCTATGATTTCTCATTTAAAATCGAACGAGTAGGTAGAATAGGTACTAGTGCAATCAAGACTATTTCTACGTTACATGCGGTAAAACGCATGTAAAAGCACGGGAAACCCTACGTGTTTATAGCTTTGTTAAACAATAAAAAAATAAATTTTTACCAATGCAAATAATCAAAACCGATATAATTTGACTTAAACTTTCAAATGCGGTAAGCAGACTTGCTATTTTATTTTTTAATCAAAAGTTATTCGGGTTCAGAAATTGCAATTTTTCGATTTTTTTAAAGTTCAACCGCGTTTATCTCGAAAACTGTGCATCCTACGAAAAAACTTGTAGAAATATTTTTTAAAAATCCACTAGGAAGAATTTCCTGTAGCTGGCTGTATACCATTAATTACAAGTAAAATTTAATAAAAAATTTTGGTCTTGGTAAAAGGTATATTATTTTAAAAAACCCTATAGGGCTACAAACATCGAACAGAACGTTTTCGCTCTAAAAAGAGCATCATCAGTGTTGCAAGAACATGGTGAGCCAACCAAAAAATACGAAGGTCAAAGCCTTTCAAAAATGGACTAAAAGTCACATCAAAATGCTAACATAGCAAATTCCAAAGGATGGATATAATCCCTAAGGATATGGCCCTAGGATAACATATGACTCCCACACGTTGTAAGTGGGTCAAAGGTAACAAATTAGGTCATTATGTTACAAGAGCTGACAGGCAACTAAACTAACTTTAGTTGCCTGTCAGCTCTTGTAACATAATGACCTAATTTGTTACCTTTGACCCACTTACAACGTGTGGGAGTCATATGTTATCCTAGGGCCATATCCTTAGGGATTATATCCATCCTTTGGAATTTGCTATGTTAGCATTTTGATGTGACTTTTAGTCCATTTTTGAAAGGCTTTGACCTTCGTATTTTTTGGTTGGCTCACCATGTTCTTGCAACACTGATGATGCTCTTTTTAGAGCGAAAACGTTCTGTTCGATGTTTGTAGCCCTATAGGGTTTTTTAAAATAATATACCTTTTACCAAGACCAAAATTTTTTATTAAATTTTACAAATATTTTTTACTTAAAATGGCCCAAAAAATACAAAATATTGTTTTGTTTTGCCAAAAATCGCTGTTATTTGATTCCTCAAGTTCTTGGTCTATAACAATCTTATCGACATCCGGATCAACTGTTACCCAAAAAATTCGTGTTCTACGGGTCAAAATACATAAAAAAAACTTGAGTAAGTCCATCTGAATTAACGAGGCCGTTGTACCCCCCCTGGCGACAGGACTATATATGTAATTATATAAAATGTTCTTATAATACTGGTACTGGTTCATTATTTTCTGGAACATAAAAAATATGTGTTTAATATGATCGCTCATGGGTACCTAATGGTTCATTTTACGTACTATAATAGTTGAATATAAATGTACATTATAACTTTATAAAATACCTCCACCGATAATAACCAGTTCCTATTTAATACATTGACAGTAGGTACAAATTTGTGCTTATAACTTTGTCGGAAATGAATAGAACTTTTATTGACTATTTCTTGCTGTATTTTTACAATACATAAGACAGCATTTGCTAATAGCAGGCAAACAATTATTCCGTCGCGTAATATTGGTAAACATTTATTTTTGTAAATTATAATATTATTTCCGAGTAGTTGATAATTATATTTTTTTACTAATTAAAATCAAAAATGGTCGTAGCAAAAGTATAGTATTGTACTCGAATGTAATGGATATTATTCACTCGGATGAATTGCTTCATCATACTGAGTAATCGCCATCATTAAATACTCGTTGAATAATATACTATTACTTATGTGTATTTTATCTTTATAGCTTATTCCAATCAGGATTTAGGACATATTTAGGCGTATATTCTGCACTGAATATTGACACTATATTCTAGAGAATTCAAAGTTGGATGATTGCGATTAGTTTGGCTCTCTAAAGAGGATTATTAATTAGTGCGGGATACAAAATATTAGGGATATATTTAAAACACATGAATTGTCGGCTTCTGATTGAATAAAAAACCATCGAATCGTGAATAAGCGGCCGATAATATGCACACACGCAGTAAAATAATGATCGATTTAACCTATAAAATGTTTTTTGTTGATAAATTTTGTTCTGGGTATAGACCAAATATAAAAATTAATTGAAAAATTATCTACTTTTAAATTTCTACAATTATTTAATGATATTAAGGGCCCGGATAGCACAGGCGGTAGTATGTCTGACTTCCACGCAGGTAGGCCGGGGTTAGAAACCTAGTGGCGCGCCGGCGAGAACATCTAGACATTTATAAAATGTCTATAGTCCGCCGCTCGACTCAGCCTGAATAAAATGATAGACCAGGGCGCATCTGTAAAAATATTAGTACATTTGGACGTTAAGAAGTGACTCAAATTTTTTTGCAGAAATTACTTGAAAATAACTCAAATAATAATATTTGAGTTATCCTCCCTCTCAAAAAGGTCCGGAACATTGTTTAAATAATCAAAATGTCAAAAAATTAAGGAAAATTTCGATTTTTTTCTTCGTTTTTTGATTATAATTTTAAAAGTAATTATTTCCGAGAAAAGTTTTACTGACATAAAAGCTGCATAATTAAATTTACTACAATAGAGAATTGGATAAAAATTTTAAAAAATAGTCAGGCTTGTTGCAAAATAGCAATAATTGCGAAAAACCCTTACACAAACAAGTATTCGCATTTTACGTTGTTCAACCACTTATGCTACACTTAGGACCTTCATATTTCACCCAGAAAAAGTATATGATAGATTAAAACAATACTGTAAATTTCATTAGATCGGTTTAATAGATTTTGCAAAATAAATTTTTCAATCCAGCTTTGGCAGAAAAAATACATTTTTTCAAAATGTTACAAGACTGAAAATAAAGCAGATAGTAAGTTGAAATTTTTTTTTGCTTATAGAAGTGTACTGTACTTTTCATTTGCAATTCGCAAAACTAAAATCGATGAACTACCACGGCGTTAGGAATTTTTTCAAATAAACATTAGTTATTGGTGCTACGCGCAGGACAGCGGATAGTTTGCTCTGATTGGGCATTCCAATGACCTTTGATAATGATTGATAGATACATTTTAATTTTTATTACATTTCGATATAAATAAAAAAATTTGTTTATTGCAAAATAAAAACACATAATCTATTTTTGAAATAACACTTTTTTAGCAAACACTTTCTTTTTTCAACACTTTTTCTTAATAAAAGTTTATTATTTTTAAATACATGCAATTGTTTAAACAATATTTCACAAACAATAATAAAATTATTTTGATTTTTGTGGAATTAAAATATTAAAATACAACAAAATATAGAATAAGAAAATAATATAGTAGATAAAGATTGGAAGAAATTTTGGTGGAAATCGACTTATGTGAATCGAACGCCGCTGTCCTGCTCGTAGCACCAAAAATTAATGTTAATTTAAAAAATTTCCTGTCGCCGTGATATTTAACCGATTTTAATAATTAAAGCTAAAAAAATTAAACTTGCTCTCCGCTTTATTTTCAGTCCTGCAACATTAAAAAAAAATGGATTTTTTTTGCTAAAGCTGGATTGCAAAATTTATTTTGCAAAATCTATCAAACCAATCTTAATGAAATTTACAGTGTTTTTTTATTATATCATAAAGTTTTTCTGGGTAAAACATGAAGGTCCTAAGTTTAGCATAAATGGATGGAAAACGTAAAATGCGAATACTTGTTTTTGTATGTTTTTTTTTCGCAATTATTGCTATTTTGTAACAAGGGTGACTCATTTTTAAATTTTTAACCAATTCTATATTATAGGAAATTTAGTTACGCAACTTTTATGTTAGTACAACTTTTCTCAAAAATGAATAGTTTTAAAGTTATAATCAAAAAACCAATAAATAAATCGAATTTTTCCTTAATATTTTGATATTTTGATTATTTAAACAATGTTTCGGACCATTTTGAGTGGGAGGATAACTCAAATATTATTATTTGAGGTATTTTCAAGCAATTTCGGCAAAAAAACGTCCATCTCAAAACAGATGCGCCCTGGACTATCAGTACCTTGAGTAAAACGAGGAGTACTAATAGGCGGTTGAAGCGTAGCACTGGCCCTGTTACGCTCCTTGTATACTGTGGCCCCTAGAGATAGCAGACTACCCTGCTCCAATCCCAAAGCCGCGTTAGTGGTGTAAAACGGGAGACTATTATTATTTAGTGATATTATTTGAAATGTTTTTGTTAGAACATGGTTCATCTTTTTTTATAATTTTGTTGCACAAAAATTCATCTACATAGAAAGCCGCTTTAAAAGTTAAAAATTTCAATTATATTTCATTTGGAAATGTATTTTAAGTAGTACATATGTACCCAAGTAGCACAATAAAAACATTTTAGTTTTATTTAAGGTTTATGAAGGTTTTATTGTGGTAAATAAGAAGATAATGGTTTTAAAGTTACCTTGTAGATATACTGCCAGAACTTTAAAACTGTTAAGCATTTGTCACTAGTTTTAAAGTATCTAATAAGGGCATCAAATAAGACTAATTAATCTTAATAGATAATTTGTCTTATTGTAGTTTTAAAATGGTTTATTCTCAGTACGCTTTAAAACTAATCAGTTTTATGAAAAATTTCCGACCTGTTTGGTTTTATTAGATTCTAGTTTGTTACCATTTAGTTTTATTGCAGTTTTAAAGATTCTCCTAATACCACTAATAAAACCTATTATTAAAACTACTTTACCTCGAACTACTTGACATATTATTAAAACATATGCCTTAAAACTATTTTTGTAGTTGTAGTTTATTTGTAGTTTTAGTTTTCTTTAAAGTTGCTTTCTTAAAAGCAATTAGTAGGCTATATTAAAACCAAATGCTCTTAACTAAATCAATTTTAAATAAAATATTTTTTTTTTGTTTATCGTAAATCAATTTGGTTATCGTAAAGGCTAAACTATTCTTCTTGTTAGAAACAATAAAACTAAACTCAGCCCCTCTTCTTTTATGTCCAAAATGGTCGGCCATTTGTTTTAGAGCGAAACAGTGGTGTAGTGTGTTGTAAAAGTGGAAGTACAGTTAGGGTGGAAGAAATAAGTACCAAGTACTTAAAATGCAAACGAACTGGTCATTTAAAAAAAAAATACAACACACACGGCGCCTCGATTTTAGGTTAGATTCACATTAAAACCGAGTGGCATTATTGACAGCAGCATTAAAACTAAATGGTATTAATTCCAAGGCAACCTTGACTTTATGTAGGATATATGCCCTGGAAAAGGTATAAAATAAAACCATTTGATCTTAACAATTCTCTGTCGATAGACTAAATAGTTTTATTTGGGTTTCGGCCATATTACTTTCTGGAGATGCTGAAAGCCATAATAGATTACAATATAAGGCTTACACAAAAACTATAATTCCAAAGGCATAAATTCGATTTATTTTAACATCAAAGCATTCAAATTGTAGATAAAATTATATTTATTTCAAATTAATATTTTTCGGATTTAATTTTTTTTAATTATTTTTATTTTTTAATCGCCAAAGCCAGAAATTTTAGTGCGCGTGAGTTATTTAGACGTATTTTTGTTAACATTATCAATAAAGTTGGGTGCGCAAGTGTTTTTCTACCTTGACAGTCCGAAATAACCAAGTAATTTTTATTATTTTATAGTAACAAATACCTATCTACCTCTTAAAACACATGTACAAATTTGTTAGCCTATAAAGAGTATAGGGTTTAAAGAGTCATTTAATATAATAAATTGTCTTTAAAAGTCTCCATTTAAGAAACCTTTTTAAGTTTGCTATAAAACTGCCTGCACTTAAAGTGTCTTATAACATAGTTTTAAAAGCACCTTCACAGCAGCTTTAAAACCAGTTGCTTGAGAAAACAAAGTTTTAAGAAGGTTTTTATTTTGGTGTTATTGACCTCTGTCAGAGTGGCCTTTTTTATGCTGAAAGCCGTTTTATTACCACCTTAAGGTTTACTTAAAAACTAAATGGTTTTAATTTTAGTTTTATTCTACAGTTTAAAAGACTTAAGTACATAGAGTTGGCACATATGGCATGCGTCGTGCAAATGCGCTTCTTTCATTTTTGTCCAAATAATGCGAGGGAGATCCGATCATCGAAGCCGGTACAAGGGCTTGTATATGGTACTGTATGTAGTACTGTAGTATTGCTTCTAAATGCGAGTAATATAGCACCGCCAGATAATACCGGAAAATAAAATGAATACACTTTTCAATATTTTTTTAATTACAATATCCTTTATTTGGTGGGGTTTTATTTCTATTGACGTTTTTGATGCTTCTGTTCCTTTTTATAGTCCCTATGATAGTTCCTTCTTTCATTGTTTCAAAAGTACATAAATGTTTGCTGCTTGAAATTTGCTAATGGTTAAACACCTAGAGACTATACTCAAAACAGTACTAGTATAGTGGGATGTTCATGTACAAGAACATTATGTAAACAGAGATAAATATAAATATTAGTTGAACTAATAGTTAATAATATTATGAAATTTTGTGTCCATTAGAAATGCTATTTCTGTCCAAGCAACTCAAATACTCAAACGCCTATTTATCGAATTTTTTTAGAATATGGCTTACATCACAGACTAGACAATTAAATTTACGTTCATACATTATAGTTTATTTTAGTTACCGACAGATGAACAGGTTTTTAGGTATGAGCAGGTTAGATGAACAGGCCAAAGTATATGGGCTTTTCGGTTGTCAGCAAGAAGTCTTTAGAATCCCCTGTGAATGTTCTGCTCCTTGAAGTTTATTATTATGTAGTTGACTATCTGTCCTAATCACAGGAAGCCGAGGGAAAATTACCTCATATGCAGCGGGAGTCGGCATCTTACGTAGATTGCTCTGAATCGATTAAATGTTTTAGGACACACTCCGTAAGACATTTAAATCAAAATTGGAATAATATATTGCTTGAACGGATTTCAGGGGGTAACCTGAATTGGAGTCGGTTTCCAAGGATATCGGGAATGTCGTTGTGTACTAGAAGTTGACGGATATCCATACTTTATTGTAGTTTTTAACTTATGTCTATTAGCGGCGCAAATTGGGTGGAGCTATGTTACTAAGGGTGGATACTGTGGATAGTCACATTGTGGTATTACAAAGTCACGAGATCAGTATTCCTGCTGCTACAGTGTCTTACAGTTTCTATTTAAGAGAATTAATTTTGTTTGACTAAACGTGTCTCCAAATAATTTCCCAATGAAAATGAAAATTTAAACTGTGATTGGAATTACTTTTTAAACGCTTTTCTTTACTTCAGTAGTTTGCATCAAATATTTAGACGTTAATTTGACTTTTCTTCAATGCAAATGAATGAAAATTTGCAGACATTATGCATTCGCGGGAACAATACACGAATAGTCAATAAAAAAATGTTTATGTTTATTAATTGTTTAATAGTCCAGTCGGGTTAGACGAATAACAGGCCTAACCTTGCATTAGGAGCTGCCCCAAATTTTATTTTTCTAATCTTTAGGGAGGGTAAATATTAGTATAAATTTAAAATCTCGACTGAATTCCACTGTTGCGTTAGCCGCCATCTTGATTTTAAACGAGAACCGTTTTTGCTCAATATCTCCGCCATTTTCAATTTTGTGACAAAAAGTGTAAAAACTGAAATTGTTGAAAATACGATTTCCTATAATTTCATTTATTATAATTTTTTTCGTGCGGTCGATATTTTCCGAGTTATGAGGGGAAATAGTGGTGGGGGGAGCATAATTATTGAATTGAATTTTGTATCCTTTAGGAGAGGTCAATAGTAGTGAAAATTTAAAATCTCGACTGAATTCCACGGTTGCATTAGCCGCCATATTGATTTTAAATGAGAACTGTTGTTGCTTAATATCTCCGCCATTTTCAACTTTTCGACATAAATGGTGGGAAGAAAATTGTTGGAAATGCAATTTCCTACAATTTCTTTGGCACAATTTTTTATACGATCAATATTCTCCGAGTTAAGGGGGAAAATAATGGAAGCGGAGGGAAAGCATAATTATTGAATTGTCTCATTTATTATTAACTTTACGACATAATTGTACATAAACAAAAATAAAGAGAATTATATTTTATACAATTTTTGAAACTTCCAATGAAACATCAACCAAACTAAGTATATAAAAGACATAAAAAGACATTATATACATTAAGTTCACTTAATTTTATTAACTAGCGGGTTTTATTGGTTGAATTTGTGTGTCGATATTTTAAGTTTTATGTCAGCTAATATACCGTGATGTTCCAACAATTTTTTTTAAAATTTTGGACTCTGTTGGGGGGAATTTTCCCATTTCCCCCCCTTGTAGACCCGCCACTGGTTCTCTCGAAAAATTGTTGTAAATCGTAATTGCAACAATTTCAGTTCCTACACTTTTTGTCGAAAAGTTGAAAATGGCGGAGATATTGAACAAAAACAATTGCTACAAAATCAATCAGGTCTTACGCTCGCACCTTTACCACATACGTACTACCTTAAATATTGATTTTATCAAAAAAATTAACGGCATCAAAATTGTACAAAATTTAATTCTCTTCATTTTTGTATAGGTAAATATTTGTTATAAAACTAATAATAAACGAGATAATTCAATAATTATGCTACAACTGTCACTATTTTCCCCTCATAACTCGGAAAATATCGACCGCACGAAAAAAATTATAATAAATGAAATTATAGAAAATCGCATTTTCAACAATTTCAGTTTCTACACTTTTTGTCAGAAAATTGAAAATGGCGGAGATATTGAGCAAAAACGGTTCTCGTTTAAAATGAAGATGGCGGCTAACGCAACGGTTGAATGCAGTCGAGATTTAAAATTTGTACTAATATTGACCCTCCCTAAAGATTAGAAAAATAAAATTTGGGGCAGCTCCTAATGCAAGGTCAAATGCTATCCCGAGTGGGCTATAAATAAAAAAACGATTTTAATGGAAAATGCTTCAATTCTCTTGTTTTTTACAATGTAGAAACTTGAAACTTTTACGGATTGTAGCTAATGGTATGAACTATACATAATTTCACTTTTTGCGTTAATTTTTTACGTTATGCTTCATAAATAAACAATAAAGTTTCAAATTGTGAACGCGCATACATTTGTTTATATTATACAGGTATTTCATTGGGAAACGGAAATACTTTATTGGTGAATAGAGTTTAAAGAGCCGGTTATAGATATAGTACATTTTTTGCCCTACCGACTTTTATAACCGAGTTACAGGGTGTTTTATCGATTTTGCCTATTTCTTTCCTAAGCTATAACTTTAGAACCACCCTGTATATTTTTTTGATATTTGGTACACATATGTCTCATTCAAAACCCAAACGACCGACATACTAACCATAAGAAAAATCCAGGTCCGGATTAAGAAAAAAATACAAAGTACTTGTGACCTTGAACCAACACCCTGTATACTGAAATTTTAAAAATATGTCTGCGCATTTTAAAAGAGCATAAAAAACTGTGATTAAAAGCTTATTTTAAATTTTTCGCCGTTGATTTAATTACATCAATTTTGAAATTATATTGAAATTTTAAAGAACTCTGAGATTAAAAACCAGGTATTTTTAACTTTTAATAATACATAATTTAATGTTAATGAATCAATACTTATTTTAAAAATACTTAATACTTATTTACTACGCTGGCTTCATAGATTCTCTGGATTTGGAGCCATATGCACATCATTAAAAATTAGAATTGCGAGAATTGGGATATTATAATGATTTAGTAAAGAATTAAAAAAACTACTATATCTAATAAAACAAAAATTCGTTACAATTCAACAATTTAACATAAATTAAAAATATTTGAACTATAACAGTTGCTCAAAATGTCCGCCATTTTGCTCGATGCATTTCCTTGCTCGTTTTAAAATATTTCGAATCGATTTTGTAAGTACATTGGGATTGTTTCTCATTTTTCTGGTAGCTTCTTGTGACCTTAACAGAATTAATCAATATGATTTCAAAATTGCCCTAATTAAATTATCTGCGCAAAAATTTGACATGTAACTTTTAACGCAGTTTTTATGCTCTTTTAAAATACACAAACAAATTTTCCAAATTTCAATATACAGGGTGTTGTTTCAAGGTCACAATTACTTTCTATTTTTTTCTTAATCAGGACCTGGATTTTTCTTGTCATTAGTAATTGGGTCGTTCCAATGTGGTAAATAAGTATTGACTATTTGTAAAATTAGTATTTATTCATTAACTTTAATAATTTATAGCTTAAAGTTAATAATATCTGCTTTTTAATGCCAAAGTTCTTAAAAAATTCAATATAATTTCAAAATTAAAGTCATAAAATTGTCTGGACGAAAAATTGAAGCGAACCATTAAACTTACTTTCTTGTGCCCTTTTCAAATATGCAAACAGATTTTCAAAATTTCAATATACAGGGTGTTGTTTTAAGGTCACAATTACTTTATAATTTTTTGTTAATCCGGACCTGGATATTTCTTATGGTTAGTATGTCGGTCGTTTGGGTTTTAAATGAGACATATGTGTACCAAGTATCAAAAATATATACAGGGTGGTTCTAAAGTTATGGCTTAGGAAAGAAATGGGCAAAATGGATAAAACACCCTGTAGCTCGGTTATAAAAGTCGGTAGGGCAAAAATTGTACTATGTCTAGAACCGGCTCGGTGACCTCTATTGACCGTTAAAGTTTTTCCGTTTCCCAATGAAACACCCTGTATAAATGGGCGTTTATTTTTGTCAACTTTTAAACGCTTTTCTTTAGTTCAATCGTTTGGGTCAAATCTTTGGACATTAATTTGACTGCCCTTTCTTCAATGCAAATGGCTAAAAATTTGCAGACATATGCATTCGCGGGTACAATACACGATTAGTCAATAAAAAAATTTTTGTTTATTAATTGTTTAAATAAAAAAGAAACGATTTTAACGGAAAATACTTAAATTCTCTTGTTTTTTACAATGAAGAAACTTGAAACTTTTACAGATTGTAGCTAATTATATGAACTATACATAATTTCATTTTTTACGTTAATTGTTTACGTTATGCTTCATAAATAAACAATAAGGTTTCAAAATTTTTTGCCGATTCCGACTACTTTGCATGTTTGTACATGTACATCATGTGTTTTATACTTATTTTAATAAACATGACGATATATTTTAAAGTTTGAAGAGTGTAAGACTAAAAAGTAAAAATAAAAAAATATGAAAAAAATATTTTTAAGAAACGCTTTTTTTTAGTTACGAGTGACTAAACCTAAACATAAAAAAAAACAACTAAAAAGCAAAAAATAAAAAGAATTGAAAAAAACGAACACATTCGTTAAAGAAAAGCATGGTGCGAAAACCGTTTATTCGATGAATACGCGCCATGCTTTTCTTTGACGAATGTCTTAGATTTTTTAATTTTTTTTTATTTTTTGCTTTTGGGTTGATTTTTTTATAACATATGTTTAAGTTTAGTCACTTGTAACTAAAGAAAAACGTTTCTTAAAAATATTTTTTTATATTTTCTATTCTAAAATAATTTGGTCACTTCTGTTTGTCTTTTGTACAAGGTTATATTTTAAAAGTAGTATTGAACAGTATTTACCATACGCCAGGTAATGTGTGGAGATTCTGCATGTATTTTAATGAATACTTCAAGAGTCTATTTTATTTAGTCTTTCAATAGATACGTCAAAAATATCTCTGACAATGCATTTCTTGTAGCCAAATTAAAAGATAATCAAAAATATGTAAATAAGAAATATTGCTGCCAATAAGTCAAACAATAAGTGACCACAGCTTATTAAAGTTTAATGAAAAAAGAACAAGGTATGGCCCAAAAGCTTTATGATGTAGTGCAAGAATTAACGAGTCTCGCCTGAACTAAAAAGAAGAGAAAAATGAAACAATATTTGATAGTAATTTTTTATTTTCCTTTTTGTGTCATCGTTCTTCTTAATCGTCGATTGTTTGACTGTACTGTTTGATCTGACCAATGTCTAATATTACGCAGCCGGGACCATATGTTTTCGCCTGACCCTGAATTTTCATTCTATTTTTTCTTTAATGGTATTGATCAGTTTTGCTGTTTCTATATGGATTCTACCATGCGCTTTTTGGGCATTGATACTGCATAACGTCCAATTCGTGGTACGATCTGGGTCGTGTTCTATCCGACTTCTCAGTTCTGTTTCCATTTCCTGCTTATTTTCAAATATTTACTGCAATTCAGGTGTTGCTGGTAATCGCTAGAAAAAAAAAATAGGTACTCAGATCAGACATCAGGCAGTTTTCGAAGAAAATTCCTGGTTTTTCTATAAAATAAGCCGTAACATATAATATGTAAAAATAAAATTGTATACCATTTTTATTCAGTTGCAATGCGAAGGCAAAACATTCTTATTTTTCACTTAGAATGCGGAGCGCAGTCCAGCACTCCGAATCGACGATTTTCGACTCTTATTGGAGTCTCATCAGAGAGACGTAGGCCTGCTGCTCGATACTCTTAAGTGACCAACATCGAGAGTTTATCCCCCACACCGCAACTGACGTGAATGTGTTAGGTGACTAGCGTCATCAGGCAATTGAAAGGCAAAGTTTTTCAATCCTAAAAGCGACATTAATAATATTGAAAAATATTAAAAATGTTACTAAAAGATTCTTAAATTGAAAACTTATTGGCATATAATAAGTTGTGCGGTGGCCAAAGTGGGAGCTTAGAACATATATTTATGGTCGCACTTCACTTCAAATACCTGTAATGACATACTTTGGATCCCTAGAAGGTGGATTAAACTACGAAATTTATAATAACAAATTGAAACCCGGGCCCCAAATCCATAGAACAAATCTGAGTAGGTACTCAAAAAAGAAAACGGTCTCAATAAAATCGCTATTACTAAGAAATGAGAAAAAAAGAAAAAAACTGGCAACAAAAAATAGATAATTTTACTTTTTACATTTTACTTACAAGTGTAAGTTAATATATGTATATATAAAAATAAGAAATCAAACTTAAAAATATTTTAAGCTTTATTGTAAATAAAGGAGGCATTTTCTGCGCAAATGAAATGAGGAAGTTTCAAATTTGCCCCATAATCAGACAAAAAACTTTCTCGATAACCGCCAAATCACTAACAACAACTTTTTACTTTGCTTTAATATCGATGGAAAAAGAAGGTCATAAGAATTTATGTGAGATTATATACAGCGAATCAGCAACAAGTAGGTACTGATATTTTCTGATAGCTTTTACATAATACATATTGTACGGAGTCAAAATTAAACGTAGTTTGATGTAATGTTTAATTATTGGTTGAATAAAATGTTACAGCTATCCTTTAAATTTTCAGCATATGACGGTGACAGCACTCGAATTATTCTGATCTATTCTTGGGCCACTCTACATTTGAAAATACTTAAATAAGGAATAACTTTAATGTGATAAAAGCTTTGTGGTAAAATTGCGGTTTATTGGATAGGCCACTATATGCGTATCATAGCATTATTTATATTATTTACTTTCATGGTCCATTTTCACGTAAGATCCAAAGTAAATCTTTGGAGTTTCAGCTCTGTTCTAATCTAGATTTTTTCGCCGCTCTCAAAAACGATTTTTTTCTTTTTAAAATTTTTAAATCTTCATCCAGTATTTTTTCGTACCGTACACTATGGTGCAAATATGAGGAATTTATTAATTTTTTATTTATCGAAACAGGTCCATTTATATTTTTGAATTATGAGTTTTTTCGTATATATCGTTCATTTGGAAAAAGAGGGTTATAACTAAGAATTTTCACTTTTTCAGTAGAACGGTTTTAAGATACAGATTAGCTTATTTCATTTATTTTGTGTAGTGTTTATTGATATTATAGTATTTAATGATTGAGTATGATAGATTTATGATCTTTTTATCGCTCTGATGGAAATTTTCTTTTTTAAGATATCAGGTTTAAAAAAAACTTAGATATAACCTTCTTGGATAAAGAAACATTATCGTTTTAATACCCTCTGTTTGCTCATAAAGTTACATTTTTAGGAATTTTATTAAAAAAATTATTAAAAATGCCATTATATCAATTATGATTTAATAAAACTTATTAATAAAAACATTAAAAAAACTTATTGAGTAGTTCGTATCCGTTCTACAACATAGAGTGAAACATAACGCAATAATAATAGTAATTGTTTTTCTTTACAAATTTTTGTGAAAACTTAAATAGTATTCAAGAAAACATTGCTTTTCTCTATTAAAGACAACAGTCCTTTTGTTCTAGCTTCAGATATTCCCACTTTTTTATAAAATCTTTGCAATGCAAAAAAGGGTTATTCACATAAAACAAAATAGCTTTGAAGAATAAGGTTACATTTCAATAAACTATCCTTCTATCCTTCTATCAGAACAAACTGTTTACTTTAAGGGCCGGTTGTTCGAACGCTAATCAACAATGATCATTATTAAATATTTAATTACTGTCACCAAAAATGTCAATGTCAACTTTGTTTGGGTTGCTGAAAACATAATTAATTACAATTATGAGATTTATTAATAATTATGTTAATAGTTATTGTTATATTAATTGATTATAGTCTCAGAATTGTAATTAATTATGTTTTGACAACCCAAACAAAGTTGACATTGACAGTAATTAATTATTTGATAATGATCATTGTTGATTAGCGTTCGAACAACCGGCTCTAAGTGTTATAATTTTTAAGAAAATTGCTTATATCTTTACTTATACCTTTATATCCCAAAAATAAATCACCCTTTTAACTAAATTAACTTATTTTTGTCTACTATATTCCAAGATATAGCTGTGTTCTTTAAAAAACCGAATAACGTTCTGTAGAGAAAGTTAGGGGAAAACCAAAGGGTACATCTGCCATCTCTCGGAGACTAGTGTACTTACACATGTAACTATTTTTTCCATAGTAGAAGCGTCGCTATAGTCGGTTCGCTAAACTCAGACGCAACTGGCTAGATATTTTAGTCGATAATTTTTTTGTTTTTTGCCACTTTTGCCAAAATTGGCAAAATTACTAAATATTTAGTGATTATTAATTATTTAAAAATTATTTTTTGCCAATTTTGCTAAAATTATATATATATTATATATATAATAAAATATCTAGAAAGTTGCGTCTGAGTTTAGCGAACAGACTATAGAAGTCATTATTTGGAAGATATTGATGAAATAAAAAAAAACTTTAAAATTTTGAGATGTAACCCTTTTCTTCTTCTAAATGAAAGATATGTCATATTAGTGCCGTGATTCAACTTGGCATGGTGAAGTAATCGATGAATTTTTTAAATCATAAATCCAATTTTTTTTAATTAAATTAATTGACACAAAAAAGACTAAAATGTAATTTATTTAATTCAAATATTATGTAACTTATGTTAAAATGGATATTTAGGTAACAAATAAACATTGCTTTCGTTCAATATTCAAGCTGCCACCCACCTACCTCTTGGCTTTTTAACATTTAATTGAAGCGAAAGCAATCTTGATATTTGCCGAATAAATTTTTTTGTTCTCTGAGAAGTGCAAAATGTATTTTGAATAGGGCTTTTCATTCACAGTCATTTGTTTCGAGCTTCTGTCATGTGTCACTTAATATTAATATATCTACTTACATCATACGTTATTGGCATATAACAATGATACAAACCAAAGCCGTATGACGTAGATATATTAATATTATGTGACACATGACAGAAGCTCGAAACAAATGACAATTGATAAAAAGCCCTATTAAATGACTTTCGGAAAAATAAAATATTAAGTCGGAAAAATAAAAGATTACCCATTAATGATCATATTATTATCAAGCACATATTTTGGATTTGCTGCCTTTTTCTATAAATAAAAAACGAGCGAGATAGATTATTAAATGTTGTCTACTAAGCAAAAACGTTATCCAAGACATACGCAGTTACATATTTATAATGGACAGAGTGAGACAGCGATACAATAAATTGGTCAACATAGTTAAATTAATTTAGTAGAACATTTAACCCTCGTAAGGCGGTGCGGGGTGCAAATGCACCCCACACCTCGCTTCTCTCACCTATGTTTTTTAATAATTTTTTTTAATTTTTGTCCATTTTTGTATTCGCATTAAATTGAATTCTAAACGCATTCCACCCAAAACACCGTTTAAAAATCTTAGCGTTTAAGTGCTTTTTTGGAAAAATGACTGTAGGGTACAAATGATGAAAATTTCATACCCTGAATTGAACGTTTCTGATGTTCCACCTGGAGCTAACAGAGCTAAGGGACAAGGTCGGTGTTGCTTATGTCAGAGAAAAGAGACCGAAAGTCCCGGCTTAACTGTATTGTGTGTAAAAACTTTGTGTTACTCACTCTGTGAAAAATTTCATGTGTTTTTCTTGCAACGATAATAATTTTTTTAAAGAGGAAATGAGCACTTTTTTGTAAAATTATGTTTTATAGCATAATAAACAAGTCCTAATTATGTTTTAAATCAATTTTCCCGACGTTTACATATCAAAAAATTGATATACCGATTGGGTGCAAATGCACCCCGCACCGTTGTTTACGTAAGAATCTAAGCACCGCCTTACGAGAGTTAAACTCACACGTGACTATTTCTGTACTTCTAATGTCATTCTTAAAAAAACATTCAACATGAGTAGAGAAAATTATTGTATAAACTACTGTTCGAGTAATCCTGCTGGTCAACTATAATCTGACAGAATAGATTTCTGTCACTTTGACAGTGAATACAATTCTTTATATACCGCATAATACTATATTTGCTTACTCATTATTTTTGTATTATTAATCTATATCAAATAATGAATTACGGTAGTAATAATAACATTTATCACCATTAAATATAATATATCATCAGAACAAGAATACATCACAAACATTGTTTGGTAAATTATTACGTAGCGAAAAATCGTACGGTGTAATAGAAGTCGCATTCGTTTATTTTTAGTATTAACTTAATTTGGACTTTGTTTTGACTATACGGCTTTTTATTCACAGTCATTTGTTTCGAGCTTCTGCCATATTTCGTATAATCCGTGTGTATTAATATTATACACGGATTATACAATAATATGACACAAGCTCGAAACAAATGGCAATCGATGAAAAGCCCTATTAGAAAGTTTTGATTTGATTCGTGTGCATAATATCATCGATGACGCATGGGTAATCTTTAAATTTTCCGACTGTACATACGTTCTTTTTTTGTGTGAATTAATGTAATTCAAAATAAATTATTTTTCACACCCAGTATAAATAATGAACGATGATGCAAAAATAATTAAGTCAGTATTTATGTTACTGAATAGATAATTAAATATCCTTTCAAATCAGTTAGCATATGATCCTTATGCTCATTTAAAAAAATCATCGATTGCGTCATCACTCCCAGATGGATGACGTCACTAGTGTTATGTTTCGGAATATATATCAAAAATCAACCATTCATGAAAAATTTAATTTATTCCATAATTTTGCTCCTCTGTGTATATGCATATGGTTCTCCGTTTCTATTTCTATAGTATTCAATGGCAAATAAAATACAATAGAGAATCCTCTATCTTTGTGCCTTTATGGGTTAACTGTTCGAAACATCGCCTTATTCCATGCCGGACGTAAATTCCAGATTTTATGCCATCTTGTCTTTCAAATACCAATACAAGAATTTCAAATGTTTGGAATATCCCATTTATGGGAGCCGGTCAGTTTCCTAGCACAATGGAAGGAACGTTAGGAAAATAGACTTGTGTAATTCCGTGTACCTCATAAATCGATATCTACGTATAACCTGATTTACTAGAACAGAGCTGAATTTTTTTATATAAACATATTCATTAAATTTTATATTAAATTATTGTAACAGACCAGCGCATTTAGGAAAAAATAAATAGATTTTTAAATACAGCATATATCGAGTTAGGAGAGTGCATATAGATTTTCACTTCGAAAAAAATCAAACAAGATATAACTTTTTGTAATTTCATTAAGAAATGTTTAATAAACAATATATCAAAAAGTTCTACTCGAGAAGTGGGTGCTTCATTTTTTATTAAACAAATGAACTACGAAGTTTGATGTTTTTTTAAATAAATCCGGAAATATAAATTTTAGAACAAAACTGACTTGACCATTGAAAAATTCAGAAAATTTTACAATAAAAACCTTATATAAAGAATTTTCTAAAATTAAATCTGTATCTTCTATAATTTTTTATTTATAACGCTAAAGTCACCCTTCTCACCACCATTGGCGCACTGTAAAATAGAGTACGGCGAAGTGCACGGTTGAGTTATTTTAATGTAATTCTTTAACTAATGGATCAAATGAAATTTTACAAATTGGACATAAAAGAAGAATAATTAAACTATCTTATGGTTATAATAAAAAGAAATGAAATATATGGGCATAAGTATGGTGTGAGAGGAAAATGAGCCTTACATGAATTTTGTTTAAAAATGAATTAAAAATGGGTAACTAATACAATTTTTATTATAAAACCCCCAATTTTGCACAACTTACCTTTCAAGCATCGTACTAAATGATAATTCATTCAAAAAAAGTCTAAAAAATTTAATTCAATTGATATGACATCTTAAAAATGTAATTTTTGAAATTTTAACCACCATTTTAAGACGGTATTACTTAAGTTTGAACAGATCTATTACAGTTTTATAAGTACTGTTTTAAAACTCGGGATGCAGTCTTTAAAGTGCACTAAATTATGTTATTTTAGAAGTAAAATAGACTATTTCTTTTTGCGAAAATTAAGAAAGATAACAGAAATGTAATACAAAAACCGAAAATTACCAGCTAAAAAAATGTTTATATACGTGATCGTTTATATACGTTTATATATAAAGTGATCAAAACGTTTTTCTGTAAAACTTAGCTAAAATACATTTAGTAATAAACTTCAACAATAATAAATGTTCAGCAAAAAAAAAATTTTTAGGTCTTATACAGTATGTCGGCGTAACTTGAAATCTATTGATAACATTTTTATTATCAGTTTTACGAAAAAAATTTATTCTTTATAAAATACTGTGCATCGTATATTATCTGAGATGAAATCATCAAATATCAAATTTAATGTATTTTACACGAGGTATGTCAAAAAATATGAATTTCACTCAAGAGTAAAATATCGTTAAATTTCACAATATCGAAAATTGTTATTAAGAAAGTTGTTTGGAATTAAAAAATTTGTTTTAGTGTTCAATTACATTCTTCTAATTAAAATATTGTGAATAATAAAGGCACTTAAGGACTCTTAAGAAAAATTCATATTTTTTACATACCTTGTATAAAATTAAAAAAGTTTAATATCTGATGGTTGTATCATAGATTTTAGACCAGGGAGAGCATTTTATGAAGTTAACAACTTTTCTTAATAGCATTTTTTGATATTCTGAAATATAAATAAAGGTACTTTGCCCTTTAACGAAATTCATATTTTTGACATAACTCGTATAAAATTGAAAAAATTTGATATCTGATGGTTGAGTTTTAGATTTTTGACTATCCATAGCATTTCATGAAGAATAAATTTTTTAAGTAAAATTGATAATAAAAAAGTTTTTCATGTGGTTCCTAGCTACGCAGACACACTGTATAAGAGCTTCTCTATAAGAATTTTCAAATTTCAATGCCATATTCGAATTCAGTATAATCAAAAACAAAATACAAACATATTTTATCAAAGTAATATGATGAATTTAACGATATTTTTAAAATTATTAATACAAAAAATTTTTATTGTTTAAACAATTAATAAACAACTAGCGGCCAAATCCGCGAGTAGAACTGTTTACTTTAATATGTATATAAACTGACAAAAAAAGTTTTAGAAAAATAAATATAAGCTTGTTTGAATTTTTCCGAAACAATGCATGTTTTCGTTCTAATTGTGCTCCCCTAACTAGTAACTTTTTGCATTGTGTTCGAGATGACGTCATAAAAAAGATTACATAGAAAAATCGGTGGAAATGCGTAATAGAGAACTTGCACATTTTTGTTTTATTCAATAAAAATATTCAGTTTCGTTTAAAAATAAGATTTCTAAAATTACACGCCTCAAAAGCTTATAATAACTTAGAAGTATAAATTTAAAATCTTCTGTAAATTATTTCAAACGATCGAAAAAGCGCGCCAACCTTTATGACGTCATATCATAATATTTTGTATTGACATTTACTTAGGAGTTTATTACAGGTTTTGAAGAGACCGTATTGAATTGTGTGTGTTTACAATGAAAAAAAAAAGTAAATACTATAAGTGTTGTTTAGTACTATTATTTAAAAGTCGATCTATCTTTTATAAAAGGTATATTTGTTAAAATCCCTATACAGGGCTACATCAAAGACATAACTAGTTTTCAATCGGTTGACCGATCATTATCAGTCTAATCTCAGAATCTAACATGCTAACCACCACAGTAAAAAATATTTGGGTATAAACCCTTTATAATTAATCCGTCAGAGGAACATATGAAAAAGATGTTGTTTTGAGCATGGATGTATAAAATATCCAATGTTTCACGCTCGAGGTACCAATGAGCTCAATTTGACTAGTTCACATCATGGCTCTTTGGAAGCAAGACTTGACAATTGACTATCCTAGAACTAGAAGGAGAAGAATGAATATGATGTTTTATATAGGGCTTTACGATTAAGGTGTTCTTCATTATAGAAAGTGTTCATTAAGAATAATTTTAAAATATTAATTGCTGTTGGCCCGTTATTGATGCCAAGTTGCATGCTATTATTATTTGTCTAAAAGATGCTCCGCTGATATAGTATATTCTAAAAAAAGTGGGTCAGATAACCAAGCAGACAAGGTGGATGAATCGCATTCACTTCTCTATTAATGATCTACTGCAGCGTTTCTCAACGTTTTACCATTTGCGCCCCAATTTTCCATAATTATTTTCACCGCGCCCCCTCGCTCAATAACAATATATCTATGCAATAATACATAATATACCTTGAGCAGCATGAAACCTAATAAACTAAAAAGACATTGGGAAACGCTTCACAGTGAGTACATTAACAAACCCCGAGAATTCTTCGAGTTAAAATTAAAATGGCGTGAAAAGCAAAAATTAGTTTTAATAAAATTTTTGACTGTGAATGAAATAGCTTTACTTGTCTCTTATAAAGTCTGATATTAAATAGCCAGATCTAAAAAGCCTAACACTATTGGTGAAGATCTTATATTACCAACTGCAAGAGTTTATAACTCTATCAAATGATACTGTTGCCCGCCGAATTAGTGATATAGCTGAATATGTACAGGATCAGCTAATCAGGAAGTTGCGTGAAAAGCTGTTTTCGATTCAGCTTGATGAGGCAACAATAGCAATAAATATGCTCATTTTATTGCCTACGTTCGATTTTGTGATGGCAGATCAGTAGTAGAACTACTTTTCTGCAAACTAATAAAATTGATAGCAAAGTCGCTTGCATTATTTGCTATGTTAAATGATTATATAAATGAAGCAAAAATAGAGACACTGTATGATCAACAAAGAAGCTCTGGCTTGAATATTGTGCTAACTTCGATTGTAACAATAGTTAATTATCTACATAAAAATGAGACCTTTGAAAACTAGAATATTTTCTGTACTTTAACCACTACATGGGTGCGGTACATTCAGCATTATTATTTTATTGTGAGGCAAGGCCAAGAAAAGAGGCCGCAAGCTAAGATGTTTCACGATGGTTTATTTTTGATGAAATTGAGTTACTTGGTTGATATATTCGAGAAACTAAATATTTTGAACTTACAACTTCAAGGGGCCAATACGAATATATTTGATACGAATGATAAAGTTAACGCTTTCTGTAGAAAATTGAAATTGTGAAGCAGAAATTTAAAGCAAAAAACCTAGAAATATTTGAAAATGTGGATGAATGTTTTAAAACTTACCAGGTTGAAGCACAACACGTGAAAGTTGTTTCTGTAGTCATTGAAAATTATTTAGCAATGCTGACAAAAAATTTTAAAAGATACTTTTTTGCCGACGACCAATTTAATAAGTACCTAATAGTTATGAGTGGGTCGGGAATCCGTTTCAAATAATACCCGAAGAGCTCTCTACTGCAGAAGAAGAAACCTTCATAGACTTCACAGCAAATGCCGAAATCAAGAAACAGTTTAATATTAGATCCCTCTTTGAATTTTGGGCAGGGGTAAATGATGAGTTTTCTGCACTGAAAACCAGAGCGTTCCGTATACTATTACCGTTTTCACCATCCTACCTTTGCGAAACAGGATTTTCCGCGATGGCTACTTTAAAGACCAAATATAGATCGCAGCTAAATATAGAGAAAGAACTGAGAGCGTCTATTTCTAATATTACACCCTGTTTCGATAAGCTTTGATCTGCAAAAGAGGAAGTCATTAATTTACATTAAACTTGTTGATTTAGTGTTCAGTGCTCATAACTTCATGGGTATTTTATTTTTTGTTTGTCATAATTTTGTTTTGCTTTGATTTTAGTAAATTAGTCAATGTTTTAAGTGTTTTTATTTATATTTTCACGCCCCCCATGGCTAAAAGCGCGCCCCCTAGGGGGGCACGCCCCTCAGGTTGAGAATCACTGATCTAGTGGATCGATAGTTTAAGTCCTGACTGGAAAAAAAAGTCTACCGTAGTAGTACAAAATCTAAACGGATCTGATACTTAGATTAAATACGCTGGAGTATTGGTTCGACCTATGGATGAGCAGTCCGGCAAGAGATGAGGACTTGTGCCTAGGTGGTACTTATTCAGTGGATCCTTACCGAAGGAGGATGTGCGCTTAAATAATCGGAATATAAATATTTCAAGAAATTAAGAAATTAAATAAAATCATCATAAGTGGCTCGACAATCCGTTGTGAATTTTGGCAACTTCCCTCCATCTTCTGACCCGTAGAATCTTTAGGTCTTCGTCATCATCATCAATCCATCTTCTTCGTGGTCCTCCTCTACTTCTTGTGCCCTCTGGTTTTGAAAATGTTAATCTCTTCGTGTATTCGTGATGTGACATCCTAGCAATGTGCCCGGTTCATCTAAGTCTCGACACTTTAGCGAATTTCACAATATCTGGATCAGTGTATAACTGATATAGTTCAAAGTTGTATCTTCGACGCCATAGCCCATTTTCAGTTATGGCCCCAAAAATCTTTCTAATAATTTTTCTCTCAATAATACCAACAAGTCTTTCACATTTTGAGATAAGGTTCACGTTTTAGCCTGTATATCAAAACCGGTCTTATTAAGGTCTTGTATACAGTGAAGAGCGTGCTAATAACCGGCAAAATAGCTCAAAAGATGGAAAACATAATACATTGCAATACTCATCTTTGCGCCCACTTTGGTCAGAAGATTATATAGGTTATAGTTACGGTAAAATTAAAACTAATTAAACTATATTAAAAAAAACGTGGTTTCAGTATTCAAAGAAGATCAATTTTATAACACATATCAAAGTCAATTTTTCTAGCTTTTAATTTGGCAAAAGTTTTTATTATTTCGCTGGTATATATTTTTACTTGCTTTCCTATACTTTAGTATTAAAGCCGGGTTTGTTAATCTGTCTTGCGCCATTGTTGAGTGCAGATAAGTTTTGATCAATTTAAGTTTAGAAAAAGACCTTTTATCTTCAGCTACTGTTACTGGCAGCGTTAAATATATCTTTAGACACCTAGAAAATTTGGGAAAACACAGAGTAAATTATTAGAATACACATATAACTGATAATATCGAGTGGGGTTATGTCTTTAATTATAAATAACATTGGTAAGAAATTCTAAGTCAGTCTCATTACATGCGCTAGTTTTTTTTTTTCAATTTAAACATTGCGTTGTGTTTAAGTTTTTTTTCTGAGTTTTTCCAACTCAATACATTTTCCAGGAAAGAAAAATTATAATTATGTTTGCTCAACATTTCAAATCTTTCACCTAATTTTGCAATGACAATGTCTAATAAATAATAATAAGTTAACTTTAAAATTTTGTTCTTAGTCTAAAAGAGGCTCGTCTGCAGCGTCGTAATTGAGATTAAGATGTATTTTTCGGGAACATGGACGAACAGTTTCAGAAAATTTAATTTCGCAATTTAGTTCTTTTGCAATTGATACTGAGTCAATTAATATCTGCTCAAACGCAGTGTCAGTGTGGTTATTTACAGGGCTAGATTTACATATGATCTGAATAGGTTATAGCCTAGGGCGGCAGAATTTAGGGGGCGCCAAATTTTGGTAAAAAAGGAAAAAATGCGGAGGAGATCGCGGCAAATTGTGGATAGCCCAGGGACAGCAAATCTTTAAATCCTCCTCTGGTTATTGGCTAAATCTTTATTGACTTTATCAAGCATCTTGACAGCTTCGGAAAAAATCGCTCGTTTGCAAAGTTTTGTTGATAATAATATTAAAGCTTTGCTAAAATATTGTACCATGTCACGACAGAGCCGATAAACTTAAAGTTCTTTAATTTTGTCATCAATCAGCTTGCGATGTTTCTTGTGTCATTTTCGTAGTTGTTGTCAACAATAATACATCGTAAATTTTTCCCATATTAAAACGAAGTATTTTTAATGACTCAATTCTACTCTCACATCGCGCATTTGAAAGCGCTTTTAATGTAAAAGTGGGTATCTTATTCATTATGACATTCAAACGTAATGTTGATGAGGAAAAAACATAAATTTCTTGAACAATTGAAAAAACACATTGTTATTTCCAATGAGCATTTAACAGCATAATTTCAGCACTAAATTAAGGCAGTGAGCTGCACAAGGAACATAAGAGCACCAGGATTAATCTAAGGCTACACAGTTTTTTGAAAGCCGATATTTTTTCCTCTGATATTTATCCCATTATCATACCCAATATTCATTAATTTCAAACATTCTAACAAATAATTTGCTAATCCTTGTTCGGTAGTATCAGTAATCGGTAAAAAACTGACTAACTTCGGCCATCATAAAGATTCTACCGTCACTTTTAAAAAATAACGACTACATAGTAATGCGGCGCTTTTATATAGCTCCGCAAAACCGCAATAATTATACTTTTGTCAGCAGAATCGGAACTTTGCTGCTATTCTAAATGGGTTTCATATTTCATTTTCATATCGTAGGTGTATTAAGTATTAATGCCTTTGTAAAAAATACCGAAAGTGCACTTGTATAATTTTGTTATTTGTAGTTTTTTTAAGGACAAGAAGCGCAAGTTTGAGCCTAGCAAGACTTCGGCTTGCGCTCCTTGGTCTTGGCGCCCAGGTGCCTCGCACTCCTTGCACCCCCGGGTTAAGACGGCCCTAATTGCGAAACAAAAACAGATAAAACTAGTGGAGGTTAAAATTATCGTTATAAACGTATTAATTAACATTACATTACATAGTTTCCCACCTTTAGACGTATCAGAGGAGTATGACAATAATTGTCGCCCAATAAATGACCGCTTTGGAGTGTAATTTCCAGGGGCAACTCCCAATTGCATGAAAATTTGGATGAAAATTTGGATTTTGGTTCTACTTACCCTCCACTTCCAAGTTGAATTTGTGCCGTTGGTTGCTTTTACTTGGGGGTGACATTTAACCCTTCTCGGGCGGTGAAAAACGCGTGTTTAAAATAAGGCAGGAAATGGATAAATTGGCTTATTTTAAGCACCTTTTGTTCTATAATGTTTTTTACGTAAGTCAATACTTTTCGAGTTATTCGCGATTTAAAATGTTGATTTTTCGACAAAAAAAAACTACGTTTTCAGACTGTTTTTCCCAAATTACTCAAAAAGTAAATACGTTATCGAAAAAAATATTTTTAGCAAAAGTGTAGCCTATAAAAAACGAAAAAAATGGTGTACCAGTAAAATCTACAAATTGAGTAGAAGCAAAGTTGTAGCTCATGAAAAATACGTATTTATTCGTCTAATTCCAAATCGATAAATTCAACGCGAAATCACCGAAGAAAAAAGCGTTTTTCGGGAAAACCTGATTAACATTATTAAAGTATCGAAAATAGCTTATTATTTGTTTTTTACAAAAGTTTACAGCATCAAAAATAAACGAGTTACACTGAAAAAAAGTTGTCCCTTTTTTCTGCTAAAAAAAGTCGTGAAGACTTTTTACCATCTATTTTAACTGTATGTGTATTGTTTATATGATCTGTAAGTTTGATTGGTTTGAAGTGCTTATTTTTTAAAACATTTGGTTTTATAGTAAAAAAAAATTTTCTAAAATTTTTTCAAAAATTTCATTTTTTCAAAATAACTTAAAAAGTACTAGTGATAAGAAAAATCTTAAACAGTAAAAAAATGTAGGTTTTGTTATTATAAATATGCTAGTTTCATTTTGTTTCTGCGTAAACAAAAATTGGTTAAGATATGGCTGTTCAAAATTTGCATACACTCGTGATTAGTGACCAATTCAAGCTTTCTCAATTATAACCCTTTCAAAAATAAACACTTTAAACCAGTGAGACTGATGACAGATCATATAAAAAATAGATAGGTAAGTAAATTGTTTGTAAAACGGTAGCGATTAATTTCATTTGGGGAGCTAAACACGGCGAGATTTTCATGATTTTTTACAAAAAAAAAGAGGGCCAACTTTATTTTGAGCGTAACTCGCTTATTTTTAATGCTAAAACTTTTGTTAACAATTAAAACAAAGCTTTTTATAAACACTTTAAAAAAGTTTCAATGGGTTTTTCCCGAAAAGTGCTTATTTTTTCGGTGATTTCACCTTGAAATAGTCGATTTGGGATTAGACGAATACTAACGTATTTTTTATGAGCTACAAATTTGTTTTTATTTGATTGATATACTTTACTGATACACCATTTTTTAGGTTTTTTATAAGCTACACTTTTGCTAAGGATATTTCTTTCGATAAAATATTTACTTTTTGAGTTATTTGCGAAAAACCGTCTGAAAACCTAGATTTTGTCGAAAAAACAACATTTTCAATGGCAAATAACTCGAAAAGTATTGACTTACGTAAAAAACTCTATAGAAAAAAAGTTGCTTAAAATCAGTCAATTTATCCATTTCCGGTCTTATCTTGAACGTATGTTTTTTCATCCCCGAGAAGGGGTGACTGTCACCCCCCAAGTAAAAGCAACCAACGGCACAATTTCAACTTTGAAGTGGAGGGTAAGTAGAACCTAAATCCAAATTTTCATGCAACTCGGAGTTGCCCCTGAAAATTACACGGTATCGCCGAATTTCCCGTTCATTTACTGTGCTAACTGTGATACTAGAATTTTATAAAATACTCCTGTCACAGACGTCTAAAGGTGGGAAACTATGTATTGTAATGTCACCTCCACTAGCTTCATCTCTTTTTGTTTCGCAATGTATTATGTTTTCCATCTTTTGAGCTATTTTGCCGGTTATTAGCACGCTCATCACTGTATATTAATCTTTAGCACACGTTCTATATTTTTATTTTTTAAACTGTTTCTGGAGAACGTGAACAGTTCTGTTTGCTATTGCTATGCGTCTGTTTATTTCATCGCTTGTCGTGTTTGTTGCGTTTACTAACGATCCAAGATATGTGAATTCGTTGTCTTGCTCAAAGGTATGGTTGTTAATTTGAATTATCTGTTGGATATTTCGAGAATTTTTTGAAACCAACATATATTTGGTTTTTTCCTCGTTTACCACAAGTCCTAATTCACTTTCCGCGTTCCGCTTTGTAAAACACTGCACTATGGCTCTCATACTTCTGCCACTAAAACTATATCGTCAGCGAATGCGAGAATTTGCGTCGATCTACAGTGTGTCCACGGATATTGTGCCCAAGGGGAAAAAATTTTTTATTTTCAATTTAAGCGAAAAATGTAATTCTTGATAAAAAGTTTTGTTTGTTCTAAAACCCCATAAAACGAAATAAAATAAAAATAAACATTTTTCAAAACCTGCTTAATGTTTGTAGCCAATTTTATGTAAATTCCTATAAATTTTTGCATTAAGTTAAAAATCGTCACAATATTCTACTGTTGCTAAGCTACAATGTACCGTAGTAACTGTCAACTCCGATAAACAATTTGCGAATAGGGAACTTGCATAAAATTTTATATTCGAAAAAAATGTTTTAAATCAAAACATAACATAATTTAAAACACGTATCAAAGATAAAATAGTATATTGTACAACAAGAGAGAAAAAAAAACATATTTCTCACGAGCGCAGAAGTTTGTTGGCACGAGCCGAGGTACGAGGTGAGTGCCGCAAATCAAGCGAGGGTGACATATGTCGTTTTCTCACGTGTTGTACACTATACTTTTTCTATGGATGCGTTTTTGTCAAGAGTTCAATCTCCAAAATTAAATAATTTAGGTGCTATTATGTAGATTATATGCCAAAATTGAAATAAAATACATATTAAACACATATATGTAGGTATTTAATATTCTTAATATTTATATACTTTTATTTATTTAAAATTATAGTTACCAGTTATATTTGAACAGTTTGAAAGGTTTTGATTTGACACCTCGTAAGTTTTGATTTGACACCTTTTATTTGACAAAAATATTTGTGTTTGTATTGTGCATGTTACCATGGAAACCGCGATTCTACGTATGTAACCCGTGAGAAAAAATATTTCTCACTGCAATGGCCGACTTTTCTCACACCCTGAGAAATTGTTCGTTTTGAATGTATGTAAGTAGTGAGAGAAGTTGCACATTGTATAGCATCCATAGAAAAAAGTTTTTTTGTCCGTCGTTTGACGCCTAAAGACGACTAAAAATTCAAATTATACAAGCCAGCCCAAAACGCGTCGTGACGTCATCCGGTTAAATGTTTACATTATGCACCAACAAAGTAAAAAAAATTGTATATAATTTTAAATTAGACATTATATACATCAGTAGAAAATTCAGTTATGTGACGTCACAAGTGTTTTTGATCGTTTGAACTATTCATAGAAAACTTGTACTTTTACAAAATGATTCCATTTTCCATAGTAAACCTTCTTTCCTTTCCTTCAAAAACTGTATCAAACTCCAATCTCAACAAACTGGTATATATTATTACAATGCCATACGATAAATGTCATTAGAATATAAATATTTTTTAATATTAAATATTTTCCGTGACGACGAGCTGGCCAAATACCCAAGTAATCATAACTATATAATAATCATAACTATATAGTAAAACTATGTGACGTCACGGGTCGTTTAAAATATTTTATACCGCAGAGAATTTTAAATATAAATTTCTAAAGGCGCATTCTCACGGTTCGATTTTAGTTGATCAACTTTAGTGGATCAACTGAAATCGAATGATAATAGCTGTGAGAACATATTATGTTTCAATTTTAATCGATCAACTTTTGTTGATTTGACAAAAGATTGATCCCGTCAAACTTTATCATTCAACTTGACATTTTTCAGACAAGTTGAATCACTTTTGAAGCATATGAACATTTGTTGGTCGACTTGAATCACTATTATCTCGTCAGTTTGGGTGAAAAGTTATCCTTCAAATCAACAAAATGAGTTTAAAGTGGTCAGAGAGTGTTATGTTCAGATTTTTAAATCCTTCTCTATCTTCCAAAGCAAGTTATTTTAGCAAAGTTTATGAAACACCATATTAATTGCTTCTTTTAATAAAATTAGGTATCCAGAAACGACGCTCTTAAGTTCTATATTCTGTCAACATAATTTTCGTGAGTTGCTAAATCAATAAACTACTAATAATATTTATACTTTTATGTATAACTACACTTGACGCCATTTTATTTAAACTAATTGCTTCAATTTTGTTTGAAATGTGTGAACAAAAACTTGACCGATTTTAGTTGATCCACTAAAGTTGATCAACTAAAATCGAAACGTGAGAATGCGCCTTTAGTTATTACGAGTTTTTGAAGCATGAAATTTTGGAAATCTCATTTCTAAACAAAACTGAACATTACTATGTAATAAAAAAATGTGCAAGTTCCCTATTATCATTCTTTTCGACATTGTTAGCGTTAGGAGTCGACCGTTACTAAGCTACATTATAGCTTAGCAACACTAGATTATTGTGACGATTTCGAACTTAGTGCAAAAATTTATAGGGATTTACATACACTTTGCTACTTTACATAAAATTGGCAGGTTTTGAAAAACTTGAATTTTATTTCGTTTAATGGGGTTTTAGAACACTCAAAACTTTTTATCAAGAATGATATTTTTCGCTAAAATTGAAAATAAAAAAGTTTTTCCTCTTGGGCACCCCATCCGTGGACGCTGTATTAAAAATAGTTCCATTCAGTTTAATATTTAATTTTCTCGTGGCCTTTTCCAATGCAATATTAAAGAGGAGTCAAGCCAACGCGTCTCCCTTTCTTAGACCATTAGGCCATGGTAATAAGACAAAAATATACCCTGTTCGTGACACTTCAGCAGCCAGGGTATTGAAGATTTTTTTCGACAGGTAATACCTATAGGAACAAATTATAACTATTTCCTGCGTAGGATCTGGCGGCCATTTTTATTTATAAACAATTAGCTGTCAAAAAATGGAATCTTCCCCTTTTTTTTCAAATCAACGGAAAACAGTGAAACTTATGATTTTTTTAAATATCTTCGAGATTATGGAAAAAGCTTTAAAATGACGTATTTCAAAGTTTGATATATTCATTTATTGTTAATATAATTGCGAAAAAAGGTCGGAATTGCAGAAAAAAATATTTTCTTAATAATTGTTGTAGAAATTAGTGTACAGCTTTGAAATTTTTTTCAAATGCGGGTTCTTTGGGGCTTAATATGTGATAAAAATTTCAAAGCGATTCATTTAATTGTTTGAATTTTATTCAAATTGTTTATCCCAGAGAGCATTTTTTTGCAATACCATATAAGTTAGGAAAAAATGACCTTAGAACCATTCTACAGGTGTCAAATGAAAGAGCATGAGCTATGTTTTCAAAATGGTTTAAAAAAGTAAATAAAAAATGCATTTATTGGTAATAAATAATTATGCAAAAGTATCGTCAAATTTTCTTTATAAACTTTTTGAATAACTTTTTCCAACCAAATTAACTTTTTCACCCTGTTTTAAGTGAACAACTCCCAAGTAATATTATCTATATCATTATTGAGAAAAAATTGTAATAAATATGTATAATTGCTTATATAACAAAATAAAAAGTTTATAAGGAAAGATTTGCGATACTTTTGCATAATTATTTATTACTAATAAATGCATTTTTTATTCACTTTTTTAAACCAAAATGAAAATATCGCTCATACTCTTTCATTTCACACCTGTGAAATGGTTCTAAAGTCATTTCTGACTTAAAATGCTCTCTGGGATAAACAATTTAAATAAAATTTAAACAATTAAATGAATCGCTGTGAAATTTTTATCACTTATTAAGCACCAAAGAACCCTTATTTGACAAAAATTTCAAAGCTGTACCCTGATTTTTACAACAGTTATTGCGAAAATATTTTTTTTGCAATTCTGACCTTTTCCGCAATTATATTAACAATAAATGAGTATATCAAACTTTGTAATACGTCATTTTAAAGCTTTTTCCATAATCTCGAAGGTATTTGTACTAAAAAAACCATAAGTTTCCCTGTTTTTTTGACACTTAATTGTTTATAAATAAAAATGGCCGCCAGATTCTACGCAGAACATGCTTACAATTTGCTCTAATAGGTATTACCTGTCGAAAAAACGCTTCAGTACTCTGGCTGTTCAAGTGTCATGGAAAGAACCTTATTACCCTGGACTACAGTATTAATGTCAAAGAATGTTTTCTGCTTTAATTCTAACACACGAACTTACTTTTTGACTTGACAGTTGGGTCAACTTAACTAACTTAGGTGGGACTCCAAAGTCTATCATTGCGTTATATGTATAATGCAGCTCTTTTAATCAAACAAAATAAAGATATTTTATTTTATTATAAATATTTTTGAGTGCGAGATTGTTTAAAATGTTTTTTAAGTTCTTTATCCAAGCCTAGAACAAACTTTGTCTGTGGTTAGAACAAACCTTTTGTTATATCAATATTCCCATATACATATAAGTTTTTTACTTAAAATTTAATTATTCACAGTGTCCAAAAATCAAATAATAGGCAACATCAAAATTGAAGGACAAACGAGTAATAGCAGTGTTTGATTCGAATTTTCCAATAACATTCCACAATCGCTTTTTTTTCATCGTGATTGGCACTTTTATAATCTGCACAAAGATCGTAGTTGTCATAACCATGATCATATCAAAATTTATGGTTGCTAATAAATGAGCGGAACAAATCGAATCTGCACCAATTTAGGCCAGTGGCACACTTCGAGGGTGGACGTTAAACATGATGCAAAAATAATCTTATTCGGTATATGAAAAGATGAAGTTAGGGATATAGAAAATTATGCTGATTTTCATAGTTGATATTTTCGTTAACAGATTTACGGATTCCGCTAATTTTTTTGATTATTTTACATTTTTATTGAGTACCTATTCACACAGTTGTGCAAATGTTTACTAAAACTTCTTTTTTGTACTTATACGGGCTGGAAGAAAAGAAATGTTTTTATTAAGTTAAGTTTGAGACACCCTGTAGGGAGGACGAGGTAACAATGTGAGTATACATCAGAATCGTATTGTAGTCTTATATTTTGTGCACATTTTGTTTTTTAACGTCGTTGATGTTTTCAGAAGCAAATAAAATGGACGGTTTTTTAGTTCAACATGTGTTTTAATCGAAACAAAATTTTGAGACGTCCTGTAGGGAAGAAAAGGTACATACGTCCACATTATGTTATAGTCTCGTATTTTGTGAACACATTATTTTTTTTTAATTTCTCTGACACCTATAAAAACAAAGAAACTATGCTTTTTCTCATGAGCATCTTTCAGTGCGTCACAGTTTTCGATTTCATTCTATTGCATTAAATTGTATGTGACAGAAAAAAACGCACGTCGGTGATTACTAGGGAGCGGATTTATATGCGATCAATTTTGATGAAATATGCGCATATATATGCAGTAAAAATTACGAAATATGCGCAAGATATGCATAAAAATTCAAAAAATGTTATTTTATAAGGTTTTAAAAGGTTCTTTTATAGGGGGGGGGGCGGCAATCTTATTTATAATCTTTCAAATAAAATCAGGATTTTTATATATGCAATTTATTCACATTTTTACAAAAACTGATACCAATAGTTACCTATTTGAAATTAAACAACAATATCACTATACAGTCTGTTCCAACGAAAATTTGACCCCCTCAGAAACTCAGAAACCAAGAGCTTCTTCAAAATAAAAAAAAACACGTCAATTTTTAATGGACGAATTTTCATGCAAAATTCATGTCCTCAAATGTAGCCCCCTACTGCCCCGCATCGACCACCACTTTTTTTAAATAGCAAGTGTGGTCGAGTGGCACACCATTTGAAAGGTAATTTTTTTCTCTAAACGACGCTCTATTTTTTTAATTTACGTAATAAATTTGAAGATAATTTTGGATTTAACTAATTTATTTTAAATTAGTTAAATCCAAAACTATCTTTAAGGTTATTCCGCAAATTAAAAAATATTAGAGGGTCCTGTAGAGAAAACAAATACCTTTCAAATGATGTGCCACTCGACTACACTTGCTATTTAAAATAAACTGGGTGGCTGATGTGGGGCAGGGAAAGGGGGACGAATTTTGCATGAAAATTCTTCCCCACCTCAATACAAATTGATGTTTTTTTTAATTCTGAAAAAACTCTTGTTTTCTGAGTTACTGGGGTGGGGGTCAAATTTACGTTGGAACACTCTGTATATATCTTCGATTATAATTCACTACAATGTGTTTTTCCAAATTTTTTACGAGGAAACATTTTCTTTGATCAGATAAAATATTTTCATAACTTGAAAAACTCCTTTCAACGTCAACAGAAGTAATTGGGGCGTATTTAAAATAACTTGTTAAAGCCGAAAATTCTGCACCAAAATTAATTTCAAAATTTCCATTAAAAATTTCGCATATGTCGTCCAAAGTTTTAAAGCCGTTTAAAGACGGGATCTGATCTAAAGCATGAATATTTAAATTTCCGTTAGAAAATCGTAAAACTATGGTTAAAGGTGTAAATTCTCTTAACAATAGATTTTAAAAGAATCCCCAGAATTATAGGTACCTACTAAATTAAATAAAATTCAGATTTCCCGGTAAACCATCCTTCATAATTTTAACATCCTACAATCATTTTATAACGGCGTACTATATAGTCCAGAAAGCCACTGCGTATCCGCTAAGAAAAATATTCTAATTCGGATTTTTTGCACAATCTTACTCAAAAAGGACCCCTTTTAACAAATTTGCATGTTGCCAGGACCAAAAGTTGGTCAACAATTTTTTAAACGTTTTTTTTTTTGTTTTTTTCCTAAAATTACTTTTTTTGCATGGAACAAAATTTTTTTAGGTTTTTTGGATCATTCTAAACATAAAAGGTCTTTAGTAGTCCTGTCGCCAGGGGGGGTACAACGGCCTCCTGTATTCAGATGGACTTACCCAAGTTTTTTTTATGTATTTTGACCTGTAGAACACGAATTTTTTGGGTAACAGTTGATCCGGATGTCGATAAGATTGTTATAAACCAAGAAGTTGAGGAATCACATAACAGCGATTTCTCGCAAAACAAAACATTTTTTGTATTTTTTGGGCCATTTTAACCAAAAAATGTTTCTACAAGTTTTTTCGTAGGATGCACAGTTTTCGAGATAAACGAGGTTGAACTTTCAAAAAATCGAAAAATTGGAATTTTTGAACCCGAAAAACTTTTGATTAAAAAATAAAATAGCAATTCTGCTTACCGCATTTGAAACTTCAAGTCAAATTATATCGGTTTTAATTATTTGTATTGCCAAAAATGTATTATTTTATTGTTAAAACAAAGCTATAAACACCTAGTGCTTGAGTGATGTTTCAATGATTTCTCATTTAAAATCGAACGAGTACGTAGAGGAGGTAAAAGTGCAAGCGGGGCTATTTCTAAGTAGCATGCAATAAAACGCATGTATTAGGCACGGGAAACAGTATGTGTTTATAGCTTTTTTTAACAATCAAAAAATAAATTTGTAGCAATACAAATATTCAAAAACAGATATAATTTTGACTTAAACTTTTAAAGGCGGTAAGCAGAATTGCTATTTTATTTTTTATTCAAACGTTATTCGGGTTCAAAAATTGCAATTTTTTCCATTTTTTGAAAGTTCAACCGCGTTTATCTCGAAAACTATGCATCCTACGAAAAACTTGTAGGAACATTTTTTGGTTAGAATGACCCAAAAAATACAAAAAAATGTTGTGTTTTGCGAGAAATCACTGTTATGTAATTCCTCAACTTCTTTGTTTATAACAATCTTATCGACATCCGGATCAACTGTTACCCAAAAAATTCGTGTTCTACGGGTCAAAATACATAAAAAAAACTTGGGTAAGTCCATCTGAATTAAGAAGGCCGTTGTACCCCCCCTGGCGACAGGACTATAGTGACTTTTCTCTAAAGTTGATAGTTTTTGACATATAACCGATTAAAAATTGAAAAATTGCGAAATCGGCCATTTTTAACTCTCAAAAAATATGTGAAAAACTGAAAATTTGAATGTTGCCAAGGTAGGTAGATATTCTTTAAACATCGATTGATGAAATCCCGAAGAGTTTTTTGCAATACAATATCAAAAACCCTTTGTTTTTTAATTGCCAATCAAGCGTGCGCGACACTATTTTCCACCGTTGCATGTGTATAGAGTATGGTGCAAATGAAAGGAATAAATTCGTTATTTCGTAAACCGGCGACTTTAAGGAAAAAAGCCGAAACAGGTCGATTTTTATTTTTAAGTTATGCTATTGTGGCATATGTGGTATACTAGTGACGTCATCCGTCTGGGCGTGATGACGTAATCGATGATTTTTTTAAATAAGAATAGGGGTCGTGTGGTAGCTCATTTGAAAGGTTCTTCAATTATCTATTCAGTAATGTAAACATTTACATAACTATTTATACAGGGTGTCAAAAAAAATTTTATTAAATTAAATTATTTGACAAAAAAAAGTAGAAGGACACCCTGTATAAATAATTATACAATTGTTTATGTTACTGAATAGAGAATTAAAGAACCTTTCAAATGAGCTAGAACACGACCCCTATTCTCATTTAAAAAAATCATCGATTACGTCATCACGCCCCGATGGATGACGTCACTAGTATACTATACAGTGAGCACGTAAAGGTTGGAATAAATTCATTTTCTCGAGAATGGACGATTTGGGAAAAAAATCCCGAAACAGGTCAATTTTTATTTTTAAATTACGACTTTTTTGGCATATATGTCATACTAGTGACGTCACCCATCTGGGCGGTGATGACGTAATCGATGATTTTTAAGGTAATTTAATTCTTTATTCAGTAATATAAACATTTACATAACTATTTACACAGGGTGTCTAAAAAAAATTTTTTAAATTAATTTTATTGACATAAAAAGAAGAATGCATGTAATTTTTATTTAGTCCAAAATACATTTTAAGGTTCTTAGAACACAGAAAAAAATGTTTATTTGAAAAATAATCATTGCTTTTCCCTTAAATCAAATGTTCAAATGTAAAAAAATTAAATGTTCAAAAAGAGGAAGGTGAGTGGGGCGGCTAAAATGCTAAAACGATATTTATTTGTTAAATAAACTTTATTTCCTGTTTTCTGATAGCAGTAAAATGTATTTTGAGCTAAATAAATCACACACATTCTTCTTTTTATGTCAATAAATTTAATTTAAATAATTATATTAATCTTTATATTACTGAATAGAGAATTAAAGTAGCTTTCAAATAAGCTATCACACGACCCCTATTCTCATTAAAAAAAATTATAGATGACGTCATCACGCCCAGATGGGTGACGTCACTAGTATAACACATATGTCAAAAAGTCGCAATTTAAAAATAAAAATTGACCTGTTTCCGGATTTTTTTTTTCAAAATCGTCCATTCTCGAGAAAATGAATTTATTCCAACTTTTACGTGCTCACTGTATATGCCACAATATCATAACTTAAAAATAAAAACCGACTTGTTTTGGGATTTTTCCTTAAAGTCACCCGTTTACGAAATAACGAATTTATTCCTTTCATTTGCACCATACTGCATACACATGCAACGGTGGAAAATAGTGTCGCGCACGCTTGATTGGCAATTAAAAAACAAAGGGGTTTTTGATATTTTATTGCAAAAAACTCTTCGGGATTTCATCAATCGATGTTTAAATAATATCTACCTACCTTGGCAACATTCAATTTTTCAGTTTTTCATATAGTTTTTGAGGGTTAAAAATGGCTTATTTCGCAATTTTTCAATTTTTAATCGGTTATATGTCAAAAACTATCAACTTTAGAGAAAAGTCACTAAAGACCTTTTCTGTTTGGAATGATCCAAAAACCTAAAAAAAATTTGTTCCATGCAAAAAAAATAATTTTAGGAAAAAAACAAAAAAAAAAACGTTTAAAAATTTTTTGAGCAACTTTTGGTCCTGGCAACATGCAAATTTGTTAAAAGGGGTCCTTTTTGAGTAAGATTGTGCAAAAAATCCGAATTAGAATATTTTTCCTAGCGGATGCGCAGTGGCTTTCTGGACTAATAAACACTATAAGTACTTTGTGTAAAGATTGGGTATTTTCTAAGAAAAAATGAAAAGGCAGTGAATGAGCCGTCTCTCTTCAGGTAGTTCTCGAATTAATAGATATGACAGCTTGTGCAAGGAAATATTTTGTGTCGAATTAAAAGATTATTTTTTTTTGAGTTAAATTTTTTTAAATAGGCACAAAATATGCATGTTTTTTTAAAAATATGCAAAATTTAGTAAAGTTATCAAATATGCGAAATATGCATGCAATATGCATTTAGCATAAAATCCGCTCCCTAGTGATTACATTTCATGGGTGACATTTATAAAATTTATTCTAGTTGTCAATAGATGGCGCTACAATCGAAAAAAAATTATTTACGAATTATATATTATATCTACGAATATAATCTGTTCAAATTATAAGACTATACAAATCAAAGAAAATACCATTTTATAAATGCAATAAAGACAATTGATTTGATTTTATGCCAAATTGCAAATAAAATGTGACAACTGTCAGATTTAACTAAAATGTCATGTCACTAAAAAATATTCATTATAATAAAAATATTAAAAAATATTCATTCTTATAATACCAGAGGATTAGATGACATACAATATACAGGGTGAGGCAGATAACTTGCCTATTAGAAATATCTCGAGAACTAAAGGCAACAGAATCATGGAAAGCGGAATACAGGGGTTTTGAAGGATGATCTATTAAATGAAAATATTTTCATCTCTTTACAACTTCCGGTTATACTGGAAGTTGCTTATAACTTCGTTTTTTTAAATGGGACACCCTGTATATTTTTACATTTTTGGATTCCCTTCGATGTCTTCTTTCTTAAAATATGAGGATTTGTAATGTTATACAGGGTACTTTAAAAGATAATTACGTTTTTTTATTAATTTAGTAGCAATGTTCACACCCTGTAGAATTGTAGTAGCTTGACAACTAAAACTCTACTTACGTTCAAATGATTTCTAATATAGTCTACTATTATTAAGAAACACTAGTATAGCTAAATTTTTAATTTTAGTATACAGGGTTGGTCCAAACTCGGAATGAGTATTTTCTGAGTTTTTTTAAATGAAACACCCTGTATTTTAGTATTGTAATGAAATGATATTTTATGGTATGTACTTTTTTATCTCTTAAGCATTCCCATTTTATCTCTTCAACAAGAGATTCCGTAATGGATGCCTATCGGTTAAGGGTTACCCCGGTGCTGACGTATCATCAGATCATGTTCCTGTTGTTGGTAAATTTAGGTTTAGATTCAAGAAGGTTTCAAAAAAGAACAGCAACAAAAAGTGCGATATGAGAATACTAAAAGATAAGAAAACAAAAGAGACAGTCGCACAGATTCTTTCAGAGAAGCTAATTAATATGGAGCAAACATATAATGCCGAAGAATCACTCCAAAATATATGTGAAACCTTTAACAACATCAGAGAAGAACATCTAATAGAAAAGAAAGAGATGAGAAAAAGTTGGATGAACGACAATATACTACAACTTATGGAAGAAAGAAGAAAATCAAAAAACAACAAAATAATGTACAACACGATTCAGAGACAAATAAGAACTGAAATAAGAAAGGCCAAAGAAAATTGGTTAAAATCACAGTGTGAAGAGATAGAGTCGTTAGAGCAAAAACATGATACGTTTAACATGCATAAAAAGGTGAAACAAGCAGCTGGTCTTCAGAAATCCGACACAGCTAGCAAATTGCGAGACCAACAGGGGAATATCATCACAGACAGAAATCAAGAAATCTGCATATGGACAAAATACATACAGGAACTTTTTGATGATACTAGATCCGAACAACCTCCATCCTACATATGTGATGACCACTTACCAATCACATCAGGTGAAGTGGAAAGAGCAATATCACAACTAAAAGATGGCAAAGCTCCTGGACCTGACAATGCATATGCTGAACTCATAAAACTATTTGACACCGACGGTACTCAACGCCTAACCAAAATATTTAACGACATATATTTAAGCGGAGTAATACCAAAAGCATGGTTGAAGTCGACGTTTGTTGCTTTACCAAAGAAAACAAAGTCCGTATCCTGCAGTGATTTCCGAACCATCAGCTTAATGAGCCATATTTTAAAGCTATTTCTAAAAATTATACATCAAAGGATATATTGACTGTGCGAAGAAAAAATCAGCCGAACACAGTTTGGTTTTTGAAATGCAGTGGGTACAAGAGAGGCTCTATTTAGTATACAAGTGCTATTTCAACGATGTAGAGACGTGAATTGCGATATTTATGCATGTTTCATTGATTACCATAAAGCGTTCGATACAGTAAAGCACGACAAGCTGATGGAGATATTAACCAATATTGGAATAAACACCTGTGATTTAAGGATTATCAGCAATCTGTACTGGAATCAAACATCATCTATCCGGACAGAGGCAGGAGAATCCGACGATATCAAAATCAAACGTGGGGTCCGTCAGGGATGTATACTATCCCCACTGCTGTTTAACATCTACTCTGAGGAAATCTTTCAAGAAGCATTGGATGATGTTGAAGCCGGAATTAGAATTAACGGAGAATGTATCAATAACATAAGATACGCAGACGCAGGGCCCCCGTAAGGGTAACTGGCGCCTGTGTGCAAAAAAGGATTTTGGCACCCTATAAGGCATTTTGGCGCCCCTTAAGCGCAAACTAGAATATCTTGGCTATCTTATGAGGAATGAACAGAGATGTGGCTTGTTGCAACTCATTCTTTAAGGCAAGGTATTTGGAAAGAGAGTACCAGGGAGAAGAAGAATATCTTGGCTTCAAAACCTGAGAAAGTGGTTTAATACATCGACAACCGGACTATTCAGAATAGCAGCAAGCAAAGTTAGGATAGCCATGCTGATCGCCAACATCCGGAACGGATAGGCACCTTAAGAAGAAGAAGAAGGCATTTTGGATCATGTTTTTCTATTTATTTTTTGAAGGTCGGTAGGTAGGTAGGTAGGTAGGTAGGTAGGTAGGTAGTTACGTTCTTGAAATAAAGCAAAAAACTGAACTTCAGAAGTCATACTTATAGCCCAGTCACTCACGGTAAAACATTGCAAAACCTCCGAATTTTAAAGAATTGCTTTCATTGACATGGAATTCGGCATACACATACCTAACATGTCAAATAAAAAAAGTGATATTATGCGGATGTGTGCTTTTGCCCTGGATGTGGTTTTCACCCCTTCTCGGTGGTAAAAAAACATAGAAACGTTAAAAAAGGAATTGGATAAAATTACTAATTTAAAGCAACTTTTATTCTATAGAGTTTTTTTAGTAAGTTCAGTAAGTATTTTATAGAACAAAATGTTCTTACCAAAAATAAAGCTTATAAGAAAGTGAAAGTGTAACATTATTTTTTTTTTGTTTTTTAAGTTTTTAACTTCAAAATTAAGTAAGTTACGCTAAAGATAATGATGGTCCCTTTTTTGATAAAAAAAAATCGTGAAAATCACCCCCTAATTAGCGTCTCAAATGAAATTAATCGTTACCACTTCACTACAAGTTATGTACTTATGTATTGTTTATATTGATCTTAAGTTTCATCGGTTCAAAGTGCTTTTTTTTTAAAAGGCTGTTCTAGTTAAAAGGGCTTGAACGAGTCGTTAATCACGGGTGTATGCAAATTTTGAACAGCCACATCTTAACAAATTTTTGTTTTACAGGAAAACAAAAAATCCAAAATATTCAGAATAGAAAAACCTACATTTTTTACTGCTTGAGATTTTTGCTATCACCAATAATTTTTAAGCTATTTAAAAAAAAGCAATTTTTTCAAGATAAAAAAATTTTGCCCAAAAGATTTCTTTTACCAAAAAAAAAAGGAACCAACTTTATTTTGAGCATAACTTACTTACTTTTGATGGTAGAAACTTTTTTAAAGAACAAATATAAAGCTTGTTTTAATGAGCTTTTCCCGAAATTCATTTTTTGGTTATTTCACGTTGAAATATTCGATTTGGAATTTGAAGAATAAGAACCTACTTTTCATTAGCTACAACTGTGCTTCTACTGGGTTTACAGACTTCATATGCCAGCCATTTTTTCAAATTTTTGTAATCTATTTTTTTGATAAGAGCATTTTTTTCGATAAAATAGTTACTTTTTTACGATAAAAAGAGGGTTTTTGTTAAAAAATTAACATATTCACTCGCAAATAACTCGAAAAGTATTAACTTAGTGAAAAAATTCTATAGAATCAAAGTTCCTTAGAATTACTCAGTTTATCCAATTCCAGGCTTATTTTGAACGTATGTTTTTCACCCCCGAGAAAGGGTGGAAGCCACCCTCAGTGCAAAAGCACACATCATCACAATATCACTTTTTTTTCTTTGACTTGTTAGTTATGTGTATTATGTGTATGCCAATGTGTATTTCATGTCAATGCAAGCGGTTCTTTAAAGTTCACAGCAAAAACCGTGAGTAAATGGACTATTATTTGTAGACTAAATTATCAAAATGAAACAAACATAATAAAATCATAACAAAATAAATTAAAATGCCTGACTTCCGACATGGTCTTGAATATAGGAATCGGTAGTAACTGGATGATATACCTACTAATAAAATTTTGTGTGTATTTATTATACATTCGTCTTCTTTATCTAATATTTCACAACCATAAAAGTTAATTTCGACCAATCCATCTCTTTCCCTCCACTTTTTCTTGTATTATATGGCGAAGTAGATGGAATATAGGTCCTTTAATTATCATATGGCCGAAGTATTCTGTTTTTCTCATGATTTTCTTCTATTTATACGTAATCCTATTTACTTTCTCAACTTTTGTTTTAAAATTAATTTTTGTTTTTTTTTTGTTTGTTTTTTTTTCAAATATTTTACAACTTTTTACCCTGGGTTTTGGCGCCCCTAAAGGATGGCGACCGTGTGCATTGCACACTTGTTCTCATGATTTTCTTCTATTTATACGTAATCCTATTTACTTTCTCAACTTTTGTTTTAAAATTAATTTTTGTTTTTTTTTTGTTTGTTTTTTTTTCAAATATTTTACAACTTTTTACCCTGGGTTTTGGCGCCCCTAAAGGATGGCGACCGTGTGCATTGCACACTTTGCACATATGGTAGCGGGGGCCCTGCGCAGACGACACTGTGGTATTCGCTGACAGTTCTGAAGCCCTACAGGAGTTAATGAGCAGAATCGCAGAAGTCAGTCAGAGATACGGACTTTCACTAAACACCAAGAAAACGAAATGTATGATGATCTCTAAGAATGAACAGCAATTTGGACGAATCAGTGTGAATGGTCAACAAATAGAAAGAGTAAAAACATACACCTACCTTGGTACGAACGTCAATGAAAATTGGGACCATTCTATAGAAATCAAATGTAGGATAGAGAAAGCAAGATCTGCATTTCAAAAAATGGCAAAGTTGTTCAAATGTCATGATTTGTCGATACCCATAAAAGTCAGATTACTACGATGTTATATATTTCCTATACTGTTGTACGGAGTTGAGTCGTGGACTCTCACAGACGCCACCTGCAAGAAAATTGAGGCTTTTGAGATGTGGCTTTATCGTCGAATCCTGAAGATATCTTATACCGACCACATTACTAATGAGGGTGTTTTGCTGAGAATGAAAAAAGAAAAAGAGCTGTTAATCAAAATAAAAACAGCCAAAATCGAATACCTCGGTCACATCATGAGGAACAGTGAGAGATATGGACTGCTGCAACTGGTCTTGCAGGGAAAAGTAGAGGGAAAGCGAGGACCAGGAAGGCGAAGGATTTCCTGGCTGAAAAATCTACGAACGTGGTTCAACACAACCACTACAAATCTTTTCAGAGCAGCAGTGTGCAAAGTGCAGATTGCCATGATGGTCGCCAACATCCGAAACGGATAGGCACTACAAGAAGAAGAAGCATTCCCTATACCTAGCTGCTTTAAGTTGTGCTCAATTTGATAGATAAATCATTATTGGTAATTTTAAAGGATCAGTCTGGATTAATATGTATTTATTTCTGAAAAATTATTTGTAATTGATTATTTTCACGGCCAAACTAATAAAATTTTACGTATTTTTTGTTGCAATTAATGTTTAGATTTATTCACCAATAACTCACAAATTAAAGCAGTTAGGTATAGGGAATACTTATAAAATAAAAAAGTACTATGAAATATCATTTCATTACAATACTAAAATACAGGGTGTTCTATTTAAGAAAACTCAGAAACTATTCATTCCGTGTTTAGAGCAACCCTGTATACTAAAATTTCAAAATAAGCTATACTAATGATTCTTAACAATAGTAGACTATATTACAAATCACTTTAATGTAAGCAGAGTTTTTAATGTCAAACTATTACAATTCTACATGGTGTGAATATTGCTACGAAATTAATAAAAAAAACGTAAATATCTATTAAAATACCCTGTATAATATTACAAAATCTCCTATTATAAGAAAGAAGATATTGAGGAGAATCCAAAAATGTAAAAATATACAGGGTGTCCTATTTAAAAAAGCCAAGTTATAAGCAACTTCCGGTATAACCCGAAGTTGCAAAGAGATGAAAATATTTTCATTTAATAGATCATCCCTCAAAACCCGTTTATTCCAATTTTTATGATTCTGTTACCTTTAGTTCTCGAGATATTTCTAATAGGCCAGTTATCTGCCTCACCCTATATACCTAGAACTATGTATAAAAGTACGATGAATTCCCTCTTTTTTAAAAGCTTCCTTAAGTTTAATTAGTTACCTGCAGCTGTAAAAAAATGTGCTAGTCTCAATAATTTCAAAATATTGCTTAATAGTGTAGGAAACAGAGGTTGAACCTTGCAAAATGGACACAAGTCAGGTTTTATTTTTTTTCTGGCATATCAAGGGGTGCTTATTATAAGACTAACTTTTTCTGAAAAAATTTCGCCCCGGAACCCCCCTTTTCACCCCTTTAAAGGGGGTAATTTATGGTTTTTGCAGAACGTGGCCCTTCCTGTACCTTTTACAAAAAATTTCTTTTATAGAAATATGAAGAGGACTATATTTTCTACGATTTATTTCCGACAGCATCTCTCTATCATCCACCGTTTAGCAAGGGTGGCGCCCCAAAGTTGACAAGTTTTTAAAAAAGATGTTTTTAAAAAAAATATATTTTTCCCTAACTGTAACGGAAATTAAAAAGAAACGCTGCGGAAATTATTCACAAATAGATGATTGATTTTTTGGTATAGGTTTCACTTAAGGGTAATTGCCCTTTTTTTAATTACAGGGTGTAACATTTTAAAAAACCCCATTTTATACCATCTGAACCGTTTATGCTAGAGTAAAAAGACTTTCAGCGATTACCCATGTACTGGTGTTATTTACAAATTTGTATAATGCACCTCCATTTTTTCCCCGAAACCACCCAAAAAAAAGAAGAATTAATAAATAAAGTGATTTTCTTGGAATCCTTCACACACAATGCCCTTCATTAATATGCTTCATATATCATTTTGTGAAAGTTATTATTACCCATGCATGGACACTAAAAGCGATTTCCTAGTGCAACCCCTGTAGCCAAAAACAATAAATAAAATGGGGGGTTGAAAATTTTTTTTTGTTTTTTGCTTTTTGATCCATATGGGCATATGCTTCATCAATAGTGCTTTTCAAAATTATATATGGTTATTGCAACATCCCTGCGCAAAGCACCCCTATCCTTGAAAATATACTGCAGAAACTACCCCTATACCTTATCCAGCATGTTTTTACGATTTTCTCATTACCTATTCATTTTTTTTAAACAAAACTTATACAAGGTTAAAGACCACTATTTACTCTAAAAATTAGGTCCTATTAATTTTTTTCGTTTAAGCAACCGTTACGGCACAGTGGCGCCGTAAACCTCATATATGCTTTGACGGGCTCCAGTTTTTGTTCATTTTTTCGTCATCTGTTTGTTTTATTGATAAAGTACTTATGTAAAATAAAACAACACAGTGTAACCTACAAATCATGACCTATGCATATTTTACATTCTTTGCTCCCCAAAGCTACAGTGGTGGCCCAAAATAAATTTTTTCATATTTTCGCCACCTACACGCATTTTATTGCGTTAATGCTACCTTAATAGCACACTATTCACCCCTAAGTGGTCGCTAAGCAGTGGCGGATCCAGGGAGGGGTGATGGAGGCGATCACCCCCCCCCCTCTCAAACCAAGTGATATTATATTTGAAGATTATAAAAATATTCATTTATTTTTATAGAAATACTTATATTATATTAATATTATTTTTATAAGAATGACCTTTTATGCTTTAGCGACAGTGGCGGATCCAGCATCGTTAAGAGGTGGGTGCCGATTGGTTAAATTTCTATAAAAATAAATGAATATTTTTATAATCTTTGAATATAATATCACTTGGTTTGAGAGGGGGGGAGGTGATCACCCCCATCACCCCTCCCTGGATCCGTCACTGCGTAGCGACCACCTAAGGGTAAATATTGTGCTGCTAAGGTAGCATTAATGCAATAAAATGCATGTAGGTGGCGAAAATATGCAAAAATTTATTTTGGGCCACCACTGTGGCTTTGGGGAGCAAAGAATGTAAAATGTGCATAAGTCAAAATTTGTAGGTTACACTGTGTTGTTTTATTTTGCATAAGTACTTTATCAATAAAACGAACAGATGACGAAAAAAAAAAACAAAGACTGGAGCCCGCCAAACCATATATGAGGTTTACGGCGCCACTGTGCCGTAACGGTTGCTTATACGAAAAAATGAATAGGACATAATTTTTAGAGTAAATAGTGGTCTTTAACCTTGTATAAGTTTTGTTTAAAAAGAATACATAGGCAATGAGAAAATCGTAAAAACACGCTCGCCAAGGGATAGGGGTAGGTTCTGCAGTATATTTTCAAGGATAGGGGTAGTTTTCGCAGAGATGTTGCAATAACCATATATATTTTTGAAAAGCACTATTGATAAAGCATATGCCCATATGGATCAAAAAGCAAAAAACAAAAAAAAAATTTCAACCCCCCATTTTATTTATTTTTTTTTGCTACAGGGGTTGCACTAGGAAATTGCTTTTGGTGTCCATGCATGGGTAATAATAACTTGCACAAAATGATATATGAAGCATATTAATAAAGGGCATTGTGTGTGAAGGATTCCAAGAAAATCAATTTATTTATTAATTCTTATTTTTTTTGGGGTGGTTCCGGCGAAAAAATGGGGGTGCATTATACAAATTTGTAAATAGCATCAGTACATGGGTAATCGCTGAAAGTATTTTTACTCTAGCATAAACGGTTCAGATGGTATAAAAAGAGGTTTTTTAAAATGTAACACTCTGTAATTAAAAAAAGGGCAATTACCCTTAAGTGAAACGTATACCAAAAAATCAGTCAATTATTTGTGAATAATTGCCGCAGGATTTCTTCTTAATTTCCGTTAGAGTTAGGGAAAAATATATTTTTTTTAAAAACATCTTTTTTAAAAACTTGTCAACTTTAGGGCGCCACCCCCGCTAAACGGTGGATGATAGAGAGATGGTGTCGGAAATAAATCGTGGAAAAATAGTCCTCTTCATATTTCTATAGAAGAAATTTTTTGTAAAAGTTACAGGAAGGGCTACGTTTCGCAAAAACCACAAATTACCCCCTTTAAAGGGGTGAAAAGGGAGGTTCCGGGGCGAATTTTTTTCAGAAAAAGTTAGTCTTATAATAAGCACCCCTTGATATACCAGAAAAAAAATAAAACCGGACTTGTGTCCATTTTGCAAGGTTCAACCTTTGTTTCCTACACTATAAACAACATATCAAAAATTTATAGTGTACTTTCTTTTTTTTATATTGTATGTATTTGTATATTAGGTTTTTTCTATTTAAATAAAGGTCTATCTATCTAAAATGTATATTATCACGGACTTACCTTTTTTTCTATCATTTGTGACGCACTGAAAAATGCTCATGAAAAGAAGCATATGCAGACGGTTTTACTATTTAACATGTGTTTTAACTGTCGACATGCGATACGTTAGAAGAACATATCTTATCATACCACTAAATGAAATAGAGTGTTCAAAGAAATAAAATATGTGTTTTGTATCTCTCACTATTGAAAGAGCCTCCAGGTAGACACCAAATCCGTACTTACTCTCAAGGAAATTCCACCCAAAACATCACAGAGCCTCCATTAAACAATCTCGTCTCTCTTATGTTGCACTGTGCATAACGCTTACCTGGTCCACAAATAACTTTTTTATGGTGTCGATTAGAATTGCTTTCGTTATATGCCTTTCTGTTCTCAAAGTTTTATTAATTTTTATTTTTTATTGTTAATTTAATTTTGCTTTATATTATTTAAAATACATATTAAAGAGTAAAACCAAGTATTTTCTTTATTTCTGAAGATATCAGGGACATTGAAAAAACAAAATGTTCACAAAAGATAAGATACAATACGATTTCGATGTATACTCACATTTGTACCTCGTCCTCCCTAGAGGGTGCCTCAAATTTAACACAAAAAAAATATTTATTTTCTTCCACCGGGTATAAGTACAAAACAGAAGTTTGAGTAAACCTTTGCACAATGTGTAAATTTGTAAATAATAAAGAAAAATCTAAAATAATAAAAAATAGCGGAATCCGTTATAGCCCAGTAAATGAAAGGGAAATTCGGCGATACCGTGTAATTTTCAGGGGCAACTCCGAATTGCATGTAAATTTGAATTTAAGTTCTACTTACCCTCCACTTCAAAGTTGAAATTGTGCCGTTGGTTGCTTTTACTTGGGAGGTGACAGTCACCCCTTCTCGGGGGTGAAAAACATACGTTCAAGATAAGACCGTAAATGGATAAATTGACTGATTTTAAGCAACTTTTGTTCTATAGAGTTTTTTAAGTAAGTCAATACTTTTCGAGTTATTTGCCATTGAAAAGGTTGATCTTTCGACAAAAAAAACTACGTTTTCAGACGGTTTTTCGCAAATAACTCAAAAGGTAAACATTTTATCGAAAAAAATATCCTTAGCAAAAGTATAGCTTATAAAAAACCCAAAAAAATGGTGATCAGTAAAGTCTATCAATCAAATAAAAACAAAGTTGTAGCTCATGAAAAATACGTTCTCATTCGTCTAATTCCAAATCGAATATTTTAAGGTGAAATCACCGAAAAATTAAGCACTTTTCGGGAAAAACCCATTTAAACTTTTTTAAAGTGTTTATAAAAGTCTTTATTTTAATTGTTAACAAAAGTTTTAGCATTAAAAATAAGCGAATTACGCTCAAAATAAAGTTGGCCCTCTTTTTTTTTTGAAAAAAATCATGAAAAGCCGCCGTGTTTAGCTCCCCAAATGAAATTAATCGCTACCGCTTTACAAACAATTTACTTACCTATCTATTTTTTATATGATCTGTCAGTCTCACCGGTTTAAAGTGTTTATTTTTGAAAGGGTCATAATTGAGAAAGCTTGAATGGGTCACTAATCACTAGTGTATACAAATTTTGAACAGCCATATTTTAACCAATTTTTGTCTTACAGAGAAACAAAATGAAGCTAGCATATTTATAATAGCAAAACCTACATTTTTTTACTCTTTAAGATTTTTCTTATCGCTAATACTTTTTAAGTTATTTTGAAAAAATTAAATTTTTAAAAAATTTTTAGAAACAATTTTTTTAAATATAAAACAAAATGTTTTTAAAAGTAAGCACTTCAAATCAATCAAACTTACAGATCATATAAACAATACACATACAGTTAAAATAGATGGTAAAGCCAAACGATTAATTTCATTTAGGGTGCTAAATAGAGGGAGGTTTTCACGATTTTTTTACCAAAAAAAAAGGGCCAACATTTTTTTCAGTGTAACTCGCTTATTTTTGATGCTGTAAACTTTTGTAAAAAACAAAAAATAAGCTTTTTTTTATCCTTTAAAAATGTTAATTTTCCTGAAAAACGCTTCTTTCTTCGGTGATTTCGCGTTGAATTATTCGATTTGGAATTAGACGAATAAGAACGTATTTTTCATGAGCTACAACTTTGCTCCTGCTCAATCTGTAGACTTTACTGGTACATCATTTTTTTCGTTTTTTATAGGCTACAATTTTTGCTATATAAATTTATTTCGATAAAATATCTACTTTTTGAGTTATTTGGGAAAAACTGCCTGAAAACGTAGTTTTTTGTCGAAAAATCAACATTTTAAATCGCGAATTACTCGAAAAGTATTGACTTACGTAAAAAACTTTATAGAACAAAAGGTGCTTAAAATAAGTCAATTTATCCATTTCCGGCCTTATTTTAAACACGCGTTTTTCACCCACGAGAAGGGGTAAATGTCACCCCCAAGTAAAAGCAACCAACGGTACAAATTCAACTTTGAAGTGGAGGGTAAGTAGAATCTAAATCCAAATTTTCATGCAATTCGGAGTTGCCCCTGGAAATTACACTCCAAAACGGTTATTTATTGGGCTATTAATCTGTTCACGAAAAAATAAACTATGACAATGAGCACAATTATTTTCTATATTCTAACTTACGCAGTATATTTAATTATAACACTTGTTATTTTTATTAACTAAAGTAAACTCTAGAAATATTACTATATGGTACATAGTGATATAATCGACTACATAAAAATGCTGCTAACAGCTTCTTACTAAACTTATTACTGAAAAAACTGGCTACAAACAACTATATCTTTTATCCTCCACGAAGCATATCAGATAGAAATGGTGCTTTGCTATTTTTAGTTATTGAAAAGGACAAATTATATTAAAACTCATTCAGCCAAATTATTAATCCCCTATGTGCTAATAGGTTGCTCTTTTGGAAAAGCTTGTTATTTCGAAGAAAGTTACTTTCTTGGGTATTTTCTCAAATAATTTAAAAAAATCAATTTGTTTCCAATTTTTTGAATTCAAATTTGGATCAGTAAAAGAAATTGTAAATTTTACTTTAGTTAAATTTGGCATACTTCTGAATATCATGTTTTTGTTGTTGCGTTGTATTTGTTACCACTCTTTTGAATATTATGTATATCTTTTTTTACAATATGAATTTTATTATTAAATGCATATCAGTGACTTTATAGTAACAGTGCATACCAATTTCAGTGAATAGTGACGGGAGAGGAAGAGTCTATCCAATATTAATTTTCTTGTGAAAATGTGAAACTTCAAACTAAAATGAATAATATTGGTTTGTAATTTACCCTTACATTTGGTGATTGAAAATGTTTAAGTTGTTTAAATGGAAAGAAATTAGATAAATACATCTTTTTTTATTTTGATTAACGTGTCTGAGCTGCTGCCACCATTGACACAAGGAACTTTATTAAAATAACAATAAATAATTAAGTTAAGTACATTAGTCCAGGAACTGAAGCTTTTCACCTCGCAATTTTTACAGAATCGATAGATTTGCTTGAAAATTTGAGAATAAGTAGTGGTTCGTCCAGGGATCAAAATGTATATGATGCCGAAATGCGCTTTTACCATGGGGGTGGTTGCCACCCCATCTCGGGGGTGGAAATTTTTTATTATATTTTGACCGCAAAAGTTGATAAAAACATTCATTCTAAGCAAAAAATGTTCTATACATTTTTTTGATAAAATTAATAGTTTTCGACTTATTCGCTATCGAAAGTGTTAGTTTTATATCTAAGAAATCAACGTTTCTCGGTATAGGTACTCATTTACAATTCACTCAATTTGTGCCGCAGAAAGAAAAAATTCAAACCAAGTTATTAAAAATTAAATAATCTACAATTTTATATTAAATCATTTTTTCGTATCTCTGATGCTAATCTTTCTATTCTGAAGAAAATGGCATTTTTACTAAACTACAAAAAATCGTTATTCGCTTTTAACTCCAGTTTTTTAAAAACTAATTATTATAAACCAGTCAAACTTCTATAATCTATTGATAATACATAAATAAAGAAGAATGAATAAGGCCAATGGCTAAAAACACCGCTAACTTATATTATTATGCTTCCAATTGGATTTCTCTTTTTTTTTCAAAAAAATATATTGATTTTTTAACCGTAACTTATTAATTTTTTATTTCAGAAAATTTGGTTGTAAATAATTTTATAGGTTTTTATGAGATCTATATGGCTATTAATATTAAATCTTTTTTTCTCAAAAAGAGGTGACTTTGAAAGGGTTGGTAAAGATGGCTTTTGCGTGGTATTACAAGTTTTAATTGTCAATAGCTTACTTAATTTTTGCCGTAGGAAAATTTTTTGCAAACCATGTTCTTGGAAATTAAATAAACTACAATTTCCTATTTAAATATTTTTTCGTATCTCTGATGCTAATCTTTCCGTTGTTTCCGATAAATTTTTTGCAAAAAAAAAATAGGGACTAACATTCTGTTCATTATAAGTTACTTAATTTTTGGGCTAGAGACTTTTTTATTTCTAGAGATAGATATTTTTAAATACTTTAATTTAGTTTAAACTAGTTATCCTCGAAAAATACGTAGTTTTCCCGCCGTTTTACTTTGAATCTACAATATTTAGCATCTGACGAAGAAGAGCTAACATATAAAAAATTATATCTCGATTAATATTGGTTTTAAAAAAATTTAAAAAACCTAATTTGTTTATTTTTTCAAGAATATTTCAATTATTAAGCAAAGTTGTTTTGATAAAACGAAAACTTTTCGAGTTATTAGCTTTTTCCATATAGTCCATGTGGTGAGACCGCTCCCGTCTGGAAAAATTTCTGATTCGGTTTCTTTGTGGATTCCTATTCAAAAATGTTCCCTGTAAACAAATCTGAAGGGTGCCGGGCGGAATTTTTGGGCAGAGATTGTTTAAACAATTTTTTTAAACAAATAAAAAAGATCACGTTTTTTTTTCGGAACATATATTTTTAAGTTTTGTGGGTAATTCTAAATAAGAAAGGTATCTTGTAAATTTTCTCAGAAATTGATAGTTTTCGAGTTATAGGCGATTCAAAATCTGAAAAATACGAAAATACGCATTTTCGAGGCCTAAAAACTCATATTTAAATTAGTATTTTTGAGGTTGCCAGATACTTAAATTGAAGTTTAGACATTCAGCTTCAAGATTCTGAAGAGTGATTTCGTCTAACCTTAATTTATACCGTTGTTTTTTAATTGTTAAATATGCGTGTTTATCCAATTTTTTGCCGGTGCTGCGAGCTCTATTTCAAAAATCTCCTATTTTCCTCCGAAAAATATTTTTTCTAGTTTCTTTGGAATATTCTAAATAAAATAAGTTTCTTGACATTTTTCTCAAAAGTTTACAGTTTTAAAGTTATAAGCTATTTAAAATTCAAAAATGCGGTTTTTTGGCATTTTTCGAAACAATGGCAATGCGTACACACATTGCAAAACATGATTTGGGAGTGCTCCTCGTAACATTGAAGTGTCTTGGTTTGTTTATGTACAGTGCATCTTGATTGTGATTTTAGTTTTACTTACTTAAGCCGTCCTCTTTTACCGTACGGTGTCGAGGTAAGTGGAGAAATCAGACGTCTCCATGTCTTTCAGTCAGTAGCTAGTCTTTCTGCTTCTCTCCACCCAACATTTCTTTTTACGCAAGACTTTCCAATATTTGCGTTCCAAGTTCTTGCTGGCCTGCCTCTTCGTCGTTTGTTGTCAGATGCCGTTTTCCAGACACTCTTTACAGTTCTACCTTTACTCATTCTCGCCATATGTCCGAACCACGATAACTGTTTGGTTTCAAGTCTGTCTAAGGTCCTTCCAACAGCGTACCTTTCACGTATGTCTTCATTTCTTATACAATCACCTCTGGTCACCCCGGATACCGCACGTAAATATCGCATTTCGCACGCTTGAATTTTACTAGGAATGTTGACGTTCACTGACCACGTTTCACTACCGTAGAGTAGTACCGGCACTATACAGTTTAAAATACTTTCATTTTTGTTTGCAAGCTTACTTCTTTCTTCCTAATAAAATTTTATTAAGTGCATAGTATAATTTTGTTGCACTCATTACCCTGCTGTTTATTCCTGGTTCTATATTTCCTTGCCCATTCATTGTTGATCCTAGATCCTTGAAGTCCTCTACTTGTGTAATGGTCTAATTATTCAGCTTTACATTTATATTTTTTTGAGTTTTCGATATTAATAAGGCTTCTGTTTTTTTCAATATTTATTTTCATCCCAAATTTCTTAAAGGCTTCATTCCAAACATTTACATTCACTTTTTCAAGTCTTCACAAGTCTTTTTCTGATTTTGCCACAATTACCAGGTCATCGGCATATATCAACTCTGACACGTAAACTTGTTGAACTCTATACACCCCAACCCTAGTTCTTTTTACCTTACCCCTGCATTATTTTGCAATTTCGTCCATTAGAGTGATGAATAACAAAGGACTCAGAACACCACCTTGTCTTACACCTGTCCTTGTGTAGAATTCTAGAGATGAGTGATTGTTCGTTCTTACATTATTACGTGTACATTTATATATACTCTTTATTGCTTGGATTAACTTCGGTTTCACATTTCTACGGTTTAATATTTCCCAGATCTTGTTACGTGGCGCACGATCAAATGCTTTTTCCAAGTCCACCAAACAGAGAAACAACTTACTGTTATGCTCTAGGTAATCCATTACCTATATTTAGGTAATGGATTATGGGGTATTCTTTTATTTGATGTGCATATCCGTAACGAATGTTGCCGATCGTCATGGCAATCTTTATCGTAACTGCATCAGCGCGAAAAAGCTGCACATACGTTGTGTTGAACCAGGTTCTGAGGTTCTTCAACCAGGATGTTCTTCTTCCTCCTGGACCCCGGTCTTCAAATATTTTGCCTCTCAGGATGGCTTGTACGAGGGCATATCTGGATTCATTTCGCAAAATGTGTCCAAAGTATTATAACTAAAATTTGATGGTGGTCAGTACCTCTCGGTTCTTCTTAATTTTTTGAGGAACTCCGAATTTGCGACTCAGTCGGTCCAAGTAATACTACCTAATAGTCCCGCAACCGAAGCTTTTCACTTCGCAATTTTTACAGAATGGATCGATTTGCTTGAAAATTTAATAATAGGTAGTGGATAGTCCAAGGATCAAAATCTATATAATGCCGAAAGGCGCTTTTTCCATGGGGGTGGTTGCCATCCCATCTCGAGGGTGGAAATTTTTTATTATAAGGTTGTGTGGGACTAATATGTGTCGAAAAATTTACTGGATTAGAGAAAAGCAATCTATGCATTCTCTGAAGAGCCTCTAACAAGAGGTGAAATCGTCGATAAGAGTGCTGGTTGCGCTCTCTAATCTAAGTAAAAATTAAGACATTTTTGGCCTCGCATTGCAACTGAATAAAAATGGTATACATTTTTATTTTATAGTAGTATTAATCCGTGGAGTAACTAGGTGCATTTTCCGTTGGAACTTTACCAAGCTGCAGACGGGGGTTGTGAATTGTATAGTGTATAATTCCATCCCTTTTGTCTTCACTGCAGCATCCATTTGGCTTGCAAATTGTAGAAGCCTTGGAGGTGCCACCAGGGAAATGTACCAATAAGTTTTCAATTTAAAAATCTTTTAGTAATATAATTAATATTTTTCAGTATTATTAATGTTGCTATTAGGATTGAGAAACTTTACCTTTCAATTGCCACATGACACTAGTCACCTAATCCATTCACCTCAGTTGCAAAGTGGGACCAATATGTGTCGAAAAATTTACTGGATTAGAGAAAAGCAACCTATGCATTCTCTGAAGAGCCTCTAACTAGAGGTGAAATCGTCGATAAGAGTGCTGGTTGCGCTCTCTAATCTAAGTAAAAATTAAGACATTTTTGGCCTCGCATTGCAACTGAATAAAAATGGTATATATTTTTATTTTTTATTATATTTTGACCGCAAGAAATGATAACAACATTCATTCTAAGCAGAAAACGTTCTATACATTTTTTTTGATAAAATTAATAATTTTCGATTTATTCGCTATCGAAACTGTTAGTTTTATATCTAAAAAATCAATTTTTTCGATGGTATACTCATTTACGATTCACTAAATTTTTACAGAAGAAAATTTTTTTTCAAACCAAGTTCATGGGATTTAAATAACCTACAATTTTATATTTAAACATTTTTTCGTATCTCTGATGCTACCTTTCTATTCTGAAGAGAATGACATTTTATACCAAATTACAAAAATTCGTTATTCGCTTTAAACTCCAGTTTTTTAAAAACTAATCATTTTAAGCCAGTCAAACTTCTATAAATAATCCATTAATAGTTTATAAGTAAAGAAGAATGAATAATGCCAATGACTAAAAATACCGCTAACTTACATTATTATGCTTCCAATTGGATTTCTCGTTTTGTTTTCAAAAAAATATATTGATTTTTTAACTGTAACTTTTTTATTTTATATCTTAGAAAGATTGGTAAAACAGAATTTTTTAGGTTTTTGCAAGATCTATAAGGCTATTAATATTAAATCCTTTAAAACCCTCACTCACAAAAAGAGGTGACATTAAAAGGGTTGGTAAAGGTGGTTTTTGCTTGTTATTATAAGTTCTAATTGTCAATAGCTCACTCAATTTTGCCTTCGAAAAAAAGCAAGTTCTTGGGAATTAAATAAGCTATAATTTTTTATTTAAATATTTTTTCGTGTCTCTGATGCTAATCTTTCTATTCTTAAGGAAATGGCATTTTTTACCTAACTACAAAAACTCGTTATTCGCTTTAACTACATTTTTTTAAACTAATCATTCTAAGCCGATCAAACTTCTAGAACCTATTAATAATACATAAATAAAGAAGACCAAATCAGGTCAATGGCTAATTTTAATTAAGGTGGTGATTAGGGGGTTGCTTCCGATAACTTTTTACTGAAAAAAATAGGGACTGACATTCTTTTCATTATGTCACTTAATTTTTGAGCTAGAGACTTTTTTTTTGTTTCTCGAGATAGATATTCTTAAATACTTCTAATTAGTTTGAACTTGTTATCCTTGAAAAATGCATAGTTTTCCCGTGTTTTGATTTTGAACTAAAATATATTTATTATTGGTTTTAAAGAAAATAAAAAAAAACGGTTTTGTTTATTCTTTCAAAAGGTGCAGTTTTGTTAGGTAAAGTTGTTTTGATAAAACTAAAACTTTTTGAGTTATTAGCAGAAAACTGATTAAAAACATTGATTTTTTCGATATAAAACTAACACTTTCGATAGCGAATAAATCGAAAACTATTCATTTTATCAAAAAAATGTGTAAAAGTTTTTTGCTTATAATGAATGTTTTTACCAACTTTTGCGGTCAAAATATATTAAAAAATTTTTACCTCCGAGATGAGGTGGCAACCACCCCCATGGTAAAAGCGTCTTTTGACATCATATAGATTTTGATCCTCTCTCAAATTTTCAAGAAAATCGATCCATTCTGTAAAAATTGCGAGGTTTTGTCCTATTTTACGCTTCATTACTTTGACTATAAGTGTTCTCAGATATAACCACATTACAAATGTTTAAAATTTTTAGCACATATTATATTCTTTTAAGTTCCACGATTCAACGCCATATTGATATATTATTATAGGTTTTTTACTTATAAGTATTCTAACATATGTTTTTTCTTTTCCAGGTAAGCTATCTAAGAATGTTTTACAGAGATGTACCAAAAATAATATTGGGGTATGTAATTTATTGTTGCTAATTACGTTTTAATTTTTCACGTTATACACAAGGCGAAAACGGGGGGTTCGTTGGAACAAATATGCCCATGAGTTTTTTGCATAATCACATTCGTGAGACACCCCAAAATAAGGTTCAAGAAGTCGCCCACGCGAAAAGTTCTCCAAATTTTTTAAACAATTTTTGTTAATCAAATTGCAAAAACCAACATTTTCAAGGCAAAAATGACAATTTTCAAGGCTTAATAACTCGGTTAAAAGTTATTAATATGAAAGTCAGAAAGTGACTAAATCAAATTTAAAGCCCCCTACAATATCCTGAAGAAATTTTTGTCCTTATTTTATTACTAAGCTGTTATTTTTACGTAATAATGAATTAATAATGTTGAATCATTCTATAGTCAATTAAAACAGACACTTAACCATCTAGAAAGGAACGAAATCACATATATTATTGGAGATTTTAACGCGAGAATTGGTCAAGGACGAAGATCTGACCTGATAGGTGAATATGGACTAGGGGAGAGCAATGAAAGAGGCGATGGATTATACCAGTTCTGTCAAGAACATGACATGATAATCGCAAATACGTGGTTCAAATTACACAAAAGAAGATTATATACATGGAAGGGACCAGGAGATAACTCACTTCATATAATTAGAAATCAGATAGATTATATTCTAGTAAACAAGAGATTTAAGAATGGTGTCAAGAGATCAACGACATTTCCTGGTGCAGATATAGGTTCAGACCATAATCCTCTAATAGCTGACATCCAAGTGAAGCTCAAAAAAGTCGAAGAAAGCCCCAAAACACCAAAATTACATATATCAGCATCCAACAAAACGCTAATAGAAAATGACCTGAATAATCAGCTAAAGAATTCAACAAATGAAAACAATACAGAAATATGGAATACGTTTAAAGATTTCACCTGGAAAGTAATGGAAAAATATACAACAACGATGCAGAGGCCCAAAAAACAACAATGGATGACTGATGAAATCCTGGAATTGATGGACCAGAGAACAAAACTGAAAGATAACAAAACAGAATACAAAGAAAAACAGAAACTAATTAAACAAAAGTTAAAGGTAGCTAAAGAAAAATGGATGGAGGATAAACGCAAGGAATTAGAAAAGTTGAATGAAAAACATGATACGTTTAATATGTTTAAAAAAGTTAGAGAAGTAGCTGGTCTTTATCATAAGAAAACTCCACATACTATAACCGATTCGTAGGGGGAAAATGATAATAAACGAACACGAAATTCGAACTACCTGGTATAATTATATAAATGAACTTTATAATGATGATAGACCCGAAGAACTGGAGACTTTAGATGAAGGTGAAGGACCAGAAATACTGAAATCAGAAATACTACATGCTATAAAATTGGCAAAAATCAAGAAAGCCGTTGGTCCCGACAACATACCTACAGAAATGTTAAAGCTCATAAATGAGGAAAATATTGGAATACTAGTCAAACTTTTCAATGATGTTTATTCGACTGGTGATATCTCTGCAGATTGGTTAAAGTCCGAATTCATAACCCTACCAAAAAAACAACGTCCAGAAAACTGTAGCGATTATAGAATGATAAGCCTTATGAGCCACACTTTGAAAATCTTTCTACGTATCATTCACAGTAGAATCAGAGATAAATGTGAAGAAGACCAGGATGAAACACAATTTGGCTTCAGAAATGGACTGGGAACCCGGGACGCACTCTTTGCACTAAATGTGTTATTGCAGAAATGCCGAAATCAAAGGAAAGATGTCTTTGCTGTATTTATTGACTATGAGAAGGCCTTTGATCGAGTACAACATCACAAATTAATTAAAATATTAAAGGATAAAGGAGTTGGTAGTCAATATGTACGAATCATAGAAAAATTATACTAGCTTCAAACAGCGACAGCTTGCATAAATCGAAAATCAACAGAAATATGCAAAATACAAAGAGGTGTCAGACAGGGTTGTATACTATCCCCACTGTTATTCAATTTATATTCAGATAGAATATTTAAGGAAGCGCTGCATAATTTGGAATGGGGTGTGAAAGTTAATGGAATTCTGATAAATACAATCAGATATGCAGACGATACAGTTATTTTAAGTGATGATATAAATGGATTACAACACCTTTTAAATGCCATTGACACAGTGGGAAGAGAGTTTGGCCTAAATATAAGCTGTTCAAAAACAAAATACATGGTATTTAGCCGTTTGGCCCATCAAGATTCACGGTTATATGTTGATGGTCATATAATTCAAAGAGTACCCAGTTTTAAATATCTTGGTTGCCATATTACTAAACAACTAGATCCAGATAAAGAGATAAAATGTAGAATCGATATAGCCCGTACGACATTTTTAAAAATGAGTGCATTCTTCTGTAATGATACCTTGCAACTTCAACTTCGAAAGCGCATGATTAAATGCTACATTTGGTCAGTCCTCTTGTATGGTGTCGAAGCATTGACATTAAAAATATCCACCATTAACCGTTTGGAGGCCTTTGAAATGTGGCTGCACAGACGTATACTGAAAATACCATGGACGGCTATGTTGACAAATGTGGCAGTCCTTAAGAGAGCAATTGCTACCCGCGAGCTGCTTGATAATATCAAATATAGAAAGATGGCCTATTTTGGACACGTAGTAAAGGGAGACTGGTATAATATTCTTCAACTTATTATGATGGGTAAAATCGAAGGACGCAGAGGAACTGGTAGAAAGCAGGCCCCTTGGTTGAAGAATATCCGGGAGTGGACAGGAATAAAGAAAGCAGAACACCTATTTAGAATAGCTCGAGACAGAGACAGTTTCGCCATATTAATCGCCAACGTCAAGGGGACTTGATAGGGCACGTTAAGAAGAAGAATAAAGAGCGCCATGCACGTATTAAGGTTGGGCCACACAATCCGCACCGAGCCCGAACCGGGTCATAACCAGCATTGCTGGCCAATTGCCATTGGCCATGCTGTCTCTGCAAGGCTGATCAATGGCAATGCTGGCTCGGACGGCCTCAATGCGGGCTCGGTGCGGATATGTGTGGCCCAACCCTTAGACGGCCTGCAATGGTGAGTGCGAGAGGTGACATTCTGGCAGTCCAATGGCGCATCTCACTCGCACTCACATTTTCAGACGCGTCAATACGATCTTACTGCTCACTGTTAATAATTAAAAATAATAGCTTAGTAATAAATTATTGACACAAATTTTTTCAGGATCATGTAGGGAGGGCTTTAGGATTTGACTTAGTCACTTTGTAACTTTCATAATAATAATTTTTAACCGAGTCATTAAGTTAAAAACGGCCATTTTTGCGTTTTTTAATCCCAAGAAATTTGCGAATTGTCCAAGAAATCTAAAATAAATGTCCTAAATTGTTCAAAATAATTTTGACCACTTTTCAATTGGGCGACTTCTTGAACCTTATTCTGGGGTATCTCACGAATATGATTATGTAAAAAAATCTCATGGGAATATTTTTTTCAACGAATCCCCCGGTTTCGACCTGTCTATTATCTTATGCCACTTGTTTATTCAACTGAAAAGAAAAAAAGAGTAGGTACTTTGTACGCACGTAAAAAGTTATACTTCTATTATTATACTTTCAACGAAATAAATATATTTTAAACAGTTTACTTGTATTTGTATTTAAATACTAAACTAACTTTAATACTTAAAATATTACTAAAAATGGGTTATTTTATTTTTGGTTAATGTTTATTTTTAGTTTTTGGATGTTTGGATTTTGATATTTCCCCTTATTTCCTTTACTGACTTATTTTTGTTGTACCTGAGGCGCTTTTAAAATTTTCATAGATTTCCTTAATGACTCACTTGTTTATCAGGTGAGGTATAGTAGATCAATCAACAGCCATTTTCTCGTTGAATTTTGAGTATCAAGGTCGATTTCCTTGAAAATTTGGATTAAAGTAGTAATTATAACCATAAACCAAATAGATGTTCCTCAAGTTTGACGTTTTCCAGAGCATTATATAAAATAGCTTGCTTCTTGTAAGGGAATTTTGAAACTGGGTTGATTAATGCTGCAGAGTATGAAGGAGTTTGAGATGATGTTAATAAATTTTGGGGCCTGGACGGCGCTGGAGTAATAACATTATCCATTTTCGTTGTTGGGTAACATCAGATAATAGACAACAGGGACTTATTTGGACGTAAGTAGCTCTAATTAAATTTAAATTACTTACAGATAATTCTCCACTAAATTCAGTAATTTTTATTTACAATAACACAACACTATAATTACCTTTTTTTACTGGATATAAATAAAAGCGCAAAAACTAGCTGCGATTAGACTGGTAATTAAATGCGTCTAGATTCAATGAAGGTTCAAATGGTTCTCCAACCAATATTTGTCTTACAGAAAAACAAAAAAATCTAAAGTATGTATAAAAAAAGGAAAACCTACAATTGTTACCCTTTGTGATTGTTGGCATCACAAACAATGGTATCACTAATAAATTTTTAAGGTATTTAAAAAAAATCAAAATTAAAAATTAAATTTTTTTTATTTTAAAACAATTTTTTTCAAAAATATCCCGTTTGAACTGATGAAACTTACTTACAGATCTTATAAATAATATATAATTAATATAAAGTAAATTGTGAAGCGTTAACGATTAATTTGATTTAAAATGCAACGTTTACGTCGCAAGCCCACGACTCCTCTATTTTATTGTCAGCAGCGTTGTCAAATGGTACCCTTTCACTGAATCACCCTTTATTTTTTTCCCCAGAGAAGGAGTGAAATTCACCCCCAGGGCAAAAGCACACATCGGCAAAATACCACTTTTCTTCTTTGACATGTTACCCATGTTTATGCCAAATTTCATGTCAATTTAAGAGGTTTTTTAAATTTGGAGCAAAAACCATGATTCAATGAACTAGGGGTATAGTGTTGACAGCTGTAATCAAAATTATCATTTAGTTTAAGCGACCTTTTGACTAAAATATAATCATTCCCACAAATATTAGATAAAGCGATACCGATTTTACAATATTCGTAAAATATTTTATAAATTATATTGAATGTTTAATAGAATTCAAACTGAATATAACTTGATGTGTACGGACCGTTTGGAATATTTAAAATACATTAAAATTTGGCCAATATTTGAATGGACTCATAATGATGAACAGATGAGCACAATTTTCATTACAATAAATTTAATCTGTGACCACAAATGGATTCGGATGGAAAAAATGTGCGATTATAGAGAATTATTTAAAGTTCTATTATGAATATAGAGGTCGAATATTTGTATAAATAAAAACGGAAGTGCGATTTAGAATAAATAAAACTTCCAACAATAAAATGTAGAAACAAACAAAACTATCTACTTAAACCGATTTAGCATAATTTTCATGTTTTGGGTACGAAAATCCCGAATAAGCCAAAATTTTATAGTTTATTATATAGTGCAAAATGTGAATATTTTTTTTTTGTTTACGTTTAAGTTAGGTAAGTTTTTCTTCTTCTTCTTCTACGGCACTACAGCCCAAATTGAGCCTTGGCCTCCTTTATTTTTTGCCTCCACCCTTGCCTGTCTGTGGCTGCTCTTCTCCATGCACGGACTCCTAAAAGGGCTTGTGCGTCACTGTTTACTTTGTCTTCCCAGCGCTTTCGTGGCTTCCCAACCGGTTTTTTTCCTTGCACTCTAGCATTCAGTGCTCGTTTTGGTAGCTTATCCCCTCCCATTCTTATCACATGTCCGGCCCACTGCAATCTTTGTATTCTAATGAAGTCTGACAGGGCGCGTTTCCTTATAAAGTTGATAAAGCTCGTTGTTGTATCGACTTCTGAAGATTCCATTTTCCCTTGCAGATCCTAGTATTTTCCTAAGTACTTTCCTTTCGAATGTGTCGAGTTTGTTTTGGATGTTTCTTTCAGGACCCAGGCTTTACTGCCATAGCATATTATTGGTCGAGTTAAGGTTTTATAGATTCTCATCTTTGTATTTCGGTGGACACTTTTAGACCGAAATATATGGGAGAGGGCAAAATAATCTCTGTTTGCCTGCGTTATTCTCTTCCGTATTTCTATATCTTCTGATCCGTAGACATATATTTCTACTCCCATGTATGTAAACTTTTCAACCGTTTCAATGTCATCTTCATATATAATGTTTTCTGGGACAATATTTCTTGTCGTCTAAGTCATTATCTTTGTTTTTTCTGTGTTGATTTTCAGACCCAGCATTTTTGTTTGTGTTTTTAACTCTGCATATGTTTCCTGTGCTCCTGTTGATGTTCTACTCATAATATTAATATCATCAGCATAAGCGGCCAGTTGAACCGTTCGGTGGGTAAGTAGATTTCCTCGTCCAGTTTGAATTTGCCTAACCGCATACTCCAGTGCCAGGATAAACTTAAACAATGTTGGGGCCAGCCCATCTCCCTGCTTTAGTCCCTGCGAAATTTTGAAAAAGTCTGTCCGGTGGTTTTGTATTCGTACACATGTCTGAGTTTCATCCATTGTGGCTTTAATGAGTCTTATTAGCTTGTGTGGTATTGCCAATTCAGCCAATATATAGTATAGTTTGTTCCTTTTGACTGAGTCGTATGCCTGTTTAAAGTCTACAAACACGTTGTGAACATCAACATCGTGTTCCCTTGCTTTGCTTAAGATCTGTTTGACTGTAAATATTTGATCCAGTGTCGATCTCCCCCGTCGGAAGCCCGTCTGATACTCTCCAATAATATTTTCTGCTAGTGGTTGGAGCCGCTGGTTTATAATATACGTGAGGACTTTATATGCTGTACATAGTAGAGAGATTCTACGGTAGTTTTTGCATTGGAGTTTGTCTCCTTTTTTATAGATCGGGCATACTATACTTTTCTTCCAGTCGTCGGGTATTTTCTCTTCTTGCCATATTTTCTCTTCTTGCCATACGTCTTTGATGAGCGCGTGGATGTGACTTGCTAGGTGGTCGCCACCTACCTTATATAGTTCTGGTGGTATTTCGTCAACCCCCGGAGCTTTATTGTTTTTCTGGGTCTTAATGGTTTCGAGAACTTCCTCTATGGTTGGAGCTTCTACTCCATTCTCTTCTACGTAGATGATACCCATTTCATCTTCCATGTCTACTTGAGTTCCAAGTAGTGTCTGAAAATAATGATTCCAGGTTTCTGTGACTTTCTGTTGGTCACTGATTATTTGCCCACTTTCATTTTTACATAGACTTGTTTGAGGTTTATACTCAATTTTTATCTTTTTTAGGTATTCGTAAGCCCCTCTAATTTCGTTGTTTTTAAAATTTTCTTCCATTTTTTCTATTTGTCCATTTTCATAGGCCCTCTTTTCATTTCTACATCTTGTCTTGTCTGCTTTCCGTCTTGCGACTTCAAATAATGTTCATCTTTTCCGTGTTCTTCTTGTTATGTACATTTTGTGTGCTTCATTTCTTTCCTCTATTGCTTGACTGCACTCTCATCAAACCATGCTGCTCTTCTCTCCTTTTTCTTGTTTCCCAAGGTAAGTTTTTAGTAGGAGAAAATTAGCAACAATTATAATTTAAGTAATAAGAATGTATAAGTTTATTAATAAGAATAATCTGCGTGTAACCTAACAAAAACAATCTCTGTATCAAATACAGTAAAGAGACAGCAAGTACAAGATCTGGAAATTAAAATACCAAGTTTATTTCTTTATTTATTCACTACAAATCTGTTAACAAAAGTGTTTAAAAAAAAAGTGTTTTGGTCACATGTACCCATCGGATTCAACATTTTAGGATCTACATGTTCCAGACTATGTTAAAAATACATCATAATCAGATGAGAATACATCATAAATAGAAGATGTAAGAAGCCTGATATCACGCAATTTTGGAAGCGGCCAATTTTTGGTACTTGACAAAATCAGATTTAATGATATTTTAATTATATCAATATGTAATATCAACGACATATCAACAATAAGACCCATAATGACGTACACAGCGAAAACAAGAGCAGACACGGCAAAACAAAAAAATTGCTGGAAACAGCAGAAATGAAAGTCTTACGAAAAATAATAAATCACACTCTAAAAGACTAAATAAGACGTGAGGAAATAGGAGCGAGATATGGTATAGAGGAAATAAACCTGTGGATCAAAAGAAGAAAAATAGAATGGAATCAACACTTAGAAAGAATGACAAAAAATAGAATAGTACGAATAGCAAGAGACAAATCGCCAAATAGAAGAAGATCTTTGAGACGACCGAGGAAAATATGGTCTTGTTTTTTTTGTGCCACTCCTATGATACTCTTCTACGGCCTGGATTCCGTTTTCCTTCTATTTTTCCTTGCATTATATTTTGAAGTAATCCATATTTTTGTCTTCTCATCAGGTGACCCAAATATTCGAGTTTCTTTCGTTTTTTCGTTATAAAAAAACAAGATGCTCTGACGACGTCAATTGAGGCTAAAACCGAAGTAAAGCAGGAATGAGCATATTTATAAAGTAGGAACAAGGAGAAGAAGAAGGTTGTAATTTTTAAGGCACGTCAGGCCGAAGGTTAAATAAGAATGAAGACGATTACCTTGTACAACAACTTCAACTCCAACTTCTTCTTCTTCTTCTTCCATCTTCGGTTGCCTCCTCGTCAGATACCCAGGTTGTGACTCCATCTCTTCCTTGGCTGTTTGGTGATCTGTCTCGTGCTATCCTTACCAGGCTTCCTTCTCCCATTCTGCTTATATGACTACCTATACCATTCTTTCCAGTATCCAGTCACTTATATTCTTTATATTACAGCTTTGCCTGAGGTCTGTGCTACGTTGTCTATCTCATAATGATTTTCCTGTGATATCTAGGACAATTTTCATTTCACACGTTTCCATCAGTATTTTTGTCCTTGTGGTGTAAGTTTGTAAGGTGTTTTTTTCCGCAGTGTAAGTCACAATTGGCCTAACTACTGTCGTATAAATCTTGGCCTTTGTTTCTGTCCGTAGATGAGTGGTTCGCCAGATAGTGTGCTTAAGACTTCCTGCTATTATGTTGGCTTTGTTTATTTGTTGGGCAACTTCCGCTTCTGTATCTCCATAACTGTGTCTTATTACTCCTAGGTAACTTCTTTCTTGTTGGATTATTTTGCTGTCCACTTCCAGATTGCGACTTGCAACTATGCAACTTCACGTCAAGAAACAAGAAAACTAATTAGAGAGATAAAAATAAGTACGAACAACAATAGTATGAAGAAATGGAAAGCAATATACAAATTAATGTCAAACAAAAAAAAGGCTTCAGGCCTAGATGCGTGGCTGTCTCAGAAAAAAAAAGTTGAAATAGTAATCAACGATGAAGAACCGCTCCAAATATGACAAGCATATTTGTAAAAATTACCAAACATACATTAAGAGGAAGAACATGTGGAAGATACATATCTTGGAGTGAAGTTACCGATAGAGGACCCAAACACAGACGAAACATTGCAAGCAAATAACAAATTGAAGAACGCAAAACTCCAGGCCCCGACAATAATATACCGGCTATATTCCTTAAGCACGGAGGAGAAAATTTACATAGACAAAAGCACAAACTAATAACACTTAATTAGAACTATGAGAAAACACCAACAAAATGGCACGAAAGTGGAATAATCCGCAGTCATAAAAAGGATGATAAAACCAAGTGCTCTAGTTATAGGGGTATCTCATTTAAACAGCGTATAAAATCTTATCGAACATCCTATTAAGTAGGATAACACCTTTTGTAGAAAATCTCGTAGAGAAATACCAAGCCGGATTAAAAAAAATAGATCGACCATATATCAGATTTTTACAAGGCAGCTGCTTGAAAAAGGATCTGAATTCAATCGAACTATCAATAATCTCTTGATAAATTTTCGACAAGCATACAACAACATTGGAAGGGATCAGATGTGAAATGCAATGGCAGAAATTTCAGTTTCAAAAATATTTATCCAGCTTGTTAAAATATGTGTAAATGGCTGTAGATCCAGAATAAGGATAGGTAACAGACGGCTCAGGATAGTGTCGGTCAGTTGGCTCAGTGGGCAGAGGCGCACTCGATCGGCAAATCTAGCAGATATACGATCGAGGTTCGAGCCCAGCCCGGTCATTTGAAAATTAAAAAAGGACAGCGTCGTAGTATAAAATTCTATGTAGAATCTACGACTTGGTCTGGAATAAACTGGTGTGTGATCGGTCTATGGAGGAGCGGTACGGCAAGGGATAAGGGCTTGCGGCTTGCTGATACTTCTCCATAGATCCCTACCGAAGGGCGTTGATGCCTAAAAACGGTGTATATATGTTATAGTCAAAGCCCGAATTTCATTCACTCTTAGGTTTGACTAGGCAATCCTCAGGTCTGACTGACGGTCTTAGTCAAAGCCCGAAATAAATTACAGTTTCGGCCTTTGACTAGTCAAACCTAGGAGAGACTAAGTTGGTCAGGCAAAGGTCGAAATTTAATTTTATAAAATCGGGGTTTGACTAGTCAAACCCCGATCAGCTAGTAAAATGTCGTAATTTGTTATATTCGGTTTAATAAAACGTCATTTTTTAATTTTAATGTTTATAATTTTTATATTGTCGTAATTAAAATAAAAAAATAGTGTTTATTCTCACATGTTGCGACATTATGGCATTTAGAGTTGCAAAATACGTTAGATCTTTAAACTTGCATAATTTTGAAGAGCATTTCTTATTTCAGCAGCATTTTATAAAGCGTTGTAATCCAAACTTAGAATCTTTTGTACTAATTTCTCTTAGAGACAGCTTATCGTCTGTAACATCTTCGAAATTAAGTAAATTCTCTTTGCCTTCTCTTGTTTGATTTCTTGAAAAAATTGTGTTTATTTTTCCTTATTTCGTACTAACTCTATATAAACTGTCAATTGTTTTATGCTCAACAGTGAAAGAAGATATTGCAATCGGAGAAAAAACTAAGGATCATCATAATACTAACTAAGCCCCTGGACCGTCGTCACTAGGAGAAGAAGAAAACTGCCAAACAATTCAGATTACTTCTTCAGATTGTGGTTTGTTGTATTTGCCAAAAAGAGAGCATAATTTGTAGTCAGGTGGTACATGTTTTATACACTGACAGCACACTTGGTGCATACTATGAAGGTTTTGAAAGAAAAGTTACATGCATGCGTTGTGCACACACAGAAAAGATTAAAATAACTAAAGGAAAGGCGACTGAAGATCTTTATGCCCAGGCTAATGCTATGGAACAATTAATTGAAAAAAAATTCCTCCCATTTCGATCGGAGAAACTGTAACAATACCGATCCCTAGCTTTGGTACAGCCAAAGGAGATGCTCGAATTATTTTGAGTACCATACAAGATAAAACAATTGACTGTTTATATAGAGTTGGTATGAAATACGGAACAATAAACACACTTTTTTCAAGAAATTAAATAAGAGAATGCAAAGGGAATTTTCTTAATTTCGAAGATGTTTCAGACGTTAATTTGCCTCTAAGAGAAATTAGTACAAAATATTCTAAAGTTGGATTACAAGGCTTTATAAAATGCTACTGCAATAAGAAATGCTCTTTAAAATTATGCATGTGTAAAGATCTAACGTATTGTGTCTTAACATATGAGAATAAACACAATTTTTTTATTTTAATTACTGCAATATAAAAATGATAAACATTAAAATTAAAAAATGACGTTTTATTAAATCTAGTCCAATAAATTACAACATTTTAAGCTAGATCTAGATGACTAGTCAAACCCCGATTTCATAAAATTAAATTTCGACCTTTGCCTGACCAACTTAGTCTCTCCTAGGTTTGACTAGTCAAAGGCCGAAACTGTAATTTATTTCGGGCTTTGACTAAGACCGTCAGTCACACCTGAGGATTGCCTAGTCAAACCTAGGAGTGCCTGAAATTCGGGCTTTGACTATAACATATACAACAAACTCTTAGAATCGTTCGAAATAAGCAGTGGCCTGAAATAAGGAGACGCGCTGTCACCTCTCGTTTTTAATATAATCCTAGAGAAAGTAGTAAGAACAGCACAAATTAGAACATACTTATTGACAGTTAATGGACCAAAATCATTACTAGAAAACCCATATCATATTGACATTGTTGGACACACCATAACCAATGTGAAGGACGCTTCACAAAGTCAGAAAGACAACGGATAATAGAGATCAAGATAGAATAGGACAAAATGTTACAATATACTCATATAACTTTAAAATACTGGAGAGTTTTAAATATCTCGAAGCCACAACCATTGCAAATAATCATACCACGGAATAGACAAAAGGGAAAATTGAGGCACCAAACAGATGTGTGTTTAGCCCCCACAACAATATTCAATCTAAGAGACTAACACAAACATCGAAAATCAAAATATCGCCGGTTCGGAATAAGAATATTAAGGGAATAAGAATGACGTAACTGCAACTGTTGTCAAATCCTGTTTATTGAGTAAAATACTGTATAACGATGATACAAAAGTGACAGAACTGTAACTATGTTCTGAGCCACTACAGGGTATTTGCGTCATTCTTGAAATATGCACCATTTTAGACCTTGTTTCAGATGAATAATGACTCAACTGTACATGGGGTTGAGAATGGGGGAAATAAATTAAGATAATGAAATTCGGACCAATAGGAATGAAAATAAAAGCCATTGTTATAAGAATAAACGGCATACTAAATATTTAAAAATAATTTTTTTACAGAAAAATTTTAAGATCAAGAATGACGCAACTGTAGATAGGGTTGAAAATGGGGCGATTAATTTAAAATAATGAAGTTCGAACCAATAGGGATGAAACTAAAAGTCATCGTTGTAAGAATAAACCCCATACCGATGCTCTGGACGGTTACTTTTTATTTAATCACTATTTGAAATATTTAAAAATTTTTAGATAAAGATTGACGCAACTGTAAAAAGGGTTGAAAATGGGGGGATTAAATTAAACTAATGAAATTCGAAGCAGCAGAGATAAAAATAAAAGCCATCATTTTAAGAATAAACGCCATACCGATGCTAATGGGACGATTACTCATCATTAGGGAGCGGATTTTATGCTAAATGCATATTGCATGCATATTTCGCATATTTAAGAACTTTACTAAATTTTGCATATTTTTAAAAAAACATGCATATGTTGTGCCTTTTAAAAACATTTAAGTCCAAAAAAAAATTTTTACTTCGACACAAAATATTTCCCCGCACAGGCTGTTCTATTAATTCGAGAACTACCTGAAGAGAGACGGCTCATTCACTGCCTTTTCATTTTTTCTTAGAAAATACCCGATCTTTACACAAAGTACTTACATATTTATAGTACGCCGTTATGAAATGATTTTAGGATCTAAAATGATGAAGGATGGTTTACCGGGAAATCCGAATTTTATTTACTTTTATTATTTAGCAGGTAATACCTACAATTCTGGTGACTCTTTTAAATCCCCTATTGTTAAGAAAATTTACACATTTAACCATGACCATAGTTTTACGATTTTCTAACGGGAATTGAAATATTCATGCTTTAGATCAGATCCCGTCTTTAAACGGCTTTAAAACTTTGGAGAACATATTTATGCGAAATCTTTAAGGAAAATTTTGAAATTGATTTTGGTGCAGAATATTCGGCTTTAACAAGTTATTTTAAATACGCCCCGATTACTTCTATTGATGTTGAAAGGAGTTTTAAAGGTTATAAAAATATCAAAGAAAATGTTTCCTCGTAAAAAATTTGGAAAAAACATATTGTAGCGAATTATAATGGAAGATATATATAGTGATATTGTTGTTTTATTTTAAATAGGTAACTATTGGTATCAGTTTTTGTAAAAAATGTGAATAAATTGGATATATTTAAAACAATGATTTTATTTGAAAGATAATAAATAAGATTGCCGCCTCCCTATAAAAGAACCCGCTAGAATAGAATAGAACAGAAAATTTGTGGTTTCTCGAAATGCGCATTTTTTGAATTTTTGTGCATATCTTGCGCATATTTCGTAATTTTTTACTGCATATATATGCTCATATTTAATCAAAATTGATCGCATATAAATCCGCTCTCTACTCATCATTTAATCACTATTTTAAATATTTAAAAATCGTTTTTTTGCTCTCTTGAGAAATTTGGCTTTTTGCAGTTACGTCGTTCTTATTCTGGACCGGCGATATATAAAACAGTGATTAGACAGGTGCTTATGAATGGGTGTGAGACGTGGAGTCTGACCAAATCAATTTAAAGAAAACTTACATGTTGATGTTGATGTCAAACAGATGTGTAGAGTAAGTGACGTAATCCAAGAAATGAAATTCCAACATATATAATGAGCTCGCAATGTCCATAGACTCCCTCATAACCGCATTGCCAAGTTAGTCTGAGAGGAAGAACCCACAGGAAGAAGGTCCGTAGGAAGCCCACGAATGCGATAAAGAGACAATATTTAGGTATGGTCTGATTTGAACATTGGACCTACCCAGTGGCGAAGCGTGTCTTTTTCTAAAGTGTTACCAAAACTAGATGTAAAAAAATCTTGTTGATAAATAGTTATTTATGAAACAGTTCGTGAAGTAAGTTTTTTGCGAACGCACGCGATATTTAGAGCACGAGTGACAACGGAGCGAGTGCTATATATCGCGTAAGTTCGTAAAAAGTACTTCACGCACAGTTTCATACAATATTTTATCTACGATAAACAAATAAAAAAAACTGTAACTCTTCGTCACTGGAATTCATTTCTATTCTACAATTTTTAGAACTTTGATATTTAAAAATCCTAACTACTTTCAAACCACAAAACTGTCAAAAATTTTGTCCATATCATAAACTTGAAAAAACGGGACACATCCAAGGAGCAGTAGCGCAGAATTTTTCTCTGGGGAGGGGGGTTAGCGTATTTTTTTGTTTTGTTTGTGAAAGACAAGTTACATTTTCCTACTTTTTTTTATATATTTTTCATATGCCCTGGGGGAAAGGGGGTTTAACCCCCAAGTCCCCTCTCCGGGTACGCCACTGCCAAGGAGGGTTTGGGGCGATATCCAAATAGGCAGGATGAAACATGGTCTTTTAGCTAATTTGGGACCTACAAATCCTTTTCAATTTACCTTTGAATATGTAATTTACGTACGATCAAGACTGCGAAACAAAGTAAAAAACTCAGCCAGAATATCATGGATTAACAATCCGTCAAAACAAAACAGTTGTTAACTGAACAGTAAATAAAGCAATTTTACAAAAAATTCAGAGTAACAAAAAATAACCCCAGCATTAAATCAAGCAAAACAAGCGGACAAAAAACCAGAAAAGAGAAACCGTATTTGAAGAGAAACAGATCAGCAAAATATGGGAAGAATATTACGAAAAAATGCTATTCACTATGAAGAAGGAAGCACACTGCGATGAAGAAATAAAACCGTAGAAGATAACGACGAAGTCGAAATTTTCACAGCAGAAGAAGTACAAAAACAAATATTAAAAACCTAGGAAACGGAAAAGCAGCAGGAGAAGATGAAAAAGTAGTGGAATTAAAAAAATACGGAGGAAGAGAATTACATAAGGAAATAAACCAACTAATTCAACAAATTATGGACAAAACTGACTACCAGACGATTGGAACACAGGTATTATAGTACCTATAATATATGAAAAAAAAGGAGATCGGGAGGAGTGCCAGAATTAAAGAGCAATAACTTTATTAAACACCACATATAACATTCCAGCAAACATACTAAACATGAGACTTAAATAATGCGCTGAACGAATATTAGGAGAATACCAGAATGGATTTAGACCAAGGAGGTCGATGATTAATTTCACAATTTCACACATACAGTGAAACAAATAATTCAAAAATCTAGAGAATACAACAGAGAAATTCCCCGAATATTCATAGATTTTAAAAGCGCTTTTGATATAATCAATCGGACGAAAATGATGGAGGAGATAGAGGATGTTGGAATCCCAGAAATATTAAGACAAATTATGCTAACAGTAAGCCTAAAGAACACCAAAGCAAGGATCAGTTTCAACGAACAACTTCTAAGGAGATAAATGTAAATAAATGAGTGAAATAAGGTGACTCTGTCTCCCCGACACTATTATTTAATCTGATATTGAAAGTAATCACAAGGAGGACAAACTTGTATCCACCCTTAGCTACTTGGGAGTAACAATATGGAAAACCGGAAAAGAGAGAACAGAGGAAAGAATTCTGAAAGGCAGAAAAATATATGGAATGATTAGAAATCTGTTGAGAAACAAGACAAGTATAATATGAAATAATATAATACCTTAACAAGACCTGTTGATACATATGGGATGGAAACAACGACGATTAATAAGAAAGATGAACATAGCGCTCCGAAATTTGAACGAACAATAATGAGAACAATACTGGACCACAATGTAATAAGAGAGGGAGAAACAATAATGAAAACAAATGCCGAAATTGAAGAAACAATTGAAATTGAAGAAAAAACACGAGACATTTAGGCGTCCCGAGAGACTTTTTCGGGACACCGGGACCAATCGTTAAAAAACGGGAAAATATCGTTTTTTCGGGACGTTCGGCTACCCTATTGTAAGTCATTGCTCATATTGTCATAAATATGACAACGCGAAAGTTAAGGACAATTGATTATATGAAAGTGTGCCAAAAAACCAATTGAAAGTGTGCGAAAAAGTAAATCCCATTTAAAATACATTGTTATCTCACGCACACTTTAAACCATCCACGCACTGCTGTCTATAATGACAGTTTTCACAAACTAAAGACTTATACATACTATGACATAAAAAGTAGATAACAATTATTTTGAACCTCCCAAATATAAGTTTTTGTAATTATGTATACATGTATTATATGCTTGTAATAGGTATAACAATAAATAATAAACAAACTAAACAGATTATTCTACAATAAAATTAACATGAAAAATAAACAAGTAGGGAACAGAACATATTATTTTGAAAACTAATGTTTATATATTTTAAATCTTCTATTTTCAATAATTTCATTTTTTTCTTCAAAATTATATATAAAAAATATACAAGGATAATGACTTTTCAAGTAGTTGATCGATTACGCAGCAACATTCTTCCTTGTTCAAATTCAAATGCACGAATAGCTACTAAACTAACGTTACCATATTGTAAAATGGTGACAATACTGATATACACAGCGTGCCCGCGCCGTCTCTGGAGCCGTCATTCTTTCAAAATTTTCAGACTCGACCGATAGCGAGAATCATCTTTCGTTACCAGAACTAGAAGTGGTAACGGAATATAATAACGTGCAACCCTGCAACGGATTCAAATGTATTCACATGTAATCTCGCCAATATTTTCGTGCGTCTAATTTGTACTGAATTTGGTAGGTACTACGTATTAACAAATATTTCTGTTGGTAAAAAATATAAATGGAATTATTTCATAGTAGTCATAAAATATTTATTTGCAAGATTTTTAACTGTTACCAATGGTAACAGTGGTTACATGGACGCTTCGCCAGTGGACTTACCTATTGACGCAACTAGGACGAATGACCGTTCGGGATTAGAGGTGTGCAGTCAACTAACACCCACTCCGGGTGGGTCTAAGCCGATGTTACGAGAGAAAGAAGAATGAAATGTTTCATATTAATGAAATAAAATTATTGGTCTGTAAATTATGAGAATATTTTACGATAATTTACTCTGCATTACTTTTAAAATACATTATGTATAAGGAAAATTACATGATAAACCATTGTGGAACCAATATATCATTCCGGATATTGTTTATTGAAAGAATATCCGTGACTCTCCTCCAGATATATTTATTTGAATTAATTAATAAATAATAGGTAATAAAGACGACGGATTATTTTAATACATTTTGTATATCGGTATTATAACTCCTAATCCGAAAAACAGCATTGGAGAACGAGAGGCTCCCATGGCATGGCTTAAGTGTAATCGACATCTGGACCCCTAAATCGAGTTATACCGGACGTATGCGACGTTGAACGGGGACCAGAGACTATCCCTAGAGGATCAGTAATACGGCTGGGCTTCGGAGAGACCATCGAGAATTCCACCGGACCTGATTTATTATATCCCGTATGAGAAGGATACTTGTGCTAGATAGGCACATGCCACAAACAATAGAAAAAAAAACTGAATAAGATAGTTTGATTTATTTTATTTATGGTCCGAGAGCAGTTAGACATTTTTGAGTACCTAGGTATTTTAGGCAATCTGAAAATTTTTCAGGTAACTCTTCCATGATAGAGTAATACAAAAATGCTGGTCTGGCTGGAGGGTAGCGGTTAATTTCCCCAAAAATCCCCTCCAAAGTTATAAAAGGGTAAAAATTGTTATTAAAAAAATATCATTAACGTGACTTTAAAGTAAACTTAAATATTGAAATATAAAGAAAATAAACAGGCCAGGCGATTTGAGAGAGATTTTAACTCTGCAAGATGATTGCATGGGCGCCTCAGGATTATTTTCAGGGGGTGCATATGACTTCAGAAAATTGCATCTGAATCTGTACATACTATTATCCAGTATAAAATATACAAGTATACATGCTGGACTTTCCGGATTTTCTTTCTTGACAGGGGGTTGCAATTGTTATTTTGACAGGGTATTTTTTAATATTAAGAATAAATATTCTAAAGAAGACAGGTTCTTTTTTGGTGGAATTTTCTAACTGCTAGGTGATCAAACAAATTACGCGTGCATGTGATTGAAAAGCACTATAGGTCATTCTTTAACACCTAACGGAAATGGATGGATAATAAATATGGATAAACTGGATTTTAATTGGTTTGAGGGTGATTATTTGCCGCAATCAGTTTATGATGCTACAGTTCATCAGCGAACCAAAGATAATATCAGAAATATTGCTGAAGGTAAGCTTACATGTTCTTTTTATAACTGAAATATTTTCTTTTAGTTAACTCAATCTTCTACTTCTTCGTGTGCCTCATCATTTCAGGACAATGGCGATCATTACGGCCCATTCTATGAAGAGTTCTATTGTTGTTTTAACACCACACTACTTTAAAATTTTCAACCAGGATATGCATTGTCTTCCTGGTTCTGCCTTTTCTTGCACTTTTCCTTATAAAACCAATCACACCACGTTTTTTATTTCTTAGTATGTGACCAAAGAAGCTCATTTTTCTTTCCTTCATAGTGTTGAGTATTTATTTTGCCTTTTTCATCTTTCTTAATGTTTTTATTTTTGTTACGTGTTGTGTCCATGATATTTTTTACATTCTTCGATAATACCATCTCAAAAATGGCAAGTCTTTTCGCAGATGCGCCTGTGATTGTCCAGGCTTCGACTCCGTATAAAAGGACAGAGAACACGTAGCAACTCAATAAATTAATTACTAATTATTTTTTAATTAATTCTAAACACAAATTACAACTACTTACAGATCATATAAAAGAGAAATCTGAGTATCGAGAAGAGTCTGAGGAAGAAGAAGAAAATGAATATTTTAGCTCAGATAAAGAGGTTGAAGAAGTACAAGATTCGGACACAGAATTAATTTAGTTTATATTTTTATACTTTTCTACATATTATTTATAATAATAAATTTATCTTTTTCTACCATATTTGCAAAATGTATTTTATATTACGTATTATTTTCCTTTAATTAATAAAATGCTCCTTAAAAATCTAAAATATATAATAATTATTACTCCAACATTTTGCGGCACAACAACATGGGTATCGCCAGGTCATGTAATTTTTTTTGCTCGAGCGAATGGACTGCTGCTTACCTATAGCCTATAGCGCTTTTCATTCACATGAACGCGTAATTTGTTTGATCACCTGGTAGTTAGAAAATGTCACCAAAAAAAAAACCTGTCTTTTTTAGAATATTTACTTTTAGTATTAAAAAATACCCTGTCAAAATAACAATTGCACCCTCCTGTCCGGAAGAAAGTACATAGCTATGTATAGTTGTATATTTTATACTGGTTAATAGTATGTATGCAATCTTCTGAAGTTCAGATGCACCCCCTGAAAATAATCCTGAGGCGCCCATGCAAGTATCTTCCAGAGCTAAAATCTCTCGCAAATCGCCTTACCTGTTTAGTTTCTTTATATTTGAATATTTAAATTTACTTTAAAGTCACGTCAATGATATTTTATGTAATAACAATTTTTACCCTCATTTTTAACTTTGGGGGGTTGGGGAAAATAACCGCTTGCATCGCATCTTGAGCAGATGTCGCTAGGCACCTATTGCCATCACGTTAGTTGCAGTGCGGGGACTAGCTGGCTGAAGATTTTCACTTGGGGCAGAGATAAGTAAACCCATGTCTCTCTGATGATGAATCTAATAAGAGGCAAAATCCTCGATTAGAGTGCTGGTTTGCGCTCTCTAAACTAAGTGAAAATTAGGACAGTTTTGGCTTCGCATTGCAACTGAATAAAAATGGTATCTTCTCCTTGATGTGCCTATCCGTGACGAATGTTGGCGCATCATGGCAATCTTCACTGTATCTGCAGCAACGCGGAAAAGCTGCACAGATGTTGTGTTTAACCAGGTTCTGAGGTTCTTTAATCAGGATGTTCTTCTTCTTCTTCTTCCTGGACCTCTCTTTCCAAATATTTTTCCTTGCAGGATGGCTCGCAGGAGGGCATATCTGGATTCATTTCGCATAATATGTCCAAAGTATTTCAACTTTCGAGATTTGATGGTGGTTAGTACTTCTCGGTTCTTCCCCATTCTTCTAAGAACCTCCTCATTTGGGACCCGATCAGTCCATGGGATTTTAAGAATTCTCCGATATAGCCACATCTCCAATGCTTCAAATTTTCGGCACATATCCTAGTTCAAGGTCCATGATTCAACACCATAAAAAAGGACAGAGAAGACGTAACATCTCAGCATTCTTACTTTTACACAAAGAGAAAGGTTGTGGCTCTTGAAAAACGCCCCCATACGGTTTAAGATTGATCTAGCTTTTCCGATGCGCGCTCTTATTTCTTGCTTATTGGTCCATTCTTCATTTATTATGGTGCCGAGGTAGTTGTAGTGCCTCACTCTTTCTACAGGGGTCTGGTTGATATAGAGTTGACCTTCTGTTATCTTTTTCTTGCTGACGATCATAACCTCTGTTTTCTTTACGTTTATATTGAGTCCATATTGTTGACTGTAATAAGTGATTTTGTCCATGAGGACTTGTAGGTCTTCTAGGTTGTCCGAAAATACTATGGTGTCATAGGTATACATTTTTATTTTCACAAAAGATAGCCTACGTATTGGGATGTTCGATAAGATTTTATACGCTATATTAAGTAGGGAGATGCCTCTATAATTAGATCGCTGATTTCTGGTTTTGTCTCCCTTTTCATCGATGGGGATTATTACACTTTCGTGTCCTTTTGTTGGTATTTTTTCTTCATTTAATATTAATGTTATTGTTTGTGTATTTGTCTGTGTAAAGTTTCTCCTCCATACTTAAGGAATTCAACTCGTATACTGTCGGAGCCTGGAGCTTTTGCGTTCTTCAATTTGTTCATTGCTTGCAATGTTTCAATCTGCGTTTGGGTCTTCTACCGGTAGCTTCACGTTAAGACATGTATCTTCTACATGTCCTTTCTCTTAATAGACGGAGAGGCAGCGCTGAAAAATCCCTTTGAATATACTAAAGCTAAATTTTTCACAGATGATAACTGTGATTGTGTAGAGAAACATACTGCGGTATGTCAAGCGAAACGTAGAACAGGGATTACTGAGAAGGTATCAAAGTTACTTTCCTACGAAGCTAATTAAATCCATTTACTAAGGCTGAAAATTAGTGCACACATTCTAAATTGAATATAAAGAAAAGTTATTACAGTCGGTCAGCTGTATAACGGGACAGAGCCGGTCGGTCGGCCCCAATGAATGTACAGGGTTATTCACTATATTTGGACCCCCTTGTAAACTGCTTTGTTTACAGAATTTGAAAAAAATGTAAAATACAAAAGTTGTTCGATTGTTTAAATATGATTTTTTGACATATGTCGTACTAGTGACGTCATCCATCTGGGCGTGATGAAATAATCGACTATTTTTTAAAAGAGAATAGGGGTCGTGTGCTAGCTCATTTGAAAGTTTATTCAATTCTCTATACAGTACTGTAAACATTAAGATCATTATTTATACAGGGTGTCCAAAAAAAATTTGAATTTTCAAATAAACAATTAATTTAATTAAAAATTTTTTTGGACACCCTGTATAATTAATTATATTAATGTTTATATTACTGAATAGGGAATTGAATAACCTTTGAAATGATCTAGAAGTCGACCCCTATTTCCATTTAAAAAAATAGTTGGTTACGTCATCACGCCCAAATGGATGACGTCACTAGTACGATATATATGTCAAAAAATCATAATTAAAAAATCAAATAACTTTTGTATTCTACATTTTTTTCTAATTCTGTAAATAAAGCAGTTTACAAGAGGGTCAATATATAGTGAATAAACCTGTACATTCACTGGGGCCAATAGACCGGCTCTGTCCCGTCATACAGCTGACTGAATGTGTGTACTGATTTTCAACCTAAGTAAATGGATTTAATTACCTTCGTAGGAAAGCAACTTTGATACCCTCTCAGTAACCCCTGTTCTACGTTTCGCTTGACCGACCGGAGTATGTTTTTCTACACAATCACAGTAATCAACTGTAAAAAATCTAGCTTTAGTAAATTCAAAGAGATTTTTCAGCGGTACCTCGTGGACTATAATGTATATTTGGTAAATTTTTGAAATATTCTTTTCATGTTTGGAGCAGTTCCTCTTCGTCGATTATCATTTTCATCATTATTTTTTCTGAATACAGACACGCATCTAGGTTTGAAGCCTCTCTTTTCGTTTGACACTGATTTCTAAAATGCTCGACTATTTGGCTATTGTTTATTCGTTTTTAGTTCTTAATATTGTTCTTGTTCGTATTTCCTTTTTTCTCTCTAATTAGCTTTCTTGCTTCTCGGCGTGAAGTTGTATAGTTTTCTTTACTTTCTTTGTTATACATAATGTATTTATGAAAGGTTCAATTTGATCGGTGTGTCTATAAAATCATTTTTACATAAGTTAAAACAGTGTATAATTCTAGGATTTATTTAATACGTAAACCTTATACAAAATGTTAATTGGAGAAAACGTGAAATAAAATTCTCTCTTACAAACACACACGCACCGCCTACGCTGATAAATCCCGTCCCAAGGGAAATAAAATTCCGAGCTACAGTTTATATTTATACATTTTCATATTTTGTCTCAGATTAATTGTCATCCGCTGCAATGGAAATTACTGCCTGCATGCTCCATCCTGCTGTCAATAAATAATATTCTTAAGTTCCCTCTTGGTCTTTTCAACTTGCAGGACGTGCTTAATACTATTTTTCATAGGGACAGGGGCTATTAGTTGTCGAAGCATTAAGCTAAAAAAATATATTATTTTTCTACGAGCGTGCAAACATGTCTACTTTCGCGCACGCATTTTAGTTCAGAAAGTTTCACTTTTCCGCACGCGTGTTAATTTTCCGCACGCGTGTTACTTTTCCGCACGCGGTTTTTACTTTTCCTCACGCGTGTTAATTTAGATATGTTAATATGGCCTTAAAGTAATTATAATACATGCAATAAACTAATATTTAGATATTATTTACTAATTTATTTCAAATATGTCTTATTGTGTTCCTGTTGTAATTAAATTAACGCGACAATTCGATGAAATAAAATTATTTTGACATAATATTCGAAAGTCAAATCGGTAGACAATAACAGTCGTTTTGAATCATCGTCATGGAAACCAAGATCGTCGTCATGCTAACTAATTATAGGTATTGAAAGTTTGGTTTATAAACCTTGTCAAAGAAATAATTTGTGTATGTATTTTCATATTAATTAAATTAATTGATTAAGATTTGGTAATTTTTTAAAGACTCTTAGAAAAAATATTGTTCCTAACTCTTGCAGAAAGTCTCTTTTCCGCACTCGACTGCTTGCCGAACTCCCGTTTCGCGTCGTTCGGCAAACTGCAGTCGCCTGCGGAAAAGAATGACTTTCTGCACTTGTTAGGAAATAGTATATTGTGCAACAAGTGCAGAAAGGTACTAATTTCTCACGAGTTTGAAAAGTTGCGGTACGAGCTCAAGCGAGTGCCGCAATTCAAACGAGTGAGAAATTACCTTTCTGCACGTGTTTCACACTATACTTTTTCTACAAGCACAGTTTTTCCTAAAAATAAAAATCACAATTTCCAAACGACGATTAATTATAATAGGTACCTATGTGATAAATTTTAAACTGTATTTAATTAATACCTACTGATCAATTTAAATTCCTTATACCTAAATAAATTGCACAGAAATCAGTTAAAAAATTAATGCACTGCCTTAATTTGTTTAAATTTAAACAATTATTACACAATATTGACATTGTATTTATGCAGTCACGGATTTACACAAAACCTACTTCATTCGACGTCTCTTGCACAGGCTGCTAAATCCTTATTGGTTATTTGATAATTATAAAATGTTTAATAATAATAAAATTGTAAAATAAAACAGTTGTAACATCCATAATTTAGTTTCTATGCTATAGTTAAATATAATAATTGTCTTATAGGTTATACATTCGTCTAAAGTTTAACCACGGATGTAAACAGAATATAACGTTACTCAGAATGCGGTAGTCCACGGATGTAAACAGAATATAACGTTACTCAGAATGAGGTAGTCAACTGTGCAGAAAAGAACTTTGCGGCACAGAAACGTCACTTTTCTGCACACTAATGTCAAATATCTTATACTGTGAGAAAATATCAAGTTTGCTAACATAAAACCGTGCAGAAAAGTGCACTTTGAATAGTCGTTGTAGAAAAATAACTATTTCCGATTTTTTTGTCGTTACTTCCGATATTGATTTATGAAAAAAAATAGTGAGATTGGAGAATTTATTATTTTAAGCAACGTTACCTTTGACTTAAGTCCATATCAACAGATTATTCAATGCCTTTAGACCAGTAAGGATTTGCCAAAAAACGTCTATTTTTGGATGTGAGAGGTGGCATTCGGATTTTTGCAGATAAAGTTAGGTGACACCTTCAGTAATAATAATTGACTTATGCTCCTTCTCAAATATGCCCGGAACATTAATAAAAAACTTAAAATATTTAAAAATTTCGAAAAATATCGATTTTTTTCTGTTTCTTTGCTTATAACTTTAAAACGATTCGTTTTGGAACAAAGTCGTAGAGTAATAAAATAAAGATAATTGAATTTTCTATGATATACGACTGGTAAAAAATGGCTTGAGGTATTACCTTTTCTGCAATATAGCAATAAATACAAAATAAGGGGGCAAAATAAGTCTGTTGTTATTCAATATTTTTTAACCACTTTGGTGGCACTTAGAACCTTAGTAATTCGCTTAGGAAATTATTTGTAACCTACTTAAATTTTGTACCAAATTTGATTAAAATCGACATAATAAATTTTGCGTAATAAATTTGCAATCTAAATGTTTTTAAAAAAGTTCAAATTTTTTAAAATCTTTCTGAAAAAAAGTAGACCATTTAGAAGTTGGCTAATTTTTTTTACATATAAAGAGGTACTCTACCTATCTAATACACTTTACAGAATTAAAGTCGGATTATTTAAGGGGCACCAGCAATGTTTTAAATTTATAAACAATTTTTTGGCTTATAAACAAATAGCTTTGTTTAATAATAAAAAAATTCATTTTTAGCAATGCAAATAATTAAAACCGGTATAATTTGACTTAAACTTTCAAATGCTGTCAGCAGAATTGCTATTTTATTTTTTAATCAAACGTTATTCGCGTTCAAAAATTGCAATTTCTCGATTTTTTGAAAGTTCCACCGCGTTTATCTCGAAAACTATGCATCCTACGAAAAAACTTATAAGAACATTTTTTGCTTAGAATTACCCAAGCAATACAAAACATGTTTTATTTTGCGAAAAATCGATTTTATGTAATTCCTCAAGTTCTTTGTTTATAACAATCTTATCGACATCCGGATCAACTGTTACCCAAAAAATTCGTGTTCTACGGGTCAAAATACATAAAAAAACTTGGGTAAGTCCATCTAAATGAAGGAGCCCGTAGCACCCCCTCCTGGCCACAGCACTAATTTGTTTATAAGCCAAAAAATTGTTTATAAATTTAAAACATTGCTGAGGCTGTTTAAATAATCCGATTTCAATTCTGTAAAGTGCATTAGATAGGTGGAGTACTTATTTATATGTAAAATTGACAAATCTTTGTATGTTCTAGTTTTTGTTGTGCAAGACTTTAAAAAATTTTAATTTTTTAAAAAAAGTTTAAATTGTAGAATTATTATGCAAAATCTAGTAAGTCAATCTTAATGAAATTTGGTGTACAATTTTAGCACATTACAAAAATTTTCTAAGCGAATTAGGAAGGTTCCACGTGTAACTTAAGTGATGGAAAATCATTGAATTGTTTTGCCCCCTTATTTTATATTTATTGCTATTTTGAAGCAAGGGTGATAAATTAAGACATTTTTAACTAATCGCATCTGATATAAAATTTAATTATCTTTGTTTTATTCCTATAGGACTTTGTTCTAAAATGAATAGTTTTTAAGTTATAAGCAAAAAAAAGTAGAGAAAAACGAAATTTTTTAAATTTTTAAATATTTTATTTTTTTTATTAATGTTTTGGGCATATTTGAGAAGGAGCATAAATCAATTATTATTAAAGAAGTTATCTCCTAACTTCATCCGCAAAAATCTGAATTCCACCTCTCACATCCACTTAAAAACAGATCCTTACTGGTCTACTAGTGTTCTGGCTATCTCATCAATAACATATTTTTATAAATTTGTTTGTGGATATTGGCAATACTAAATAATTCTGCTTTGTCATTGTATCGTCAAAGTTTAGTTCCTTAGAAATTAACTACGTTGCAATAAAGTAATACTTTTAATAGTATCATCTCTTGCAAGTCAACACTGCTTCATTAGTGGAGCTGCCAGTGGAAAGAATACTCCTTTGTGAATCAAAATAGATACTCGTTAATTCAGCCAGATATTCCCAAATTCCCTTGGTGCAAATCTTAAAGAGTTTCTTGGAGGCACATAACTTCCATTATTAGAATACGATTCGGGCACGCATGTTATCCAAAGCATTTATTTAAAATACAGGTTTTGGATAATGATCAATGTGAGCATTGTAGAGAGGAGAGTGATTTAGAACATGTATTTTTTGATTGTAATAGAAATACATCTTTACTCATCTAAAGTAATCAATTATTATAATGTAAAAACTGAAATAGTTTTTGTACACATTTTTGACTACTGAAAGACATGGAGAAGCGTACTTTTGTAGTGTGTAAAATATTTAAATCCAAGCTAAGCGCTTTCTGCTTATAAAGCCATCTTCAGAGCTATGGTCAATAATTTCAAAATACCACAATGAAGAGAGAGGGATCCTATTTAAGATTTAAGAAACTTTTAATTCTTATGCAGTTTTTTATTGGTAGAAAAATTTTGTCTGACGTTTGTAAAAAAAAATTAAATAGTGTTGTCGGTTATCGTTGAAACATTGAAGACATCTAATACGGGCACAAAGGACTCTCACAAAAAACACATTACAGATTACAGAGATTACATGCTGCCAACGTACGCTTCAGATGGTAAGGTTTTTTTGAACTTACCATGATCAAATATCAAATCAAGTCTGGCTACTACCAGAATACGATAGGGAAATTCTGAAATACTTTCTATGTAAATAATATACTCTTCATTCGTAACGAAAAAGTTATTATTTATTTATAGAATGAAATACTTCTGAAATTTTATTTCTAGATATAAAATTTCTCTCTAGTTTCTTTATACAGGGTGATTGATTAGTAGGGTAAAGCTCAATAGCTCCGCTATAGTAATAGATAGCAATAAAAGTTAATAACAAAAAATTTTAGCCACTTTTAAGCTTCACATTACAAAATTAGTTAGAATGCTACAGGGTGTTCGATAACACAGTGGCAGACCAAACTTTTGTTTTTTAAAACGAAATACCCTATATTTTATTTTAAATTCGAAATCCTGTTAACTTTTCCATCACAAAAATATAAAGGTTTGTTATATTATACAGGGTATTTACAAAGTTATAACCAATTTTATATGAAAATCGTAACAAGTTCAACTCTCTGTATAAATAAAAATAAGCAAAACAACAATGGTTTATTAATGCCAAATTATTAATTGTATTGTCAAAATTTTCAGGAATGGTCGACATTGCTAATTTTCTTTATATCAAATACAGCGTGAGTCAAAACGCAAATACATTATTTTCTCAGTAATTTTAAATGGAACACCTATTTTATATTACTATTGAAAAGTACCATTACCGTACTTTAATTTTTAGATAACATTCCCTATGTCTAAATTTATTAGTTTTCGAGATATTTTCATTTTTAAATGGACCAGTAGCGTGGCCACCCAAATCACCAGAATTTAATAAACTGGACTGATTTTTTTGGGGTTACGTTAATAATGAAGTTTATAAAGTACCTCCAACAACAAGGGATGAGATGAAAAATAAAATACAAAGTGTATTTCGATGTGTTAATTTACAAATGCTCCGTAGAGTAAGTAGCTCATTCAATGATCGTTTTAGGCGTACATAAATATGTTAATAGATAATTTTGAACACCTTATGTATATTATGGATTGATAATCGGTAATCTTCAATTGTCAATTCAGTCATGGCTTACTTAAAACTTAGATAAATTTAAAAACCTAAAATAATTTGGTCTGAAAAATAAAAATATCTCGAAAACTAATAAATTTGGGCATAGGGAATGTTATATAAAAATTAAAGTACGTTAATATTACTTTTCAGTAATGATATAAAATACAGGGTGTTCCATTTAATATTACATACTGGGAAAATAATTTACTTGCGTTTTGACTCACTTGATATAAAGAAAATTAGCAACATCAATAATTCTTAAAATTTTTGACAATAAATAAAAAATATGGCATTAATAAACCATTGCTGTTGTACTTATTTTTATTTATACAGGGAGTTGAACTTGTTACGATTTTCATAAAAAATTGGTTATACCTTTGTAAATGCCCTGTATAACATTACAAACCTTTATATTTTTGTGATGGAGAAGTTAACAGGATTTCGAATATAAAATAAAATATAGGGTGTTACATTTAAAAAAACATACGTTAGGTCTGCCACTGTGTTATCGAACACCCTGTAACAATATAACTAATTTTGTAATGTGAAGCTCAAAGGTGGCTAAAATTTTTGTTCTCAACTTTTATTGCTATCTATTACTATAGCGGAGCTATTGAGCTTTACCCTACTAATCAATCACCCTGTAGATATAAAGCCAAAAAGGCTTGTTTATTAGATAATTGTAAAAAATATTAATCTGAAAAGATTACTAAGATATATCTAAAGGGATATTCTTGGTCGATTGATCCGTAGTAATTAGGAATGTATTTTAGAGAAGAAAATATTGTCTAACAATTGCTATTGTAAAAATATTTCTATTTACGCTTTCAATTTTCAAAAGATAACTTCTTCATTCTGTCAAGTGTAGTGATATAGAAACATAATTATCAATTTCAGTAAGTGACTCCTTCGTTACATTTAATTGGTAGTTTATACTACAGTGCTTCACAATATTAGCGGAATACTTTTATGAGGAAATATAACTTTTTATGAAGGATGCTACGGACATCGATTTGGAAGAAAATTAAAAAGAATATAAGAAAACTACTCCCGATTCGCAAGTAGTTTTCTTACATTCTGAGAATATTTGAGAATCGGCAGTGAGAATCTTTTTAAGAATGATGGTAACACACTGCAGTGGGAAACGTTCCTTCTACAAATTAGAACGAATAAAAAATAAGTTAACAAGTAGGTAAAATTTGTTCCCAAGTACGATTTTGCTTCAGTCAAATCTAGAAGGGTGCCTCTTCAATTAGCATAGATAGGTACTTATAAGGACTAATCATTGATGCTAATTACTTTGTGTACATTTATTCTATTATTCTAATTAGGTATCTATTCATAATACTTAATGTAGTATTACTAACCTAGTGTTACTGTAAATACAGTGTGGGCCAAAGAAAACAGTCCACCTCGATATTTGACAGTATTTATTAGATTTTAAGTAAATGAAGAAACAGGTCGATTATTGTTCTAAGGAGGACACATTTTTACAGTAAATACATCTCTCATTTATCAACCCCACTCCCTTCCACTTTCCCACCCCTTATTTTAAACTGGGGAATAGGGGTCGTGTGCTAGCTCATTTGAAAAGTTATTCAATTCTCTATTCAGTAATATTAACCTTTTACAGTGTGTCCAAGAAAAATTATTTTGGATTAAATTAATTGACACAAAAAGAAGAATGTATGTAATTTATTTAACTAAAAATACATTCTACTGCTGACAGAAAACAGAAAAAAATGTCTTGTTTGATAAGTAAACATGATTTTTGCTTAAATTCAATATTCAAACTACCAAGAGGCAGATGGGTGACAACTTGAACATTGACATTAAGCGAAAAGCAATGTTTATTTATCAAAAAACATTGTTTTCTGTTTTGTGGCAGCAGTAAAATGTATCTTGAATTAAATAAATTACATACATTCTTCTTTTTGTGTCAATTAATTTGATTAAATTTTTTTTCTTGGACACCGTGTATAAATAATTATGTTAATGTTTATATTACTGAATAGATAATTAAATAACCTTTCAAATGAGCTAGCACACGACTCCTATTCCCCAATTAAAAATAAGGGGGGAGTTGAAGGAAGGGGGTTGACAAATGACAGATGTAGGTACCGTAAAAATGGGTCCACCTTAGATAAAAAATCGACCTGTTTCGTCATTTCCTTAAACTCTAATAAATACTGAGAAATATCGAGGTGGACTGTTTTCTCTGGCCCACACTGTATGTAGTGAGGACGTTTGGGTTGGAATAAATTCATTTTTTCGAAAATGGGTGATTTTGGAAATAAATCCCGAAACAGGTCGATTTTTTACTTTTAAATTACGATTTTTTGGCATATTTATCATACTAGTGACGTCATCCATCTGGGCGTGATGATATTATTGATGATTTTTTTGAATAAGAATAGGGGTCGTGTGATAGTTCATTTAATAGGTTATTCAATTCTCTTTTCAGTAATATAAACAATAACATGATTATTTATTTATATCATAAAAACACTTTTATGAATTAAATTAATTTAGACAAAAAGAAGAACGTACTGGATTTATTTAATTCAAAATACATTTTACTGCTGTCACAAAACAGAAAAAATGGTTATTTAAAAATTAAAGTTTGCTTTTCGCTTATATTAAATGTTCAAACTACTTAGAAACAACTGGGCGGCATCGAGTTTAAGCCAAAAACAGTATTTTTTTGTCAAATAAATATTTCTTTCTGTTTTGTGACAGTAGTAAAATGTATTTTGAATTAAATGAATTGCACAGATTCTTATTTTTCTCCCAATTACTTTAATTCAAATTTTTTATGACACCCCGTATAAATGACCATGTGAATGTTTATATTACTGAAATAACTGAATAACTTTCCAAATAAGCTATCACACGAGCCCTATTCTCATTAAAAAATAATCGATTACGTCATCGCACCCATATGGATGACGTCAGTAGTATGATGTATATGCCAACAAATCGTAATTTAGTAAGACCTCACATATTGAGAGTTGAGCATCAACTCTCAATATGTGAAGTTCAGCCCTTTCATATTACATCCACGTGGGTCTGAATCCTGGGTGATATCCAGGAATATTTGTAACATCCATCAATGTAATTTATAATAATATGTAGTATCATTTAAGACATGAAACAAGAAACTTTCAACACTTAAAGGGATTCTACCCATAACTTTTTGGTGGCTCACGCATGTATGTTATTGTCTTTTAAACACTGATGATGGATTATTGGTTAATCCGAAAACGTTTCGTTTATATGATGTAACCCTTATTGGGGTCTTTTAAATATACCTTTTACAAATATATCCATCTCCAGGAGTTTTTCATTTTTTAAACTGTTTTAAGACATTTATAACTTCTTCGTTAATAATTTCTGCTTGTGTTTCAGATCCTGCATTTAGTATTCTTCATTCCGTATCGTGGTTTTTGGATTTTGCTACGCTGGACGAGTATAATTATTATGTATAGTAATGTTCAACAATATATATTACCTGATTTTTGTCGTTTATAATGGTTACATTTTTATCTTTTATCTGGTGTACTTTTATCGGTATTTGCTCTTTAGAGTTTTTAACCCTTTCATACTGTTGTTTTTTTCCTTGGTGCATGGTAATAAACTCCAAAGCCAATATACTAACGTAACAATACTCGAAGAAATCTACACATTTTTTTATACAGTGAGCACGTAAAAGTTGGAATAAATTCATTTTCTCGAGAATGGACGATTTTGGAAAAAAATTCCGAAACAGGTCAATTTTTATTTTTAAATTACGACTTTTTGGCATATATATCATGCCATGACGTCAGCCATCAGGGCGTGAGGACGTCATCGATGATTTTTTAAATGAAAATAGGTGTCGTGTGATAGCTCATTTGAAAGTTAATTCAATTCCCTATTCAGTAATATAACCTAATTATTTATACAGGGTGCCCAAAAGGTTTTTTTATTACATTTTATTGTCATAAAAAGAAGAATGTATGTAATTTATTTAATTCAAAATACATTTTACTGCTCTCAGAAAATAGAAAAAAATGTTTATTTGAAAAATAATCATGGCTTTTCGCTTAAATTAAATGTTCAAACTCTCACGAGGCTGGTGGGTGGCTGCTTTTCTATTGAATTTAAGCAAAAAACAATATTTATTTGCCAAATAAATTTAATTAAAAAATTTTTTTGGACACCCTGTATAAATAATTATGTTATTGTTTATATTACTGAATATAGAATTGAATTACCTTTCAAATGAACTATCAGAGGATCCCTATTTTCATTTAAAAAAATCATAGATGACGTCATCACGCCCAGATGGGTGACGTCACTAGTATAATACATATGTCAAAAAGTCGTAATTTAAAAATAAAAATTGACCTATTTCAGGATTTTTTTTTCAAATCGTTCATGCTCGAGAAAATGAATTTATTCCAACCTTTACGTGCTCACTGTATGTGTGTATGTGTGTGTGTGTGTTCATAAAGAGCGGGATGTCATTAGAATTTTTTATATCAGACATATGTATATTTATGTGTCACAAAATGTCGGATGGATCTAAGTTAAGTACGTTATAGCTATAGGTATTACTCATTACACTAAAGTTCGGCAACAATATAAAAATTCTGTGGAATTCGCCACTTTCATAACAACAAACGTTATAGTAAAATATCTTTTTTGTATGGAACATTATATACAGTCGGAAAACTGAAAGAATACCCATGAACGAACATATAAAACACGCTGTATTTTCCTGTCACCGTGTCACAAAGAAAATTGTCCAGTGCAAGTACATGTAACAATAATTATTACATGTACTTGCGCTGGCCAATTTTTTGTGTGACACGGTGACAGGAAAATACAGCGTGTTTTATATGTTCGTTCATGGGTACTTTTTCATTTTTCCTACTGTACCTATGTATATTTTACCTCTTAATCATTTGCTTGTATACAGTTCGAAAAATGTGCACTTAAGAAAATATATCCTTCAAGTATCATCTTCATGTTTATCAAAGTGAAGGCCAAGACAGCTATTAGATCCAACAAAACCCAGCAAGGGCTTCCCTTTAACAGAGAAGATGGGAAAACAGAAAGGATGTCAACTTTATAAAACCGGGAAATGAATGTAGCTGACTTGACGTGATGGATTTTTTCCAGTGTTTTTTTATTTAAATGCTGAGTATAAAAATATATTATTATACTTATATAATATAATACACGTCAGAAAAATCAAATTTTAATGGTTTTTCTTTTTATATTAGGTCGATAATAGCTTTTTATTTTAATTAAACGGTGAAGCAACTTTTTCAATACTAATACATCTCCAACATAGACAAAATGTAATTAAAATATTGTATTGGAATTATTTTCTCTTAAGCCTTTTTATTTGTGGATATGATATAGTAAAATCAAGTGTAATTTGGCAAATGGGTTCAGTTCCCGCAGTAATCAGAACGGACGAAATAGTTATTTTCATAACTAGTGCGGAAAGTGATATTTTCACGCACGAGACTGCCGTTGACCCCAACGACAGCGGAGTTCGGGCAAGCAGTCGAGTGCGGGGAAGACATTTTCCGCATGAGTTAGGAACAATATTTCTTCTAGGGCAGTACGTTTGGAAAAAAGCCACAAAAAATAGAGTTATATCAATTTTTATTTAGAAGTAAAAATACACAAATTAATTCTTTGACAAGGTTATCAAAACCAAATTTTCAATATAATGCGTTACCACGACGACGATAATTCCATGACGACAATTCAAAACCATTATAATTGTCTACTGACTGACTTTTAAATATTATGTCAAAATAATTTTATTTCATCGAATTATCAGTAGTAATAGGGAGCTTGCATAACGAAAAAATTTTATAAATCACAACAGAACATAATTTAGAACTTGTATCAAAGATAAAAAAGTTTTGTTGTTTTTCGTTTGGCCCCTATAGACGACTAAAAATTCAACTTATATCACCCACCCCAAAACGCGTCGTGACGTCACGCCGTTGTATGTTTACATTCTACACCAATTGTATATATAATTTTAAATTAGACATTATAAACGTCAGTAAAAAATACAGTTATCTGACGTTAAAAGTGTTTTTGATCGTTTAAATTATTCATAGAAAATTTGTACTTTTACAAAATGGTTTTATTTTCAATAGTAAACCTCCTTTCCTTTCCTTCAAAAACTGTATCAAACTCCAATCTCAACAAATTGGTATATATTATTACAACGACATACGATAAATGGCATTAGAATATAAATATTTTTCCTCTATTCCCCGACGACGAGCTGGTCAAATACCCAAGTAGGTGGAGGCCAATAAACTAAAGAAGGAGAAGAAGAATATACCTAAATATAACGCTGTGTCTAGGTACACGCTAACGTGTACGCAAATAAAAAGTTTGAGTGACAGAGTGTTGGAATTTGTTTAATCGCGTTGTGTTTACACTTTAATTTTAATATTGATTAGTAAAGAGATTTCTTATTTTTTATTTGTTTAGAGTTTGTTTTTAAATTAACTATGCAGTGTGGATAGTTATTTAGTTGTTTTAATGAGTTTAACAACATTTTAAAACAGTATGAAAAAGTTAAGAGACTATAAATTAATATATATTTTTTTAGTTATAAGTGAAGTAATATCATCGTCCAAAATTAAAATAAAAGGAAGACCTAAAGATTTCACAATAATAATTAAATTGTTCTGAAGCTATTTCCTTGTGGCATTTTTGTAATCAACTATTCTAAATGGGAACAAAGCCACAATTTACCTAAAAAATTATTTTATTAACGTTTCGACGTCTAAATCGGACGTCGTTTTCAAAATACAAAATATTATTAAATTAAACAAAAATGTTGTTACTTAGTAAAAAATTGTTCTAATAATTTATTTAATCTGACTAATTTTTGTATTTTGACAATGACATCCGATTTGGATGTCGAAACGTTAATAAAATCATTTTTTTGGTTAAATTGTGACTTATTTCCAATTTAGAATAGTTGATTATAATAATTAACTTACGTATAAAAATTATTTTAACAATATTTTATACGTGTCATGTCAACTAAATACATATATTTATTTTGCTAACCTAAATATATATAGTTTTATACATACATTGATTTATTACAATTAAGTTTGAAACACCTGAATAGTTCTGCTTCTCTTCCTTTAACAAATATTTTTCTATCAAACAAACACTAAACATATCAAAATGGCATGTACCAAAATATACAGTCACTACGCACGCTAAATAACGACGTCACAAGCTTGAAGAAGTTTAATTCGCGTGTACCTAACTTTTTTATTTGCGTACACGTTAGCGTGTACCTAGACACAGCGAAGTATAACCATAATAATAACTAATGTAAAACTATGTGACATCACAGGTCGTTTGAGCTATGTTATACCGCAGAAGACTGAAAACTGAACATTATTATGTAATAAAAAAAAGTGCAAGTTCCCTATTGCACAAGAGCTCTAAAATTATTGAATTTTTCCCAAATAACACTTTGACAGTTTTAATTTCACGAGCCGAAGGCGAGTGAAATTATGTCAAAGTGTCACGAAGGCAAAAATTCTATATTAATTTTAGAGATCAAGTGCCATTATGTCAAAGTGTCACGAGGGCAAAAATTCTATATTAATTTTAGAGATCGAGTGCAATTTGTTCCGATTATTTCATGAATAAAACTGTCAAAACCAAAATTTTATTGTAATTTATTTATGTAAGTACAAATTAGTACAATTAAACACACAGTTGTTTTAAATATGTATTTGACGGTTGAAACTCATCACTTTAATATTTTTTAATACATTTGTCATTAATGTCACTGAATGTATTTTTTTGTAGCAACGAAGAGCATCTGACGTAATATACTTAACGACGGGCAATTATCAAAAATTATCGATTTAATTCAGATTTCTGTAGCTTTCTATTGGTCAGAATCTCCTATGAATGAAATAATCGCGCTAATGTCATGAACACAATAAGATAAATTTGAAATAAATTAGTAAATAATATCTAACTATTAGTTTATTGCATGTAATATATTATACAGTATGGTGAAAATGGAAGAAATAAATTCATTATTTCGTAAACCGGCGACTTTAAGGACAAATCCCGAAACATGTCGATTTTTATTTTTAAATTATTATATTTTAGCATATATATGACCCGACTAATGACATGCATCTGGGCGTGACGACGTAATCGATGATTTTTTTAAATGAGAACAGGGGTCGTGTGCTGGATCGTTGAAAAAGTTATTCAATTCTCTATTCAGTAATATGAACATTGACATCATTATTTATACAGGGTGTCCAAAAACAATTTTTTTAAATGAAATTATTTGACAAAAAAAGAAGAATGTATGTAATTTAATTAATTTAAAGTACATTTACTACTGCCAGAAAACAGAAAAAAACATGTTTATTTGAAAAATACACATTGCTTTTCGCTTAAATTCAATGTTCAAGCCAGCTCCCGCTAGGCACCTACTTTTTGGAAGTTTTAACATTTAATTTAAGCGAAAAGCAATGTTTATTTTTTAAATAAATTATTTGGAATTAAATAAATTACATACATTCCTCTTTTTTTTTCAATCAATTTAATATAGAAAACATTTTTTTGGACACCCTGTATAAATAATGATTTCAACGTTTATACTACTGAATAGAGAATTGAACAACCTTTCAAATGAGCTAGCACACGACCCCTATTCTCATTAAACAAATCATTCATTACGCCATCACGCCCACATGGATGGCGTCACTCGTGTGATATATATGACAAAATATAATAATTTAAAAATAAAAATCGACCTGTTTCGGGATTTTTCCGCAAAGTAGAAGGTTTACGAAATAACCAATTTATTCCTTTCATTTGCACCATACTGTATATTATAATGCCATATTACAAGGTATTTTGCTTTCCCGCACGCCGTGTGGGAAAATTTACTTTCACGCACGCCGTGCGGGAAAGTGCAACTTTCGGAAACGAAATGCATTCACGCATGTAGTGGCTCTATCACGGTCTTAGAAAAACAAAATATCATTTAATTGTTATTACGTTGGTATTTATAATATGCTTAGCTTTCCAGACGATGAAGTAATAGTGGCTCAAGATTATGACGATTTACATTATATTACCCGAGAATTAATTGAAGAGTATGATATATGGGGTTTAGAAGTCAATAAATATAAAACCAAATATTTGTGCATTGAAGGACAATAGAAAGATCTATTAGACGACATAACCACGACAAACCACTGTAGCCCAGTAAATGAACGGGAAATTCGACGATACCGTGTAATTTTCAGGGGCAACTCCGAATTACATGAAAATTTGGATTTAAGTTCTACTTACCCTCCACTTCAAAGTTAAAATTGTGCCGTTGGTTGCATTTACTTAGGGGGTGACAGTGACCCCTTCTCGGGGGTGAAAAAACATACGTTCAAGATAATACCGAAAATGGATAAATTGGCTGATTTTAAACAACTTTTGTTCTATAGAGTTTTTTACGTAAGATAAAAGTAAATATTTTATCGAAAAGAATATCCTTAGTAAAAGTGTAGCTAATAAAAAACCCAAAAAATGGTGTTTCAGTAAAGTCTATCAATCAAATAAAAACAAAGTTGTAGCTCTTGAAAAATACGTTCTTATTCGTCTAATTTCAAATCGAATATTTCAAGGTGAAATCACCGAATAATTAAGCACTTTTCGGGAAAAACCCATTTAAACTTTTTTAAAGTGTTTATAAAAATCTTTGTTTTAAATGTTAACAAAAGTTTTAGCATTAAAATTAAGCGAGTTACGCTCAAAATAAAGTTGGCCCTCTTTTTTTTTGTAAAAAATCATGAAAATCTCGCTGTGTTTAGCTACCCAAATGAAATTAATCGCTACCGTTTTACAAACAATTTACTTACCTATCTATTTTTTATATGACCTGTCCGTCTCACCGGTTTAAAGTGTTTAATTTTGAAAGGGTTATAATTGAAAAAGATTGAATGGGTCACTAATCACGAGTGAATGCAAATTTTGAACAGCCATATCTTAACCAATTTTTGTCTTACGGAAAAACAAAATGAAACTAGCATATTTGTAATAGCAAAACCTACATTTTTTTACTCTTCAATATTTTTCTTATAACTAATACGTTTTAAGTTATTTTGAAAAAATAAAATTTTTCAAAAATTTTTAGAATTATTTTTTACTATAAAACCAAATGTTTTTAAAAATAAGCATTTCATACCAATCAAACTTACAGATCATATGAACAATACGCATACAGTTAAAATAGATGGTAAAGCCAAACGATTAATTTCATTTAGGGTGCTAAATAGAGGGAGGTTTTCACGATTTTTGTTACCAAAAAAGGGCCAACTTTTTTTTTCAGTGTAACCCTTTGATGCTGTAAACTTTTGTAGAAACCAATTAATAAGCGTTTTTTCGATACTTTAAAAATGTTAATAAGGTTTTCTCGAAAAACGCTTCTTTCTTCGGTGATTTCGCGTTGAATTATTCGATTTGGAATTAGACGAATAAGTACGTATGTTTCATGAGCTACAACTTTGCTTGTACTCAATTTGTAGACTTTACTGGTACACCATTTTTTTCGTTTTCTTATAGGCTACACTTTTGCTAAAAATATTTTTTTCGATAAAATATTTACTTTTTGATTTATTTGGGAAAAACGGTCTGAAAACGTATTTTTTTGTCGAAAAATCAACATTTTAAATCGCGAACAACTCGAAAAGTATTGACTTACGTAAAAAACTTTATGGAACAAAAGGTGCTTAACATAAGTCAATTTATCCATTTCCGGCGTTATTTCAAAACACGCGTTTTTCACCCCACAAGAAGGGGTAAATGTCACCCCCCAAGTAAAAGCAACCAACGGCACAAATTCATCTGTGAAGTTTAGGGTAAGTAGAACCTAAATCCAAATTTCCATGCAATTCGGAGTTGTCCCTGGAAATTACACTCCAAAACTGCCATTTATTAGGCTACTGCTATGAATACACATGTTCAGGTATCAAAATTTCGCAGGATGGAACATTAGACAAGGTGATGAGAGAAAGAAATTTGGTAGGTACAAAAGCAACCACAATGTTAAATAGTGATTTAGGGGACCAATCCATCAGCAATGATGAAAATAAAAGGGGATATATGAGACTAGTTAACAGTACCTACAGCTGTGAGGTATGGCCAATGAAAGAAAGAACACTAGCAACGCTAAGAGCAAAGGAAATTGATTTTTTTAGAAAAAACGGCTGGAAGATCTTGAAAAGAAAGGATTACTAACGAACGTATTAGAGAGATAATGGGAATGAAACAAACAATCACATATGACTTATCAACAAAAGAACTTATTTGGTTCCATCATATGCAAATAATAGATTAAAAACGAATAACAAAGGACATACCAAAGGAAATAGAAATCAAGGTGAACCGAGAATAAGTTTAAAGTGAAGGAATGCGCCAAAAGCTGAGAGAGAGAAAAAAAATGGTACCTATGGAACAAACGGAAAAGATGGCGATTGGAGGTGGGAAAACGACGGAGAATGTTATAAACCGACATGTAGTAGTAATACTAAAGTAAGAGAAATGGAGCCGTATTCTGATCGTAATAGGGATTATGGGCAAACTATACACTAAAGTTAGACAAGGCGAAAACGGCGGGTTCGAAGGGAAAAATATTCCCATGAGATTTTTTTGCATAATCACATTCGTGAGATATCCCAAAATAACGTTCAAGAAGTCGCCCAAGTGAAAAGTGGGCCAATTTTTTTTTAACAATTTTTTTTAATCAAATTGCAAGAATCAATATTTTTGGCCTGAAAAATTTTTTCTTTAATTTTTTGGACCATTCTGGACAAAAAAGGTCTCTTATAATTTTTCTCTAAAGTTGATCGTTTTCGACTTATAAGCAATTTAACATTGAAAAAAACGAAAAATGGCGATTTTCAAGGCTTAATAACTCGGTTAAAAGTTATTATTATGGAAGTCAATATATGACTAAATCAAAGTTTGATTGAAGCCCACCCTACAAGATCCTGAAGACATTTTTGTCATTATTTTATTATAAGCTGTTATTTTTAAGTAATAATAATAAGCGCCATGCACGTGTGCGGGGCTGTAAATGCTGAGTGCGAGAGAGAAGCTATTCCAGCAGTCCAATAATTGTGCATCTTACTCGCACTCACATTTACAGCAGCGTCAATACGATACAACCACTCATTGTTATTCATTAAAAATAATAGCTTAGTAGTAAATTAATGACACAGATTTCTTCAGGATCATGTAACGGCGACTTTAAACTTTGATTTGGTCACTTTCTGACTTTCAAAATAATAATTTTTGACAGAGTTATTAAGCTTTAAAAATGGCCATTTTCGCGTTTTTAAAATTTTAACTTGCTTATAACTCGAAAAAGATCAACTTTATAGAAAAATTATAAGAAACCTTTTTTGTTCAGAATGGTCCAAAAAACCTAAAAAAATTAGTCCGGGCCAAAATATTGATTTTTGCAATTTGAATAAAAAAAATGGCCCACTTTTCTCGTGGGCGACTTCTTGAACCTTATTCTGGGATGTCTCACGAATGTGATTATGCAAAAATATCTCATGGGAATATTTTTCCCAACGAACCCGCCGTTTCCGCCTTGTCTATCAGGATATCATGATGCAACTAAGTGAATAACTTTTTTTTTCTTTACCACTCTACGAGTATTAGTTTAAAAGTTATTTTAATCGTTTATGACGAAAAAATAGTAAATTTGCAAAACGATTTTTGGTTATAACAATGAGCTTTTTACCAATTTCTGGTGCACACTACAGATAAAAGTTTCACGTTGAATACGTTATCGATAGAATTACCATATTATTATCTTCATTATTTTATATCTGTCTAATGTCTTACAAAAAAATGGTCTCTGGGATCACAATTTGAATAACTGTTAAACAAATTAATAGGGCTTTTTATCGATTGTCATTTGTTTCGAGCATCTGTCATATTTTTAGTATAATCCGTGTACATTAATATTATACACGGATTATACAACACATTGGCAGAAGCTCGAAATAAATAACTGTTGTTGAAAAGCCCTATGGATGAAGGTAAAATTGTCAAGGTTTGTTAAGCAGTATAAGACCATCCCTTGAGATCAATCATAAAAGTGTAAGTTAATTTTTACAAAAGATATAAACAGTTAAAAATTGTGGCTTATTTTGCTGTTTTTTTGGAGCAACGCAAAGTTAGAAAAATTTTAAATTCGCCATTGTGAAGATTTTTCCATTGACAGTGCAAATGTCTGGAATAAATTCGATATTTCGTAAACCGGCGAGTTTAAGGAAAAATCCCAAAACAGGTAGATTTTATTTTTAAATTACCATATTTTCGCATATATTTCATACGAGTGACGTCATCCATATGGGCGTGATGACGTAATCGATGATTTTTTCAAATGGGACTAGGGGTCGTGTGATAGCTCATTTGAAAGGGTATTCAAATTCTGTATTCAGTAATATAAATATTAACATAATTTTTTTCTGAAGCTATTTCCTTTTGGCATTTTTATGATTAACTATTTAGATGGGAAATAAGCCACAATTAAATTGAAAAATAATTTTATTTTATTTTATTTTATTTTGTATTTTGAAAACAACTCCCGATTTGGGCGTCGAAACGTTAATAAAATTATTTTGTCAATTTAATTTTGGCTTATTTCCTATCTAAATAGTTAATTAATATACCTAATTGTTTATACAAAGTGTCCTAATTTCTTTTATAAAACTAATTGAAAAAAAAAGAAGAATGTATGTAAATTTTTTAATTCAAAATACAGTTTACTATTGTCAGAAAATAGAAAAAAAAGTTTATTTGACAAACAAGCATTGTTTTTCACTTATATTCAATATTCACACCAGCTCCCGACTAGCACCTGCCTCTTGGAAGTTTGAACATTTAATTTAAGCGAAAAGAAATACTTATTTGTCAAGTAAATATTTTTTTTGTTTTCTGATAGCAGTAGCATGTAGTTTGAATTAAATAAATTATATATTCTTCTATTTTTGTCAAATAATTTAATTTAAATTTTTTTTTTGGACACTGCGTATAAACAAATATATTTATATTACTGAAAACCTAATTAAATAACCTTTCAAATGAGCTATCACACGACCTCAGTAATATTTAAAAAAATTATCGTTTATGATATCACGTCCATATAGATGACGTCATTCGTATGAGATATATGTGAAAATATCGTAATTTAAAAATTAAAATGGACCTGTTTCCTTAAAGTCGCCGGTTTACTAAATATTGAATTGATTCCAGACATTTGCACCGTACTGTATGTATGAATGTATGTTATTACATGTATGTTATTGCTTACCTTTTTAATGGTAAGCAAAACTTCGAAAAAATCGCATTTTTCGAACTAAATTTTTAATAATTACACCACGCCTATTATAGGTGCAAAACTGGTGGGATAGTAACATTAAGACACTCACATTAAAAGGCAACATAGGAAAAACAAGGAAAAACATATCAAGTCTGTAGTATCCCTTCTATCATCCCATTTTTGTAACTAATAAAATATTTTAGAGAAACATAACCAAATTAAAGACAAAGAGCACTGCATGGAGTATCCTGTAAAACACGTATTTTGAAAAAAATTTGAAGAATGAACTTGCCTGTATTTTCTTATAGCTAGATTCACAGCTATTAGTAAATAATTGTTTTAATTTCAATTATAGAGTGTAAGTAAGTTTTTGTTATTACTCTGGGCTAATTAGCAAAATACAAGGAAAATTTATTTACAAGCAACTTTATTGCTGGAATCGAATCTTATGATTATACATATTAATAATATAGGTATGCAAAGTCCGCAGGTAGTGGGCTACTTGTTTTATAAACAAAATGGCGCCCTTAAATCCTGTTTTTTTTTCAATTTTTGCTCTATAACTCCAAAGATCATTATATAAAAAAACATCATTATATCATGGATAAAGGAACACACAGGCATTAGGGGTAACGAAATAGTAGACAGGCTAGCCAAATCCGCCCTAGAAATATGCGAAGAAGTTCCCATGAACTTACTACCCATTTCGGATATTGATGTTATTAGTAGAAGACACCAAAAAGAAAACTGGCAAAGGCATTATCGAAACACGAGAACTGGTAGTAATTACAAACAAATGCAGCCTGAAATTCCCATAAAGAGATGGTTTCATTCTGTATCAAATCGCCATTTCATAAGAGTTATAAATAGATTGAGATGTAATCATGCTCTTACCCCCCTTCATATGTACAGTTTGGGTCTCACAGAGTCACCTAACTGTGAGTGTGAAAAAGAAGGTGATCTACTACATATTCTCCTCGAATGTTCACATCAATCAGTAAATATAAACCAATTCTATGATAATCTTAATATATTAAAAATTCCACTTCCCGTCTACCTGAACAATTTAATATTTTCTGAAGATATTAATACGTTAAAAATACGAAACTGTACGTCAAAAACTGTAAATAGAAATTGTAGCAATAAAATTTATCCTGTATTTAAGAAATTTTGTTAAAACAAAGCAGGCATGTTTGTTAAAACAAAACAAACATGTTTGTTTTGTTGTTATTTTTTTTTTAAACCCTGTAGATTTAAGTAATTATTGTATATTATAATTGAAAAAAGAAAAAACAAAGATGTAAACCTCCGCGATGTTGAATGGGGTTTATGACTTAACGTAGTAAAAAAAATAATAAAAAATAATAAAAAATAATAAAAAATAATAAAAAAAACAAATTAAAAATTATAAAAAAAATACAAAAAAAATAATAAAAATTTACAAAAAAAATATTTACCACAAAAACAGTGTATTATTTAGATAATAATTGTAATATGTTAGTTTGTTATATATTTAGAGTTAGAAATACAGAAAAAATTCCTCTGATTAAAAAAACAAATTTGTTTGTTTTTAAAATAACAAAATGTCTGCCTAATTGGCTCGGCCAAAGCCATCAAATTCACAGAAAAAAAAACTCCAAAAATTTTAACTTTATACCAAAAACGCACAAATAAAAATTCACCGTAATTAAATTCTGCATAGAGACGTGTTTTTAACGATTTACTTCGACGAAAATTTTCCCCGGAAAATGCGTGTTTTTCCAACAAAATCTTTAATTTTAAACGAAAATTGTTTATCAGTAATTACATAAATTGGTAATATAAAAGCTCTTTTCGTATAGATTACAATTCCAGAAGTCGATGGAGATTGAATGAAAAATTTACGGTCGCTATAATAACCACACTACTTATGACACATAAGAATAACATATATGTTTTTTGGTATAAAAAGATACTGTACCTATCTTATGTGCTTTACAGAATTGAAATTGGACGATTTATGCGGCCTCAGGAATATTTTAAAATTATAAACCATTTTCTGGCTTATAAACAAAGAGAGTATATCTCGGGAAATATTAAATTAAATCTAATCAGGAAAACAGAATCAGAAAAAAAATGGCAGGACGCTTCTTTTAAAAGAAAAAACGTTTAGTTGCGAATTGCGATCGGTATTTACGTCAAAGATATAAAAAATAGAATCATAATTTTCAAACCATCACCTTTTTTTTGTCCTCCTTCACTAATTTTCATATCTTTAAAATACTCATAACATATATTATTATAATAAAAACTATCAATATTACGAGTGAAAATTGCCAAAAATAGCAAAATTCCAATCAAAAATTAGGTTGGAGAAAATGTAATCTCAAAGTTCAAAATCGGTATACGTTAAAAAATACATTTTCTCGGCTTCCCATGGAACAATTTTCTTCATTATTGTTTTTTTTTCCAAGTAACTTGAGTAGAGCAATCTAACTAATGCATTATTAAATGTCAAACTTGCTTTTGTTTTGTTGTAATAGATTAATTTATTTATAAAGAAAGAAAATACATATTTTTCCAGTTGTAGACTTTTTTAGATAAACTTATTACAAGTGTACTTTTTAACGTTAAAAACACAAATATTCTCATTTGAAAGCTGTCTAATTATTTAAACAACCTTTATTTAAACAAATTTAAAAATTTTGTTATAATAAATAAATTAATTTATTATAACAAAACAAAAGCAACTTTGACATTTAATAATGCGTTAGTTAGATGGCTCTACTCGAGTTACTTAGGAACAAAGAAGAATGAAGAAAATTGTTCCATGGGAAGCCGAGAAAATGCATTTTTTAACGTATACCGATTTTGAACTTTGAGATTACATTTTCTCCAACCTAATTTTTGATTGGAATTTTGCTATTTTTGGCAATTTTCACTCGTAATATCGATAGTTTTTATTATAATAATATATGTTTTGAGTATTGTAAAGATATGCAAATCGGTGCGGAGAAAGAGAACAAATATAAAAAGGTGACGGTTCGAAAATTATCATCCCATTGTTTATATCTTTGCCGTAAATGTCAGTCAACTTTGACTAGTTATATCTCAGGAACCACTCATCACAATTAAACGTTTTTTCTTTTAGAAGCACACTGCCGCTTTTTTTTTCAATACTGTTTTCATGATTTAATTTAATTTAATATTTCCCGAGATATTTTATTTGCTTATAAGCCATAAAATTGTTTATAATTTTAAAATATTCCTGAGGCCGCTTAAATCGTCCAATTTCAATTCTGTAAAGTACATTAGATAGGTACAGTTCATTTTATATAAAAATCATAAATATTTTTATGTATTATAATTATTGTGGTTATTATAGCGACCGTAAATGTTTAATTAACAACTCAATTGGTGTTAAACTGTTCATTCGATTTCTATCGGCTTCTGGAATTATAATCTATACAAAAAGAGCTTTTATATTACCAAGTTATTTAATTATTGATAACTAAATATATATCTAAAATTTTAGTTAAAAATTAAAGATTTTATTAGAAACACCCGCATTTTCATGGGAAAATTTTCGTCTAAGTAAATCGGGAAAACGCGTCTCTATGCAGAATTTAATTACGGTGACTTTTTGTTTGGGTGTTTTTAATGTAAAGTTAAAATCTTTGGAGTTATAGAGCAAAAATTGGAAAAACACGATTTTCGGGCGCCATTTTGTTTCTAAAAAAAGTAGCACACTATCTGCGGACTTTGCATACCTATATTGTTAATATACAGTATGTCCCTGTTGTGAGCGGCCGTGGAGTAACGGCATAATAGCTGGCCTCATACGCCAGTGTACGTGGGTTCGATCCCTGCCAAAGACAAACCATTTTCATTTCCAATAATGACACGAGCCGTCTCACCGTGCCTCGGAGAGTACGTTAAGCCGTCGGTCCCCCTGGGCTAGTGTACATCGGCACTAGTTACTTGAAACAGGGTTAAAGATGTAATTGGCGCTGGAACTATCCGAAAGGATCCCCCCGGCAAAAATGCCATACGATATTATTATATTAAGTCCCTGTTAATTGTATCCATATGGAAAACTTTTTTATTATTAATTTTACGAAAAAAAGTTATTCTTTATAAAAAGCTCTGCATGGTCCAAAAGCTAAGATTTAACAATCAATTATCAAATTTTTTGAATATTATACGAGGTATGTCAAAAAGTTTGAATTTCACTCAAGAGTAAAAGTAGCTTTATTTTTCGTAATATTGGAAATTGCTATTATGAAAAGTTGTTTGGAATTAAAAGCTATATTCTAATATGCAATTACATCCTTCTAATTGAAAAAATTTTTTTTGAGAAATTATGGATAACTATCATTATTTTTTCAGTATTTCAATTCTGATAACTCTTTTATTATCAATTTTACGAAAAGAAGTGTTTCTTAATAAAAAGTTCTGGATGGTCTAAAACTTAAAATACAACCATCTTATATGAAATTTTATCAATTTTATACGAGGTATGTCAAAAAACATAAATTTAGATCAAAAGTAAAGTACCTTTATAGTTCAGAATATTTCAATTAGAAGGATGTAATTACATACTGAAACATAGTTTTTAATTCTAAATAACTTTTCATAATAACAATTTTCGATATTGTGAAAAATAAACGTATTTTACTCTTTAGCGAAATTCATATTTTTTGACATACCTCGTATAAAATTGATAGAATTTGACAAAATATGGTTGTATTTTAGATTTTAGACCATGCAGAATTTTTCATTAAGAATCACTTTTTTTCGTAAAATTAATAATAAAAGAGTTATCTGAATTAAAATAACTGAAAATAATGTTAGTTATCCATAATTTTTCAAAAAAAAATTTTTCAATTAGAAGGATGTAATTGCATACTAGAATACAGTTTTTAATTTCAAATAACTTTTCATTATAGCAATTTCCAATATTGTGAAAAATAAAGCTACTTTACTCTTGGGTGAAATTCAAACTTTTTGACATACCCCGTATAATATTCAAAAAATTTGATATTTGATGGTTAAATCTTAAGTTTTGGACCATGCAGAGCTTTTTATAAAGAATAACTTTTTTTTCGTAAAACTAATAATAAAAAAGTTTTCCATATGGATACAACTTACAGGGACATACTGTATATATACAAACATAAGATTCGATGCCAGCAATAAAATTGCTGGTAAATAACTTTTCCCAAAAATGACCTATTCTCCGATAATCTGTCCAGACTATATGGAAATAGTAAATGAAGCTATTAATTTTATGAATCAAATTTATTTACGACACATGTTCCAGACCAACTCAAAGTTTACCTAAAACAAACTACTTTTTTACAGGTTCTTTCTTCACTTTGGGTTCTGGTTCTTTTTTCACTGTGGGTTCTGGTTTTTTCTCTTCTTTCCTTTTCGGAGCAGCACTAACAATTCGTTGAATCTGTGGATTCGCTCTTTTGTAATCTGCGTATTGTTTAGATACTTCGTCTTTTCCTACAACAGCCAATTTCTTTGCGGTATTGGCAGTAATAATGACTACCATTTTTGTTATTTCGAAAGCTTGTGTGGCTACACGTAAGATTGTTTCTTTATTCATAATTACATTTAAATTTTAAACAGACATAAATTAAATTTGACAACATCAACATCATAGCCTGTCAATTGTGATTTATTTTTAAGGTTTGTTTTCAGTGGATACCTATTCAATCTCGTGCCGGATACGTGACAGTTTTCGGACAGATTGGAATGCGTTTAAAACTTTCAGCGTTCTTTCTCTTCTACTTTTTCTTAATGGCCTCTTACATTCCGACACATAGCCACGTCTCATATATGTTTTCGACAGTTTGATATTTTTATGAGAAACCTAAAGATATTATTGCAAAAAATTTTTTAAACTATAAAATAGTAGTAACTATTCATATTGTGAGAATTTGAAATTATCCGCATAGTGCGGGGGTCATTTTTAGTAAGATATAATTCCAGAAATTTTGCCATAAATAAGATACCATAATTCCAGCGATTAAAAGAATTTTGAGGAAATTTAAACTATTAAATTTATTTCTATTTTAAAAACATTAGGTATTACTATTATAACAATACTATTTTTAATGCTACATGAACCACAACTTCAACTTAAAGTACGTATGTCAGAGGATTTATAGATAATAACGTCTTACCAAAGTTATTTAAAGTCAAGTTCATTATATTCGAGCCCAAGTTTAGAGAAAATTTTACATATTAGCTAATTTGTCGATCACTAACATTACATAGGATTAATTTATTTTTTTACTTGAAAAATACGTCGTCAGTATTGAAGATTTGGAACAATGATCGACATTGGAACAATTTACCTTGGAATAATGATCAACTTCACAGGAGATTACTTACAGGAAATTGAAATAAGAATAGCAAAGGCTAGAGCAAATTTTAGCAAAGTGAAAAACGTGCTCTTCACAAGAGATTTGAAGTTGGAGCTAAGAATTAAGTTGGCTAGGTGCTACGTTTTCTCGACTTTGTTTTATGGAATGGAAGCTTCGACCTTGAATGCTGCATCAATGAAAAACCTAGAATCATTCGAGCTGTGGGTGTACAGAAGAATTCTGAAAATATCGTGTACAGAACACGTCACAAACAAAGAGACTCTGAGAAAGATGTATAAAGAAATACGGTGTTACTACCCTGGTGATGGGGTTAATTAACTGGAAGACACTATTTGCTTATACTTTATTTATTTAATCACTGCTAAATATATCAGTAACTAGTTGGTGGGCAACGTCTGTCTTCTCACTAACTTGATGTCTCAATATTGAATGAATAAATATTGATTAACGAATGATGAATGATGAATGATCTGTTGATACGAGCATGTGTGTGTGTGTGTGTATGATGAATGATCTGTAATACTTTCTCCGTATGTATAAACAAACTTGTGATTGTTTATATTATGATTTTTGACACGATTCGACCAAGAAATAATTATATCAAAATAGCTGACTAAAGCCTTCTTGAAACAAGTGGGAAATATTGGGAAATCTGTGTCAACTAGTTATTTTACAACAATTGGTAATGTTTGTTTTTAGACCTTTAAAAATTAAATGGATGTGAATTGTTCTTTATATTTTTGGAACGCTAATATAATTCCTGTAGAGATGAATAAAGAAATGGAAATTTTAAATACCATCAAAACAAGAAAATTGGAATATCTCGGACATATTACACGTGGAGAGAGATACAACGTGTTCCAATTGATTATGCGGGGAAAGATTCAAGGAAAAAGAAGTATAGGGAGACGCAGAATATCGTGAGACCACTTACACGATGGACAGATGACGTCAAAACGGTTGCTATGAAATTGGTTGCAGGAAGCCCAAGACCGACAGAACTTGAAGAAATTAGGGGAGGCCTATGTTCAACTTTGGATGCAGAAGGCTGGAGAATAATCATGACAATAAAAAGAGATAAAGTGATAAAGTTATTTTAATAATATATTGTTACTATGAAATGCTTAGATAAATTTTGAACATTTTTAACAACGAAATACTAAAACGAAATAACCAGCAAAATAACGCAAATGATGGAAAACAAAATACATTGTGAAGTAAAAAGAGATGAAATTCATAAAGGTGGAAATTATCGATATAGACGTATAAATTAACATTACATTACATATAGCATGAGAGTTGTTAAACATTTTTGAGTAGGTATTTTAGGCAATCTAAAAGTTTTTTAGGCAACTCTTCCATGATAGCCTAATACAAAAATGCCGGTCTGGCGGGAGGGTAGCGGTTATTTTCCCCAAAAATCCCCCCAAAGTTAAAAAAGGGTAAAAATTGTTATTACAAAAAATATCATTGAGGTCACTTTAAAGTAAATTTAAATATTCAAATATAAAGAAAATAAACAAGCCAGGCGATTTTCGAGTGATTTTAACTCTGTAAGATGCTTGCATAGGCGCCCCAGGAATATTTTCAGGGGGTGCATCTGAACTTCAGGAGATTGCATCTGAATCTATACATACTATTAACCAGTATAAAATATACAACTATATCTATAGCTAGGTATGTATTTTCTTTCTGGAGAGTGGGATTTAATTGCTATTTTGACAGGGTTCTTTTTTAATAAAAATAAATATTCTAAAAAAGACAGTTTTTTTTTTGTGAGATTTTCTACCTACCAAGTAATCAAAAAAATTACGCGTGCATGTGAATGATAAGCACTATAGGTAAGATGCAGTGTGAGAAAGAGCCATCGATAGCTGTTTGCGTCCTCGTTCTCAGCGATTCGCTCGGAGAAAAACACGTGAGCTGACGATACCCACGTGGCTGTGCCATTATCATCATCGATAGCTGTTTGCGTCCTCGTTGTCAGCGATTCGCTCGGAGAAAATCACGTAAGATGACGAGAGAGAAAATCCGCTGAGAACGAAGACGCAAACAGCTATCGATGGCTAATATATTATACATATTTTAGACTTCTCAGATATCGTCTTATTAATTAAAAGAAGACAATACGAACTACAAAATCAATTTTGCAAATATGATAGAAAAAGGTAAATTTATTATTAGTTTAAAGGTGTAAAAGTATAAAAATATAAAATAAATTAATTCTGTGTCCGAATCTTGTACTTCTTCTGCAAACTCTTCATCTGAGCTTTAATATCCATTTTCTTCTTCTTCGTCAGACTCCCCACGAGACTCAGATTCCTCTTCTATGTGATGAGAACGAAACTTTAAGCCTAGAAATTTTGTGCAGTAAGATGAATCGGCATGCAACTTTTTGCATGCGATTCGTGAGAGTGTCAGGCAATTTTGTGAATTAAATTGATCTCCGGCAAAAAATTTTGTGCATGAGAAAAAGCACCTGTAAAGTGCATCTCGAAGAGATGGAAAATAAAAAATTTAGGACTCAGGAAATATTGAAGGAAATGAGTTCAATTTTTATACTTGGTGGTTTTGGAGGTCACTGAACACGAATTTCATGACGGCAATGGTCTCCGAGGTACCTGGTGCCCAGGGTGGAACTCGTTGCCTGGGACGGCCGAATAATTCGTGGGACGATCGAATAATTCGCGAAATGAAGATTGGATCGAAAAATTAAAAAATACGTGTTAATCGAATGACACTAAACACGACCACCCCACTCCACCCCCTGGAGGTGGGGTGGGGGTCACTTAAAAATCTTAAATAAAAACCCCATTTGATATTGCAGATTTGGATTGCTTACGTAAAAGTAAGCAACTCGTATTCGAGAATTTTTTTAGAATTGCGGATAGATGGTGCTATAATCGGAAAAACGATTTCTTCGTGATACCATAGGTAAATCAGAGAAACGGTCTAATATCTCGAGAAATACACTTCCAAATAAAAAACCAAAAAATACGTCTTTTATATTTTAAGTACCTATCTTCTTCTTCTTCTTCTTCTTCTTGTAATAGGACTATGTCCTGTTTCTTCTGTTACAGTCTTTGCTGCGATCCGGAGCTCCAACTCTCGTACCATCGTTTTCTGGGTCTTCCTATGGGTTGCTTGGTGTTGGGCTTCTGTGTTTTCGCCCAATGCGCCATACGTTCAGGGTCCATCCGATCTACGTGGTCCCTCCACATGCGTCGTCGCGCTCTTGTCCATCTCACTACGTCCTGAACGTCTAGCTCTCTCAATGTGTCTTCGTTTCGTACTCTATCTCTGAGTGTGATACCTCTTATGGATCTTAGGGTTTTCATCTCTGTTGTTCTCATTATCTGTTTGGTCTTTGTTGTCTCGGCCCTTGTCTCAGCTGCGTATGTCAGTACGGGTCTAACACATGTCTTATAAATGCGGACTTTGCTTTCGGTGCTTATATATTTATTCCGCCAGATTATATCCCTCAGGAAACCAGATATTCTCGCTGCTTTCATTGCCTGCTGTTTTGATTCTTGCCACAGATGCCTGTTGCTAGATATTTCCACACCTAAGTATCTGCAATCCATTACCTGTTCGATTATATGGTCGTCCACTACTAACTTACATCTAATTGGGTTCCTGGATATTACGACCGATTGGGTTTTCTCTTTGGATAGTGTCAGGTTATACTTTTCGGCGGTTATTTTGAATTTTTGTAGTAGGCGTTGTAAGTCATCTTCGTTTTCGGCTATTAAAATTGCATCATCTGCGTAGCAAAGTATTCTCATGGTTCGGTTACCCATTTTGTATCCCTGATTCATTATGTTAACACTACCTATAACTTCATCCATTATTAAATTAAATAGGCATGGACTGAGGCTGTCCCCTTGTCTAATGCCTGCATTGATTTTGATTTCTTCCGTGAGCCCGTGTGTGGTTTTAATTCGTGTTTTGTTGGATCTATTGAGCTCTTTGATTATGTTTCTATACCTCTGACCTATGTTTTTCTTTTCAAGGATACTGAGCACGTCCTTTAATCGTACTCGTAGTACCTATCGAACAACATAAAACACGACCCTCTACTAAATCCCCCTGAGGTGGAAGGGGGTGTAACTTTAAAATCTTAAATAGGAGCCCACATTTTGTATTGAAGATTTGGATTCCTTACGTAAAAATAAGTAACCTTTATTCGAGACGTTTTTTCGAATTATAGATAGATGGCGCTATAATCGGAGAAACACTATTTATTTGCGCCATCTATTAACAATTTTAAAAAATGTTTCGAATAAATATTACTTATTTTTTCATGAGAAATCCAAATCTGCAATAAAACATGGGGATTCCTATTTAAGATTTTAATGTTAACCCCACCCCAACTCCAGGGGGTGAAGTGGAGAGTCCCGTTTGATGTTATTCGATAGGTTCTTGAAAAATACTAAACACGTATTTTTTAGTCTTTTATTTGGAAGTGTATTTCTCGAGATATTAGACCGTTTCTATAATCTACCTATGGTATCACGATAAATCGGTTTTTCCGATTATAGCGCCATCTATCCACGTAATCAATTCAAATCTGCAATAACAAATGAGCGTTTCCATTTAAGATTTTAAAGTTATCCCCACCGCACCTCCAGGGGATGGAGTGGGGGTCGCCTTTAGTGTCATTCGATAGATTTTTGAAAAATATTAAGAGCGTATATTTCAGTTTTTCGAGCCAATCTTCATTTCGTGAATTATTCGATCGTCCCGCGAATTATTCGATCGTCCCAGGCGACGAGCTACACCCTGGGCACCAGATACCTCGGAGACCATCGCCGTCATGAAATTTGTGTTCACTGACCTCCAAAACCCGCAAATATAACATTTTAACTCATTTCCGTCAATACATCCTGAGTTCTAAATTTTTCATTTTCCATCTCTTCGAGATGCACTTTGAAAATGCATTTTCTCATGCACAAAATTTTTTGCCAGAGATCAATTTAGTTCACAAAATTGACTGACACTCTCTGGAATTGAATGCAAAAATCTGCATGACGATTCATCTTACTGCACAAAATCCTAGGTTTTAGGCTTTTTAGTGCTTTGTTGCTTCGTCTAGATCTGTAAATAGTTGTAATATGTGTTTAGAATTAATCAAAAATTAATAAGTAATTAATTACTTAAGTTGCTAAGTATTCTTTGTCATTTTTTACGGAGTCGAAGCCTGGACAATTACGGGCGCATCTTAAAAAAGCCATTTTTGAGATGTGGTGTTATCGAAGAATGTAAAAAATATTATTGACACAACACCTAACAAACACGTCTTCATCTGAGCTAAAATACTCAAACTTCTTTGTCGTGGAACTCCAGTAGACACTCGGATTTCTATAGAGGATCTACAGCGTGTCTACTTGAGTTGGAAACATATGGGAAACTTTTTTATTATTAATTTTACGAAAAAAAGTTATTCTTTATAAAAAGTTCTGCATGCCCCAAAACCTAAGATTCAATTATCAGATATCAAATTTTCTCAATATTATACGAGGTATGTCAAAAAATATGAATTTCGGCTAAGGGTAAAGTACCTTTATTTCTCTCAATATCGAAAATTCTTATTATGAAAAGTTGTTTGGAAATAAAAACCAAGCTCAAGTATGTAATTACATGCTTCTAATTGGAAAAAAATATTTTCCATATTTTTCTCAATTTATTGATACTAACTTCGTTTTTATTCATTACACATACGATAACTCTTTTATTATTACTTTTACGAAAAAAAGGTATTCTTTATAAAAATCTCTGTATGTCCTAAGACCGAAGATTCAACCAACAGATATGACATTTTATTAATTTTATACGAGTTATGTCAAAAAATATGAATTTCACTCAAGAGTAAAGTACCTTTATTTTTCACAATATTGAAAACAGTTATTAAAAAAGTTGTTTAGAATTAAAAACTATGTGTCAATATGCAATTACATCCTTCTAATTGAAATACTGTGAAATATAAAGGTGCTATAATATTGAGCGAATTTCATATTTTTTGACACACCTCGTATAAAATTAATAAAAGTTGATATATCATGGTTGTGTCTTAGATTTTAGAGTTTTTTAAAGTTTTTTATGAAGAATAACTTTTTTTCGTAAAATGAATAATAAACGAGTTATGATATTTGTAATAATTAAACACGATGTTGGGTATCCATAAATTTGAGAAAAATATTTTTTTTTTTCAATAAGAAGCATGTAATTGCATATTTCTTCTTAGTTTTTAATTCCAAACAACTTTTTATCATAAGAATTTTCGATATTGAGAGAAATAAAGGTACTTTACCCTTAGCCGAAATTCATATTTTTTGACATACCTCGTATAATATTGAGAAAATTTGATATCTGATAATTGAATCTTAGGTTTTGGGGCATGCAGAACTTTTTATGAAGAATAACTTTTTTTCGTAAAATTAATAATAAAAAAGTTTCCCATATGTTTCCAACTCAAGTAGACACGCTGTATAAATAGTTATATGTATTTATTGAATTAATTCAATCTTCTTCTTCTGCTTGTGCATCACTCTTTCAGGACAATGGCGATTGTCATTTTCTGCCTGTTTTATTCTGTCTGCAACGGTTCTGTTTGAGTTCTATTTTTGTTTTTACACTCCACTACTTTAAAAATTTCAGGATAAATATGCATTCTCTTTTTTCTTGCACTTTGTCTTTTATAACCAATCACATCACGTTTCTAATTTTTTAGTATACATTATATCAAAGTAGCTAATTTTTCTTTCCTTCATAGTGTTGAGTTTTTCTTTTGCTTTTTTCATCTTTATTAATGTTTCCGTGTTTGTTACGTGTTGTGTCAATATTATTTCTTACATTCTTCGATAACACCACATTTCATAAATGGCTTTTGACGATGCGCCCGTAATTGTCCAGGTTTCGACTCCGTAAAAAAGGACAGAGAATACGTAGCAACTCAATTAATTAATTACTAATTAATTTTTAATTAATTCTAAATACATATCGCCAGTCCGGAATAATAATGACGTAAGTGCAAAAAGCCGGGGTTCAAATGGGGTAGTGAAGCGCAATACAAGATGCTGTTTCCAGTTAGCATCTCTAGCCTCTCCTACTCAATTCCTATTCTCACCTCCACGAAGTGCGGCTTGGGCTGCACGGGTGAACCCTGGAGAACCTGAGCAACCTTACCGGAGATTGGGTAACCACCCCCAGTGGAAAGTAGGGTCAGGGCTGACGAAGAAGGGAGAAATGGTCCTCCGAAAAGGGGGTTGGGCGATAGGCTAGTAACCTATTCTTGTAAAAAAGTACTACTACGAAACCTTCAGATAGGCCTCGGAGTGGACGGATATCAAGACGACGACTTTGGCAACGGAATATGGAATTTATGCTGGGAACATGGAATGTCAGAACGCTAAATAGACCAGGAGCACAGAGGATCCTTCTACACGAACTGAAAAGATATAAAATAGGAATCACTGCAGTACAAGAAACTAAATGGTTGGGAAAAGGTATCCGGGACACTAAAACACACACTATACTGTATAGCGGTAAACATGAAGGAAATAAAGAATTTGGACTAGCCTTTATTGTAGATAATAAAATGAAGCACCTGATAACAGATTTTCAAGCCATCAATGAAAGAATCTGCAAGCTTAGGATAAAAACGCATTTCTTTAGCATAACCCTTATAAATGTACACTGTCCCACACATGAACAGGAAGAAGACACTAAGGTAGCCTTTTAGCAAGATCTAGAACGAATCTATGACTCAATACCAAGAAACGACATTAAAATGGTGATAGACGACACAAACGCCAAGATCGGAAAAGAAGAAGAGTAGATAGGGGTAATAGGGAAACATAGTTTGCATAGAGACACAAATGAGAATGGTCAGTTTCTAATAGATTTCGCAGCTGGAAAAAATATGATTATCAGTTCGACATGCTTCCCACATCGGGACATACATAAGGGCACTTGGGTATCACCTGACGGAAACACAATAAATCAAATAGACCATATACTGACTGAAAAAAGAATTGCGACGAGTATATTAGATGCAAAAAGCAGACGTGGCGCAAGCTGTGACTCCGACCATCTACTAGTGCAGACACGGTGTAGATGCAAAATCAGTCGACAGGTAAAGGAAAAATATCCAAAACAAGAAAAACTAAACTTAGATAACCTAAAAGTCCCTGAGGTACAAGAAAGATTTGAGAGAACAGTGGATAAAAAATTACTAGAAGAAAACAGAGCAGACTCCACAATAGAAAATCAATGGAACACCATAAGCAGTATCATACTAAACACAGCGAAAGAAGTCCTAGGAGCAAAGACACAACGGAGAGAAGAAAAATGGTTCGATGAAGAATGCAAACAAGCTATACAGGAAAGAAATGAAGCACATAAGAATTACATACTCAGACGTACTAGAGAGAGAAAAACAGAATTTGAGAACAAAAGACGAAGAGCAGATAAACTGTGCAGGCAGAAAAAGAGAAAGAACGAAAACCAACGGATACTGAACATAGAAAGGAAGTTTAAGGAAAACGAAACACGTAGTGCATACCAACTTATTAAACATTTAAGACAGGGATACAAACCGTAGACTAGCCTCTGCAAAAATAAGAAGGGTGAAATCATTAGCGATATGGATGAAATTAAGATAACCTGGATGACATATTTTAAGGAAGTATTAAACAAAGGGGCACAACCACCATTACAACAAAAGAGGCAGCAGCAGGCACGGCAGGAGATACAACAACAAGAGCTGGGGGAAGATGGAGAAGAAAATGAATTAACTAGACCCCCAACGCTAGAGGAGGTCCAAACGGCAATCCACAAACAAAAAAGCCATAAATCACCGGGAATAGATAAAATACCGGCAGAGCTACTCAAGCAAGGAGGAAGGAATTTGACACAACAGATGTACCAGCTAATACGGGAGATACGGATAGAAGAAGAAATCCCCCAACAATGGAAGAACAGTATAATCTGCCCTATTCATAAAAAAGGAGACAAACTATTGTGTCAGAATTATAGAGGCATCTCTTTACTTTGTTCGGGATACAAAATATTCACAAACATCCTTAATCGAAGACTTCAACCTCTCACGGAAAAAATTATCGGGGAATATCAAGCAGGGTTTAGGCAAAATAGATCTACCATTGACCAACTATTTACAGTTAAACAAATACTAGCCAAAGCATGGGAATATGACATGGACGTTTACAATCTCTTTGTAGATTTTAAACAAGCCTATGATTCAATAGATAGAACAATTCTACCTAATATATTGGAAGAATTTGGCATACCATCAAAATTAATACGACTAGTGCAAATGACAATGACAGAAACAGAAGCACAGGTATGTATTCAGGGACAGATCACTGATGCGTTTACGATAACGCAAGGACTGAAACAAGGCGACTGACTGGCTCCAACGCTTTTAATCTTGTTTTTGAATATGTAATTAGACGGTTGACGGTGAGCGGAAATAACATATTTTATTGACGAATAACACTTTATTGACGATATAGAACATGTGAATAGATTCACCTACCTAGGAATGGATCTGGTTGCAAGCAATGAAGAAGAACCTGAAATAAATAGAAGGCTTGTGCTGGCAAATAAAGCCTATTTCGCGATGGGCCACATATTCAAATCGCGAGACGTACACCGGAAAACAAAACTCCGGGTATATAAAACAATAATCAGGCCCATAGTAAGTTATGGCTGCGAAACATGGGTGGTGACACAGAAATCTGCCAATGCATTAGATGTGTTTGAAAGAAAAGTATTACGTAGGATACTGGGCCCAATAAGTGAAAATAACAACTGGCGAATTAGGTATAATAGAGAAATATACGAGCAATATAGCGAACCAACTTTAGCACAATACACTAAACTGCAGAGATTACGGTGGGCAGGGCACGTGGTCCGCATGCATGAGAATAGAATCCCCGGAAAATGGCTGAATGCAAGAATGCAGGGAAGAAGACCTGTTGGAAGACCTAAAAAGAGATGGGAAGACGAAGTCGATGAGGATGCCAGGAACTTCCTGGGAACGCGTTCATGGAAAAGAACAGCGGTAAATCGATGTGATTGGAGAAGCTTGTTGAAGAAGGCCAAGGCTCGATTTGGGCTGTAGTGCCATTGGATGAATGGAAGTGCAAAAAGCCAAGTTTCTCAGGAGAACAAAAAACAAAACGATTTTTAAATATTTAAAATAGGGATTTCTACAGAGCTTACATAAGATCAATAATTGATTATGTTTGTACACTTTATGGAACGGCAAATAAAAAGAATCTACGTAAGCTGGACATTACACAAAACAAAGCCGTGACAAGTATTTTAGTCCAGAAAGCCACTGCGCATCCGCTAGGAAAAATATTCTAATTCGGATTTTTTGCATAATCTTACTCAAAAAGGACTCCTTTTAACAAATTTGCATGTTGCCAGGACCAAAAGGTGGTCAAAAATTTTTTAAACGTTTTTTTTTGTTTTTTCCTAAAATATTTTTTTTTTTTGCATAAAAAAGTTTTTTTAGGTTTTTCGGATCATTCCAAACAGAAAAGGTCTTTAGTGACTTTTCTCTAAAAATGATAGTTTTTGACATATAAGCGCAGGGCTGCTTTATCCATTAGGCAATATAGGCAGTTGCCTAGGGCGGCAAATTATGAGAGGGCGGCAAAAATACTGTACAAGAAATATTTGTATATAAATATTAAAATTGAATAACATTTAAGTACATCGTACATCCATCAATGGGATATAAGTGGGTATTCATTTCTAGAAAACAAATTGCATTTTCTTAACACTATTTATTCAAAAAGGACAGAAGTCATAAATTTAAGGATTATTGGGCCGTCGGCAGCATCGGAAAGGCGGCGGGCGCACTGTTCTATATTTTTTTATACTGAATCCTTTTGGGTTATTCGTGGTTGAAAATTTGCCATTTTCTTTGAAAAATGCCGCCTTTTCGGACGGTTTTTTGCGAATACCTTGAAAATTATCCATCTAACGAAAAAAACTAAATAAAACATTTTTGTAGCTTATGAAAAATCAAAGAGATTCGTTCCTTCATAAGTCTTCTAGTGATAACATAAAAAGAGATATGGTAGGTGAAAAGAAATTTTTTTGTGCATGCTCAAATGGGTGTGTTCAACTTAATAATAGAGAAATAGTCGATTTTAAGGGTATAATGCTATCAATATCTTTTGTAAGTACTGCCTGAAAATACCTTTAAAACGACCGCACTGTTAAATTTCGATTACATTCAAATTAAGCGACATATGGTGCAACAAAAAAGGATGACTAATTTATTTTAAAATAAAATGCGAAGTATGTATATTTTAACCCCTCATCCGCCAGATTTAAATGCATCGTTTTGCTTCTACAATACCTTTTACTATAGTGTTATTTCTATGTTCAACAAGTTGGACGGGTTTAGAATATATGGTTTTTGAAAAAAATTAGATCAAATTATAATGAGCATTTTTAAATTTTTTTTAAATCTTCCTTTTTCTCCATATAACTCGAAAATGATAATGAGATACAGTAATGAAAGAAAAATAAAATTCTTATCTAAAAGAAAACCTACATTTTTGTAAGGTATTTTTTTACGTATCTCTTATCACTTTCGAATTGAGAAAAAGGAAGATTTTTAAGAAAATTTAAAAATGCGCTCTAAAATTTGATCTTATTCTTTTTCAAAAACAATTCATTTCAAACCCGTCCAACTTTTTGAATATAGAAATAACACTATAGTAGAAGGTATTCTAGAAGAAAAACGATGCATTTAAATTCTGGTGGATGAGGGGTTAAATATACTTCTCATTTTTCCTTAAAATACATTAGTAATAAGTTTGTTTGCACCATATCTCGTCTAGTTTGAATGTAACCGACATTTAACAGTTATCGTTTTAAACGTTTTTTCAAGCACCACAAAAATATTCGTAGCATTATACACCTAAAATCGACAATTTCTCTGTTATTTTAAGTTGAATACACCGATTTGAACATGCACCAAAAAAATCTTTGTTCACCTACCATCTCTTTTTTATTAAAACTAGAAGATTTATGAGAAAATTAATCTCTCTGATTTTTTATAAACTACAAAAATGTTTTATATAGCTTTTTCGTTAGATGCACAATTTTTATGGTATTCCCAAAAATACAGTCTCAAAAAGTGTCATTTTTCAATGAAAATGGCAAATTTTTAACCAAAAAAAAGTATTGAATTTTCAAAAAATTTATAAAACAGTTATTGCTTAGAATTAGGTTCTCTGGCCACTTCCGGTGTTAGTTTGATAAAAAAAATTTTCACCCCCGAAAAGGGGTGGGAACCACCCTAAGTTAAAAGCGTCATAGGATATAGCGTAGACTTTGTTTCTTGAGCTATTCCCTACTTACAGTGAAAATATCAAGTAAATTGATGCAGTGGGATGGAATTTGGAGCCCAATACCCTCACTGACTGCACTAATAGATACCTACATCATTCATACATGAATGCATTCACTTAAAGGTTGATTTGGATACCACAATAAAATCACCAATCACCAATAATTGACATATCTAAATATTTAAAGAAGAGTGGATTGAAAGATATTTTCCCTAATTTTGATATTGCCTTGCGCATTTATTTGTGCCTCCCAGTTTGTTGCCAACCAACGTGTCCGCTGAAAGGTCATTTTCGAAAATGTGAAAAATAAATTATGACGACATTATAGATGATTTTTCCAAAGAAAAATCAAGAAAGAAATCTGATGTGATCGAACTGGAATGACAATTTTTATGTATTCTTATTTAAATAAAACAATCTGCTAGCAATTTTTTTTGCAAAAATTGTACATGCTTGAAGGGCGGCTACTAGAGAATTGCCTAGGGCGTCAATTGACTTAAACGCGGCCCTGTATAAGCGATTAATAATTGAATAATTGCGAAATCGGCCATTTTTAACCCTCAAAAACTATGTGAAAAACTAAAAATTTGAATGTTGCCAAGGTAGGTAGATATTCGTTAAACATCGGTTGATGAAATCCCGAAGAGTTTTTTGCAATACAATATTCAAAACTCCTTTGTTTTTTAATTGCTAATCAAGCGTGCGCGACACTATTTTCCACCGACAGTATGATGCAAATGAAAGGAATAAATTCGTTATTTCGTAAACCGGCGACTTTAAGGAAAAATATCGAAACAGGTCGATTTTTATTTTGAAGTTATGATATTGTGGCATATATGTTGTACTAGTGACGTCATCCGTATGGGCGTGATGACGTAATCGATGATTTTTTTTAAATGAGAATAGGGGTCGTGTGGTAGCTCATTTGAAATGTTCTTCAATTCTCTATTCAGTAATGTAAATATTTACATAATTATTTATACAGGGTGACCTTCTACTTCTTTTGTGTCAGATAATTTAATTTAATAAAAAAAGTTTGGACACCCTGTATAAATAATTATGTAAATGTTTATATTACTGAAGAGAGAAAAGAACCTTTCAAATGAGCTAGCACACGACCCCTATTCTCATTTAAAAAAATCATCGATTACGTCATCACGTCCAGATGGATGGCGTCACTAGTATAACATATATGCCACAATATCATAACTTAAAAATAAAAGTCGCCGGTTGACGAAATAACGAATTTATTCCTTTCATTTGCACCATAATGTCGGTGGAAAATATTGTCGTGCACGCTTGATTAGCAATTAAAGAACAAAGGAGTTTTGAATATTCTATTGCAAAAAACTCTTCGGGATTTCATCAACCGATGTTTAGAGAATATCTAACTGCCTTGGCAACATTCAAATTTTCAGTAAATAAATAAATACGTAAATCATTTTTAAAACTCTAATTTTTGGGTTTGAAAATAAGGGGGCAAATTTCGTTATAAACATTTAGAGCTGAAGCGGCCCTGTACATCCTATGAGTTTTTAACTTACAGATTATTGTTGCTGAAGACGAAACGAAGATTTATAAAAAATAAAAAATTTCTACGACCAACTGAAGCCGAGATAATTTTTGGGTTTGAAAATAAGGGGGCATATTTCGTTATAAACATTTAGAGCTGAAGCGGCCCTGTACATCTTATGAGTTTCTAACTTACAGATTAAAGTTGCTGAAGACGAAACGAAGATTTATAATAAAATAAAAATTTTCTACAACCAACTGAAGCCGTGATAATTGTTTTTTTTTTCTTAAATCGTAGTGCATTTATTTATAACAATTAAGAAATTATTTTACAGTCATTAACTAAAGAAAGACTTATATTATCTTAAAATAAAAATTATTATAAAATATAATTACATTTAATTATTAAAAATTATTTTTAAATCGGTGCTTTTGCGAACGGCCGAATTTTGCAAATCGCCTGGCTCGTTTCAAATCCGCGCGCTCGGAAAATTTTACGTTACTTGTATTAAATTTTGACAGAAAACAATTTAATAATATTACCATTATAATATACAGTCTGTTTACCACTGTATTTCTTTTTCTTGATATACTTTTATATGTGAAATCTCATTTCTGAAGAAATAATATTACAAAAATGATACATATAATAATATATGAAATATATAACTATATTTTTAATTTTTTCATTGTTATGTAAATATAATAATAATAACGTTACTTCTTATTATACAATATAAAACTTTTTCTTCGTGTAGTGACTATCCTCTTTGGATGTTGGCGAAAGAAAAAGTTTTATATTGTATAATAAGAATATTATACAATATAAAAATGTTCTTCTTGTAGTGACTATCCGCTTTGGATGTTCGCCCACATCCAAAACGGATAGTCACTACAAGAAGAAAAAGTTTTATATTGTATAATAAGAATATTATACAATATAAAAATTTTTCTTCTTGTAGTTTCTTGTAGTGACTATCCGTTTTGGATGTTCTCCAACATCCAAAACGGATAGTCACTACAAGAAGAAAAAGTTTTATATTGTATAATAAGAAGTAAAATTATTATTATTATATTTATATATCAATGAGAAAATTAAAAATATAGTTATATATTTCATATATTATTAGATCTATCATTTTTGTAATATTATTTCTTCAGAAATGAGATTTCACATATAAAAGTTTATCAAGAAAAACAAATACAGTGGTAAACAGGCTGTATATTATAATGGTAACATTATTAAATTGTTTTCTGTCAAAATTTAATACAAGTTACGTAAAAAATTTCCAAGCGCGCGGATTTGAAGCGAGCCGGTTTGCAAAATTCGGCCGTTTTGCAAAATTCGGCCGTTCGCAAAAGCACCGAATTTAAAAATAATTTTTAATAATTAAATGTAATTATATTTTATAATAATTTTTATTTTAAGTTAATATAAGTCTTTCTTTAGTCAATGACTGTAAAATAATTTCTTAATTGTTATAAATAAATGCACTACGATTTAAGAAAAAAAAACAATTATCTCGGCTTCAGTTGGTTGTAGAAAATTTTTATTTTTTTATAAATCTTCGTTTCGTCTTCAGCAACTTTATTCTGTAAGTAAGAAACTCATAAGATGTACAGGGCCGCTTCAGCTCTAAATGTTTATAACGAAGTTTGCCCCCTTATTTTCAAACCCAAAAATTATCTCGGCTTCAGTTGGTCGTAGAAATTTTTTATTTTTTATAAATCTTCGTTTAGTCTTCAGCAACAATAATCTGTAAGTTAAAAACTCATAGGATGTACAGGGCCGCTTCAACTCTAAATGTTTATAACGAAACTTGCCCCCTTATTTTCAAACCCAAAAATTAGAGGTTTAAAAATAATTTACGCATTTATTTACATCAGAATATGAAAACAAAACTCTTTAGAAGGACATTGGATGTTTCACCAACCCTCTACGATTTTTTTTTAAAAAGTTATAGCCTTCGACATTTGACCTCTTGGGATAAATATTTATAATATCTAAGCAACAAATTCGTTGATCTGGCTTTACAACTTTTTTTTATGTTTGGAGTTGAAAGATCTTCATTTTAAAGCTTTAAAAAATATAAAAAATTATTTGTACAATAAATAATGCAATTGTAAAAAACGGCCATTTTGGACCTTTCGCAGGCTGTTTTGCAATAACCAATTAACGAAATTAAACTTACCATAGCTCAAATTGTAGGTTTTTTAATTTACTACAACTTTCTATTAAAAAGTTTTTCTCTAAAATCAATATCCTAAGCTAAAAAATTAAAAATCAATAAAAATTGCAAATTTAACAAATGAAAATCGCAATTAAAAAAAAGCGCACAATATTTTTGGTTACATTTTAGTAGAAGTTATTCCTGGCATCGTCTTTTCAACACCTGATAGGTTTCAAAAATTCCTGAATTATATCACGTTTTTTCACCCACAGCCTGGGGTATTAGGGCACTCGTGTGTATACTATAACATCATACCTATCATACCTATCATATATCTACATATATCATATATTTAAATAAAATGTGGCTCGTTACTGAGTTACAGGGTGTTTTATTTAAAAATTTAATAACTATTTTTACCCAGGGCTTTAAAACTATTTGACATATCCTTGTCATACTTGGCAGAAAATATAGGTACTGTACATCCTACTAAATTATGATAAATAAACTTTTCTGGCTACTACCAGAGGCGTACGACAGGACGAATTGCTATTTTAGCACAATATTTCGATTTTCCAACACTTTCTATGTAAGTAATATACTCTTCATTCGTAATGTTAAAGTCATTAGTCGAGATATTTGAAGATGAAAATGAAACGGCATATTTTGATTAATATATTGTGCTCCTTCATTTTTAACTTTAAATATCTCGAAAACTAATGACTTTAACGTTACGAATTAACAGTATATTATTTGTATATAAAGTATTGGAGAATCGAAAAATTGCAATAAAATAGTAATTCCCCCAGTGGCGTAGAATGTGGGAAGGGTCAACCATTCACTTTCTCCTGTCGTACGCCTCTTGTACTAGCCAGAAAGTTTTATTTAACATATTTTAGTAGGTTGTACAGTATCTACACTATCTGATAAGTATGATAAGGATATGTCAAATACTTTTAAAATACTGGATACAAATAGTTAATATTTATGTAATAGGCATGTTTGATTTAAAAATTTAAAAATTATTTGTACGCAGTACCTTAAAAGTATTTGAAATTGCCGTATAATACTTGCCAAAAAGTGTAGGTAGTGCACACCTTACTAATTTATGTTTAATAAATGTTTCTGGCTATTACCAGGGGCGTACAGGGGAAAATGAATGGTTGAACCTTCCCAAATTCTACGCCACTGATGGAATTGCCATTTTAGCATAATTTTTGGATTATTCAATACTTTCTATGCAAATAATATAATCTTCATTCGTATCGATAAAATCATTAGTTTTCGAGATATTTGAAGTTACAAATGAAGGGGCACAATCATTAATCAAAATAACTGTAAAGTTTCATTTTCAACTTCAAATATCTCGAAAACTAATGACCTTAACGTTACGAATGAAGAGTATATTATTTACATAGAAAGTATTGGAAAATCTAAATATTGTGCTAAAATAGCAATTTCGCCTCTGGCGTAGAATTTGGGAAGGGTAAACCATGCACTGTCCCCTGTCGTACGCCTCTGGTAGTAGCCAGAGACGTTTGTTTATCATAATTTAGTAGGGTGTACGACAATTACACTTTCTCCAAATTATGACAAGGATATGTCAAATAGTTTTAAATTACTGGGCAAAAAAGCTTATTAAATTTTTAAATAGGACACCCTGTAACTCAGTAACGAGGCACATTTTATATAAGTGATTAGGGTTAAATCTTAATATTTTGAGGTCAAGAATCTACAACTCAGAGATTGGACATCCTTAATGAATCACCCTGTAGATAAATTACATACTACGATGTTATTAAAAGAGCTGTTTTGATATGTAGTCCTTCAGAGGAAGCTTATAATTTGTTGCCAATTTATCAGCTTCTAAAAATTCCAAATAACATACAGGAGAGTGGAAAGACTAAAATGTGTTCTCTTATGTCTTTACACTAAAGTTGTGTCATTTAATAAGGGTATGGCGACAGCACAAATTGAAGAAGCCACAATAACAAGAATTAACGAACTATATGGCAGATGTGGTGTAAAAACGAAATTAGTAGAACAAAAAATATTTAAAAATACCTATATAAAACTATCATACGATCAATATCAACAAATGTCGTAAAATCATTAATCATAACAGAAAAGACAAAAAACTTTATTAATAGTTTTGAAAAAAAGATATTGGGAAGGATCTTGGAACTCATCTGCGACAATGGTATGTAGAGAATAAGGTTCAACCACGTGTTACATCAATATTACAAAGAACCCTCTTTAGCAAATCATGCAAAAATACAAAGATTGTGCTGGGCAGGTTACCTTATAAGAACGGATAATGACAGAATACCTAGTAGAATGCTCCATGGAACTATCGTGGAGTGTTGGCCAGTAGGAAGAGATGGATAGACGTTAGAACAAATGCAGGAACAGAGATCTTGAGGAGGATAGATAACTGGAGGAGAACCGCCAAGGAAAGGAGTACTTGAAGGCGGTTGCTAAAGGGAGGTCAGGGCCCGATTTGGACCATAGTAGCGCCGTATGAGAAAGAGAAAAAAGAAAAGTGAGCCAAATACCAAAAAGAAGTTACAGGAAGGAAGTGTTGGAATGTTAGAGCACATCAGCGCGAATGCCCATGAAAATATACCAGATTTTCAACTTCAGTGACTTAGATACGATTTCAATCGTTCGGTGTTTCAATCGCACAAGTTCAGTGCTAATATTTCGAATTGTTTCAAGTATGTTGAAAGACACCAATCGGCAGTAAATTCCTGTAAGGATTATAATATGTACAATTTGTGTAATGGTACTTAAAACTATCATCGAACAATACATTTTTTAATTTATTGGAAAATAGAAATTAGATAACCGTATTATGTATAACATCAGATATTAATCCGTCAATTTGTATTCATATTATAGATCTGGATCCCGCGAACCAGAAAAAGTTAAATAATAGCAAGCTAACAATTTGTTAATAGCTTAACGGTGTCTAGTCGGACAAACTCTGATGTATGGGAACACTGAAACAGGGGAAGTTTTAATTGTGGAACAGGTTAAAAATTTGGAAAGTCAAACTACGAAAACTTTTCATGTATTTTGTCGGACAGAACTTCCAATTGATTTGCTACCATTTCATTAAACTCTCATGCAAAAATCAGACTGGTGTTTATTACCAACTGGGCATTTTAATGAGTGGAACACGAAGAACATGTCAAATGACGGAATCGTGTTGATTAGTAATAGCAGTTTGATTTTTGCATGAGAGTTTAATGAAAGGGTAACAAATCAATTGGATCTTCTGTCCGGCAAAATACGTGGGACGTTTTCGTAACCTGACGTTCCCAGTTTTTAAACTGTTTCACAATTAAAATTTCTCCTGTTTCAGTATTCCCGTACATCAAAGTTTGTCCGACTAGACACCGTTAAGCTATTAACAAATTTTCAGCTTGCTATTAATCAACCTTTTTTGGTATGCGGAATCCAGGCCTATTATAATTAAAGCTAAAAAATTTGAAAAAGATTCCGGTGCTTCGGTTTCTCTCCTACCATTTGTTATTGTAACAAAGTCCTATTATGAACTTTAGGTGTTACTCATAACGTTAGTATAATATCTCCATTTCCTGTAAATAGTTGACTAGTTGAACACGCGTAGAAAGTTGAATAATGTAATAATGTAAAATTTTTTAAAATATAGTATTTTAAGTGGTTTTATTTTCAGAATAACATAATATGTTCCTACACAGGAAAATATAGCGGACTTTTTAAATTGACTGGCTTCATATCAGTTGACTCGAGTAGATTCTAAATTAATATATAGGAAACTTTAAAATTAGATTATTTAGTACGTAAAAGCAACGAATGTTATGAAAGGTAATTAATTACCCCAGGCTGTGGGTGAAAAAACGTGATATAATTCAGGAATTTTTGAAACCTATCAGGTGTTGTAAAGGACGATGCCAGGAATTAGTTATACTAAAATGTAACCAAATATTTTGTGCGGTTTTTTATTTATGACGATTTTCATTTGCTAAATTTACAATTTTTAAAGATTTTTAATTTTGCAGCTTAGGATATTCATTTTAGAGAAAAACATTTAAATAGAAAATTGTAGTAAATTAAGAAACCTACAATTTGAGCTATGGCAAGTTTAATTTTGTTAATAAGTTATTGTAAAACAGCCTGCGAAAAGTCCAAAATGGCCGTTTTTTGCAATTGCCTTATTTATTGTAAAAATAACTTTTATGTATCTTTTAAGGCTTTAAAATGAGGATCTTTCAATACTAAACTTAAAAAAAATGTGTAGTGCCCCATTGGTGAACTTGTCGTTTAGATATTATAATTTGTTTATCCCAAGAGGTCATATGTCCAAGGCTATAAATTTTTGAAAAAAAAATCGTACAGAGTTAATCCAAGATCCACTCTCCTTCTAAAGACCTATATTTTCATATTCTGATGTAAATATATGCGTGTAACATTTTTCAACCTATTATTTCGGGTTTGAAAATAAGGGGACAAATTTAGTTTACATTTAGAATTTTACGGGGACATTTAGAACTGAAGCCGCCCCTGTACATCCTATGAGATTTTAACTTGCAGGTTATTGTTGCTGAAGACAAAATAAAGAATCAAAATTAAATAAAAATTTTCTACGACCAACTGAAGTCGAGATAATTGTTTTTGTTTTCTTAAATCGTAGTGACTTTATTTATAACAATTAAGAAATTATTTCACAGTCACTGACTAAAGAAAGACTTATATTATCTTAAAATAAAAATTATTTTAACCGAAAATTACATTTAATTATTAAAAATGATTTTTAAAGTGTAATGGGAATTTATTTTTCGTTACGACTATGATTTATTGTGTCGGTTGCTCTTAGCAACGGCTAGCAACTTATAATACATTGTATCACGGTTTTTGCTTTAAATTTTAAAGCACCACTTGGATTGACATGAAATTTGGCAAACACATAGATACCATGTTAAAGAATAAAAATGATATTAGGCCTCTGTGTGCTTTTGTCCTGGGGGTGAGTTTCACCCCTTAAGAGGGGTGAAAAAATATATGTTCAAAATAAGTTCGGAAATGGATAAGACGTCTAATACTAAGCACTTTTCGTTCTATAGCATTTTTTCACAAAGTTAATACCTTTCGAGTTATTTTCGAGTAAATACCTTAATTTTTCAACAACAAAAAAAAACAGGTTTTTAGGCGGTTTTTGACAAATAACTCAAAAAATAAGTGTTTTATTGAAAAAATGGGTTTTAACAAAAATATATAAAATTAAAAATTGAAAAAAAAAATGATGTATGCATGAAATCTCTAGACCCAGTATAAACCAAGTTCTAGCTAATGAAAAATAGGTTCATATCCGTCAAATTTCAAAGTGAATTATTTCAACGTAGAATAATAAAAAAATCATGCACTTTTTGGAAAAAAATCATTTTTTAAAGAATTAAAAAAAATATGCGTATCTGTTTTTAAAAAATGTTTCTAGCATCAAAAGTAAGCAAGTTACTCTGAAAATAAAGTTGATCTCTTTTTTTTCGGCCAAAAAACTCGAAAGTCAACCCCCAGTTAGCATCTTAAATCAAATTAATCATTACCGCTTCACAAGTTACTTTGCTCATGTATTATTTATATGATCTGTAAGTATCATCGGTTCAAAGGGCTTATTTAAAAAAAAATTGGTTTTAAAGTAAATCTGTTTTAATTTTTAATTAAAAAAAATGTTTTTTTCCAAATAACTTAAAATTTATTAATGTGACCAAAAATCACAAAGAGTAAAAAAATTAGTTTTTGCTGTTACAAATATTTTGGATTTTTTGCTTTTTTTTAAGGCAAAAATTTGTTAAGATATGGCTATTCTAAATTTGCATACACTCGTGATTATTGTATATTCAAGTCCTTTTAACTACTGCCCCTTCAAAAATAAGCACTTTGAATCGATGAAACTTACAGACATAAACGACACATACACGAGTAACACAACATTGAAGTAAAATTGATTAATTTCATTTTTGATGCTAATTAGGGGGTGACTTTCCCGAGTTTTTGACCAAAAAGAAGAGATCAACTTTATTTTCAGCGTAACTTGCTTACTTTTGATGCTATAAACTTTTTTTTAAACAAATATACATATCTTTTAAACACTAAAAAAGTTGTAATGATTTTTCTCCAAAAAGTGCATGATTTTTCGGTTATTTCACGTAGAAATAATTCACTTTGAAATTTGACGGATATGAACCTTTTTTCATTAGCTAGAATTTTGTTTTTACTGAGTCTAGAGACTTCACGCGTACACCGTTTTATTTTCAATTTTTAATTTGCTATATTTTTGTTAAAACGCTTTTTTTCAATAAAATACTTACTTTTAGAATTATTTGTCAAAACCGCCTAAAAACGTGTATTTTTTGTTGCTGAAAAATGAAGGTATTTACTCGAAAATAACTCGAAAGGTATTAACTTGGTGAAAAAATGCTATAGAACAAAAGGTGCTTAGAATTAGACGTTTTATCCATTTCCGAACTTATTTTGAAAATATATTTTTTCACCCCTTATAAGGGGTGAAACTCACCCCTAGGACAAAAGCACGAAGAGGCCCAATATCATTTTTATTCTTTAACATATTATCTATGTGTTTGCCAAACTTCATGTCAATCCAAGCGGTGCTTTAAAATTTAAAGCGAAAACCGTGATTCAATGTATTATAAGTTGCTAGCCGTTGCTAAGGCAACCGACACAATAAATCACAGTCGAAACGAAAAATAAACCTCCACTATATTTTAAAATCATTTTTAATAATTAAATGTAACTTTCGGTCACAAAATTTTTATTTTAAGATAATATCAGTCTTTCTTTAGTCAATGACTGTGATATAATTTCTTAATTGTTATAAATAAAGTCACTACGATTTAAGAAAACAAAAATAATTATCTCGGCTTCAGTTGGTCGTAGAATATTTTTATTTGACTTTTAATCTTTATTTTGGCTTCAGCAACAATAATCTGCAAGTTAGAAACTCATAGGATGTACAGGGGCGGCTTTAGTTCTAAATGTTTATAACGAAATTTGCCCCCTTATATTCAAACCCGAAATAAGAGGTTGAAAAATGTTATACGCATTTATTTATATCAGAATATGAAAACATAAGTCTTTAGAAGGAGAGTGGATCTTGGATTAACTCTGTACGATTTTTTTTCAAAAAGTTATAGCCTTGGACATTTGACCTCTTGGGATAAACAAATTATAATATCTAAGCAACAAGTTTACAAATCGGGCACTACAAATTTTTCTTATGTTTAGTATTGAAATACCTTCATTTTAAAACCTTTAAAAAATATTTTTACAATAAATAACGCAATTGCAAAAAACGGCCATTTTGGATATTTCGCAGGCTGTTTTGCAATAACGTATTACCAAAATTAAACTTGCAATAGCTCAAATTGTAGATTTTTTAATTTACTACAATTTTCTATTTAAAACTTTTTCTCTAAAATGAATATCCTAAGCTGCAAAATTAAAAATCTTTAAAAATTGCAAATTTAAAAAACGAAAATCGTCATAAATGAAAAACCGCACAAAATTTTGGTTACATTTTAGTATAAGTTATTTCTGTCATCGTCCTTTACAACACCTGATAGGTTTCAAAAATTCCTGAATTATATCCTGAAATCGACCTATTTTTCACCCACAGCTTGGACTAAATGGGCATTCGATCGAACACGAGATATACACGATACACTTCTCTGACGACCAACCATTCTAGCTGAAGACGGGAGCTATATAGACTGTATGTTTAGAAAACTGGAAGAAGAGTATACCAAGTACGGCCTAATAATTACATAATATAAAGAATTCGTGTACTTATCTGCAGGAAAAAACCAGAAAGTCAATGATTTAAATGGTAACTATTCAGTCAACTAAAACCATTAAATACTTGGGAGTCCAAATGAAGCTGGAGTTTGTAACGTGGAAAATTTCGTAAGGTGGCATTAGAAAGTAACTTACGTAGGAATGAAATTATTTTAAAAAAAAAATGGTTTTCAATAATAATAATTTAGAATATAGTTCATTTGCTAACACTATTCTCGATGATTCAGTTTAAACCGATTATTTTTAAAATAACAAGGAAATGTTGTTCAAGTTGCTAAAAATGTATCAGCAAATCTAAGTTGGGAGGTTGACGTACTTTATTAACCTGAAAATAATATACAAGATTCAGGCATCCCATTAAGGAGTTAGTGAGACTGCGGAAAGAACCAAAGCGTGTTGGCTTCGAAATGTAATAATATTTTCTAGTTATCGTATGTATTGTTTATAATATAATAATATCTAATATATACCAATATAAATGTTATAGAGTTTTCGCCAATTTTACAACATTTAAATGTGAAAACCTTGAATTATTAATGTCTGTATGTCCGTAAACACAACTCCTCCGTTGTTATAACATTATACAGGGTGGTGAATTGGAAAACGGGCCATAGGAAACTCAACGTAAAAGTCTAAACTGTTGAATTCCTGCTTCCCTAATTATTATACATCCAAAGAATGAGAAACTATTTGTAGAAGATTGAAATTTTTATTGAAAACAATTGTTAAAATTGTTCTACAAATTAAACACATTCCAAAATTTTGAAAAATATAATGAATGCTATCAAAGTATTTGCCAAATATAGGCCACACTTACTTACTTTTACGCACTTACTTAGGTATGGCAAATGTATTCTATTTTTCAAAATTTTGGATTCTGTTTAAATCGCAGAATAAAATAAAAAAAAGTCAAAATGTAAATTCGTACAGGTTGAAACAAATTTTATATCAAAGTTTAGGTGGGTACAAAAGATATTTTCGAGAAAGTATCCAAATCATACAAGGGGATCATTTATTAAATAATTAAGAAGAGGTCATTTTTGCAAAAAAAATACTTTTTTAACTGCTGAGGTAATTCACTTTTTAATGAAGGTCTACGGGATTTTTTTCTGCAAAGTTGAAGGGTAAATATTTCACATAAGACTTACTAAATTTAATTTGACCCCCTATTTATTTAAATAATTGTATATAAAACTTGACAAACAAATTTTCAAAAAATTATTTTTAGCGTTTTGAATAAGCACTATAAAATGCCTTATTTTACAGACAAAGTTGCGCTACGTTACCAGTATTAAGCAAAAAAATTGGTCGAAAAATATTTAATATTTTTTGAGATATTGAATTTGCTTATTAAATGTTACTATATTTTCAATTGCAAAAACGCGGTTGTTGCCAAAGAAATATTCACCTGCATAAGATCTTATTATTTTTATTTTTATGTATATTTTCGATAAATGTATTGATAAATTCAAATTTCAGTTAAACTCCCCCCCAAAAAAGGGAATTTGAAAATTATTCAAATTTGTTTATAATTTATTTTTTTAATAACGTCGCGGCGATTAAGTATTTTGAAATGCCGTTTCGATAATTGGGTTCCTGGGAATTTTTTACTAATTAACAAATTTTTTTTGGTCGTTTTTTCTTCTTCTTTTTTTTTTCTTGGAGGTATATTATTACGGGCCCTTTTAGGGTTAAATTTCATTAACCCGCCGTTACACGCGTCTTCAATTGTGACGTGGTTGCACGCGTATGAGCGTCGCCCTCACCTACATAAATTCGACTTATTACGAGGAAGAATGAATGTCAACATGTAGAAATATAAAATGGGTTGTACTCACATATTATAGAAAGTCTCGTAAACCAATTTTTTTATTAATTTAACAAAACAAAAGTAAAAATAATATAGATCAAAAGCAAATTTTCTTAATTTTCAATTTCAGCAAGCCACTTAAGAAATTAACGTTTTTTACGCGAATTCATTTTACTAAAAATACAAATTAAAATTAACAACTGTTCTGAAGCTATTTCTTTGTGGCATTTATGTTATTAACTATTAATATTTTGTATTTTGATAACGACGTCCGAGTTGGAATTCGAAACGTCAATAAAATCAATTTTTCAAGTTAAATTGTGGCTTATTTCCCAATTAGAATAGGTAAATTTAAAAATGGGTTCTTAACCAGTGGCTCACCTAGAATTTTCCTCTGGGGGGGGGAGGGGGTTTGCTTGGGCACCGAAAGTTTTTTCTATTATTTATGAAAGACAAGTTACATTTTCCTACTTTCTTTTATATATATTTCTATATGCTCTGGGTGGGATTTTAACCCCCAAACCCCCCCCCTCGGTGTGTCACTGTTCCAAACCTACTCCAAACAATAATATTTTAATTAAACCTACCTAAATATTAAATAAAAACCTAAAAGTTTCTTTGAGATAATAGAAATGTGATTTCACTGTGATTGCACGCGCAGTGAGGAATTCCCTCACTTGAAGAGGGATGTCTCTTGTTTCAACTATCACACAGCACACTGACCGCCTGAAATATTCTATAACTTTTTCATACTCTCTCATGAACCATGCTAAAGGCATTCCTGGGTGCTTAAGGTTATCGTATAAGTTTACACAATTTCGTTGATTATAAACAAATATGGTGAGGGATTCCCTCATAGCGCGTGTAATGGCGGGTTAAGAATGTCGAATTTCTGAGTTGTAAATTCTAGACCTAAAAATAATAAGATTTAACTAAAATCTCTTAAATAAAATGTGGCTACTTACTGAGTTACAGGATGTTTTATTTAAAAATTATTGTTACCAAGTACTTTAAAACTATTTGACGTATCCTTACCATACTTGGCAGAAAGTGTTGCTATTATACATCCTACTAAATTGTGATTAATAAACGTTTCTAGCTAGTGCCAGAGGCGTACGACAGGGGATAGTGAATGATTGACCCTTCCCAAATTCTACGCCACTGAATGAATTACTATTTTAGCGAAATTTTTCGATTCTCCAATACTTTGTATGTAAGTAACTTTATTGGTATAAGTTTAAAATGAATGAATGAATGAATCAAAATAACTATGCCGTTTAATTATTAACGTTCAATATCTCGAAAACTAATGACTGAATCGTTACCAGTAAGGAGCATATTATTTACAGAGAAAGTATTGGAGACTCGAAAAATTTCGCTAAAATAGTAATTCCCTCAGTGGCGTAGAATTTGGGAAGGGTCAACCTTTAACTATCCCCTGTCGTACGCCTCTGGTAGTAGCTAGAAACTTTTATTTATCACAATTTAGTAGACTGTATAGTACCAACACTTTCTGCAAAGTATGATAAGGATACGTCAAATAGTTTAAAATACTTGGTAAAAATAATTTTTACATTTTTAAATAAAACACCCTGTAACTCAGTAAGTAGCCACATTTTATTTAAGTGATTTTAGACCAATCTTAATATTTTTAGGTCTAAAATCTACAACTTAGATATTCGACATTATTAATGAAGCTTAACCCTAAAAGGGCCCGTAGTAATATAACTCCAAGAAAAAAAAAGAAGAGGAAAAAAAAAACAAAAAATTTGTTAATTAGTGAAAAATTCTCAGGAACCCAATTATCGGAACGGCATTTCAAAACATTTAATCCCCGCGACCTTGTTAAAAAAACAATTTATAAACAATTTTGAATAATTTTCAAATGCCTTTTTAGGGGGAAGTTTAATTGAAATTAGAATTTATCAATACATTTATCGAAAATATACATAAAAATAAAATTAATAAGAGTTAATACAGGTGAATATTTCTTTGGCAACAACCGCGTTTTTTCAATTGAAAATAGAGTAACATTTAATAAACAAATTCATTATCTCAAAAAATGTTAAATATTTTTGGACCAATTTTTTTTGTTAATACTAATAGCATAGCCCAACTTCTCCTGTAAAATAAAATATTTTATAATGCTTATTTAAAACGCCAAAAATAATTTTTTGCAAATGGGTGTTTAAAGATTTATGTATAATTATTTAAATAAATAGGGGGTCAAATTTCTTTTAGTAAGTCTCATGTGAAATATTTACCCTTCAACTTTGCAGAAAACAATCCTATTGACCTTCATTAGTAATTGAATGACTTCAGCAGTTAAAAAAGTATTTTTTTGCAAAAAGGACCCCTTTTTAATAATTTAAACAATGATCCCCTTGTATGATTTGGATACTTTTTTGAAAATATCTTTTGTACCCACCTAAACTTTGATATAAAATTTGTTTCAACCTGTACGAATTTACATTTTGATTTACATGTAGTGTAATTTCATTTTACTAGACTATTTTAACTTTTGGTTTTAATACAGATTTTTTTAATCCTCTACAAATAGTTTCTCATGACTTTTGATGTAAAATAGTTAGGGAAGCAGGAATTCAACAATTTAGTATTTTACATTGAGTTTCCTATGGCCAGTTTTCCAATTCACCACCTGGTATATGTAATGACAAATGAGATGTCGAATGAGAGCTTATCTTATTGTTGTTCTGAAGCTATTTTCTTGTGGAATTTTTATAATAAATTACTTTTAATGGGAAATAAGCCACAATTTTACCAAAAAAATGATTTTATTAACGTTTCGAAGCCCAAATCGGGTTTCGTTTTCAAAATACAAAATACTACTGTATTATTTATAGTAGTATTTTGTATTTTGACAACGAAACCCGATTTGGGCTTCGAAACGTTAATAAAATCATTTTTTTTGGTAAAATGGTGGCTTATTTCCCATTAAAAGTAATTTATTAGCTTGTCTTGTAACTCAAAGATGGTATAAAAGTTGACGCATATGACCTTGGACATCCGATTTAGAATTGTAACCGAAAGTACTGTTTTAAAGTCATCGAAATAGTACAAGCTATATTATGTTATTCGACACGCCTTAGCCAGACGGGCACAAATATATACTTCCGGTTTTAATATCACTTTCGTTTAAAAAGTTGTAACCGGAAGAGCCACATTACAGTCGCCGAAACTGTACATAATATAATGGTATCCCAAGTAGCAATTTGTCGACGCGACAACGTTGTCTACCGCGTGGCAACGTTTTGTTACAACGTTGTTATTGCCTAGAAGACGACCCAATTCTGCACTAATTTGGTGGACGATTTTTAAGTTGTCTTGACGTTGCCTAGGCAACCTTAGGCGTTGCATAAGACAACTGAAGCGACTATAAAAAGTGCCTGCGTGCAATGGTTGCTCAAAGAGTCGGACTGATTATGTTTTTTACCTATATAAAAAGGAAACTATTTTGACATCATATCAGGTATTTAAATTTATATAAATACATAAATTAAGGACTTAAACAAAATTACCTGATGTGAAATTTATAAACGCATCTCAGATTACCGTCAAATATGGATATTCCACCTTTAAAAAACACACGCGCTCATTTTTTATCACCTTTTTAACAAAAAATATGTAAATTTAAAAAATCTAATTTTAATATAAAAGCCAGAATTTATGTTAAAGATGTTTTGTATAAATTTAATGTATTGATGGTGCTTTTAAAGGTATTCGAAAATGCCTGCATTTTTTATATTTTTTGTTTTTATTTTCTTTACATCCCAAAAAACCAAAATGGTGCATTAAACAACATTACCAATATTACTTAAAATATACCTTATTACCAACCATAGACGGATGAGACAACCGAGAAGTCCAATCGCCGACCAAACACGGCCTGGACCGACTATCCCAACCACTTTAGAACGCACCCTCTTATTGGGTGACAGAGGTCATGTGACCAGTGCAATGAAGTGCATCATTCTCCTTAACAGCGTTGCCACATTTAGTAGATATCTACTGTTTTGGTATATTTTTGATATTATTTAAAAAATTCTAGTAGGCAATGTTTTTTATTAGATGTTTGGTATATTTCAATATTTTGTTATCACTAAAATAAAATTTGCTTTTTAATAGTATTCACCCCATTTCTAAATTAATTTTCAGACATTTTGTTACAATTTCCCAATGTCATTACCGAAAATAAGATTCAGGACGTAGATGATGATAATAGATGGACAGAGAAATGAAACTGGTAAATACCAGATATAAATAAGGAAATCTTCATATAATTGGTTTGGAGAATTTTCAAAATGATTGTAACGCTCGGTTTCATAATCAGTTAATGGATTTTAAATTTTAAGTAAGTTGTACCTACCTTTATCACAATTCATATATGGGTAAATGTCAACTTTAAAGTGAACTTTACTTAATGTTTACTTTAAGTTGATTATGAAACCGGGCGATTTTGACAGGTAACCGTTAACACAGATTTTACTGTATTTACAGGGCCTAAAAAGAATCTACTGATTTCTATTGATTTTTTGAAAGCAAAACTGCTATCCGCTGCAAGATAATTCGGATGGAATGCAGACAAAATATGTACAAAAAGTACATATTTTGTCGCAGTTTCAGCCAAATTATCTTGTAACGGATATAGTACTGAAAGAGTAAGAACTGGCCTGGCAACCCTGTCTAGCAAAGCTGATACAAAGATTTAAGCTTTTCAAATCTACTGATAAAACAATGGACAATGGAGAAACCAGCTAATAAAAAACAAATAAACAGGTTGTTAAATAAATCGAAAATTTCCAGCAAAATAAAATATAAAATAATAAGAAAAAAGTAAGGTTATAAAGTAAATTATTTTTTTGCTCCTGAAGTTGCCGTAAACGTGTCACACATCTATAGAACTATACGTAAAGGCCCTGGGGTCGTGAGAGACAACTACCTAGTCGGCCAGAAATCCATGGGCGTAAATTAGTTTAGCATTATAACGTTTTTAAGTAGTTGCGATTGTTGAAAAAACTTAACTGTGATATGTAGTTGTCACAATAGTAATAACTTAGTTGCCCATATAACTAAAGATATTACTTAACGTTGTAACATCGTAATGTCAGTCGGGTTAGGGGTCGTTGGCCGAAACAACTGAAAGTCCACTGTGGCAACGTTATATACAGTGCATTTGTTTGTACTGACAACCAATGCGTCGAAAAATTGCTACTTGGGATATCAATCGAACCTTATTTACAAGTCGCGCTGGAACATTTTTTTTATTTACAATTTGTTTCAACCACAAAGGGTTATTAGCAATGAACTGTATTGACATCAAATTACAAAGTTTATATTAAATTTAGTTAATGAGTCCTATAGTACGTAAAAAACTGAGAGTCTTAGATGAATTATTTTCACTTAAACAATCTTTAAATGTATTTGGTAACTGTTGATGTTATCGTTCTATAACGTAGAGGGGAGAGTCTATTATTATATGTTGCACTGTTAGTTCACTATCACACACATAACACATCGGAGGGGCTTCCTTCTTTAATATAAAGTCGTGGGTGATCTTCGTATGACCAAGTCGCAATCTGGATATGAGCACTTTTTCTTTTCTTTTAGTAGGATGTTTCGACGGCAATACACTTTGTTTGATTGTTCTTAATGTAGAGTTTGATTTGTGCTGGAACATTTTGTTTCAGTTTTGATTAAAGTTTGACAAAACTGATTCAAAATTAGTGATATCATATATTAATCGACGCAAAGTTACACGAAGGGTTCAAATATCGACTTCCGGTTTTACTCTCGTTGAGTTTATCATTTATCACGTTGAGTGAAAACCTAGGACTACCGAAGTCCAATAATTGCTTGTTTTATTTATAAGTACAATTTCAGAGTGGGGCGAAGTAATTTGGCCAGATTTAAAGATAAATGATGTTTTGCAGAATTGCGTGGATGTTAATTAAACACCGAAGTACTTCTAGTCAGTTTTATTTTAAAAGAAAGCTCAATAATTCTACAAATAACTTAAACATCAAAATCAACATTTATTTTTCTTTGACACATATTTTTGCTTACAGTTGACATCTGACACTTATATAACATTGTTTCCAACTACATCATACAATAACAAAAATCCCCTAGATTTGCCGTTGCTTATTTTTACTGGGTATTCAACACCCCCCCTCAACGGTAAATCTCCTAGATCTAAATTAATTTTTTATTCTAAACCTAGCAACTCTCTAAATTTTTTAAACAGAGTTAAACCTAATGGTTTTGTACATATGTCAGCCTGTTGGTCACTTGTATTAAGATATTTTAATACAACAATATTTTCCTTAATTTTATCTCGTACAAAATGAAATCTAATATCAACATGTTTTAGTCTCTTATGAAATTCCGGATTTCTACTAACCCTTATAGCGCTTTGATTGTCTGCATGAATTAGAACCGCTACATAATCAGGTTTTATTTTTAAATCATACATTAAGTATCTTAGCCAACATGCTTCACTCACACATACACTTAGTGCAACATATTCAGCTTCAGTAGAGGACAAACTGACTGTAGACTGTTTCCGTGATGCCCATGACACCGTGCAATTAAAAACTTTGAATACATATCCTGATGTAGATTTTCTATCAGTACGGTCACCTGCCCAATCTGAATCTGAGTACCCTACTATCAAATTTTCCTGTTTATATTTATGTTTATAGTATATCAAACTCATAGTAACTCTGCTTTGAATATATCTCAATACTCTTTTTATTGCTACCCACAAATCGTTACTTGCACATGTTTGATACCTGCTTAATATACCTATAGCTATACACAAATCTGGTCTTGAGCATAACATTGCATACATCAAACATCCTATAGCAACTCTACATTTCTTTTCTATCTCTATGCTCTCAGATTTTTTTCGTTTGAGAAAATCGTGGTGAAAATTATTATCCATTGGTGTTGTTGATGGTTTGCAGCTTGACATGTCAAATTTCTTCAAAACATTTTTTAAGTAAACAGTTTGATTAATTTTTATTTTGCCTTCAGACAAATTTTGAGTTATGCACATACCCAAAAAATGTTTTATTTGACCTAAGTCGTTCATTTTGAAGTTTTTGTTTAAAATGTATTTTATTTTCTCAACTTCTTGATCATTTGTACCTGCCAACAGCAAATCATCAACATACAGCAAAATGTATATCCTACCTTTTTCATTTACTTTAATATAAAGACAATATTCATATTCAGATCTTGAAAAACTCAAATTTTGCATCAAATTATGAAATTTGTCATTCCAATTTTTAGGTGAACTTTTCAAACCATATAAGGATTTTCTTAATTTGCAAATAGTGCCCTCTTTTTCTTTAAATCCCTTTGGGAGTGAAATAAAAACATTTTCTTTAATATCCCCATTTAGAAATGCACTACAAACATCTACTTGATGAATTTTCATATCAAAAGTATTACACATGGCTAAGAAAATCCTTATTGATGGTAATTTTGCTACTGGACTATAAATATCATTAAAAAACATACCAATTTGTTGAAAACCTCTAGCTACCACACGAGCTTTATATTTCACTACTTTACCATTTTCATTTTTCTTTTTCTTGAACACCCACTTGCACTCAATGACTTTTTGACCATCACTACTTTGCACAAACTCCCATGTTTCATTTTCTAGCAACGCATTTATTTCTGATTGCATAGCTTTCTTCCAATTTTTACACTCACTACTGGCCACTGCATCATCATACGTCTGGGGTTCTTCATCATCACTAAAAGTCAACAAACTCATTTCGTCATCATCCAGAACATAATCATCATATCTTGAGGGTCTTTTTATATGTCTTCTCAGGTCATATCCATGCTCCTGCTCTATTTCATTCACATCTTCAACACTGCTATCAGTTTCGAGGTCACTCTCACTGCTTTCTTCTCTATTATTTTGAGGTTCTTCTGCTTCACTGTCATCTTCTTCTGACTTTATCTCCTCACATATCATCTGTATGTTTTTATTCATGTCTGTCTCCCCATTTTTTATTTCTATGGTTTTCTCGGGCAAAAATATGACATCTCGATGAATTTCAACTTTATTTTTGTCTGGGACAAATATTTTGTAACCTTTTACATCCTCACTGTAGCCAATAAAGAAACCAAACATATTTTTTGCATCCCATTTTAATCTCTTCTGTTTTGGGACATGCACTGATACTCTAGAACCAAAACTCTTGAGTGTAGAAATATTATTGACTTTCTTTTTGTACCATAATTCATAAGGTGTCACATTTTTTATGCTACTAGGGCCTGTTCGGTTTAAAACATACACTGCTGTATGTATGGCCTCTGCCCACAAGTTTTTATTCAACTTTTGCCCTTGTATCATAGTTCGGGCTGATTCAACTAGGGTTCTATTTTCCCTCTCAGCCCTACCGTTCTGCTGAGGCGTATACACTACTGATCTCTGATGTTTTATGCCTTGATAGTCAAGCATCTCCTTTATTTCTTGGTTCATAAACTCTAAACCGTTATCTGATCGTAAATTTTTCATCTTGCAGCCTGTCTCTCTCTCGGCTAATGATATAAAATTTTTAAGGTGTTTCTTAACTTCTGATTTATTTTTCATGAAATACGCGTACCTATAATTTGTATAGTCATCCTTTAACAACAGGAAATACCTATTTCCCCCTAAAGACTCTTCTTCCATAGGGCCACATACGTCTGTATGCACTAATTGTAATGGCTCACTTGCTCTTGATTCACTTAACTTGAATGGTATTCTGTGTTGTTTACCTGTTAAACACTGTTCACACACGAATTTTTCGTCTATAAAATCAATGTTATTTTGCCTTAAAAAGTTTCTCACATATGTAGTATTTTGATGTGCTAGTCTGCAGTGCCAAACTCTCAAACTTTCTGTTGTTTTTGCAGAATTACACTCTGATAAAAATACATCTACTAAACAGCTGTTTTCTTGAACTTGACCGTCAGACAAGTTTTCGTTAGGGGTGCGTTCCAAAATTAAAATATTTGCAAAGGTTTCAGTGTTTTGTTCTTGTGAGAATAACATTTTGTATAATTTGTTATCCCGTGTTGCCAATGCTCTTATTTCTCCTTTGTCATTATAAAATTCACATTTTTCATTGTTTGAAAACATTTTATAACCTTTATCTAAGGCACATCCAGCTGAGAATAAATTAAATTGTAAATCTGGCACAAATAATACATCTGACAGGGTTGACTTTATAAATTTCTTACCATTAAATGCCCATAGAGTTATTTTTCCAATACCTTTAACTGGTAATTTTTCTCCATTTCCGACTTTTACTTGTTTTTTATAGCTTATCTCTATCAATTCTTCAAACAGATCTTGATTCCAGCACATATGTTCGCTAGCTCCTGTGTCCAAGCACCATTCATTTTTATTTTTCTTACTCCCAGTATATACCATGAATGCATTACTGTCAATTTTATTTTCTTCTCTGCTTGTCTGTTGTTTTTCATTTTTATTTTTATTAAACCAACACTCTTGTAAGTTGTGTCCTCGTCTTTTACATTGACTGCATACTTTTATGTCTTTCTGGCTATTATTATCTCTCTCTTTCTTCTTGAAAAAGCAATTTTTCGCAATATGGCCACCTCTGCCACAAAAATGGCACTTTAATCTGGTTTTCTTTTGCCCTTTAAATTCTCTGCTTGTATCACTTTTCATCGCCAATGCTGTGCTGCCCTGTGCTGACTTACTTCTTTCTTCTTCGATAAGTAGTCTTGATGTAAGTTCATCTAGGGTTTGTTTATCAGATGGTACGGATTCCCATGCGGATCGAAAATGCTTATATTCCTCTGGCAATGCCATAAGTATTTTTGTCATGATCATTTTATCGGACAGCTCTTCACCAGCTTGCTTTAGCTTATTTTTTATCTCTTCAAGCTGTGATATGAATGAGGCAACATTTTTACCTGATGAAAACTCCAAGAGAAAAAACTTTTGTTGCATTAAATGAATGCTCACCTCTGACTCTTTGTCGTAGACAGACTTCAACTTTGTCCACATATCTTTCGAGGTCTCACAGGATAAAATGTGTGTCATATGGCCTTGCTCTATTCTGGTTACTATAAATTCTTGTGCTTTTGAATCACTAGTATCCCATTTCTTTTGGTCATCTCCAGTAGTGCTCGGTCTCACAGACTTTCCTATTACTATGTCATAATAACCACGGCTTTTTAGCACTACCCTTGTTTGAAATTTCCAGGCTACCCAGTTGTCACCACCACTAAGTTTCAACGCAGCCGATGAATTTTCCATTTTTCGGATTTATGTTTTTCTTTTTTTATGTATATATACTCGAGCTTCTTTTTCACCTTTTTTTCAGCTTTTCTTTTTTTATTTTCGTTGGCCGCGGCAAACTACCGACACAGGCTCTTCAACACTGACTTTTTTACTGGCGAAATACTCACGAAACAAGTGATCTGGGCCATAACCTGATGTTTTGCAGAATTGCGTGGATGTTAATTAAACACCGAAGTACTTCTAGTCAGTTTTATTTTAAAAGAAAGCTCAATAATTCTACAAATAACTTAAACATCAAAATCAACATTTATTTTTCTTTGACACATATTTTTGCTTACAGTTGACATCTGACACTTATATAACATTGTTTCCAACTACATCATACAATAACAAAAATCCCCTAGATTTGCCGTTGCTTATTTTTACTGGGTATTCAACAAAACTATGTTTACGGCCCTTATATTATATTATAGCCATCATATATTTAGAAATATAAACATAACATCAGTCGTGCTATGATTGATAAAGATAAACGTTAATTTTGGATACTAGATTTTCTTAGAATATTAGATTTTATAATTAGTTATACTTTTTATAGGCAAACAAAATACCCTTTTAGCCTTTGCTCAAAATCCATTCCATTAAATGATCACGAAAAGTACGAATCCAAAAAAGCTTACAAATAGATGTGGGAATTCCTTTCATGAAAAATTCACCTCTCCCTCTAATTTTATGGGTGTAATTTTCTGTAGATGCCCCAACGATCTTTTGACATTCAGTGATTTGAACTGATTTTTCAGACTCGTCGGCTGAAATCAATATCCATTAGCGAGAAGCACCTTTTTAGAGGCCGTATAAAATACGAAACAATATTTCTCTTACTCCATTTTTGGAGCTGGAGTTTAATCCTATTTATTGGATACTTTTTGCGCCGAACACTTAAGACGGGCAAAATACATATTATCCTGACAAATGCCTCTCGGGAGTTTCCGCCCCTGTTATTTTGGAGAAAAAACGTATGTTTTATATGATAAAACAGTTTCTCGGTCATGTGCGGTTATTATATACCATAGATTTCAATTACTAGTACTGTTGACTGGAAATATGTTTGATTGATCGATTTCGTGACCGGGGCAATAATATAATTTATTTGGTTTTATTTTGTTGGAATACTAGTAACATATATAGATATATTATTAAAAATATGTAGGTTGTTTATTTTAAGAACAATTTCCGAAGTTGTATAGTATAACTGGGGGATGGAGTCTTTTGCTTCTTAAGGTTAGTTAATTCAGTTACAAACACGTCGGTTAGTACTTAGATGAGGACGTACCGCGATATAGGGATATCTTGATCTGAGCTCATAGCTCATATTTCGGTTATCTGGTATATAGTACAATCGTTATGTAGGGCAGACCGGGGCAGAACGGGATACTTCAGAAAGAAAAAATCATAGAAAGAAAACTAAACTGTATTAAAAAATAATAAAGTCAGACAGGATCACTTGCTATAAAACTTCATAGAACTTACTTTATTTATAATCCAAATTAATTAGTTATTTGGTTATAAATAACTTAACTTATTAGTCCGAAATTCCCATTTTGCCCCGGTTACGGGGCAAAATGGGAATGCATTTTAGTCAGGTTGGGAGAGTTCACAAATATGAGTACCTTCGTCTTCATCCTCAACACCTTCGCAGGAATTATGAGCCCATCCATGGCAGACACTACATACTACCCATACTTCAGTTGACTGCAAATATAAGTAGGTATCCACAGTAGATGCATCCACAACCTTCATCATCTTCTGATGAGTCCGTGTTCATCTCGTTTTCTTCTTTATTTTTCTTTGATTTTCTTTATTAGTTTCAGTTTTAGTCAGATTCTTCTTACAAAGTTTAAATGCTGTAAAGTAGTGGCAATTTAGGAGAGCGGGGCAAAATGGGATAATATCCCGTCTTGGCCTGACCGCTTTGCCCCAACACACATCATTTCAAATAAAATTAGTAATTTCTAACGTACAAGATATAAAACGGTTCACAGCCGGCAATATTAAAATTCAGTAATATATCTATCATATTTTAATAAAAACGTGATAAAACTTGCTTACTGATCTAATCTAGAGAAATAAGATTTTTCTCGTGACACATCCCCCTCCAGGCCAAAACCAAATTTTTTGAGTAGTATGGACATCTGTATTAATAACATTTATGTTTCCTGCAGCCGTTTTTGATGATATACATAGTTATAAACAAATGAAGATCAAAAAACGAATTTTCGCTTTTTTCGTCTATAACCAAAAAGTTAAGCATTTTAAACAAATTTGAGAGAAAGAAACTCATAAATCGTCTAAATTTCAATATGGCGTTCGCTGAATATGTCTATCCTTATTGGTTGCTTAGAAAATTGCAATATAAATCATAAATTTTGAGGTTTTTTAAATATTCATAACTTATGTAAAAATTAACTTAGAACCTTCTTATTACTCGAATTGCTGAGATTTGTGGGGCTTAAATTATATTTTAAATTTCAAAGCAATTGGTCAAATAGTTTAAAAGTTATTTAATTTGCTTATCCCAAATTCTTTTTTTGCAACACTATAAGTCAGAAAATTATGAAGTTACAGTAAGACTTCTTGCAGTTTATGGAAGAAGAAAATTTATACTATTGACTTAATTAAAAAAAATGACAAAGAGTAATTTTAAACAGTGTATAATTATTTTGAGAGAACACGTCGATTTTTTGCTTACTTATAAACAATAATTAGAATAACCTTTTTACCGTTACCCGTAGAAACATTATTTTTTCAGATTTGGAAAGACTGCATTTTTATACACATTTCGAAAGAAAAACAATTGTCCTAGGACAATTAGGGACGAAGTTAGCCCCCTTTTTTTAATTCACATGTTTTTGCAAAATAATTTTGGTGTATTTAGAATTATTTTTTGTCATTTTTTTTTAATTAAATTAATAGTATAAATTTTCTTCTTTCATAAACTATCCGAAGCATTAGTGTAACTTCACCATTTTCTGACTTTAGCGTTGCAAAAAAAAATTAATTTGGGATAAACAAATTAAATAACTTTTAAACTATTTAACCAATTGCTTTTAAATTTAAAATGTAATTTAAGAACCAAAAGTCTCAGCAATTTGTGTAACAAGAACGTTCTAAGTTAATTTTTACAAAAGTTATGAATATTTCTAAAAACTCAAAATTTATGATTTATTTTGAAATTTTCTAAGCAACCAATAAAGATAGACACATTCAGCGAACGCCATATTGAAGTTTTTTATACGATATATGAGTTTCTCGCTCTCAAATTTGTTTAACATACTTAACTTTTTGGTTATAGTCGAAGAAAACGAAAACTTACCGTTTTTTGACTTTTATTTGTTTATAACTATGTATGTCATCAAAATCGGCTGCAGGAAACATGTAGGTTATTATCATAGATGTCCATACTACTCAAAAAACTTGGTTTCGACCTAGAGGGGGTTGTGTCACCAATACGATATTTTTTTCCTTATTTCTCTGAACTAATCTTATAGCACTTCTATAATTATAACCAAAATTTTTAACGAAACAACACAAAACGGATTTTATGTCTGTAAAGAAGCACACTACGTGACTAAAAGTTTCTTTCTAATGACTGAAGTGAGTCAAACCACGTTCGTTCGAATGGCGCTACTGCCGATATTATGACGACTATAAGTTATGCACACCGATGCATTTCCCGTTCTGCCCCGAGCCTCGTTTTGCCCCGGTCTCCCCTACATACAGTAGCGGTGAAATATTAGAGAAAATTAAGCTAGAAAAAAGTCGGCTAATAATTTGGTTTGTGCTGAACCGGTACATGTGGCTCAACGCAAATTATCATCATCATCAATTAGCTTGTATTTGTCCATTATTGAACGTAGATCTCCCGTAAACGTTGTTGCGTTTTAACATGTCTGCTCTAATGGGATCAAGGATAAGATTAACTATATAGATACTTTGGGTCGAAATGGGGCTAGTAGAAGGAACAGACCTATAAAGCTTCATGCATACGGCAGCTCATTTTTTGTGCGTTGGCAGGTCGTGGAATCGTTAGGGGGGGTAAGAGGGTTTAAAGAAGACTAACTACATAGCCAAATAAGTAAAGGATACTTACACAGACTTGAGGACTCTCCCACTATTTAAAGAAATTTGGACGCCGTTTGAAAAATTCTCAAATTCACGTATCGAGTACTTACTGGACATATTCCTTACTTTTGGGAACCAAATTGGGGGACATTCACCTTAGATTCCTCGTTGGGTCAAACTGGGCTATTAATTACCATGCTATGGCTTCTATGCCATTTCCTTTTCTTTATTCTAAAACTTGTTTCCTTTGTATTAGACATCTGGTTAACAATTTTTTTAAAAAGAGGTTACAGAAATAAAAATAGGTACCTACATTTTACAATGTTTATTCAAACCTTTAGACCTTATTATTTTTATTTTGAGAATATACATATTCTCAAACAGGAAATGAACAAATAAAACAAATATATGATTTTACAATTCTTAACCTTATTTTTAGCAGTGTATCTCTAAACAAAAATTTGACTTATGGCTGTCAAAAGTCACTGATATTTACAAATTCTAGAGCGCCAGTAGTGGCAAGTCTGTAAACGTTTACCGGAAAGACATAAATGTCAAAGTGATTAATGTAAAATTAAAATTAAAAACATTAATTATAAAAAATATTAGTTGGTCAAAGCTGTGGTATATATTTTTACCTTAAATATACTTACGTTTTAAATACTGAATTTAAGTTTTTTTAATGTTCCGTAATATGTAATTATAATTTAATCTAAAAATCTTAGCGCCATCTACACGATAATTGTGAAAGTATCCGAAGTAAGAAATTCATATTTTATCAATAGAACGTCAGAATGATTAGCAAAATCTTAAAAAAATTGATTACAATTTAATTAATTTTTTGCGTTGTAAATGTTAAGCGATAACAATTAAATAATAAATTTAAAAATTACCGGAGAAAGATAATTCCAGTAATCCGCTAGGAGCGCCACCAGCGAAGCTCAGAGCGTATATAAATATTTAAAACCTTCACCAAATCTATATCCACTTGGAATTTAATTAAAATAAACATTATTTCATACCTTTATCTTTAAAACAAAATCCAACGTCACATGTCACACTTGGAATTTAACCAAAATTTTCCATCCAAAATAAAGGGGAGACATTCAATCCTAACCAAACAGGAAACAGGATAAGTAGATACCGAATAAAATATCATCGGGGTACTTCAATACAGGAATTCTTACAGGAATATTACCATAACATCATAAAAAACTGGAAAAGACAGGAACCACGCACTTTTCTACGGGCAAACCAAATTGCATCATAATAATACTAGGTCCAGTAGTCGACGCCTAAAGGTTGACGATAATGATGATGATGAAAATATACCGAAGAATCACAAGCTCTAACAACTTGAAACGCTCTAACAACTGCAAAAATAATAAGTAAAAAGACTCAATACATTATTATACCTACTTCTGGAGATAGGACTGGGAGAAAAATGCAATAATTACCAATTATAATATGCTGCGTACTACGTACAAGCAAGTTTTATTCCACCTATACGAATCTGGACAACATTATACAGAATAAGGATCATCATTCAATGTTCGCTTGTTCACTGCTGGACATAGATCTCCCTCATAATTTTTAATCTATTTCGATCTTGTCTCTCTTGCATCAAATTTCTATGACAACGTTTTAGATCATCAGTCCAACGTGTTGGTGGACGGCCTCTGCTTTGGTAGGCATCACCTCTTGATCACCATTACAGTACTTATCCGCTTATCCGCTTTGTCCATCTGTTGCCTGTGGTTTTAGCCATGTGACCTGCCCATTTCCATTTCATGCCTAGTTCCATAAAGATAACTAGTTAAAGAAGTGCCCTATTATACCCTACCCTGGCAACCTTTTCGAATTCTTGGTTGCAACAAATGAGTCACTTGAATGTATTATTTTTGTAGTCCTGAGAATTCTATGTAGAACTTTTGAGTATTGTTTCTATGTATAAATATAAGACAAATATTAGGTAATAAATAAAAAGGACTCAACACAATATACTTCTGGAGATAGGGCTGGGAGAAGAATGCAATCATTACCAACTTTAATATTTTACGTATTACATAAAAGTAAGTGAGGGGATTTTATCCCGCCTATACGAATCAAGACAACACTATATATAAAGATAACTACATAGGTAAAAACACCTGGTAAAAAAGTGACCTACTAGACCCTATCCTGGCAACCTTTTCGATTTCTTGGTTGCAACAAATTAATGAATCAGGTAAATATAAAATATTTATTCTTGATGATTGTACGTAGAACGTTTAGTATTTTTTCTATGATTGTTTATGATGTATTTTTTATTATATTTGTATACGTGTGTATATGTGTGAAAATATAAAGTCAGTGGAGAAGAAGAACCAATAAAGAATTGAAAGAACTTTATAAACAGTCAACGATAACGACAACGATCTAAGCATAAATAATACGATATTTGGAACACAACGAAAAAATGGGAAGTAAAAGAATGCCAAAAATAGTACTCTCACGAAGACCAATACAAAAGAGTAGGAAAGGCTGGCCAACAAAAAGATGGAAGGACTGCATGTAAGAAGACCTGAAGAAAAGTAACATTCAGAGATGGAACGAACTAGCATTGGACAGAAGGAGATGGAGGAAGGTGGTAAAGGAGTGTATAAAAAGACTGAAGTGTAATTAAATAAAATTTATAAGACTAAAATAAAATGTATTCAGAAATGTAAAGGTTTTCGCCCTAGGCCTACAAGGCCCGTTAAGCTTAATAAATAAAAAATACATCCCTGTCGCATACCACTTTTTTTTCTATGTCGTCTGTTAAAAAATGATCCCCATCTCTGACAGCTGTTTTTTTTTATTTAAAGTCGCATCCACCCGAAGGTTATTAGCGACATTTCTGTAACATTTGTAACAATATTAAATCAAAAATTGGTAAAAATGAAGTACAATTTGTAGACAATTAAACCTTTGGAGCAATAAATGGATTCCACGCACTAACACTTTATTTTTGAAATGAACTTTTAGACCGCTAGCGACACTCCGACACTCTCTTTCTGATGCATCATTAGTGATGGCGTTACGCGCACTATTATCTGCTTGTTCATATTTCCTTCTATGCCTATGTGGGATGGTATCCACAGGAAGTGGATTCTTCTGAAACTTTCTTGAGCTTCCATTAGTTCGGCCTTGGTTCTTTTCTCAATGGGGTGTTTATGGTATATATTTTGCATAGCTTTGACTGTGCTAAGAGAGTCGGAAAGGACTGGACAACAAGGGAGGTTTTTAATATATACATGTTTGATGGCTTTAAACAAACCAAAGAGCTCTGCAGTATAGATGCTGGAATTCAGAGAAAGATGTTGGAGCATAGCAAGGCGATGAACAAATCCATCAATATTCTTTTGAAGTAGAAACTTGAATCTTAATGTTGGCTTAATTGAGATGTGGCGCTTTCCCAGTCCGATGTCTCACTGCCAAGATAACTATTGATTTTTTTCTTTATGAACGTAAATTTTTGGTTTATGGACCTTTCCTTTAAATGGGGGTAAACTAGACTGAGCATATGGGACAAAGCTGATAGGTCTGTGGCATATTCTTGAATTGTGGTTATAGGATCTGTTGATCCCGTGATATTCGTTAGGAGCATGTTAAGTTGATCAAAGTTTAGAGGGAAAGGTAGAGGGTGATTTTCTATGAAGTTTTTAGTAGGGTCAAGTAAGAGAGAAAATGAGTATTCAGAAGCAGAAGTGCTTGCTGAACTAATTTTAGCTTTTTTCGATTTTGCTTGGACTTTAGGTGGTGGAAAAATGTTACATTCTTTTGAAGATGGATCTGCTTCAGGTGAAGCAATTTCATCAAATTTACGTTTTGGTTGATCAATTATGTGACTGTCCTTATTTGATGCATTTACTTTGTTCGGTATTTCCGGGAAATTAGAAATAGATATTTGTTCACACTGAGAAGGGTTTGTATCATTGGGTGCTTGCAAAGATATATTTGCTGCGCTGGATACCGATGCTTCATTATTTTGATTGGGGTTTAGTTAAGCTAGTGATTCGGAGCACTGTGATGCAATGTGTCCTAGCTTCTTGCATCTAAAGCAAACTAAACTGTCTTGAGAAATGAATATTCTATATATCGTGTTGTCAAAAACCAGATCCGGAATTTTATTCAAATGAAATTTGTTAGAAGAAATTTATTCGACGGAAATTTGTTCGAATATATATTGTTCGAACAGAAAGTTGTTCGAAAGAAAGTAGTTCGAAAGGAAATTGGTTCGAAAATAAATTATTTGAGGAATTCGTATCTAGGGAATGGTCTACGTGATTAATATTTAATGACTTAGGTAATCTATAATATCCCTATTGCAATTAGACAGGTAGAAATTTTATTTTATAAATAAATTATTCGAGGAATTCGTATCTAGGGAATGGTCTACGTGATTAATACTTAATGACTTAGGTAATCTCTAATATCCCTATTGCAATTAGACAGGTAGGAATTTTATTTTATTAATGACTTTTAGATTAGTGACATTTGTGATTTAAAATGGCTGCGAAATTTTTTAAAAGTTCGAAAGGCAAAGATATGCTTAGTTTTCACGGATATTTATACGTACAGGACAAAAGTTGTGATACCAAAGTTTACTGGAAGTGTGCAAATTTTAAGAAGTTCTCTTGTAAAGGTCGAGCAATTCAAAGACGACCAGAAGAAGTGAAAGAAACTGGTGAACATAATCATGCTGGTGAAGCTGCCGTGATTACTGCGAAAGAGGCACACAGTAATATGAAGGAAGCTGCAGTTAGAACTCGAGACACACCTCACTACATTATTTCAAGTTCGTCTTGTCAACTACATTTTGCAGCAAGCTCCCAGCTACCTTCAATAGAAAGCATGAAAAGGACTATTCGAAACGTTAGATTAAAGAAGAATAGCGAACCAACGCTTCCAAAGACACGCGCCGAAATACAATTTCCGGATGAGTACCGAAAAACCGACAATGGAGAAGACTTCCTATTATTTGATAGTGGTATGATTGACTTGAGAATTTTATTGTTTACAACACGACGAAATTTACAACTCCTAGTAAATTGCGAGCATTGGTACGCTGATGGCACGTTCAAAACGGTACCATTATTATTTGAGCAATTGTATACAATTCAATTGTATACAATTAAATACAAAAGCTTTGGCATTTGTTCCTTCAAGAGAAGTTATAAATTCTTTCGAAGCATTGATCGATAATGAAGAATTTCCCGAAGAAGCTTAGCAAGTGGTTGACTACTTCGAGGATACTTGGATAGGTCGTCCAGATCGCAGAAATCGGCGTCGCCAACCACGTTTCCCCATTTCTATGTGGAACTGCTACGATTCTGTGTTAGATGGTCTTCCAAAGACCAATAATTCCATAGAGGGATGGCACCGTGGATTTCAGGGGCAAGTAGGAGCTGAACATCCAACAATTTGGAAATTGATCGAAGCAATAAAAAGGGAACAAGCTATAAATAATGTGCGAATCGAACAAATAGTTGCTGGTCACGGCATACATCAACAAAAGAAGAAATATAAAGACAGTTCAGCACGTCTGTTAAATGTAGTAAATGGTTTTGATGTAAGAGTTGACACTATAACCTATTTACGTGGAGTTGCCCATAATATTTCGTTGTAAGTATATTTTAATATATGTAATAACAGGATGTAATAACATATGTAAATAATAATAATTTTGAAAATATATATTTTTGCAATTCGAGTACCCATTTTAATTATAGCTATTAAAATTTCTGCAGTTCAAGTGCGCCCAAACTTTTCAACCCTTAAAAACGGTATACGGAATTTTATTCGAATTAAATTTGTTCGAACAAATTTATATTCTAACAAATTTCTTTTCGAACAAATAACATTCGAACAAATTTCCGTCGAATAAATTTCTTCGAACAAATTACATTCGAACAATTTTCCGAGATTCATATGTAAGAGTTGACACTATAACCTATTTACGTGGAGTTGCCCATAATATTTCGTTGTAAGTACGATTGTATATTTTAATATATGTAATAACAGGATGTAATAACATATGTAAATAATAATAATTTTGAAAATATATATTTTTGCAATTCGAGTACCCATTTTAATTATAGCTATTAAAATTTCTGCAGTTCAAGTGCGCCCAAACTTTTCAACCCTTAAAAACGGTATACGGAATTTTATTCGAATTAAATTTGTTCGAACAAATTTATATTCTAACAAATTTCTTTTCGAACAAATAACATTCGAACAAATTTCCGTCGAATAAATTTCTTCGAACAAATTACATTCGAACAATTTTCCGAGATTCGTCAAAAACAAGAGTAAATGACTCTGGTAGTATTAGACTGTGAGGACTGATATATATTTTTCTTCGAAAACTAAGGATGTGATTGAACTCAGGCATAGAAGCACTAATTTTGAGAAATGTCATGGGGAAGACAGGAACTATGCCGATTTTTTGTAACTCATTGATTAGCAAGTTGTGCGGTATTGAAGGACACACGCCGGAGAGCACAAGTCGTTCCACTGGTGTAACTAACCTTCTTGCTCTGACAATTTCACCTTGTATTTCTATTTGACCATGATTATTCATAAAATCATCCACTATTTTTTTATTGAATAAATACATACATATGCGATTATTAGATAATCTAGAAGAGAATATTAAATTTTTCCGTTGAATTATATTTCCAAGTGAGAGAAGGTAGTCTTGAAGTTTGGTATTTTCTAAGGCACTAAAGATAATTGCTTGGGAATTTAAAGGAAATTGCACTCTCGACGCTGCCAAAGAGTATGACTGTGATGCGTTTATTTGACTTTGATGGTTTTGTATTGTAGAACTGTTGTGGCATTCCATGTTTGAATTCATTTCGATAAACGTTAAGTGAAAAGTAAGTCCGACCCTGTACACCTGCTAAAACAGGTATATCGGTCTTTACTGAAAGCGGTTATTTTGCTGGTAAAACTGGATTTGTTTATTGACAAAAATAACAAATAATTGCAATTTGCTGACTTAAATGCTAATTTTACTGGATATTATCTAAAGAGTTTGTACACTTAGAGTTTATTTCAATATATCAATGAGATTCACAGTTTATAACTTATATTAAACTTTGTTAAGGTGATGCAGTAGCAATCAACAGGTAGCAAAAACGCGTTCTAAGATTGCGGCTGTAATTTTGAATATTTTTTTCGAGATATTTGGCACACGTATTTGTAATATAATAAAGAATGGCGGTACAGAGCCCAATTTGAAAAATATATTAATATGTGGAAATTACTCTGTAATTAAATACAATATTAAAAAAACGAGCCTGTACCGCCATTAAGAAGGACAAAAAAATACACTTTCTTCAAATAAACTTTTTTATCCGATGCCTAGATTTTGTGTCATTTTGGAACTACAGTAGACGCCCTCTTAACCGACCATGACGGGACCTGCCCATAGGTCGGATAATCAAAAAGTCGGTTAAACCGAAAATCTTTAAAACCACCCTCAGAAAGACATTACATGTGTAACTCTATTGAAAATGTATATATTTTATGATCTATAAACAAAAAAGTAGTATGTACATATAGTCCGTCCGCTATAACTTTTCCCATGGGTCACGATCCATTTTCAAACAAATTAAGTCAAAACATAAAGTGAAACGAACGTCGATGTGTATATACACATGTAAAACAATATCACTCACAAGACAAATTATGAAACTTGTATGACCTCTAATCTAAAAATAGTATCATCCAAAAAGGAGTAGGGTCGGTCGGTTAAGCCGACGGTCGGTTAAAGGGAGGTCGGTTAAGAGGGCGTCTACTGTACTAAAATTTTTTATTTCATTAGTAGTTCCAAAATGACACAAAATCTAGGCATCGGATAAAAAAGTTTATTTGAAGAAAGTGTATTTTTTTTGTTCTTCTTAATGGCGGTACAGGCTCGTTTTTTTAATATTGTATTTAATTACAGAGTAATTTCCACATATTAATATATTTTTCAAATTGGGCTTTGTACCGCCATTCTTTATTATATTACGAACACGTGTGCCAAATATCTCGAAAAAATATTCAAAATTACAGCCGCAATCTTAGAACGCGTTTTCGCTACCTGTTGATCGCTACTGTTTCCTCTTAATATTAAAAATATTCGGAGTGCACATTGAATACAACATTATCGACAGCTGTTTTCTGTTTGTAATTGAATATTGTTTATTATATGGCGACTTCTGCTGTCTAGACCAAGCTTTTACTTTATAGTCTTCCAATATTAGTTAAATCTGAGATATTCTTCGTTTGTATTATTTCCTCAAAGATTAATAGAACACGGCAATGCAGCTCTGAAAAAGCTTCCTTTTTGAAAAATGTACTGTACGATTCCTTTATCAAATAAAAAACTTAAAACTGATTAGTTCCTCAGGGTCAGTATCAAATTATGTTTAAAATCCCTTTTAAATGAAAGCCTGTGACAATACCTACCGTGCCCAGTGCATTCACAGTATTTTTTGAGTGCGTTTTTGTATTCATCAAAGGAAAAGACCACGACAGCTATTAGTGCGAACAAAGCAGTGAAGCGGAGGCCCTTAGATAAAAGAGATACCGAAAAGGGAAAAGGAATATCGACTTTAATAAACTGAATTGGGGGTAACTGAGGTTCGGCAGAGTTGGTTATAAAGAAAGGGTGTATTTAAGGATTATCAGATTTGCTATAAAAAGACAAACTTTTACCTCTTCTTAATTAAAACTTTTGTTTTTATCATCTTTGGTATTTTAAATTTTTTGCTTTTTAAACTCAAATGTTTTAAGATACATATTATTTAAAAAAGTTTGCAGAACTCTGCATGATAGCAACAGACCAACGTTAGAAAATCACGTCGATTATTATAAGCGTAGATGTATTATAAACTTCTGGACACAATAAAATTAGGGCATCATTTTTTAATTTTACTATTATTTTATTTACTATACTACATACTGTATTAAGTTTCTCATAAACTAGTTGTATAATAATGTAACGAAATATTTTCTACCATCATCGACCGGCTAAGCAAGAATTCGGACTTTCAACACCCAAAAAGGAAAATAATGATCATAGACAGGGCAAATAACATTCCACCACATTTTCGAAGTACATTATGCTAAAATCACAATAGAGCTGTACTAGAAATAAACAAACCACGACACTTGAATGTTACAGGAGCACTCCGAAATCATGATTTACCATGTAGAAGACAAGAGAAGCGTCGGTCTCTCGGACTGACGATTTAAGAAGGACAAATAAAAACTGGATGAGAACGCCGAAGGATAATAAATGGGATTGGAAAAAAAAGAGGAGACCTATGTTCAGCAGTGGACTTTTGAGGATGGATGATGATGCTAAATTTAATCTGCCAATCCGATATCCACGGAAAAGTAGTACCGATCGTATAGCCTGCAACAAGGTTCAAATAAAAAATTTCCAGTAGCATTAGGTCGCTTTCTGACTAAATATGATGTGCAAAATCGTTTTTAATTGGGTTCTGCTAGTGAGCTTGCTTTTTTGTCCCTAAAGTAGAAAAAACTTTAAATTTTACTCATTAAATCATTATCGTCTTAATTATTTAAACTGTACTAATATCCGTCGACTAATTCTGAATGATTAATGAGTTGTTAAAACATTTTATCTGTAGCCGCTTCTGAAATTTCTTAAGAATATCGAATTATCGAAAAAGATGAGAAAGAAGGTCTATTCAGGGAAAGAATAGTAGAAAAAATATGTTGGAACAGTAAAGAAAGCCCTAACACAATTTGGGAAAAAATGGCCAACATTATTAGAGAGACTGCTATTGAAATAGTTGGGTAAACGTCAGAAAAAAAAAAGATTGAGGATAAAGAGACTTGATGGTGGTCAAACGAAGTACAAGGAAAAATAAAAGAGAAGCGAACATTATATAAAAAGTAGCAAGAAACCAGATCCGACACAGATCTTCAGAACTATATGGTGGCGAAAAAGAAAGCGAAAGTAGCAGTAGCAAATCCCGAAGCAGAAGCGTATTCAAGCCTATACGATCAACTTGATACCAGGGAAGGCGAAACGAAGATATATAAAATAGCCAAACAGAGAGCAAAGAAAGCAAAAAATTTTAATCAGATTAGATGTATCCGAGATGAAAATAATAAAATACTATTTCACGAAAAGGATGTCAAAAAGAGATGGAAAAAGTACTTTGACAGCTTATTAAATGAAGAATTTGACAGACAGCCTGTAGAGTCAACGAAGACAGTAGCAGCAATGGTCACCAAAATAACAAACGAGGAAGTGCCTCAAGCGCTTCAAAAAATAAAGGAAGGAAAAGCGGTAGGCACACATGATATTCCTGGGGAAGTATGGAGAGCAATGGGAGAGACAGGAACAAGGTGGCTAGCAGGTTTATGTAATAGAATTATGGAAGTTGGACAAATGCCAGAAGAATGAAGAAGCAGTATACTAATACCTGTCTACAAAAACAAGGGAGATATACAACAATGTACAAACTACAGGGCTATAAAACTGCTTAGTCACACCATGAAAATATGGGAAAGAGTAATTGATAGACGGATACGTGAAGAGATCGAAATATCCGAGAATCAGTTTGGCTTTATGCAGGGCAGATCAATAACAGATGCAATTTTCATTATAAGGCAGTTGATGGAAAAATACAGGAGTAAAGAAACAAACGCTCATATGGTATTCATTGATCTTGAGAAAGCATATGATAGGGTTCCTCGAGAGATTCTGTGGTGGGCACTCAATACGAAAGGAGTACCTGGTGAATATGTAAAGAGTGTGAGGGATATGTATGAGGGAGTAACGACTAGTGTTAGGACAGGTGTGGGAGAGACTGATAAATTTCATGTGAAAGTAGGATTGCACCAGGGTTCGGTGCTTAGTCCGTATTTATTCTCATTAGTTTTGGACCAGATAATACCGAAGCTACAGGGTAACATTCCATGGTGCTTAATGTATGCTGGTGATGTCGTGTTATTAGGAAATAGTGGAAGATACTTAGAACAAAAACTGGAACAGTGGAGACAAGCCCTGGAGGAAAAAGGTTTAAAACTTAGTGGGACAAAGACAGAGTATTTGCAATGTTCATTTAAAGATGGAGTTACTACAAATAACATGGTATCTTTGGATCGTGAACTGATTGTAAAAGCAATAGTCTTTTCCTGGGATCGGTATTACAGAGTAATGGAGAAATAGATGGAGATGCATGCAGTAGAATTAGGGCTGGATGGATGAAGTGGAAGGAAGCGAGTGGTGTGCTGTGTGACAGGAAAATTCCAATGAAGTTGAAGGGAAAATCCTATAAAACAGCCATAAGACCGGCTATGATGTACGGAACTGAATGTTGGGCAGTGAAAAAGAAAGAGGAACAACGAATGCATGTGGCGGAAATGAGAATGCTTACATGAATGAGTGGAGTGACAAAAAAGGATAAAATTAAAAATGAGTATATTGGGGGAAGTATAGGTGTGGCACCAATTGATGCCAAAATGAGAGAGCATAGGTTGAGATGGTTTGGTCATATTCAACGTCGAGACGCTAATCACCCAATACGAAGAATTGCTGAAGTACAGATTCCTGGAAGGAGTAGGAGAGGAAGACCAAAGAATACGTGGGGGAGACGATTAGGCAGGACATGTTGGTAAAGGGGATTAATATTGATATGACTGAAGATAGAATTGTATGCAGAAATGCAATTAGGGAAGCCGACTCCGCATAGGGATAAGGCAAAGAGAATGATGATGATGGAGTATATGGGTTTAAAGAATCATATAATACGGTAAATTTTCTTTAAAAGGCTCCATTAAAGAAACCTTTTTAAGTTTGCTATAAAACTGCCTGCACTTAAAGTGTCTTTTAATATGGTTTTAAAAGCAACTTCACAGCAGCTTTAAAACCAGTTGCTTAAGAAAACAACGTTTTAAGAAGGTTTTTATTTTTGGTTTTATTGACCTCTTGCAGAGTGGGCCCTTTTATGCTGAAAGCGGTTTTACTGCAATCTTAAGGTTTACTTAAAAGCCAAATGGTTTTAATTTTAGTCTTATTCTACAGTTTTAAAGCATCCTTAAAAGACTCCATAAACCCGTTCGGTGCTACTTGGGATCCCACCGATCTTCGCTTCGACCATACTTATGTTTTCATTTCTCAGTTCTGGCAGATTATTATTTATTACGGATATTCTCATGACCAGTTCGGTTTTTTAAAGTACCAGAAAAAAGTGATAATATTTGTCTACAGTCTTTCTAGAACACTTTCTCTGTTCTGCCACTGTATTCGTTGAACACATAGACCACCAACGTTAAACACCAACAGCTTTCGCAGTTTTGTGTTAACCCAAACCGTTTAACGGCCGGTTTCACAAAGTAAAGTTAACTTGTGGTTAAGAGATAACCAGCAGAGGTTCCCCCATTAGATTATATTGGGGTGACCTCTGGTTATCTCTTAACTTGACTTTGTGGAACCGGCCGTTAATAGACACCATTACTCCTGCCCTTTCAGAATTGCAATAGACCAACGTTGAGCAAGAAGACCAAGGAAAAGGTAGATAGACGAAGTGAGAACCGATGCTAAAGAGATATTGAGGGTGGATAACTGAAGGAGGGCAGCAAGGGCAAAGATAATAGTAGCAATAGTAGATAAACGACTTGGGTTGTAGCAAGAAAAAGAAAGAAAGAGGGAGAGAGTTAGAGAGAGGGAGCAATAGACAAACAATATGAACACTACACAACCATATGATGTCGAGTAATTGATAAAATCACGGAAACAAAAAACGTGCTTTTTTGCTTGTTTTTGCGTGACGAAAATTCTTTTAAAGCAATCAATTAATAAATTATTTTATAACCAAAATTAGGACTAACTGTATACAAACAATCTTGTTCAATCAAAATTTAACTTTTTTTAATTAAAAGGTTGTAACGTTACAACCGTCACATCTTTGATATTTTATTTTTAAATAATTATTTTACCTTATTTTCTTTAATATTTCATTAATAATTATCTTCTTCTATTTGGTTTACCCATTTCCCCTTTAAAAATCGGTTGGCGCTCATTTATTATCCTCTTTTATCATCCTCTGTTATTTCTATTTAATATATCTCTTTCATTTAAATCATCATACTGAACATACCTCGTATATTCATACTCTCCAAATATCTGTATTTTCAATACGGAACATGCCGCTACTTCATAGTACTTGGTTGTCATTTTAAATGTCGTTTTCAATGACAGTGTCACTTCATCGACTTGACCCCCTACTCCCTGACATACACTGGAAGGGAAAAATTAATCCTTAAAAAGGCATGTAATTCGAAAAATAAATCATTTCTATTTCATCAAATCATCTCTTGGGGTAAGGATAACATTATATTGTAATTATATTTCTCCATCTAACAGTTTTTATATTGTTTTTTATCTAACCTAACTTCCAATGTCAGACCATGTGTTCTGATATTTTAGTTTCAAATATAATTATCTTTTAATTTACATGTATGCACGTTTAGTAATCAGAATTTTAACTATTCTCATCTAAATTTCATTTGATTTATTCTTGTCATCTGCTACTCTTTCTGATGATTAGAACGGCAGATGGCACACGTTGGTTTTTCTTCTTGATGATTGATATGTGTCTCTATTTTATAGTTTTTTTTTGGAAAGAGATCAGCCTTTCCCTCTTCGGGAACTTAAGCCTCACATCACCGGTGATGCACACTTGAAGGCGAAGACAATGACATCCAGACTGCACAACCACCACCTCTAGCTGCAGGGGCCTTGGGCCGAAGATCCGCCCAGGCCTAGGAGAAGTCTACATCAGCAGTACCATACGACATCAAGAAGATACCATCAGCTACCAAAAGCCATAAGTATAATCCAGAATTGTTAGTTTTTGGCAAGAATTTGAATACATTTGTTAATGCAATTTACTAAGTCATTTTATTTATTATATCTTTATGAACAATAAACATGATTAGTTAAAATATATTGTTTTGTTTGCTTTCATTCCAATTTTCATAGTTCATATCTGAGGTTAGGACAAGACGAACACACACCTGAGTGACTGAGCTAAGCTAAGGGTGTGACGATGGCTATCTTGGTTAGTTGAGGTAATATTTTCGAATGTTATTTCAATTAGCTGGGTAGTCCATCGCTTTTTCGTTTCAAGGTTCTTCTTCTTCTTCTTGTTCGTCTAGCTATTTACGTCCACATCTGAACATAAGCCTCTTCAAGTCTTCCTTTTCATTGTTTTTTGTTGTACGCTACTTGTAGCCAATTTTTCGCGGCAGTTCGTTTCAGATCGTCTGTCCATCTCATAGGCGGTCTGCCTCTGGCTCTTTTTTGTTGGTATGGTCTCCAGGTTAGAATTGTTCTGTGCCATTTCTTTAGATCTCTCCTAGGTACATGTCCAGCGTATTCCCATTTCAATTTTAATGATTTTTGTACCACATCGGTGACTTTAGTTTTCTGTCTTATCCATGTAGGTATTTGTTTTCCTGTCCTTAAGTGATATGATAAATTAAATGGTTATATGATTTAATTTCCGTTAATTATCCTTACGCGTGTATTTTTCTATGGATGCTATACAATGTGCAACTTCTCTCACTACTTACATTCATTCAAAATGAAAAATTTCTCATGCAGTAAGAAAAGTCAGCCATTTCAATGAGAACTATTTTTTCTCGCCATCTCCATGGTAACATGTACAATACAAGCACAATTAATATTGTCAAAAAAATGTGTTGAAGCAAAACTTACCAGGAATTACCTTTCAAAACTTCAAAAATAACTGTTAATTATAATTTTCAATAAATAAATTATATAATATTAAGAATATTAAATACCTATACCTCGTCCAATTTACTTACCGTTGCACGTCATTCGCGCCATAGCCTGTGAACGATAACAACACGAAATATCTAGGCGGTAGGTGTGTTCCCCTTTAGAATCATTTTGATTCTAAAAAAGAACACACCCACCGCCTAAATATTTCGTGTTGGTATCGTGTCACAGGCTATGGCGCGGATGACGTGCAACGGTAAGTAAATTGGACGAGGTATACATGTATATGTGTTTTATTTCAATTTGTGCATATAATATCCCTAAAAGCACCTAAATTATTTAATTTTGACAGTTTAATCATATTTAAGTTTGATCTCATCCATATCATCGCATCCATAGAAAAAGAACAGTGTACAACACATGAGAAAATTACATATCTCTCACTTGTTGTAAAATATACTATTTCGTCTAGAGTCTAGAGCAATCCCCCTAAAATGAATAATGTATAACATACATTTCCATAAATTATTGCACTGTGTTTTCATAATCCAATAATTAAAATTCGCATCGTAAAGTCACCAATCGATGACTCCCGTTTTGAACGCTGCAATTGTCCAGACAGGGTGAAATATAAATATCTACAGCCCTACAGTACAGGACTTTTCTTTCTGTATGAATGTTTTGTAGGTTTATGTAAAAACAGCCTATGTAAATACAATGGTTATCTTTTTGCAGCCTACATTTTTTAAGTACATAAAAGCCTTTTTATTGAAATTTGGAATAGAAAGATTTAATAGCGGATGAAGTACAGAAATATGAGCTTTTCGAATACAGAAATATGTATAATAGGGCCGTCCGATACCTACATACATAGCCTATAAAATGAAAACGAAAAATTTGGAAAACTGACAATTTATTTCTCAACATAGTCTTTTAGTTTGATAGACTTGGCACGGCGATGCTCGCACTTATTTAAATTTAACCCGTCTGCAAACGTGTAACAAAGTTCGTTTGTTTTATCGAGGTCTGCAAAGAAGACTTCCATGACGGCGATGACCTCCTCATTCGACTTAAATTTCTGCCCGGCGAGTGAAATCTCGCAAAAATTCGCACAGGTCAAAACTGGAAAATACGGTGGAGTAATTATTAATGTCCATGTATCTCTGGTAGGGATTGCGGTTGTTGACAAAACACCGGTTTTCGGTTATACCGGTTTTTTACCTAAGGTTTAACCTACCGGTTATAACCGGTGAAAAAAAAACGGTTGTTTCAAAAACCGGTGTTCGGTTTTTTTAGTCACAGCCAATACCCAATAGGTTACATTTACATTGCGCTTCAGTTTGCGATACTCCATTCGAATGGAAATCAGTCCATATCAGTATAGCAATCAGTCATCAGTGTTGTAAGATCGGTTTTAGTCAGCTTAAAATTTCTCATTTTCGCGCGCGGTGGGCGAAAAATTTTCACATTTTTTCTCTGAATTCAGTATTTTTTTTTACTTACACGGTTTTTCACCGGTTATTGTTTTAAAAATAAAAAACTGGTTATACCGTGACAAACAAACAACAGGAAAAACCGAATATTGCAGAAGAAAAAACCGGTTTTAGGTTATATCCGGTAGGTTTTTCCCATCTCTAATCTCTGGACAGTACATTCAAGACTGATAAAGAGTCCCTTGTGCTCGTACCATTTCAAAAGCTGAATTTTGTGTCACTCGTTTCAAATTCAAGAGTTTTAACAATTCTTCTTCTTCTTTCTACTTTATAAATAGGCTCAATGCCTGTTTTACTTCGGTTTTTAGCCTAAATTGACGTTTTCTGACTATATTCTTCTTCCATTTGGCGATTTGTTTCTTGATATTCGTACAATTATATTTTCTGTTATTCTTTATATGTGTTGATTCCATTCTATTTTTCTTCTTTTGGTCCACATATTTAGTTCTTCTATACCACGTCTCGCTCGTATTTCCTCACTTTTTACTCTGTCTTTTAGAGTTTGGTTTATTATTTTTCGTAAGACTTTCATTTCTGCTGTTTCCAGAAATCTTTGTGTTTTCGCCGTATCTGCTCTTGTTTTCTCTGTGTACGTCATTATCGGTCTTATTGTTGATTTATATATCATGGTTTCAAGGGCGGATCCAGGACCGATTTTCGAGAGGGGCCATAAACTTTTTTTGGGAAGGAGTACCAGAAGTACGGGGGGTAATTTTTAAAAATTAGAGTTACAATGGTGAGTTTTAAGTCACTTTTCACGCACTTTGAGAAGTGCCTTAAAACTCACCATTCCTGCCATAGTACCGATTCCTACACATTTCTTCGGATCTAAGTGCAGTTCTTTCAACAAGTTTAATACTATTTTTTCCAATGCTTCTCCTGCCAGGCCTTGTTCTTTCCCTCTTTCTTGATTTTCACTAATTATTTTTAGGTTCACTTATTCTTAGCGTCAATGAATTTGACAAAGTCTTCACGAATGTTTTTATTGTGTATGTATCCCAAATTTAGAGAAAGCTGTTCCACGTGTGATACATCAGTCGTTTCGTCAAATATTATTTGTTCAATTATTTCTTCACATAACATGTTATTAATTGATTTTGACTGCTGCTACTAATGCATGTTGCTCAGGAAGATGCTGTAGATAGGTGTTATTTAAGAGTATTATCTCCTGATGCGATTTTAAACATTAACATTGTGGTGCTAATGCAAAACCCGATATGTCAAAAAACGTAATTTTGCAGCAGATGAGTTTAAAAGTTCGCGGTGTTGTTGTAGTAGTGGACATATCGGAAACAATTTTATTATCTACTGTTTACACGGATGCCTTTGGCCATGTAGGGTTTTGTCATCACATTTTTCATCGCTCAATGTACATATTGGCATTAAAAACGAAAAATCGATAATTTTGACATATCGGGTTTTGCCTTAGTACCATAGCAATTCTCCTCATAAGCAGATAGATCAGAAGCATAAGGCCATCATCGCGATGGTCCCTTAGAGGATATTTTGTCGACCTAAGAACACTATAGACCCTACTATTGGTCGTAGTCTTTCTTTATTTTTTGTTTCTGTTTAGACCTCTGAGAGTCTATCTGGTTAACGACTGACTTTTGAGGGTTGCGATAACTTTTTAGAAAATCCAGCTCAACCTGAACGCACTCCTTGTGGTATGATGTTTTTTCATGGGTTTATATGACTCCGTCTTTGCTCACGAGTTTGGCGAAAGATGTTAAAGGTTTCGTGACAAGGCTTTGGACTGTCATCCCGTTATTGTGACCATATTTTTTATTAGAAAAATGAAACGCAATATTTGTAAAACAATTTTATTGACTGTGCGAAAATACCAACCAACTCTTTTGTTCTAAGTGCTAGTGACCCAAGTAAAGCTTCACTTCTTTTTTTTATTCTTTGTGTGTATAGAATATGGAAATTTATACGATTTTGATGGCTGTCAAGATCGTTCTAACAATTGGCACTCTGTAAAATTATCAACATTTTGATTTATAAAAACCCCAAAAGTCATTCTTGAAGCTTCTCTTTACTTATTTTTTTTTCAATTCTAGTCCAGAAAACGTATTTATCCCCTGTTTTGTACATATATATGTGTTTGAAATTAAAAACATTTAAACTGCAAATATTTAAATTTATATTATTCTAAATTCTCGGAGGGGGCCATGGCCCCCATGGCCCCCTCCCTGGATCCGCCCTTGCATGGTTTTTGTTTCCGTTGTGAGGTATTTGTTTCTCCAAATTGTGTTGTTGAGAGATCATGATGCTCTGTTCGCCACGTTTACTTGTTTTTTGTATTTCTTCCACTTTTCCGTAGCTTGGCAGTTTTATTCCCAAGTATTCCGTTTCCATCAATTGTTCTATTATTTTGTTATTTACAACCAGTTTACATCGTCTCGGTTTGGCTGATATCACTATCGATTTAGTTTTCTCTGTTGAGATCACCATGTTGTATATAATATACAGGGTGTAACAAAAATACAGGTCATAAATTAAACCACATATTCTGGGACCAAAAATAGTTCGAATTGACCTAACTTACCTTAGTACAAATATGCACATAAAAAAAGTTACATCCCTTTGAAGTTACAAAATGAAAATGGATTGGATATATCGAAAACTATTAGAGATTTTTTATTGAAAATGGATATGTGGCATTCTAATGGCAGGAACATCTTAAAGAAAAATTATAGTGAAATTTGTGCACCCCAAAACAATTTTATGGGGATTTTGCCCCTTAAACCTCCCCCACCAAACTTTTGTGTACGTCTCAATTAAATTATTATTGTGGTATAATTCGTTAAATTCAATATTATTAAAACTTTTTGCCTCTTAGTATTTTTTCGATAAGGCAGTTTTTATCGAGTTGAGGCTTATTTTTCAATATGTTTACATAAAAATTTTATGGGGGTTTTTGTTCTTTTAAACCCCCCAAATGTTTGTGTACGTAATATTCGAAATATCTCGATAAAAACTGACTTTTCGAAAAAGTACTAAGAGACAAAAAAGTCTTAAAAACACTGTGTTTAACTAGTGGTACTACAATAATAATTTAATTGGAACGTACACAAAAGTTTGGGGGGGGGGGGGGGGGGTTAAAAGAACAAAACTCCCATAAAATTTTATGGGGTGTCCAAATTTCACTAAAATTTTTTCTTAAAATGCTACTGCCATAAGAATGCGACATGTCCATTTTCAATAAAAAATCTCTAATAGTTTTCGATATATTGGAGAAAATCAATTTTCATTTTGTAATTTCAAAGGGCTTTAACTTTTTTTATGTGCACATTTGTACTAAGGTAAGTTAAGTTCAATCGAATTATTTTTGTTCCCAGAATATGCGATTAAATTTATGACCTGTATTTTTGTTACAGCCCGTATTGTCTTCGAATTCTTTAATTCATATTTATAGGTTATCTTTATTTCGGCTGTTATTATGGCGTCGTCGGCGTAGCATATTATATTTATATCCATTTCTGCCATTCTATACCCTATTCTTTTTTAGCTTTCTTTATGATTTCATCCATTATCAGACTAAATATTAATGGGCGCACCCAATTTCCTTGCCTAATGCCAGTTTCATACTTGATATATTGCGATAGTTTTCCTTTACATCTTACCATAGCTATGATATCTTTATCTATATTCTTAACAGTCTCAATTTTAACAATTCTGTTGTGTATTATTTTGAAAAGTGTTTTAAGTATGTGACTCATTAAAGCTATTATTCTGCGATCTGAGCAGGTTGTTGCACTTGTTTTCTTGGGATTTGCTACAAAGTTCGATTGCAGCCATTGTCTGCGGATTGTGGTAGTATGATAAATTAGATTAAAGAGTTTAACCATTGTGTCAATAACATCTTCATCAATAAGTTTTAATAATCCGATGGGCACATCATCTGGTCAAGTAGTTTTGCCCTCTTTTGTTTTTTTAATGGGATAGACGACTTCTCCTCGTAATATTGGTGGTCCGATTTGCTCTGTGGTTTCTAATGACAATTCTTCTATTTTATCATTAGCTAGTTGTTAGATGTAGTTGTTGTTCCAGTGACACAACTTCTGTATATCGGTGTTAATACTGACTCTTATGCTTTTCTTAAAACCTGTCATTTCTTTGATTTTTTTGTAAATTAAAGCTATCATACTTTCTATGAAGATCTTCTATTTCCTTGCATCTGTTGGAGAACTATCTCCCTGTTGCCTGTCAAATTTTATTTCTGACGTTTTTCTGAATTGAGGCGCTTAGAGCAACAGTGGCCTAACCCACATCACACAATTTTACCAAAAGGCTTTTACTACATTAAAGTTATGCATTAGTTAAGTATTTTCAGATGCAGATTGGCTCAAGCAACTATTGGTTGATCTAGTCTGCATCTGAAAATATTTAAATAAGGGATAACTTTAATGTAATTAAAGCGTTTTGGTTAAATTGTAGGATGTGGGTTAGGCCACTGTTGCTCTGAGCGCCTCAATTTCTTTGTATGTATTTATTCAGGTCTGGCATTGAGGAATCATACAATCAATGTTTTAAATTATAGTTTAGCAAACACCTGCTATGTTTTTCCTGTATGCGTATAAGAAAAAGTGACTGAGGATTCGGAAAAGAAAGATGCCCTATACATAAGCAGGAACTTGTTATTCCCTGGCCGGTTATATTGGACATTTCTGTAAACTTAAAGTTTAGAAACTTAAAGAATATGCAATGATACCTATACTTATTAAATATTGATATTTTTCGTGAAAAAATAAAGTTATTATAGCGTCAACCTTAACCCTCCTAGCTCTGTTGGGCATAGTTCCCACCCTAGCTAACGTTTATTCCCTTTATTTTTTGTTATAGTCAATTTTCCTATTTACCCTTCGTTAATATTAGATGGTTTTTTGTACTGTTCGGTACTTACTCAATCAGAAAATAGACGCACCATAAACGGATTTTCACATCTTTTTCTCTTTTTCTGGACCACTATTATAGTTTATATCATATCATAATTACTTGATTTTGCATAAAATGTAACCAACATAAAAATCAAAAAATATTTTTGTAAATAAATTTTAACTGTATTTTTTTTTCTTTATGGCCTTGGCATAGCCAATTAGCCAATCTAGTTTGGTATTAACGCAATTTCACAAGTTAAATTACAATATTATTACAATACACATTTTCATATATCATACAGACACACACTCACATATATATACATTTTATTTATTATTTTTTATTTATTTATTATTATATATTTTTTTGTTTATTATATTTTTTTACTTATATTTTTTTTTGTTTTTTTTTATAGGTATCTATAAATATGTTTATACTAAAACTAAAGCAGCAAAATTTTAGGGAAACGTGGAAGAAAACTGGGTAAAATAACTTCTCGTCCAGGGCCCGTCAGGACATTTTTATAGTAGACGTAACAAAATTAGGCCACGGTTAGGGGGGTAAGAAAACATTAGGTAAAAACAAAGGTTGTCGGGATAATACTAAAGCGTAATATTTGTTGACAGGTGATAATTTAAATTTACATCTCTTGGTGTGTTCATATAAAGATTTTAAAATTTCTATATTTTTATGAAATACTATTAAATTTAGATTTATTGGAAGTAAACATTTATTTTCGACATAGATATGATATAACTGTGATGTACTATTCTCTTTCTGGTTACATTCTAAGATATTTTAACTGTGTGTTTCAATAAAATATACTATTCTTTATATCAATTATCAATAGCCGTATATAAACTATTACATAACACATTCATAAATACGTTTAGGTTAGAATATGCTCAAGCCACCCCTGTAGTCCCTAATTGGATAATATCAATGGCTTCAAAGAAGCGATACGAAAAACTGGCATAATTTCATTTGGAGAACACAAAATCCTAAATATGGAAATTTGGGAACGTGGATTAGGCAAATGGTCGAATTTGTAGTTAATTCCACGTATTGTGTCGAAAACTAATTATCATTGATCTTCCATTATCCCAAAGATCCAAGTAAAATACAGGAGCAAACTATTTGGGAAGTCCTAATTCCCTGTTGTACTAAATATTTTAGGATAAATCTATGTACAGCGGAGGGTTAAATATTCAAACAATTTATTTTATACAGGATAATAATTTACAAAAGAAAAAATCTTACTTAACCTTCCGCAACTAACAGGTTTTCTGAACAATATAGTTAACATCCGTCTCAGAGAAAGACATAAAAAAATGTTTCCATTGACAGACTATCAAGTGTAGGGTTGTGTTTACTCCTTGAAGGAGTGAAATTAAACAAGATTGATACCTATTTTTAATTTATTAAGCCTCTTAAACATTAGCAAAATACCAAAGAAAATAAAAGCAATTTATACAACATCTCAATTGTGAAAAACAAGTTCAATTTTTCCTTTGCCTTTTTTTTTTCCTAGCTTCACCTTTTACTTCTGCCAATTGGGTTACTAAATTATCAGCACTTGTTCGCATGTTGTTTCGTTAATATAAATATTTTTGTCATCGAATGTCACATCCAACATCGGTCTCTGAGAAAAATTTTTATATAAAATTGCCGATAATTGGATAATCACTTGACACTAAAGACTTAAACTTCTACACTAAAAACAGGCACCTGAAACAGGCAGCTACTCATGGCGGCGACGATACATAACGAAAAATTTGGATATAATCGTAAAAACTCTAAGTGGTCCGTCTCACAGACCCAATGTTAGTCACGGAAGGTTAAAATATAAGTCAACCCAGATACAAGAGACATAAGACAATAAGAAATGAAAAACTTCACTCCTAAAAAGTACACAAAATGGTTACTGGGAATGTTTTTCGAAAGAAATGGAACATGATTTTTACGGTCTGCAAAAAAATGGTCTGATCTTTATAAAAGGTCAGAGAACTGAGGTAAAGGAACTAAAAAAACCAAAATACAAATAAGAGGATAAGTGGATTGACTATCTAAAAAAGCCCTTTGCAGAGGAAGAAGGAATGACACTAGAACCGGAAACACCAGAAATTACCGTGGTAGTTTATGTGTTGACACATTATGAAGAAGTTATCTAATATAAGTACAGAGGAAGTTCGAAAACACTTTAGAAGCTGAAGAACAGAAAAACAGCAGGTAAAGGTGGACTCCAAACGAATTACTGAATTATTATGGAGCAGCTATGACAGAACAATGATTGTTAATTATTAACCATATTAATTTACAAAATTATAAAACAAAATAAAATACCGGAAAAATGGAGAGCGAGCGAACTAATTCTGCTAATCTTGCAAACAAATTCTGCTAATCTTTCTTTTTTTCTCTCCTTCCTTATACCCTTTCAGGTGTCGGATTTGGGTTTAGTTTAGCTCAATATTCACCCATCTCATCCATTCTTTTCTGTCTTGTGCTATTAGTTTCATTTCTTCTAGCGTTTTCTGTTTAATTTTTCCTGCTTCTACTATTTGCTGTATCCATTTTTTCCTCGGTCTGCCTGTTTTTTTTTTGTAATATCCCTTGTTTCGTGAATTTTCCTTGTTAGTGTACTAGGTTTTATTCTCATCAGATGTCCATACCAGTTTAATTGTCTCTTTATTATTTTATTCATTATTGGTTTCGTTTTAGTTATCCCTCTTATTGCCTCATTTCTTATTCTATCCCATTTGGTCTTTCCGGCTATAGCTCGTAGATGTGTCATCTCAATTGCATTTATCCTACTATTATGCTTTTTTTGTAAAGTCCAATTTTCGCTCGTATACAATATCGTCGGTATTCCAATCGTATTACATGTTTTAGTTTTTGTTTCGTGGGACAATTCTTTTTTCCTCAGAACTGGCGCTAGTACAGTTTGTTTGAATTTTTAGTTCGGTTTGTTATTTCGAGGTCTATTTTTCCATCATTGGTAATTATACTTCCAAGATAATCATATGCGGTAACTATTTCCAGTTGAGTGTTTTTGCATTTTATATTTACTTCATTTTCTTCCTTTTCGCCGATGACCACTAATTTACTTTTCTCAATGTTTATTTCCATTTTTAATTTCTCTATTTCTTCTGTCCATATGTTTATAAGTTTTTGCATTTTTGTGAAGGAATTTACTATAAGGACTATGTCATCTGCATACAATAAGGCTTCTATTTTTATTGGCTGTGATCTTTGGTATCCTATTGTTGTCTGTATTTGGTTCATTCTTTCTCCAGTATTTCTGGTCAATTCATTCATGACTGTTATGAATAGTAGCGGACTAAGACTGTCTCCTTGTTTGATACCTCTTTCCCAATTGAATTCTTCAGATCTTTCTCCTGCTATCTGTACACGCCCTTTTACTACTCTGTATATACTTTCAATTATTTTTATCAGTGTAATTGGTACTCTAATGTTCTGCAGGCATTTCCATAAAATTTTTCTTTTATAGAGTCGAACGCTGCTCTTAGATCTATGAATGCTAGAATGAGCTTTCCCCCCGAGTCACTACTTTTTTCTATTATATTTCTAATGATGTAAATGTTATCGTTTGTCTGTCTTTCTAGTCTAAACGCTGCTTGTTCTTATCCCAGTTCTTTTTCTACCTCTTGTGTTAGCCTCTTCTCTACTATTTTCGTGTATATTTTAAAACATACCGATGATAAACATATTGCTCTATAATTTTCGCAGTTGACGTGTTCTCCCTTTTTGTATATTGGCACTATAAAGTTACTTGGCCAGTCTTTTGGGATTTGCTGCTTTTCCCATGCCTATTTGTATATTTTTAACAACCAGTTTATCTACTAATCAAAACATGAGATAAAAAACAGCCAGAAAACTACAGAGGTATCGACTTGTTAAATACTAACCTAAAACTTATAACTCTAAAATTTTACAAGAACTAATGAATCGGAAAATAAGTTTGGCAGATATACAATAGGGTATTCGTACAGGAAGATTGTGTAAGGATGGAATATTTGTCGTAAAGCAAATTACCAAGAAATCTCTCGAAATAAAACTACAGTATCTCGGACGTGTGATGCGGGGCGAGAAGTATGGCATCCTGCGACTCATAATGCAAGGAAAGATAGATGGCAGAAGAAGCATCGAAAGAAGACGAATTTCATGGCTGAAGAACCTGAGAGAATTGTTTGGTTGCAGCTCAAAACAACTATTTAGAGCTACTGCCTCAAAAATTCAAATAGCTATGATTATTGCCAACCTACGTAGCGGAGATGGCACCTGAAGAAGAAGAAGAAATCTCTAGAGTATAATAGACCATCAATTCTAGGTCAGATTGATTTGAACAAATTATTTGACAGAGAAAGACTCAAAGATATAATCTTTGATACAAGATATCTTTTGTATAATAGAGAACAAGGGGGACTCATTGAGCCCTGTGCTTTTTAATTTAATCATGGATAAAATCATCAAGAATGTCAACGAAAAAAGAGAATACAGAATGGAAAACGAAGAAGTAAAAATACTCTGTTGCGCAAACGACGCAATACTGATAGCTTGAGATGAAGATAGTCTGCAAAGATTTTGGGAAAAAGTCTGTAGACGAAAGTTTTATCATAAGAACTAAAGAATTCAATATGGCAATTTTATCTCAGAAAACTAAAACAATAGTAATCAGTAAAGGAATAATCAGATGTAAAATAGAAGTTGATGGCATCAGTATTGAACAAGTAATGAAAATAAAATGACTGGCATGAAGTCAAGAATATATAAAACCAGTGTAAGACCAATAATGAATAAAAATAGGCATCAGAAACAAAACCCGATACAGCCACAACACAAAGAGTACTAGGAATGGCAGAAATGAGAGTACTGAGAAGAGTTACAGGAAACACGCTGAGAGATGGAAAGAGGAGTGAAGTCATTAGACAAAAATTTAACGTACATAATAAACGAATGGATTGAATGAATGAATTTAGTGTCCAAAAGAGAAAAAATAATGGAATCTACATAAGCAGAATGGGGGAGACACGTGTAGTCAAAATCTTTCTCTCTCTCTCTTCAATCCTGACTCCCCGGAGGGAGTGTAGTGGTCGACGTGATGTTGTGTATTTTCCGTCTCCAAAGATCTCTGTCTCTGGTCATTTCTTTCAACTCATGCATAGGTCTTTTGCATATTCCTGTAATTTGATCGATCCATCTTGTTGGGGGATCTTCCTCGTGATCTTCGGCCTTCCACCTTTCCTTGTATACTGAGTCTTTCCATGTTTTCTGTGTTTGCTCTCAAAATATGTCCAAAGTATTTTAATTGTTGGAGATGGACTTTACTGGAGAGTCGTTGGCTAACTTTTAGCTCTCTTAAAACTGAATTTTTTGTTCTATGGTCGGTCCAAGGAATTCGTAGCATTCGTCTCCAACAGAACATTTCAGTGGCGACTACCTTTCTTCTTTCCGAATTTCTCAGGGTCCAAGATTCACATCCGTAGGTCAGTATTGGGAATATTAAGCAGTTGATCAACCTCATTATTAACGCTCTTGAAATTTGACAATCCTTCCATATTGTGGTATTTTTTGCTGTGGCCACTTTTACTAGATCACATCTACGTTTTGTATCTTTCTGTAGTGATCCTGTGTTAGTGATTAATGATCCCAGATATAAGTATGAGCTCACAACCTCAAACCGATCAATTGTGGTTATGTGTGGATGATTGTTATGTAATCTATCCACTATCATGATCTTTGTCTTTGATATGTTTAATTTCAGACCAAATATTTGACTTTCGTATTCAACCAGTCGTATAAGATCAATCAGTCTACTTGACTATTTGCAAGAAGGGTTGTGTCATCTGCGAAACGTAGGTTGTTTATTTTATGACCACTTATTGAGATGCCTTTTTCCCGTAGCCAAAATAGCAAGAGACAAATCACTAATCGGTGGAAGAAGTATCGGCCAGCCGCGCAAAAAATAGAGTGACAACCTTCCGTGGAAGTATCAATCGGCCAATAAAAAATTAGAATTTCTTGTAAAGAGGAAGAAGTAAAGAAAATCTTCTTCGCTTGAAATTCTGTTTCAGAGCTTGGACTTATTTATAGGCAATAAAAATTGAAGAAGAATTCGCCTGTTAAGTTTTAATGAAAAACTCCGTGGTATATTTTTATGCTCTGGACATCAGGGTCTTCTAGCATTATTACTGCAAATTGGTTGCGTTGCTTGCTTCCTGCTGCGTTTCTTTTTACTGATCATTAACCAAGTTTGTTTTAGTTTTTTAAACTTGTCTACACCGTACTGGTGTAGCCAAAACATTTTAAATGTTTTCTTAGAAACACTTTGTTATTTTTTATATCTATTTTTAAAAGCTTTTTTAAACGCTTTTATTTAGTTCAATAGTTTGCGTAAAATATTTAGATGTTAATTTGACTGCCTTTTCTTCAATGTAAATGAATGAAAATTTGCAGACATATGCATTCGCGGGAACAATACACGAAAAGCTAATAATTTTTTTTTATTTTTATTAATTAATTATTGTTTAAATAAAAAAAAATTTAATGAAAAATGCTAAAATTCTCTTGTTTTTTACAATGTAGAAACTTAGAACTTTTACGGATTGTAGCTAATGATATGAACTATACATAATTTCACTTTTTACGTTAATTGTTTACGTTATGCTTTATCAATAAACAATGAAATTGCAAATTTTGAACGCGTGTTAGGTTTTAAATCTGGTATGGACTGTAATTATTTGCGCTGGAACGGATATATTGCATTAAGAAAACTATATTTAAATTTGAAGTTTATTCTGACAACTTGGTAAAAATTCAATTATTTCTATATTGTTTATCAAGGTGCATGCATCACCATGCAAACATAAATCTTCTTTTTATTTTCTTTTCATCTTCTACGAAACTGTCACATATCGAAAAAAGTCAAAAAGTTCCTAACATACTCCCCGCGTTGAAGTACACTTCAAACAAGTCCAGGACACATAATACACTTGGGAAGTTGTTATAATAGTTAGAGGATCACTGAGATTCTTCTAAAGGCAATTGGGGTAGATGTCTGGAGGAGCTGGTGATGATGCCTTTCGAGGTTTTAACTTGAACAACCCTGATTTTTCCATCTTTTCCAGGAAATACCTTCTCTATTCGTCCTAAAGACCATTTACATGGAGGTAAACTTGAATCATGGATAATCACTAAAGCACCTGGATTGAGAGGTTTCGATGAATTCTGGTTCCATTTATAAGACTGGTGCAATTGGCTGACATATTCTTTTGAAAAGCGAGCTCAGAATCGTTGATGAAGTTGCTGAACTTGTTGGAAACGATTAAGTCTGTTTGTAGGAAATGATAGAACATTGGGTTCAGGAAGTGAAGTTAAAGGACGTAATGTCAAAAAATGGGAAGGAGTTAAGGGTTCAAGGTCAGATGGATCTTCTGAACTAGCAAAAAGTGGTCTTGAATTTAAAATACACTCTATTTCGGTTAATAAAGTAAAAAATTCTTCATATGTTAAATTAATATTGGTAAGTGTGCGTTTCATATGAAATTTCATTTATTTTATAGACGATTCCCATAAACCGCCAAAATTTGGGCTATATGGTGGAGAAAAATGCCATGCAATATTTTTAGTTAAAGCAAAATTGTGAATGGTATGGCTATTTGTTTCCAAAAAATGATAAATAGACTTTAATTCTCTATTGTCTGATTTAAAAGTGGAACCATTGTCGGAGTAAACATTAGTGGTAATACCCCTGCGAGATATAAATCGTTTAAAAACATGATAAGAAACAGTCACTTGTCATATCAGTTAATAATTCTAAATGTATAGCTTTTGTAACAAAGCAGACATATATGCAAACATAACCTTTTAGAATTTTGCTTCCTCGTCCCTTTTTCTCATTTAAAGGGAACGGTCCTGCAAAATCTAATCCCACATTTTCAAAAGGGTGTGATATAGTAATTCGTTCATTGGGAAGTGGACCCAAGGTCACTGAAGTATTAGGTGGTTTTACTCGAAAACACTTAATACATTGTCTCACTATTTGCTTGGTTAATACTTTTCCTGATATTGGCCAATACTTTTGTCTGATTAGTGACAATAATATAATAGTTGTGGTCCTGGGTGCAAATAGTTTACATGGTAACGTGTACATATTAATTTTGTTAAAGCATGAAATTTTGGTAATAGGATTGGAGTTTTTATATTATTTGGTAACATTGTATGTAAAAGTCGTCCTCCTACCTTTAATACATCATTATCTAAAATAGGTGATAAATGAATTAATTTGGATTTTTTATTTAATGGTTTTTTATTTGCCAAGCTAACAATTTCATCTTGAAAAGATTCTGCTTGAACAAGTTTTATTAATATTAAAAAGGAGTCATTTAGTTCTTTTACACTTAAAAGCATGCTATCTGCTCTAGTTTTAGTTTTAATAAATATTGTAAATCTTATAAGATATGCAAATACTCTTTTTAGTTTATGTAAATTTGAAAATCTACTAATAAAATTCGAAATCCAACTTATGTGTATATTGAAAGATAAGGTTGTTTGGACTGACTGCTTAAGTTCTGGTATTTCTTCTAGTTCTCGAAGTGAATTAATCGGCAAATTATTGGGATGTTGTCTCAAAAAATGTGGCCCATGAAACCAAAGGTTGGATTCAATGAAAGATTCGGGAAGAATTCCGCGACTAGCAATATCTGCCGGATTTTCCTTAGTGTTGATATAGTGCCAACTGTTCACAGTGGTGAGAGATTGGATTTTAGCTACTCTATTAGATACAAATACCTGTAGCTGGTGCGGCTCTAGTTTCAACCAATATAATGAATTTAATTGAGGAAACTGGTTATATAACTGCCTCCAGGATTTATTTAACTCTGGAGGTACAGGTTCATCCCATGGTTTTTGAAGTTGGAACAATTTTTGAATAATTATTTTGGCAAGTATAATAACTGGACTGAGAAGACCCATTGGATCCCAAATTTTAGAAATAATGGATAAAATATGACGTTTAGTAAATAAAACAGGCAATTCACAAAGTGATATTTTATAACAAAGGAGGTCTTGGCGACTCATCAATTGAATTCCAAGAGTTTTGATACTCTCAGAGTTTCCAATATCAATGATATTATTGGAAATATCATTGTTATCAATGTGAACAAGGGTATCAGGAGTATTAGAAATACTGCTGGCTGCAGTATCTATGGAGTCTCCTAACAAATCAGCTGGAAACTTCAGTGGAAGTTTTACTATAAATTGGCTACTTGCGGACCTGGCAGAGCTTTTTTGACTTATTTCTTCATATTTATCATCATCTTTCGAGCATGGTATGGAATCTTGCATTTCTTCCATTTGCCAGAAACGTTTTAATTGGTCATCTTCGGCGATGGCTCTGGTAAAGTTACATGACACACGAGTTGTCTCATAGGGAACAACTCCATTTACAATCCAGCCTAAACGTGTATTTTGCAAATTTGGTAAACCTTTTCCCAGCTTGATTTTGCCATCAATAAGGAGGTCCCAGAATAAATTGGCACCAATAATGGCATCAACATTGGTGGATTCATTAAATAAAGTATCAGATAGCTGAATATTAGATGGGATAACAAAACTTGAAGGATCAAAACTAGCTGACGGAATTTGGTTTGAAATGACTGGTACAACATAAAATATGGATGTAATATTAAAGCTATTGAACTTAGACAACAAATAAATTTGGCACTTCTTTGTGATAATTGACACTACCTGGTTTATACCACTAACAGCAAGGTTAGTTGGAATCAATGGAAGATTTAATTTTTTACAAAAGCTCTCGCTTATCATATTTATCTGAGCGCCACTGTCTAGAAGCGTACGATATGGTATTAATTTATTATCATTTGACCTGACATTAAAAACAACTGTTGACAAAAGAACTTGTTTATTTTGCAAATCTACTGCTTGTGCAGATAGCTGGTGAGTTGCCATTGGTGGCATATTAACATTCTGTATACTATTTACTGATGTTTCATATGGCTGGACATTGTTGTCAGAGTCCACTGAAACATGTTGAATGCCATCAAAGTGTATTAAGGAATTATGTTTTAAATGACATTTCAAACATGGTTTTAGTGTACACTCTTGAGCCCTGTGCCCAATTCTTAGGCAATTGTGACACAAATTTAAATCATTAACTTTACCTAATCTGCCTTTGGTATCTAATTTGAGGAACTGAATACAAGAATATATATAATGATTGCCTTTACACAAAACACAACTCTTTTTCTGTGCTAAATTTACTTGGACCGCTCTCTTATGACCTTCACGGTTTGTATATTTGTAATTAGAATTGGAATTATTATTATTATTATTGTGATGGGCAATATGAGAACTTTGGTCTTGGATTTCTTCCAAAGTATCTACTTTCGTTTTTAAGAAATTAAAGAATTCCATTAAGGTAGGGAGTTCCTCTTTGGTGCGAAACTCTTTCCATTCTCTATAACTCTGTTTATCAAGTTTATCAGAAATAATGTTTATTAACAATAAATCACTTAGGCACTCTTTTGTTATCTGCAAACTTTCAATTGAAGTGACACTATCTGACACAATATCTAACAATTGTCTTAGATGCTTTGGAGACTCTTTATTAATTGACTTTAAACTAAAAATGGTTTTAATGTGTTTGTTTACTAATAACCTTTTATTGTCAAATCTCTGACAGAGAGCATCAAAGGCAGTTTGGTAATAGTCACCAGAAAATTCTATTTTATCTATTATACGTTTTGCATATCCATCCACATATTGTCGCAAAAGCTGAAACTTATGACTGTTTGACAAAGGACTGTTATAAATGACACTAGTAAACGTGGATTTAAATTCTAACCAAGTTTCTAACTCCCCAGTGAAGACTTTGATTTTCATTTTTGGTAACAAAAGGTGACTTAAGGAGTCTACTTGAGGAGTAGAACTCAAACTAGTATCATGTGAAAACTGAAATGTGTTACTTTCAATATAACCTTTCAAAAAACCCATAGCTTTAAAATACCTATTTTCAAATAATTCATTTTCCTCATACTGTTCTTTTAATTTGTCTTCCGGTGTTAAAATTTCAATTTGCAGTTGAACATCTTGAAATTCTTTTAATAAACTCGCATTCATTTCATATCTGAGTTGAATTTCTGACAGAGATGGTTTACTACTTGGCGTAGCAGCTTTTATTATATTAATATAAGACTCTAAATTTGTCAATTTTCCCTTGTAAGAACCCCTTGTTCTTATATGATTGGCTAAAGTCATTTTTTGGCGATTTATGGCAATCCCACAAACTTGTTAGCAAATTAATATTAATGGAAATTAAATTTATTCTATATTAAATCAAAACAAAACTTCAAAATGCACTGTTTTGCTTAATTCAGAAATAAAAATAGGTTTATGATATAATGGCAAAAAGGACAGACTTATCTTCAAGTTTTGGACGTCGCTTGGTGCACGGTACCTTGAAAATAAAGAATCTATTGGAATCACTTATATCTTCTAGTCTTGGAAGTCGCTTGGTGGACGATAACTTGAAAATATACCAATATATTGGAACTTCAAACCCACTTAGAAACGTGGCTGTTGGCACCTTTCTTAATGAATATATCCTTAATTTGACGATGTAGGACCAAATACGGCTCTAATGACCAAAATGTTAGGTTTTAAATCTGGTATGGACTGTAATTATTTGCGCTGGAACGGATATATTGCATTAAGAAAACTATATTTAAATTTGAAGTTTATTCTGACAACTTGGTAAAAATTCAATTATTTCTATATTGTTTATCAAGGTGCATGCATCACCATGCAAACATTAATCTTCTTTTTATTTTCTTTTCATCTTCTACGAAACTGTCACATAACGAAAAAAGTCAAAAAGTTCCTAACAACGCGCATATATTTGTTTATATAAAAATCGGCGCTTATTCGCATCAAATTTCAATACGATACGAAACAAAACTACGAAACGAAAAAAATCGTGTTTTTATCGTAGTCTTAGAAAATTCACCGATAGAGACGTTTTGTGCTACAATTAACATTAGAATTCGTTTTGGCGTATTAATTAAAGGCTTTTCTTTAGTTCAATCGTTTGGGTCAAATATTTGGACGTTAATTTGACTGCCTTTTCTTCAATGCAAATGACTAAAAATTTGCAGACATATGCATTCGCGGGAACAATACACGAATAGTCAATAAAATGAATTTTAAGTTTATTAATTGTTTAAATAAAAAAACGATTTTAACGGAAAATGCTTAAATTCTCTTGTTTTTTACAATGAAGAACTTTGAAACTTTTACAGATTGTAACTAATTATATGAACTATACATAATTTCACTTTTTACTTTATTTGTTTACGTTATGCTTCGTAAATAAGCAAAAAAGTTTAAAATTTTTTGCCGATTTTGACTACTTTTTATTTATGTTTGTACATGATATGTGTTATACATATTTTAATAAACATGACGATATATTTTAATCTTTGAAAAGTGTAAGAATAAAAAGTACGAAATAAAAAAATATGAAAAAAAAAACATTTTTTAAGAAACGCTTTTCTTTAGTTACGAGTGACTAAAATTAAAAATAAAAAAAAAACAACTAAAAACAAAAAAATAAAAAAAATAAAAAAAATTGAAAGAATATAACACATTCGTTAAAGAAAAGCGTGGAGCGAAAACCGTTTATTCGATGAAGACGCGCCACGCTTTTCTTTGACGAATGTGTTAGATTTTTTCAATTTTTTTTTATTTTTTTTTTTGCTTTTTCGTTAATTTTTGTATATTTTTAATTTTAGTCACTCCTAACTAAAGAAAAGCGTTTCTTAAAAGAAATTTTTTTCATATTTTTTTTTCGTCCTATCGTGATACGTATGCAACAACTCTTAAAGACAATGGAGACTGTCTCATAAAATAATAGTGTCGTCAGCGTCTTAAGATCATTCATCAGTTCACCATTGATTTTTACTCAAAAGTCTTTAACCTGAAAAGTCTATTTCGGAGTTACATCCAAGTAGATATTAAATAACAGCTGGGATAGCATCCCTGTCTGATGCTACTAGTCCAGAGAAATAAGATTTTTCTCGTGACACATCCCCCTCCAGGCCGAAATCAAATTTTTTGAGTATGGACATCTATATTAATAACCTATATTATGTTTCCTGCAGCCGATTTTGATGATATACATAGTTATTGTCTATAGTTTTTTCGTCTATTACCAAAAAGTGAAGCATTCTAAACAAAGAGAATAAGAAACTCATAAATCATAATATAAAAAACTTCAATGTGGCTTTAGCTGAATATGTCTATCCTTATTTGTAGCTTAGAAAATTGCAAAATAAGTCATACATTTTGAGATCTTTTAAATGTTCATAACTTATGTAAAAATTAAGTTAGAACCTTATTATTATACGGAATTCTGAGACTTCTTGTGCTTAAATTATCTTTTAAATTTTAAAGCAATTAGTCAAATAGTTTAATAGTTATTTATGATATAAATGTTAAAAGTACAATTTTAAGGCACGCATGTGAAAGCACACATGAGTGCCTTAAAAATGTACTTTTTAACACGTATATCATACAATATTTTTTCTACAAACGTCTTATATATGAAAAATTATAATTTATTCATTCTCAGTTACAGGACAATATCTACAAAAACTTTTACTTGAATTTGACTGACATTCTATTTTTATATTTTCTTGACATTACATCAAAACTGCCTATACTGTCAATACGTAAATCATAACAACTATAGAATAACATCTTACTTTTATTGTTGTATATTCTAACAAATTTGAATAGTTGTTTTCTACAAGCGTGTTAAAAATGCATTAATACAGTTTAAATTAAATTTTAAAAAACCTTTTAAACCACCTTTTTCAAATTGCGCAAATTGTACTATTAATATTAATAAATTAAATATAAATATTTTGACATTTCACAATTTTACAATTCACTTTTAAGTGCAGTCCCTTAAATTTTTAAAACACTAGTGCTTTAAAGTATCATTTTTAACGCTCCTATGGAGTGCTAAAAATTGCATTTTTAACACGGTTGTAGAAAAAAATAATTTAATTTGTTTATCACAAATTTATTTTTTTTTGCAACACTATAAGTCAGAAAATTATGAGGTTACTGTAATACTTCGGACAGTTTATGAAAGAAGAATATTTATTCTAATTACTTAAAAAAAATGACAAAAAGTACTTATTACTTATACTAAAATACTAGTTACTTATAAACAATTAGAATAACTTTGTAACCGTTACCCATAGAAAAATTATTTTTGTATATTTAGAAAGACTAAATTTTTATACACATTTAGAAAGAAAAAAAAATTGTCGTAGGACAATTAAAGACGAAGTTAGCCCCCTCCCTTTTTTAATTCACATGTTCTTGCAAAATAATTTTGCAATACTTACAATTACTTTTTGTATTTTTTTTTTAATCAAATTAATAGTGTAAATCTGCTTCTTTCAAAAACTATCCAAAGTATTACTATAATTTTATCATTTTATGACTTATAGTGTTGCAAAAAAAATTAATTTGGGAAAAACAAATTAAATAACTTGTAAATTATTCGACCAATTGCTTTGAAATTTAGAGTATGATTTAAACACAAGAAGTCTCAGCATTCCGTTTAATAAGAAGGTTCTAAGCTAATTTCTACATAAGTTATGAATACTTATATAAACTCCAAATTTATGACATATTTTGCAATTTTCTAATCAACCAATAAGGATAGACATATTCAGCGAACGCCATATTAAAGTTTTTTATACGATTTATGAGTTTCTTACTCTCAAATTTGTTTAGAATGCTTAACTTTTTGGTAATAGACGAAAAAAGCGAAAATTTACCGTTTTTTGATTTTCATTTGTTTATAAATATGTATATCATTAAAATCAGCTGCAGGAAACATATATAGGTTATTATTATATATGTCCATACTACTCAAAAAATTTGGTTTCGGACTGGAGGGGGTTGTGTCACCAACTCTGAACTATACTTTGAATATAATATTCGTGGGTTAATATGCAATCGACTCGTACGTATGCTTTCAATATAAGTTATCTATAATACGTAGAGATTTACCAGTAGTTTCTTTATTTTTTAATAAGTTTAATGCCGTTCCAGGCTTTACGCTATTGAAAATCTTTTCGTAATCGATGAAAATAAATATCTTTAAGTTGGTACGTCTCCATTTTTGGAGACGTACATTTAAGCCAAAAACTGCTCCACAGATATCCAGCCATTCTTAAAAACAAATTGGGTTCCATCTAGGTCTTTTTCTTACTATTCCCTAAATAATGCCAAGAAATGTATTCAACGTATGGCTTGTCAGACTATTAATCTGTATTAGTCTTATCCTTTTTCCACACTGTTTCTTCAAAAGTGCTTCAAAACAGATCTTAACTATTTCTCAGGTATTTTACCAGTACTATATACATAATTAAAAATGTTAACAACTAGCATTGATGTGGTCCTCTTGTATAATTTTTTAGACTTCAGCTGGAATGTTGTCCAGTTACTTTCTTGAATTCAGATTTTAAAATTTCACATCCTTCTTGATCTATAATATTGCCCAATATATCCCGTCACCTTGGAACAATTCAGTTACATAGTTACTCCATATTTCAAGTATATCCAACGTGTTCCATAGGCCTAGAGATCATTTTTTCATTTTAACCTAAAGTTACTAATTAATGAGTTATCTTCAGAGTCATAACACGCTACTCTTTTGCAAAAATGGTTTTTAAGCTTTGAATTTTGCATCAAGAGGAGGCTTTTTTAGTGTAGACTATGTGATAAAAATTTAAAAACGATTAATTGAATTGATTTTAAACAATTCAATTTATTGTGTTTACAGTGACCCTGGGCACCAGGTGCTTTGGTGGATGGTTCTGATGACGTATTCGTGTTTAGTGACTACAAAAATCCAGTGAATAACAAAATATGGCCCTTAACCCGGCACCTGCCACGTGGCTTTGCAAGGCGTCAACTGCCACGTGGGGTGCTCACAGCACCCCTTAAAAATTTTCTGTGATCTACTTGTTTAAAAACACAATAATGTGTTGAGTTACAAAAGTATATAAAAAACATGTTTTATTAACTTATTAGCTACTAATATAAAAGTTAAAAAATAAAATTAAAAAGGCGTTATTAGCAAACTAGCGAGTAATAACCCATAATAAATAAAGTGAAGTAAAATATTTAAAAAAATTAAAATTTATTAAGTATACGCTGTGAGCACGTACGTAGAGGGGATATTTACCAATTCGCGAGCGCCAGTAGTGACAAGTTTGTAAACGTTTACCGGAAATTTGACATAAATGTCAAAGTGATTAATTTAAAGTTAAAATTAAAAACATTAATTATAAAAAATATTAGTTGGTCAAAGCTGTGGTATATATTTTTACCTTAAATATACTTACGTTTTAAATACTGAATTTAAGTTTTTTTAATATTCCGTAATATGTAATTATAAATTAATCTATTAATCTTAGCGCCATCTATGATAATTGTGAAAGTATCCGAAGTAAGAAATTCATATTTTATCAATAGAACGTCAAAATGATTAGCAAAATCTTAAAAAAATCAATTACAATTTAATTACTTTTTTGCGTTGTAAATATTAAGCGATAACAGTTAAATAATAAATTTAAAAATTACCGGTGAAAGTTGAATTAGTAACCGCTAGGAGCGACACCAGCGAAGCTCAGAGCGTATAGAGATTATATTAATAATTCAAATCAGTTATTACAATAAAAAACGCTGGACGGAAGAGCCGCCCGAGAACTTTATCGTACCGATTTATTATCGTTATGGTACTAGATACTGACATTCTATAAAAATAACAAAGTTACTCGTTATTTTGATATTTTAGAAACACCTACTGTACTTAAAAGTATTTTATGGTTCTACGCATCATTAATTCCTGCATTTGAGAAAATGTTCGATGCCATATTTCGGGGACACACTATAGATGTGTAGATTATTGCATAAATCAATAGAATATTATAGTCATACTTTCATTTCAAATTAGTTCATTTTTCTGAGAAATTAATAGTTTACAATATTTGCATTTCATTCTATTTCAATTACGCCAGTCAATGCGCGAGATTAAGAACAAGATATTATCTCCAAGTTCTATCCTACTGCATGGATTTTAATGAAATTTTGGGAGTAGCCCAATCTTCTAATTCAAAGTCTATCCTATATACTAAGGCGCTTTTATCATGGGGGAAGTTCCCACCACTTCTCAGGGGTGAAATATTTTTATTTTCGAATTACATGGAGAAAAAGGAAGATTTTTAAGAAAATTTAAAAATTCATTCTATAATTTGATCACATTTTTTACAAAAACCATTCATTTTAAACCCGTTCAACTTTTTAAAAGTAGAAATAACACTATATATATTAAAAGGTATTGTAGAAGGAAAACAATGCATTTAAATTATGGTGGATGGGGAGTTAAATGTATACACTTTTCATTTTTCCTTAAAGTACATTAGTTATATATTTTTTGCGCCATATCTCGCTTAGTTTGTAAGCAACTGACATTTAACGGTGCTCGTTTTAAAGGCCTTTTCAAACACTACAAAAGGTGTTGGTAGCATTATACACCTAAAACCTACCGTTCCTCTGTTATTTCAAGTTGAATACACCAATTTGGGTATGCACCAAAAAACAAACTATTTTCACCTACCATATCTCTTTTTGTATTATAAATAGAACATTTACGAAGGAACGAATCTCTTTATTATTTTAAATCTAAAAAATGTTTTATATAGTGTTTTTAGTTCGATGCATAGTTTTTAAGGTATTCCCAAAAAATCCGTCCGAAAAGGTGTCATTTTTCAATGAAAATGGCCAATTTTCAACTACGCATAACTCAAAAAGTATTGAGTTCTCAAAAAAAGTATAGACCAGTTTTTGCTTAGAAATAGGTTCTTTAGCCACTTCCGTGCTTATTTTGACCAACAAATTTTCCACCCCCTTGAAGAAGTGGGAACCGCCCCAAGAAAAAAGCGCCATAGTGTATAGGGTAGATTTTGTTTCTTGAGCTATTCCCTACTTACTGTGAAAATATCAAGTACATCAATGTACTAGGATGGAATTCGGAGCCAAATACCCTCATTGACTGCCCTACAATAATGCTCTGCTATGAACGCGTGGGATGCGTGGGATGTTAAGGGATAGTGATGCGTAAGATATAGCCTCTCCTGTTCAAATGCCAACCTCACCTGCTCGTATGGTGATCTAGATCATGGTCATCTGGTACATCCTGCTAGACAACTAACGAGGCTCTGACGTCCGAGTGTTTGCCGGGATAAGCAATCCACCCTTTACTGGCCAACGGCTTCGGGCGGACGAGCTGGTAAATGGAAGGGCACTCTGTTGTCCTGAGACTGGGAAACTGGTCTCAAAGGCGGAAGAACCAAGAAAGTGGTCAACGGCATCAGAATGCAGAAGGCAACGAGAAACCACTGCATTAAAGGTCCCTGATGACATCTCTAGAAAAGCTATCACGGCAAATCCAACTAAAGTGGAAATAGTTACTAATCATGGAATACGGAAGCCAAGATTCGGCAGGGGAGGTGATCCACCTTTAGACCACAGGGCCTCCCAGGTCGTAACCCAGCGAAACCCTTGTGACAGAATTGGAAAAGTGTCTCCAAGAACAGCAGAGTTGATTATTAAAATATGTACCTGGAATGTGAAGACAATGTATCAGGCTGGAAAAATTCATAATACCATTCAAGAAATGACCAGACTCGGAATCGGTATAATGGGCATAAGCGAAATGAGGTGGCCAAATAGTGGTGCTTGTATTGTTGACAACCATATGGTATACCACTCAGGAAATGACGATGGTCAACATATATATGGGGTTGGAATAATCGTGTCTCCCCAATTACGTCAATATGTTACAAATGTTATACCTATTTCTGAAAGATTAATAATAATCCAACTGAATACTAGCCCCGTTAAATTAAATATATTACAAGTGTAAGCCCCCACAAGCGATAAACCAGAAGAAGATCTAGAGCAATTCTATGAGTTGTTGATAAAGTCACTTAAACGACTTAAAAACGAAGATATAACTATCATTATGGGTGACTTCAATGCGAAAATTGGTAAAGGGAGAAGCGGTGAATTCATAGGTGATTTTGGTCTAGGACAGAGAAATGAAAAGGGAGACAGATTAAAACTGTTTGTAGAAGAAGAAGAATTTACAATACTAAACACATTCTTCAAACTACCACCAAGACGCTTGTACACCTGGGTCTCCCCGCAAGATCAACCAGGAAACGTAATACGGAATCAAATTGACTACATAATGGTGAACAAGAGATTCCGTAATGGATGCCTATCGGTTAAGGGTTACCCCGGTGCTGACGTATCATCAGATCATGTTCCTGTTGTTGGTAAATTTAGGTTTAGATTCAAGAAGGTTGCAAAAAAGAACAGCAACAAAAAGTGCGATATGAGAATACTAAAAGATAAGAAAACAAAAGAGACAGTCGCACAGATTCTTTCAGAGAAGCTAATTAATATGGAGCAAACATATAATGCCGAAGAATCACTCCAAAATATATGTGAAACCTTTAACAACACCAGAGAAGAACATATAATAGAAAAGAAAGAGATGAGAAAAAGTTGAATGAACGACAATATACTACAACTTATGGAAAAAAGAAGAAAATCAAAAAACAACAAAATAATGTACAACACGATTCAGAGACAAATAAGAACTGAAATAAGAAAGGCCAAAGAAAATTGGTTAAAATCACAGGGTGAAGAGATAGAGTCGTTAGAGCAAAAACATGATACGTTTAACATGCATAAAAAGGTGAAACAAGCAGCTGGTCTTCAGAAATCCAACACAACTAGCAAATTGCGAGACCAACAGGGGAATATCATCACAGACAGAAATCAAGAAATCTGCATATGGACAAAATACATACAGGAACTTTTTGATGATACTAGATCCGAACAACCTCCATCCTACATATGTGATGACCACTTACCAATCACATCAGGTGAAGTGGAAAGAGCAATATCACAACTAAAAGATGGCAAAGCTCCTGGACCTGACAATGCATATGCTGAACTCATAAAACTATTTGACACCGACGGTACTCAACGCCTAACCAAAATATTTAACGACATATATTTAAGCGGAGTAATACCAAAAGCATGGTTGAAGTCGACGTTTGTTGCTTTACCAAAGAAAACAAAGTCCGTATCCTGCAGTGATTTCCGAACCATCAGCTTAATGAGCCATATTTTAAAGCTATTTCTAAAAATTATACATCAAAGGATATATAGACTGTGCGAAGAAAAAATCAGCCGAACACAGTTTGGTTTTCGAAATGCAGTGGGTACAAGAGAGGCTCTATTTAGTATACAAGTGCTATTTCAACGATGTAGAGACGTGAATTGCGATATTTATGCATGTTTCATTGATTACCATAAAGCGTTCGATACAGTAAAGCACTACAAGCTGATGGAGACATTAACAAATATTGGAATAAACATATGTGATTTAAGGATTATCAGCAATCTGTACTGGAATCAAACATCATCTATCCGGACAGAGGCAGGAGAATCCGACGATATCAAAATCAAACGTGGGGTCCGTCAGGGATGTATACTATCCCCACTGCTGTTTAACATCTACTCTGAGGAAATCTTTCAAGAAGCATTGGATGATGTTGAAGCCGGAATTAGAATTAACGGAGAATGTATCAATAACATAAGATACGCAGACGACACTGTGGTATTCGCTGACAGTTCTGAAGCCCTACAGGAGTTAATGAGCAGAATCGCAGAAGTCAGTCAGAGATACGGACTTTCACTAAACACTAAGAAAACCAAATGTATGATGATCTCTAAGAATGAACAGCAATTTGGACGAATCAGTGTGAATGGTCAACAAATAGAAAGAGTAAAAACATACACCTACCTTGGTCCGAACGTCAATGAAAATTGGGACCATTCTATAGAAATCAAATCTAGGATAGAGAAAGCAAGATCTGCATTTCAAAAAATGGCAAAGTTGTTCAAATGTCATGATTTGTCGATACCCATAAAAGTCAGATTACTACGATGTTATATATTTCCTATACTGTTGTACGGAGTTGAGTCGTGGACTCTCACAGACGCCACCTGCAAGAAAATTGAGGCTTTTGAGATGTGGCTTTATCGTCGAATCCTGAAGATATCTCATACCGACCACATTACTAATGAGGGTGTTTTGCTGAGAATGAAAAAAGAAAAAGAGCTGTTAATCAAAATAAAAACAGCCAAAATCGAATACCTCGGTCACATCATGAGGAACAGTGAGAGATATGGACTGCTGCAAATGGTCTTGCAGGGAAAAGTAGAGGGAAAGCGAAGACCAGGAAGGCGAAGGATTTCCTGGCTGAAAAATCTACGAACGTGGTTCAACACAACCACTACAAATCTTTTCAGAGCAGCAGTGTGCAAAGTGCAGATTGCCATGATGGTCGCCAACATCCGAAACGGATAGGCACTACAAGAAGAAGAAGAATGAACGCGTGAGAGAGGACACACATAAGATTATAGCAAAATTTCTATTTACCGTAACTTTTCGAGTTTTTGAGCTGCAGCAATGAATTTTATGTCATTGGAAAGGTAATTTTGCATTCTTTCAAAATATGCTAAAATGTACAGGGCGTATCTAAAAAAATTAAGATTTTTTATTCATTTCCGGTTCAACCGGAAGCCATATTTTTGGTAAAATTTATTGTAATAATAGATAATAAAGTACCATATATGTCTACAAAATTTCAAATTTTAATTTCTATTAAGAAGGAAGTTACGGGCACTCGAATATTTTTTTATAAAAAATTCATAACTCCCCTCCTATGAGGAGTTAAGATATATGACTAATGTCATTTAATTTACTGATAGGATATCAAAAATATATCAAAAAATAAAAAAAATTCCTTGGAGCCATTTGTGAGAAAATCTAGTTCAAATTTATGTCAAAATTTGACCCCTTAAATATAGGCAACTCGTAATTTTTTCTGAAAAACGATAACATCCTTCTTATAGCCCCATCTTTAGGCTATATAACGACTTTTTCAAATTAAACTTATCTTAAACAAGTTTTTAGATAGATAGGGAAATGTGTCGGGTGGGCGGTCGGCCATGTTGGCCGCCATTTTGAATTTGGAAATGTCAAATTCCGTATTTTTATTTATCTATCGATGAGATTACTTTAAGTTTAATTTCATTCATTTCAGTCAAAATTTGCAAAAATGGGCCCTAAATAACCCCCCTATTTCGGCCCCCCTTTGAGAGGTTTTTTTAAAGCTTAGTTTCTCGATAAAATTCTCTTAAACTTATTCATACCGAATTTCATCAAAATCGATCCAGTAGTTTTTGCTGGGCGGTGGCGACGTTTACATACGTACGTACGTACGTACGTACGTACCGGGTGTCCCAATAAGAATGGCTCTCGGCCATATCTCAGGAACCGTTTATAGTAGAGCTTTGAAATAAAAAATTTTATACCAAAAGTTGCCTCAGGAAAAGCCTGGAAATTATTTTCATAATTGTGGGTCCACCGCTAGAGGGCGTAATTGAATATCAAAAATAAAAAAATCTAAATTTTACAAAATTTTCCTAATGAAGGGGCACCGGAAATCCGATTATTGTATTCTTCATCAAATTCTGCGCATATTTTATTTAACAAGTTTAACTCTACCTTTGCAAATAAGAGGTGGGGGTGAGTGGGAACCTTGTTATGAAAAATGGCTGTAAGTCCGGTTCTGCTAAATCAAATTTTGAAAACTGGGTCTTGTTGAAGACAGATCTTTTTCTTCAATGTAAGCGTGATAATCTTGAACCATCCTAATAAGTAATAAGCCAGCTGGGAGGCGTTATTTAATTTTTTTCAGAAATCTAGTTTTCTTTGGAAAATATTAAATACAAGTATGCATTTTTAATCATACTTTATAAAATTAGATTAAATTAACAACAGAATGTCGAAAACCGCATGTCGATACCTTTTTTGTATCTCAAGATATCTCGAGAAACGTGTAAATTTTATACATAACTGTTACTATCACCGGTAATCTAAGTTAATGAAAAGTAGTGTGCTGTGGAAAAAAACAAAATAACATTTTCCAGATGTCAACGTATAAAAATATAATTAATTAAAACAGCAATATAAAGAGAAACAATACTATTAAAATTAAATATAACACAGAACAAAAAGAACTACTTAGTGACGACTTAAATAATCAAATTGTTGCCCATCATACACTACTCTAGAATACATTATCCAGAGAATACTAAACGCCATTCAAAGCATATCGAGAGCAGAAATTGGGACTGCTGTTCAATCTACTCTTGAAAGAGTAAATGTTTGCAACGAAAATGATGGGCAAAAATTTGACCCGTGTTGAGCTGGCCCCCCCCCACTTGCAAAAATCAAAAAACAAATAGCCCTGATTTATGAGCTATTTATGAGCTCTCATATTCCGCAAACTAAAAATTTTGAGCTCGTTCCACTGAGCAGGAATTTGATACCTTAGTGGGGGGGGGGGGGGGGCTGAGTCAGCCCCCCCCCCACTACTTAAAAATAGGAATATTGAATCGGTGTTTGCGGCAGAATTACGAGCTATTTATGAGCTCTTGAAATTATATAGTTTCGATTTTTGAGCTCATCCCCTTCACCCCCAAACAACCCTTTAATTGATTTAACTTAAGAGAAAAATGCTGAGAAAACTTAAAATATATCGTATTGCGGATATAATTTTTATAGCTTGTATACTCTAAGAATAAACTATTAAATCACGTGCATTTAGATTATTGAGCTACAACCCCTTCGCAAGAAAACCACCCTATCTTTCCGGCTTAAGGAAAAGTTGTACTTAAAATGCATTAAACTAGTATTTGGCGAATACATATCATTGAATAATTTATAAGCTTCCAAATTACGCGCATTTAGATCAGGAAATTGCAATTTATTGTGTATAGTGCAGTCACTGAAGGTAAAAATCAACGATTATCTTCAATTTCGGTGAACGTTCATCGATTTTCACGAAAATTGGTCAGTGGTTAGAGGATACGTCAAGAAACAAAGGTGACATGGTAACACATTGCGCCTTTACCCTGAGGGTGGATACCGCCCCTTCTCGGGGGTGAAAATTACTTTATTAAAAATAACCCCACAAATCGAGAGAGGGACAAATTGTAAGCAAAATTTGTTATACAATGCGATTAAAATATATCAATACTTTTTGAGTTATTAAAGATCAAATATTTTAATTTTTGTGAAAGAAATTGCATGCTTTCAAGCGATTTTTCATAAATTACTCAAAAACTGTAAATTTTGACAAAAAAGTGTTCATCACTAAAATTGAAGCTAATAAAAAATATAATAAATTGCTTACTTGAAAAACCCTTTAATGTTAATTTAAAGTAAGTTATTGGTAATTAAATGCATATTTTTTTCTGCGACTGTTCAAATCTAAGGATTCAAGCTTAAATAACGCGAAAGAGATGCATTTTATAACACTTAGGTACTAAATACTTGTCAAAGTACTTAGAAGTACCTATCAAAAATTAGCTCCAGAAAAAGTTGATAGCATCAAAATCCGCTCACCAATTTTCGTGAAAATTAATGGAGATTTACCGAAATCGAAGCTCATAGTTGATTTTTACCTTCAGTGACTGCACTATAGAAAGAAAATGGCAATTCAATAATTGAGATGCGTATATTTTGCGAGCTCATAAATTATTAAACGATATCTAGTCGCCAAATAATTTATTTAAATTATTTTAAGTACAACTCTCTCTTAAGCCGGGAATATGGGATGGTTTTCTTGCGAAGGGGTTGTAGTTCAATAATCAAAAGGTGCGTGATTTAAGAGTTTGTTCTTAGAATATAAGCTAAACGAATAAAACTACTATTAACTTTTTTGTAAAAACTTACAGTTTTTCAGTGATTTACGAGAAACCGCTTCAAAACATGCATTTTTTTCACGAATAATTAAAATTTTTGATCTTTAATAACTTAAAAAGTATTGACTTATTTTAATAACTTTATATGATAAATGTTGCTTATAATTTGTTCTTTTATAGATTTATGCAGTTATTTTTTATAAAATAATTTTCACCCCCGAGAAAGGGCGGTATCCACCCTCAGGGTAAAGGTGCAAGGTGGTACCATGTCACCTTTGTTTCTTGAGGTATTCTCTAACCACTGACCAATATTCGTGAAAGTCGATGAAGGTTCACCGAAATTGAAGGTAATCGTTGATTTTTACTTTCAGTGACTGCACTATACAAAATAAATTGCAATTTACTGATTTAAATGCGCGTAATTTGGAAGCTTATAAATTATTCAATGATATGTAGTCGCCAAATAAATAATTTAATGCATTTTAACTACAACTTTCTCTTAAGCCGGGAAGATAGGGTGGTTTTCTTGCGAAGGGGTTGTAGCTCAATAATCGAAATGCACGTGATTTAATAGTTTATTCTTAGAGTATATAAGCTATAGAAATTATATCCGCAATACGATATATTTTAAGTTTTCTCAGCATTTATCTCTTAAGTTAAATCAATTAAAGGGTTGTTTGGGGGTGAAGGGGATGAGCTCAAAAATCGAAACTATATAATTTCAAGAGCTCATAAATAGCTCGTAATTCTGCCGCAAACACCGATTCAATATTCCTATTTTTAAGTAGTGGGGGGGGGCTGACTCAGCCCCCCCCCCACTAAGGTATCAAATTCCTGCTCAGTGGAACGAGCTCAAAATTTTTAGTTTGCGGAATATGAGAGCTCATAAATAGCTCATAAATCAGGGCTATTTGTTTTTTGATTTTTGCAAGTGGGGGGGGGGGCAGCTCAACACGGGTAAAAATTTGAACGTTTATGTCATCACTAAATAGTTGTTTTTATTTCTTTGTAATAGGGCTTTTCAACGCTTCTCATTTATTTCGAGCCTCTGTCATATGCCATATAATCCGTGTATAATATTAATATACGAGATATGAACGAGGCTCAAAACAAATGAGAAGCGTTGAAAAGACCTAATATACGTTGACAGCTGGAAAATGTTTCTTTGTTGTTTCCACAGCACACTACTTTTAATGAATTATTTCGTTTACTGGTGACAGTAACAGTTATGTTTTTAAATTTACACGTTTTGTAAGATATCTCGAGATAGAAAAAAGTTATTAACATGCGGTTTTCGCTATTCTGTTGCTAATTTTGTCTAATTTTGTAATATGGTATTAAAAATGCATGTTTGTATTTAATATTTTCCAAGGAACACTAGATTTCTGAAGAAAATTAAATAACACCTTCTAGCTGGCACATTACTCAGTAAGTTGGTTCGAAATCATAACTTTTACATTGACGAAAAAGATCTTTCTTGAACAAGACCAAGTTTGCAAAATTTGATTAAGCAGAACCGGACTCACAGCCAGTTTTTCATAACAAGGTTCCCACTCACCCCCACCTCTTATTTCCAAAGGTAGGCCTAAACTTGTCAAATCAAATATGCGTAGAATTTTATGAAGAATACGACGATCGGATTTCCAGTGCCCCTTCATTAGGAAAATTTTGTAAAATTTAGATTTTTTAATTTTTGATATTCAATTACGCCCTCTAGCGGTGGTCCCACAATTATGAAAATAATTTCCAGGCTTTTCCTGAGGCAACTTTTGTTATAAAATTTTTTATTTCAAAGCTCTACTATAAACGGTTCCTGAGATATGGCCGAGAGCCATTCTTATTGGGACACCCGGTACATACATACTTCCGACATGTTTTTTTTATTTGCTTTTTAGACTCAGGGGGACTCAAAACGTCGAAAAAAAGTGAAATCTGAAAAAATTTTTTTTGCACGATCCTATAACTTTATCTATTATACTATACTACGTATATAGTACGATAAAGTAAAAATGTAAATCTGACCTGCTTATCAAAAACACAAAAAAAATTTAAACCTTAAACTGGCAGATAATGACACTCCGATTTGACTTTAGAGCTACAAGTTCAGAATGACACTAAATAACCATTCCAAACGCAAACATATCTATGCTATATAATATTATAGAAAGCTACTATGACGCACAGCACGGTTAACAAACTTGAAATACCAAATATTTGATGAAAATGTGTTATGGGGTGCTACTAGCACCTCACGTGGCAGGTGCCGGGTTAATATACTGATTTTTACATGTTTATGTACTATTGGATGCATGTTACGCACTTTAAAATGTAACTATAACCCTATTCCACGAACATACGCCTGTTTTGGATTATTTCGACAACGAATATTTTACTGTGCAAAATAAGAAGAACGAAAGTAAATTGCAAATTACATTGTTGTTTATTGGAATAATTATTAGCGCCATTTACTTTCGTACTTCTTATGTTGCACAGTAAAATATTCGTTGTCGAAGTAATTCAAAACAGGCGTATGTTCGTGGAATGGCCCATACGTATTTTCGCCCATTTTTATATTATAGACTTTTTCCTGACGTCTTCTTGAACACAATGCAAAAAGTTGCAAGTCTCTAGGTGCTGTATTCAAAAATCGATTTATTTTTTCCTAAATGTCTTGGTCTCTCTAAATAAATTGTCTTTTCCCGGATGTATCGTACCATTTTTAGTATTTTATTGCATTTTTACTTTTTCAATATAATATGATAGATTTGTTTGGTATGTTTTCTTCGTATGCACTTTAATAGTTAAGTTTAAAATAATATTAATATAGATTTGCACAATCACTCATATTTCTAATATAATATACAAAAATTTTAACGTAATTTTTAATTCTTCAATATTTTATGCTTAAAATATTCCAACCCTGTTCTAGCCGCAAAAAAACCAGTTTTTATGTGCAAATCGCTAAAAAACGACTGACTATTTTTTGTCATAAACTGATAAACAGAGACACCTTCGGATTCTTCGGCACGCGTCTCATTGTTTCAGTTTCAATCGCGATGATAATATTAATTTATAATATACGGTAAATTAATATCTATAATAGGACAGATTTTTAAGTTGTACTTAAGTTGTGTTAGATATTAAAAAATGCTTTCGTTAAATAACTTACATTCCATTCAGTGCGTGATATCGGTTGATTCATATTACAAACTTCTCTTGCGTTTTTTGTTTTTGATTTTGTGAGTAATGACTTAATGGTATAGGTTGATAACTGCAAATTGCGGTAAGTCTTTGTTAGTTTTTATACAGTTTTTTATTGGACTTTATTCATCTTGTAATAATTGTAGTATTTTTAATACTCATTTAATTAGAGTGTACCTAATTGGAATATAAAATTTAAGATTTATTTAACTTAACAGCTTAATATTCTTGGCAATAATGAATTCTAAAAGATGACATTTTGATCTATTTGTATTAAACTAACGATACAGAAATAAAAAATTACATGCAATTTTTTTTTACCTTATTTGAGTGTTTAATATTCTTTCTTATTTTAACTTGTGTATAAGATTAGATAATGGGTGGAATGCATAAAACGTAGTACCTGCTAATGCTTCAAGTACGTATTACATTTTTGAAGAATGTGCTACACTTACAAAGCATTTGCTTTCCTCCGTAGCATCTGCTACTATTTACCAGATACATAGAAGGATGTACTACGCTTTTGAAGTATTTGCTAGTTTAGTAAAATCTGCTTCAGTTTATGTGAAGTTGGTGGATGAACGACTTCGGCGTAGTTGTTTTTTGTTAAAAAATGGCAGCATTTATGAATTTTCAGCATTTATGAATGAAAATTCGCCGTAGAGAAATCTACAAACCAGGAAAAAGGTAGAATAACGATATTTATCGTAAAATGTTTAGGTAATTATCATGAATTTTGAAGTTTTATTCATACAGTGCGCTGGAATAAGTGTTACCCCCCATATTAACTCATTTATTTTTGTATATAAGCAAAACGCTCGGAGAGGACAATTTTTAAAATAATCATAGTATATTATAGCATCAATGTTTCAAACTTTACGCAATCCCTCTTCAGGTGACAGTCATAACTTTGATTTTTTAAGTGGGAAAGTACGTCATGTGACACCCCAATTAAAAGCTTCTGAAATACTGATTACAAAAATAGACTCCTCCTTCGCACTAGGATATTTGGGAGCTCTGCCTGTTAGTTTTTAGCAACCAGAATTGGAGCTAAAAGGAACGTTTTCATCATTATTTTTTTTTTGTGATGAAACCCCAATCTCCTCTGTTACACCAGCCTGACAAGCACCTGGTACCTTGTGCAAGACTGGATATTCTCCAATGTTCCATAACTCATAGAATTTTCTTTGTCAGTCAGTTAGTACGATTTTTTGTTACCAGTTTTTTTTACGTCAACAATATTTTTAAACTTTGTTTCCATGTTGTTGAATTTCTTCAAAATCTGTTTTGAATCTGGCTTTTTTTTTTATTATTTCATTAAAGGCAGCAGTTAATTTATTCAATGCAGCTTCTCTTTCATTTTTAATTTCTGGGATCATTCTTTTATCACATAAAATTTGATAGTTTTCAAGAAGATTAACAAACAATACTTGTTCATTTTTATCCTCGCCTGATTCTTTTGTCACTTCGGAATCTGAACCACTCATTTTTACTCACTACTCACTTATTCTAGTAATAATTAGGTACGTAAAAATGTGAATTAGGGCCGGCGTAGCCGAGTGGTAGTGTGCTAGGCTAGCGTGCCGGTGGTCCGGAGTTCAAATCCTACCGCCTGCAAGAACATCTAGTAATTTTTAAAAATGTTTATAGGCCCCAGGTCGACTCAGCCTGAATAAAATGAGTACCTTGGGTAAAACCAGGGGTAATAATAGGTGGTTGAAGCGTAGCACTGGCCCTGTTACCTTCCTTATATACCGTAGGCCCTAGATATAGCAGAATACCCTGCTATACTCCCAAAGCCACGTGAGCGGTATAAAACGGGAGACTATTATTATTAAAAATGTGAATTCACAAAACACAAAAGCACACGGAAAAATAGTTCTAATACGATTGGTGTGATATGCACACGGGCACTACGGCTGGCGCTACGTTTAGTAGTAGATCCTTCAGGTCAGTAGCAGGTACTTCGGTTGTGTAGTACGGTCTTCTCAACAAAGTACCTACTTTTATGTAAAAGAAAATGCTACAAATTAGATACTATTTGCTGAAGTAATAGCATCTACTACGTTTTATGCATTCCACCCATTAAGTAGTAGTTTAGTCGCAATATAGGGAGTCCCGTGGGCACTTTTAGTTCGCCGAGATTTGATGGTGGTATTATAGGTTTTTTGGGCTGAATCCAATGGAAGTTGTCTGGAAGCCCAAATGTGGTGCGTTTAATTGTTATTAACAAATTATGGTAAAACTAGGTGTTTTCAGGAATAATTAGAAGCCTTTTAAATAAATTGATTAAGGTCTTCTCTGGTGTATTTTTGGTCGCTGAATCGAATGCGACTAGTCGCGATTACTCAAAATATGTTCTTATTTTATTGATAACAAAATAATTGTTTATTCGTCGAAAAGCTCGAAATGCGCTATCTACAGTAAGTTTGTAGTCTTTTTCATAGTATTTTTATACGCTAAATCGATTGCCACTAGTCGTGGTAGCTTAAACCACGTTCCGACTTTGTTATTAATAAATTATTGCAAAATAACGGATTATAGTACGATCACTCACGGTTTTGGCTCTAAATTTTAAAACATCACTTGGATTGACATGAAATTTGGCATGGACGTAGCTAACATGTCAAACAAAACAAATTATATTGTGCGCATGTCTGCTTTTACCCTGGGGATGAGTTTCACCCCGTTTCGAGGGTGAAAAAAGAAACCTTTAAAATAAGTCCGGAATAAACTACTTAATTCTAAGCAACTTTTGGTCTATACAGTTTTTTCACTAAGTCAATACTTTTCGAGTTATTTGGTTTTTTTGTTGAAAAATGAACATATTCACCCGCAAATAACTCGAAAATTATTGACTTAGTGAAAAAACTGTATAGAACAAAAGTTGCTTAGAATTAACTAGTTTATCCCATTCCGGAACTCCGATTATTTTAAAGGTTTCTTTTTTCCCCCCGAAACGGGGTGAAACTCAGCCCCACGGTGAAAGCACACATCAGCACAATATCATTTGTTTTGTCTGACATGTTAGCTACGTGCATGCCAAATTTCATGTCATTCCAAGTGGTTTTTTATAATTTAGAGCAAAAACCGTGAGTAAACGTAAAATTAACCGTTATTTTTGCAATAATTTATTAATAACAAAGGCGAAACGTGGTTTAAGCTATGACGACTAGTGACAATCGATTTAGTGTATAAAAATATTATGAAAAAGACTACAAACTTGCTGTAGATAACGCATTTTGAGCTTTTCGGCAAATAAACAATTATTTTGTTATTAACAAAATAAGAACACATTTTGAGCAATCCGGACTAGGCGCATTCGATTCAGCGACCAAAAATACACCAGAAAAAATCTTAACACTATCAATCTATTTACAGGGCTTCTAATAATTCCTGAAAAACACCTAATTTTACCATACTTTGTTAATAACAATTAAATGCGCCACATTTGGACTTCCAGACTACTTCCATTGAATTCAGCGACCCAAAAAACCTATAATACGACCATCAAATCGCGGCGAGCTAAAAGTGTCTACGGGAGCCCCTATGTTGCGACTAGACTGTAGGTTGGTATATTCTCAGTCTTGGATCTAAGGCAGGCCGCACATCAAAGCAACATGAAACGTAAATTACGTTTCATGAAAATAAAACAGTGCTAACCAAATATACGTCCGGCCATTTATGAAACTCTCCGAAAATAAAAATGTGTCATGAGCATGAATCACACTCGTTTCATTGGTAGGCGGACTTTGAGATTTGTTTAGCAGTGTTTTAGTTTCATGAAACATGTTTTTCGTTTCATGTTTCATGTTTTTCGTTTCAAGTTTCTTTGGTGTGCGGCTTGGCTAAAACTTCTTGTTAGAAATGTTCATTGCGTCACTATATTTTTCGATTGTTAGTCTGGCTTTACAAAAGGTTTTTTTTACATGGTGCTAGATTTTGTTTATCATGTCTTCTATTTTGTGTACGTAGTATTCTTTGATTACAAATTGTATTTTTTTTAAGAACTGAACGAATGTCACTTTTTCACGAATAGTACGTTCTTTAACGGTAAAATATTGCAAAACCTCTATATTTTAAAGAACCGCTTGGATTGACATGAAATTTGGCATACACATAGCTAAGAAGTCAAAGAAAAAAAGTGGTATTGTGCCGATGTGTGCTTTTGCCCTGGGGGTGGTTTTCACCCCCCTTGGGGTGAAAAAATATACGACCAAAGTAAGTCCGGAAAGGGATAAACTCACTAATTGTAAGTAACTTTTGTTCTATAGAGTTTTATCATGAAGTCAATATTTTTCGAGTTATTTGCCAGTGAATATGTTCATTTTTTCAACAAAATAACCACGCTTTCAGACAGTTTTTCGCAAATAACTCAAAAAGACAGTATTTTATCGAAAAAACATTCTCAGCAAAAATATAGCCCGTAAAAAATTTAAAAAAATAGTGTATATATCACGTCTCTCTACCTAGTAGAAGCCGATTTATAGCTATTGAAAAATAGGTTCATATTCGTCAAATTCCAAATAGAATATTTTAAGGTGAAATAACCAAAAATGAAGCACATTTCGGGGAAAATCCATTACAACTTATTTAATGTGTTGAAAAAGCTTCATTTTCGTTTTATAAAAAAAATTTATCATCAAAAATAAACAAGTTACGCTCAAAATAAAGTTAGTCCCTTTTTTTTGGTAAAAGAATCGGCAAAATCACCTCCTAATTAGTATCTCAAATGAACTTAATCGTTACGACTTCACAAGTTTTTTGACTCGTGTATGTATTGTTTATACGATCTGTAAGTTTCATCCGTTCAAATTCCTTATTTTTGAAAGGAATGTAGTTAAAATGGGTCGAACGAGTCACTGATTACGAATGTATGCAAATTTAGAAACACCAAATCTTAATCAATTTTTGTCTTACAGAAAAACAAAAGAATACAGGATATTCAGTCAAGCAATGCTGACTTTTTTTTGTTTTTTGAGATTTTTGGTATCTCTAACAATTTTTAAGTTTTCAAGTTTTTAAGTGAAAAAAAGCATATTTTCAAAATTTAAATTTTTGAAAATTTTGAAAACATTTTTTTTTTCAAAAATAAGCACTTTGAATCGATGTAACTTACAGATCATATAAACACAACATAAGTAAAATAATTTTTGGAGCGGTAACGAATAATTTCATTTAAGTTGCTAATTGATGGGGTGGTCCTTCCAATTTTTTTTGCCAAAACAAAAGGGACCAACTTTATTTTGAGCATACCTTGCTTAAATTTGATGCTAGAAACTCTTTATAAAAACAGAAATAAAGCTCTTTTTAAACAATTTAAAAAAGTTATAATGGATTTTCCCAAAAAGTGCTTAATTTTTTGGACATTTCACGTCGAAATATTCTATTTGGAATTTGGCGAATATGAACTTATTTTTCATTAGCTATAACTCTGGTGCTACGAGGTCCAGAGACCTCACGCGTACACCATTTTTTTTTACTTTTTTACATGCTATATTTTTGCTAAGAACGTTTTTTTCGACAAAATACTTATTTTTTGAGTTATTTGCGAAAAACCGTCTAAAAATGTGGTTATTTTGTTCAAAAATGAACATATTCAGTCGAAAATAACTCGAAAAGTGTTGACATGGCGAAAAAGCTCTATAGGACAAAAATTTACTTACAATTAGTCAGTTTATCCATTACTGGACTTATTTTGGACATATATTTTTTCACCCCCAGGAGAGGTGAAAGTCACCCCCAGGGCAAAAGCACACATCGGCACAATATCACTTTTTTCCTTGACATGAAAGCTATGCGTGTGCCAAATTTCATGTCAATTCAAGCGGTTCTTTAAAATTTAGAGCAAAAACCGTGAAAGAATGTACTAGGAAAGGAAAGTCATATTTAAAGCCCTAAACTTAATTCCATTTAGAACTAAACTGACTATTTTTTCAACGGCTTTACAAAGCTTATGAACAGACAAAATTTAATATAATTTGATACGTCTTATAATATTTAGCACCAATTATTAATTAATTAGATATTATTGACAAAGTTTTAATTAATTTGCTTATGTGTAATTAAAAATGATTAACACAAACAAACTTTTTTTTTTTCTTAAAAAGGTATTTCAAGTTGAATAGGTGTCCTAAATTAGGTTAGCTGATGACGAAAGTGTTTTGAATTATATAAATCTCCCAGCTTCCTTGGTAACGTCTTTTCTTCCCCATTATATCCTGACGGAACCTCTCTCTGGTTACAGCTCGAAGACTTTGGGGGAAATAATCAACGTGGGAATCCAGAAAATTAAATTTGACGCTCATATTGCATTTTCAGTTTGGAGACTTGTTGTTTTCAATGAAACCCTCTATGACTTCTACAAAAGAGGTCCATACTTCCTATATGGGTCATTTATCTTTCTATGTTCTGGAACAATCCGTCCGATTTTAAGCTTCAAATTTACTAAAATTTCTTTTTTATGTGTAGTTTTAGAAAGGCAGGAAACTTGTCGCGCATATATCTAAAGCAGTCATATTGAGGGGATTACTTATTTATAAGTAGTTTACCAGACTGTAAATCAGGATAGTAAATTGCATGTTTTTTTTTCGAAATAAACAGCAACCGTCATCTCCATAGTTTTTTGGTTCCGTCCAAACCATAGGAATGCTGAATAGTAAAGAACTAGGTGTACTTTTTATCTGTTTTCTCGGTAGCTCGACAAACTGAAAATATACTTTGTGTGAAACCCTAGCTTTGTCCTCATCAGCTTTAGTCCGAGGTAGGCGTGATAAGCTTTCTTGATACATTCTGTTATGTTTTATGGATGCTTTGCCGCCATTAAATCACCAGACATAACAAACTATGTCTGGACTCTTTTTACACTTTCTTGGTGAAATTATGACGCACTAAACACTCACCACTTTGATTATATCTTCTTGATATGCCTATCCGTGACAAACGTGTTGGCGATCATCACTGCAATATAAAGCTTCTTAACCAGGATATTTTTCTTCTTCCTGGACCCCGCTTGACAAATATGTTTCGTTACAGCACGGCTCGTAGGAGGGCATATATTCAACACCAGGAGAGGTCCATGATTCAACACCATAAAAATGGACAGAGAATACGTCACATAACAACATTTTTCTTATATTAAGAGAAAGATTGTGGCTATTAAAGAAGGCCGACATCCGGTTGAAGATGGATCTAGCTTTTACAATGCGCGCTCTTGTCTCCTGGTTTTTGTTCCATTCTCTATTGTGGTACCTAGATTGTAGTGCTTTACTCTTTCGACATGGGTTTGTTTGTCGTAAAGTTGACCTTCTGTTGTCTTTTGCTAGCTAAGGATCATAAGTTTGTCTTCCTTGCGTTTATATTGAGTCCATATTGTCGACTGTAATACGAGATGTTGTTTATAAGGACTTATAGGTCTTCTAGGTTGTCCACAATTACTATGGTGTGATCTGCATAATATGATATTATCTGAGGTTGTTTAGCTGGTACCGATTTAGAAGTATACTTTTTTCAGTTTTGTGCAAAGCTTCAATAAATATGCTTGCAGAGTCGAGATTAAAGATTAGAGGGGACAAAATACAGCGTTACACCACTCCATGTATGACCTTCACTTATTTGGTGTGTTCATCTTCAACTCTGATATTTGCGACCTAATTCCAGTAAAAGTTTCTAAATATTTTCAGGTCTTGTTTGCTAATTCCTGCTGCTTTTAATATTTGCGTCACCTTGTACTCGATCAAAAGCTTTCCACTAATCAATCAGATATGAGTATACATCGAAATTGACGTCCCTGCATCTCTGAAATAATATTTGAGGACTAAGCTCTCTAAACTCTCTTGTTCCAACAGCCTTTATGAATCCAAACTGGTTGGGGAAATTTGACTTTCACAGAGCTTGTCAATTCTCTTAGGATTATCTTTAGGAGAACAAGTTTTAGGAGATGACTCATGAGGCTTATCGTACGGAATATTTCACATTTCTTTGGCACTTGGTATATTTGGAAGTGCAATAAACTCAGACTTCAGCCATTCTGTTGGTATTTCTCCGGAGTTGTGTATTTTGTTGAGTATCTTTTTGATTATTGCTATTGATTCGATTTTAATTAGTTTGTGTAGTTCTGCTTGTATATTATCGGAACCAGATGCTTTGCATTCATTGAGCTTTCTTATTGTAGAACAAAGTTCCTGCTGCAATATTCTTGTTTGATCATTTAACTTTTCGTCTAGCTCAAAGGTGTTATCTCTTTAGTCTTCAAATAATTTATTTAGGTATTCTTTCGACGTTTTTTCACTCTGTTTGTTCAAGATGATGTTTTCTGCAGAGTCAGATTGATTTCCTTTCTGTCTCCGTCTTAGTCCACCTGTGAGCTGTGAGTTCTTTAACTTTCCTATGTCCATTGTACATTGTGAATATCGTACATCGACTGTCTCAATTTCTTCGCTCTTTCTATTGCTTAATTTTCTTTCAAAAATTTTACCCCCACAGAAACTCAGAAACCAAGAGTTTCTTTAAAATTTAAAAATCACGTCAATTTTTAATGGGAGGGGGACGAATTTTCATGCAAAATCCATGCCCATAAATGTAACCCTCTACTCTCCTCATCGACCCCACTTTTTTTTTAAATAGCATGTGTGGTCTAGTGGCACATTATTTGAAAGGTAATTTTTTTCTCTAAACGACGCTATATTTTTTTTTATTTACGTAATAAGTTTGAAGATAAATTTGGACTTTTTTATTGTAAATTAGTTAAATCCAAAATTATCTTTAAAGTTATTCCGCAAATTAAAAAAATTGAGGGCCATGTAGAGAAAAAAAACCTTTCAAATGATGCGCCACTCGGCTACACTTACTATTTAAACAAAAACTGGGGTTGATGCGGGGCAGGGAAAGGGGGACGAATTTTTGATGAAAATTCGTCCCCCTTTCAATACAAATTGACATGTTTTTTTAAATTCTGAAAAAACTGTTGGTTTCTGAGTTTCTACGGGAGGGCCCAAATTTTCGTCGAAACACTCTGTACATATATTTATAGACCAGGGCTGATCTGTAAAAAAACTTCTATTTTTTTATGTGAGAGGTGGCCTTCGGATTTTTGCAGACAAAGTTAGGTGACTACTTCAATAACAATAATTGACTTATGCCCCTTCTCAAATATGCCCGGAACATTAATAAAAAAAAATAAAATATTTAAAAATTTCGAAAAACATCGATTTTTTCTACTTTCTTTGCTTATTACTTTAAACCTTTTCGTTTTGGAACAAAGTCGTACAGAAATAAAATAAAGATAATTGAATTTTCTATGATATACGACTGTCTAGAAATGTCTTAAAGTATTATCCTTTCTGCAATATACCAATAAAACAAAGTAAGGGGGCAAAATAAGCCTGTTGTTATTCAGTTTTTTAACCACTTCGGTGGCACTTAGAACCTTAGTAATTCGCTTAGAAAATTCTTATAGCATACTTAAGTCGTCTACCAAATTTCATTAAAATCGACCTAGTAGATTTTGCATAATAAATTTGCTATCTAAATTTTTTTAAAAAAGTTCAAACTTTTTAAAAACTTTCTGAACAAAAAGTAGACTATTTAGAAGTTGGCTAATTTTTTTACATATAAATAGGTGCTCTGCCTATCTAATACATTTTACAGAATTAAAATCGGATTATTTAAGCGGCCTCAGCAATGTCATAAAATTATAACAGTTTTTTGGCTTATAAACAAATAGATGCGTTTAACCGGCTAAACCGGCATAATTTTACTTAAACTTTCAAATGCTGTAAGCAGAATTGCTATTTTGTTTTTTTAATCAAAAGTTATTAGGGTTCAAAAATTGCAATTTTTCGATTTTTTTAAAGTTCAATCGCGTTTATCTCGAAAACTATGCATCCGACGAAAAAACTTGTAAGAACATTTTTTGCTTAGAATTACACAAGAAATACAAAAAAAATGTTTTGTTTTACGAAAAATCGCTGTTACGTAATTCCTCAAGTTTTTTGTGTATAACAATCTTATCGACATACGGATCAACTGTTACCCAAAAAATTCGTATTCTACGGGTCAAAATACATAAAGAGGCAGGGTAAGTCCATCCAAATAAAGAAGGCCGTTGCACCCCCCTCCACTCTGGCGACAACACTAATTTGTTTATAACCCAAAAATTTGTTTGTAACTTTGAAACATTAGTGAGGCTGCTTAAATGATCCGATGTTAATTCTGTAATGTGTATTAGATAGACAGAGCGCCTGTTTCTATGTTAAAAAATTAGAAACCTTTTAAATGGTCTACTTTTTGTTCAGAAAGTGTTTAAAAAATTTAAACTGTTTTAGAGAAATTTAGATTGCAAAATTATTATGCACAATCTATTAGGTCGATTTTAATGAAATTTGGTGAACCATTTAAGTATGTTATAAGAATTTTTTAAGCGAATTATGAAAGTTCTAAGTGCAACCAAAGTGGTTGAAAAACATTGAACACAAACTGGCTTATTATGCTCCCTTATTTTGTATTTTTTGCTATTTTGAAGAAATGGTAATAATTTAAGACATTTTTAACCAGCTATATAATATATTGATGGAAATTGAGTTATCTTTATTTTATTTCAGTACGACTTTGTTCCAAAATAAATCGTTTTAAGGTTATATGCAAAGAAAGAAGAACAAATTCGATGTTTTACAAATTTTTTAAATATTTTAATTTTTTAATTAATGTTCCGGTCATATTTAAGAAGGAGCATTAGTCAATAATAATTGTTGAAGTTGTCACCTAACATTGTCTGCAAAAATCCGAATGCCACCTCTTACATCCACCTCAAAACAGATCCGCCCTGGTCTATTAGTATTATTGTCTTATTAACGTAAGCTCATAAATCCTTTATGAAAGGTCTGATTCATATATTTATCTACAAAGTTTTTTTTACCGATATTCACTAATTAAATGAAATTTAATTTTGTCAAACCAAGTTCGAATAATAATTGGATTAAAGTAAAAATTTGCCCATAATATTAGAGTAATGGTATTGAAAGTTAATACTCCATGAATATTCAATTAAATTTAATTTATTTAATTACGGATTTCCTTTGATTTAAATAAATCTCGCAAAATTAAATGAATAAATCCATTGATGATAATATATTGACGCATGAATTTTGCGTGAGTTTTAATAATTGGCATGCCATATTCAATTTTTTGCTATGTACCATTTCTAGTTTATTTTCATATAGGAATACCATTATTGAACTAAAATATACAAGGTATAAAATGTACAGGGTGCTGTTATATGAGGAAGTGAGAATTCGAATATTAGAGAATGCGAGAAAACATGTATAACTTAGAGGTTAAATCAGGACACAGTAACACCATAAATAAAGTCAGGGACAACATAGGAAAAATGGTTTCTCACCATATCCTACCCAGATTTAAGCTGTATATGGACACAACCTAGGGCTATAATAATTGGACCAAATCTAAAACTTCAGAGATGTAGGATGTAGAAATCTAGAGTATAAAAAATATAAACATCTATCAATATATACACAATCTATTAGGCCTGGATGCCGCGTACCAAAAAAAGTTTATTAATTGCAAGCTGAACATTTGCGAATAGCTTAACGGTGTCTAGTCGGACAAACTTTGATGTACGGGAACACTAGAAAAGAAGAAGTTTTAATTGTGGAACAGGTTACAGGTTTCGAACGCCAGACGACGAAAACGTCCCATGTATTTTGTCGGACAGAACTTCCAACTGATTTGTTACTCTTTCATTAAACTCTCATGCAAAAATCAGACTGCTATTTATTACTAACATAGCACCTGTCATTTGACATATTCCCCGTGTCGGACTTATGGTAGGGGAGCCCAAGCGGGGATTTTTGCAGTCACTCGAGCGCGTCAGATTAGCATATGGGGAGAAACCTGGTACCCTGCAGATGTACCTCTACCATATATTGGCTCTTAACACAGGGGAGCTCGTTAAGGGGGGCCGGAAAAAAAAAATCTATCCTTAAAAAAACTCGAAATTGTCAGATTAAGATACGGTAAGTTAAGTACATGCAAAAGAGTTTATATTTCAAAAATCTGACGATTTGAGCCGGGCGTAAGGAAATGGGTGAGTCCCAAAGTTTCACAAGAAAAAAGCGAATATTTCGCGAAATTAATGACAGATCGAATAACTAAAAAATATGTACTCAATATTTTTTAAAAATCTATTGAATGATACCAAATACGACTTCCCACGGTGAGGGGTGGGGGTAAATTTAATATTTTAAATACGAATCCAGCGATATTTCGCGAAATGAACATCACATCGAAAAACTGTAAAATACACTTATTCAATATTTTTGAAAAATCTACCGAATGGCACCAAACACGACCCCCCATGGATGTGGGATGGGGGGTTACTTTAAAATCTTTAATAGGAACCCTCATTTTTTATTGCAGATTTGGATTCCTTACGTAAAAATAAGTAACTTTTATTCGAAACATGTTTTCGAATTATGGATAGATTGCGTTATAATCGGAAAAAACGATTGTTGGAAATGGAAAATTAAATTAAAAAATGGCAAGCGCCCACTAAAATGGAAAAGTTTACTTAACTTTTTTTTGTTTTAGGACCTACTCTTCACAACCCAATAGGTCCCCAAAGCGCTCGAGTGACTGCACATTTAGCATATTTTGCTCCCCTACCATTATTAAAGTGCCCAATGTATGTGTCGGACAACCATTGTTTCATATACTGTATAAAGTTTCTATTGAATAAACTTAAAACAACCTGCTAGTTTTCACAATCATAAACTTGTCAGGATAAAAAATTCCACAATTAAAATCACGTAACATAATTAAAACTTCACCTGTTCCAGTATTTCCATATATCAAAGTTTGTCCGACTGGACATCGTTAAGCTATTACATTTTCAGCTTGCTATTAATAAATTTGTTTTTGGTATGCGGGATCCAGGCATCACAATCAAATATTTTAAAAGCATAACTGAGCCAGTGAAATAAAGACTAAAAAGATATTTTTGAAGAGTTATTTTTTTTTCTTCCTCTTTATAAGCAATTCTCTTTTACATCCACATGTAGAACCATATTCACATCCACATGCAATTACAGTGCGCTGGAATAATTGTTACCCGCCCCCCATTAACTCGTTTATTTTTAGCACACAAGCCTATCGGGCAGGTCGATTTTTAGAATAATCACAGTACATTATAGCATCAATATTTCGAACTTTTATCCTTAACACTTTAATCCTTTTTGAGAGCGTAGGCGCTGCTTTCAATCAAATTCTATTGCATTAATTTTTTTCGAATCCTGAGAAAACTAATAAGTATTTTTTTAAATTTTAAAGTCAGAGGGAAAGATTACATTATTACCGAGGGCTATAAGTCCCTTAGAATAAACAAAAATTTTCTCAAAAATGAATAACCATTTTCAGTTTCGTTGCAACACGAAACTACAGCCGCATCATTATTCCAACTCAATCAGAGAGTGCAGCAAGCACCTCTACCGGTTTCGAAACTTATTTGCCTCTCATCAGGAGGCACATATGCTGCTCTCTCTGACCCAACTAGGACAAACCCCGGCGTGCAGTCACGGATTGCAACGAGCGAAATGGCAGGGATGCCCTAGCGGCAACTGCTAGCAAAAAATTAAGTTCTCAATCTAATAGCACATAAAGCAACATCTAAAAATGTTATTCTACATCCCACCATATTGAAAACAATGGGAACCTTCTCCGGTAACACCTCCGAGGCTTCTACAATTTGCAAGCCATAACGGATGCTGAGACTAAGGAAGATGAGGGAATTTTACAATTTATAATTCACGTCCCATCTGCTCAGCGCGGTAAAGTTCCAACGAGAATGGTTCCCTTCGTACTTCAGTCAGAGTAAACATGTAAATCAAAAATAAATAACCATTTTCAATTTCGTTGCAACACGAAACTACAGCCGAACTCCAGTTCAATCAGAGAGTGCAGCAAGCACCTCTACCGGTTTCGAAACTTATTAGTCTCTCATCAGGAGGCACATATGCTGCTCTCTCTGACCCAACTAGGACAAACCCCGGCGTGCAGTCACGGATTGCAACGAACGAAATGGCAGGGGTGCCCTAGTGGCAACTGCTAGCAAAAAATTAAGTTCTCAATCTAATAGCACATAATACAACATCCAAAAATGTTATTCTACATCCTACCGGACTGAAAACAATGGGAACCTTCTCTGGTAACACCTCCGAGCCTTCTACAATTTGCAAGCCATAACGGATGCTGAGACTAAGGAAGATGAGGGAATTTTACAATTTATAATTCACGTCCCATCTGCTCAGCGCGGTAAAGTTCCAACGAAAATGAATCCCTTCGTACTCTAATCAGAGTAAGCATGTAAATCAAAAATGAATAACCATTTTCAATTTCGTTGCAACACGAAACTACAGCTGCATCATTATTCCAGTTCAATCAGAGAGTGGAACAAGCACCTCTACCGGTTTCGAAACTTTTTAGTCTCTCATCAGGAGGCAAATATGCTGCTCTCTCTGACCCAACTAGGACAAACCCCGGCGTGCAGTCACGGATTGCAACGAACGAAAAAAAATTTCTGTTGAATGATGTATTTGAAATTAAAAATTACACTCAATTTTTTTTCGCCTCTCTGAAGGGGTGGTAACTTGTTAACTTATTAAAATAAGCATTAGAGAAGTTCTGTAGAACTTTCAACTCTAGGTAATATTGTATTCTTTCATTATGCGTTTAAATTTTTCAAAAATACTTATCAGTTTTCTCAGGATTCGAAAAAATGAATGCATTTAAAAATAATTCGACCGAAATTTTGCGCCTGCACTCTCACAAAGGATTAAAGTATTATACATATTCTTTCCCATTTAAAAAAATCAAAGTTATGACTGTCACCTGAAGAGGGATCGCGTAAATTTCGAAACATCGGTGCTATAATATATTATGATTATTTTAAGAATCGACCTGTCCGAGCGTTTTGCTTATGTGCTAAAAAAAAATAAGTTAATAGGGAGAAGTAACACTTATTCCAGTGCACTCTATAAACCATGTTTATATCCACATGGTTGATAATAATCTTAAATCATCGACTTAATGTCGAATATTTCTTAATGTTAAATACGGTAACCATCTAATTTAAAGGTTTTCACACCTACCTCAGTAGCTAGTTCCAAGTACATGTACACTGGACGTTCACACGGAAGATGGTCTCTTTAGACTGAAAACGTTTTGTGTTTTTTGTAATTGTCCATAACCTTTTGGATAAATTTTAAAGAATGTTTTTAATCAATTCATATAACTACAATATATGTACAATAGAAGTGTTGACTTCATACTACGTTGTCTTGTCGAAGATGTACAAACTACAGGGTTTGCCCCTTTTAAAGTTTTAAGTGTAAATATCTATTATAAATATTAACTTATTATGACCTTGATATTGCTACGAAAGTTGGGTCCTATAGCGTTTCAAAAATTTCAAAGTGATTCCTCAACTAGTTTAAAAGTACATAATTCAATTTATTTGTACCAAACAAACTTTTTTTACATTAACAAAATTCATAAAAAAATGAAATTACAAGAATTATACGGGCACCGTAAGCACGAGAGACAATTATTACATTAAAAAAAATAAAAATGGTTACACATAGCCAGCATTTCCAACATTGTACAACTAGATTGCAAGAACAATGCAACTTTTTTCCAATAACAAATTGGAAAAACTTTTTTGATATTTCCCAGGGAAAAGTTATTTACATACTCGAAAAGCTTGTAAATTTGAGAAAAATTATCGTACGATTATTCTGAATGAAGTTGGTCCCTTTTTTGAAATCGGCGTTATTGAAAAATGAAATGTATGAGCTTTAAATTCGAGCTATTAGATATCTCCTGTTCCTGTTCCTCTTGATGGCTTTTGACCTCTTTTTAAAATTTATATGTACGAGTAACAAAAAAAATTTACGGATATTTTTAGAACAACGCTTATTGATTAAACATGGAAATAGATTATTTTTACGGTTAAATTTACAATAATTTTATTTAAAAAACATCAAATTAAGAAATTTTTTTTGTTAAATAATCGCAAACATGACAACTAAGCAAACATAAACAACTTCTTTAATTTTGTCAATTATTTACAATAAACTAGTGTAAATTCAAGTGAAACTCATGTTTTATGTTTTCGAGATTTTCGGAACATCAGTCTAACAATATAGTTACAGTTTTTTGCCGAATATTGTTTAAACAATTTACATGGTTCATTAACCAGTCAATTTGCTAAAAAATGCGCATTCGTAATGTAAGAAAGAATTGGAAAGAAATCCTTTGTAAAAAGTATAAAATAATAAAGTTTATACCTTTTACAAAGGATTTCTTTCCAATTTTGTGATTGATGGTATACAGCCAACTACAGGAAAACTTTTTCTTTTCCTTGTGGATTTTGTAAGAAAGAATATATACAAATTCAAAACGAAGCTTCAAAATCCATCAAAAAGAACCGGATATATAGTTTATATCGCGAATTTTAAAGTACTTCCTCCACTACTCCAAGATGAACGAATTGGAGTACCACAATTAGAAGCTTTGTATACGATTGTGTTCAAAGGCAATCTTTTTCAAGCTTTGCACATTAACATTTAAGTTCTTGATCTTTTAAATATGGCTAATTAGGTTGCATAATTTTTATAAACAAACAAGAATTTAACCTTGAATTTAACGCAATGAAAGACAAACCAGCTACCGCCTGTTTTTAAGTAAATACACACGTTATTTTTATGAACGCTCTAGAATCAGTACATGGAAAAGGGATATGTACAAAAAGATGCTTGGGGATGGTTTCAGATTTTAAGTACAATTAGTGACCTTTCTGGTTTGTTTACTTGCGGCTGTCAGTTTGTTGGATTTTTTGCTGTTTTTTGTTGTGCTGTTATTGTATTTAGAAATTATTCATATGGCACAAACACTTGTTTTTACAAATAATCTTATATTGGAGTTTAAAATTTTAAGGCAAGTGTATTGAACCTTACCATTAATTTACATTCAAACTTAACCTAATTCACACAGTCAAGAAATGGTTTTGTTTAATTTTCCTCAAAAATTAAAAGAAATCACAAAATTTGATCTATTTAATAAAAAATATCTTATCATCATCATCATCATCATCATCCAAAGCCTTCTGCATCCAAAGTTGAACATACTCCTCCCCTAATTTCTTCCAGTTTTGTCGATCTTGGGCTTCCTGCAACCAATTCTCAGCAATTATTTTAACGTCGTTTGTCCATCGTGTAGGAGGTCTATCTCTACTTCTTTTCTCTGCTCTTCGAACTTTTTTTGGGTCCACCTCCCCTCCATGCTACTCGCTCTATAACATCTGTGGCCCCGGGCAAAATATCTGCGCCTCTCATATATGAGCAACGTGGCACGCATTGTGTTAAGGCCGCCTACATACTTATGTACTTAAAATCGTCCCAAAGATGGAAATCATGCTGAAACTAGTAGTGGAACTTAATAGCTACTATTATGTAATAAATTATATCGGAAGTTTAATTTTCGAGAGAGCTGAAGAAAAATATATTACCAACCATATGTGTCTTGTTAACAATATATTGTAAAGATCTTTTTCCAAATAAACAGAACAATTTATTCTATTCGTTTACAACTGTAACTAAAGCTTGAAAAATTGCAAAAATTCTTTTAAAACTAAGATTGTAGACATAATGTAGTTAAATTTACCTTATTTTCTTATTCAAACAAAAGTTTATTAAGTAAAGCGTTATTTACATCTCATTTTTATGCAACACAAAAGCGACGAAACCGATCGGCGTTGTAACAAAGCGTATTAAAATATTAAACAAACAGCTAACATATTCTTTTTACTTTTTTACACCCATTCTTCGCAGTAATACGCTGAAAGGATATGAGAAATCGAATTAAAGTTTGCAAGCATTAGAAGGATAATTCAGTTTGCCAAACAATAGCTACTCTCTTTGTTAAACCTTATAACGAATCCTGCGGCCGCATCAAAAGGAAATGAAATGACACTGTGGGGGTTCCCCAGCATGAATCATTGATACAAATGTGCCACATTAATCAACACTATAAATTAATATTAATTCTAAACCGCAGGAACTCGTCAGCTATAGAGACGCTGGTCGACGTTTTTTGTATAACGGTGACAAAATGGAATTGATTCGTTGTTGTCACGGTGAAAAATAGGTGATTCTTCTTCCTCTTCTTCAAGTTCTGCTCCTATCGGAGATTGAAAATCATTCTGGCAATTAAATTATACCTTTGTTAGTTACGTGCCTCAATAGTTCAATCGAACTCCATACAAACCATTGACGGAGATTACATAGCCACGAGATATTACGTTCTCCTACGTTTCTTTTGCCTTTGATTTTGCCCTGCATTGTATTCCTTAATAGTCCGTAGTTTTCATCTCTCATAATGTGACTTAAGCATTCCAACTTACAGATTTTTATGAAATTTAAAACTTTGCATAGTATTCCTACACCGAGAGAACAATTTCTTTTCTCCTAAAACACTGATTTCTTTGAGCTATCTGTCTTAAAAGTCACCATATCATATTAACTTAAACATACCGCTTCACATATATAAAGAAACGAGTTTTTTAAACACAACTCAATAATTTCTTACAGATAATTTCTTCAATACTAAGAAATGCATTAATGGTTACTTTTAATTTTCTTATCCTAAAGTTTTTGTTTCTTAAATTGAAAACTACAAATATTTTGCAGTATAAGAAATATATGTTAAGTTAATCCATATTTATATTTGTGAACAAAAAATTTTCTTGCAATCACATAAATATTTTAAATCACAAGAAATAATTCCTCAGAAATACCCTCTATAGTAACTGTGGTTATTAACCTTCGGATGACCAAGCGCGGGAAATTGTGACCCCAGCGTACCTATGTTTTTCTTTAATAAATTCAAAAGCATTTTCAATTTTTACCTCATTATTTTTCTATTTGACTTTAATATCATTCTAGTTATCCTCATATTTTGAAATAAAAAAAATATTCCCTATATTTTACGAATAAAAAATATATTCTGAAGTTGATGTTTAGTAAAATACCGTCCATGTATAATGTGTAATTCCAAGTAGTTTTACGCTAATGACGTCGACTTTGCAAAGTAACAAGACACTTACTCAACATACACACTACACATGACACTAATACTCATGTTGTGACTGGCTGAATGAGATAAAGTCCATGCCATTAAAAAAAACTTAATTTTTTCCTTAATTGTCATTTTTGACATTTTTGACCTGGGGTCATTTTCCCCCCCTTGGTCATCCGTGTAACAAAAAAGTTTGGTCATCGGAAGGTTAAATAAAAACTTTATCATTAATGCCGAAATGTTACTTACAAAGAGATTTTCTTCCACAAAAGAATTGCGCAGTTACCATTATTCACTATTTGTGATTTAATCTCAGTGTTTGACAAGATGGCAAGGCATTAGTTCATTGTCATAGATGGATTTTGGATTTGTTGGTATTCTTTAAAATCTAAGGGATAGTTTGAAGGTACGTACATGTACATAGGTATTAAATAAAAGTACATTGCTTGATTTAAAATGTAATAATAATACTGTTGCATATCCGAATATGTAGTTCTAAAAGAAACATAATAGTATCTTTATATGCATTTTAGATAACTATATTGATGGACAACTCTAAAAGAAAGGATCTTATTCTTACTAGGAAATAAGCCACAATTTAACTTAAAAAATTATTTTATTGACGTTTCGACTTCCACATCGGAGAGAATAATATATCTAATATAAAGCTTCAGAACAATATTGAAAGGAGCTATTAACCAACTAGGGGCTTTCATAAATGGTAGAACTGTATAAAGGTAAGTTCCTTTATAAAAATGTATATACTTATGTATAAACTATAGTTATGTTTCTTGAATGTATCGTCTTCTATATACAATCCTACAATTCAACGTTATATCAAACATGGCGTGTGCTTTATTTGTCATAAAGAAATATTAGTTAGTCTAAAAGAAACATCTTAACGATTAAGAACTTTTATTGCCGAAAACTGAATAAGTTAATAGGTATAAAATAACTTAAGATGTAAACTAATAATACTTTCCCGTAATCAAATTTCTTAACAATTAGGTTTGCTTCAATGTTTTACATTGGTTGTATTTTTCTTCTTATTTTATCTAAACAAATGTCTATTGTGTGATATTATACAGATAAATAATTAATATTTCATATACAAAAAGAAAAAAATTAACATAGATGGTAGGATAAATAAAGCTATGTTTGAACTAAATATGATTGATTATTATTTGCTCAAATGCCAAGAAATGTTTTTGCATTTTAGACTGTTTTACGGATACCTATACCGTTCTTATATCAAAAAATGAATAGTTTTTATGTGAGCCTCTGTACTTGTCTTTTTTGTATTCCCTTTTGTGAAAATAAGTATGTACTTTTATCCTTATAAAATTTTTTTATTAAAATAATTTTACTCTTTCTCCATAACGGTTTTGTTTTAGGTAATTGCTGATATACAAAGTGCTATTAACAAAAAGAAGGAAAAATTAAGGAAGTTGGATTTGCCTCTCCATCCTTTTGTTATTGTATAGAAGCCAGTGGCTTAAGAGTGGAAAAATTATTTGTATGTATTAATATCTAACGTTTTATATCCTGTTTTTATTATCTAATAAAGAATATTAAGTTTACCTTAACAGAATGATTTATTTTGCCGTTTGTAATATCTCTTTATTTTTAAGAAATGTAACTTAATTCTAAATATACAATTATATCTGCGAAATATATTTCTTAACATTAAATACATTAATTAGTAATGGTAAGATAATACTCCTTACTAAGAAATATTTTTTCTCAGAAAGAAGAGTTTTGTAATGCCAAGAAAATATATTCTTATGATAAATATAATTTCTTTCTGACCAATGGGTTTGCAGTTTGCAAGAAAGTAATAGTTCAATCATGTTTAAGATTTATTTCTTTGGGTGTATTAAAATTTATTTGGAATATTTTAGAAAATTATATCTTACATACAAAGATATATATCTTAGGCAATATGCCAAGTCAATCTTTCTTAAATATTAATAAAGTTTTTTTATGTCAAGAATTTTTTTCCTCTCGGTGTAGTTATTTAAGAACTTGTGCGTTTATTTTGCGATCCATCCGTGATATATTTATAATATGTTGGTAACACCACATTTCGAATGCTTCCACGTTTTTAATGTTGGATTATTTCAGAGTCTAGGCCTCTCTAAACTTTGGCCAATGCTAAGTATGAGATTGATTTACTGTATAAATTAAACAGAAATGGTGATAAAATACACCCTTGGCACACCCCACGGTTAATCTGCATATATCATCAGTAGGTTCATTTTCAACTTTCACTGTCGCTATTTGATTTCAATAGAGGTTAAATATAGTTCGAATGTCTTTACTGTCTATGTGTTTTTACAATATCTCTTTAAGACAATTAAGCTGCACTCTGTCGAATGCCTTCTCAAAATAAATGACAAGGTATTTGACATAGTGCAGCATCATTGTTACGCCTAAATCGTCGGATTGTTTTAAGAGGTTTTGTTTTTCGATGCAATTGTTTTGTAGTTTCGATGTTCAAAATACGATGCCACAATGTGACCAAATACGCCGTCACTTTAGTTGAGGTAGGCTATATCACTACCACACCTCCTGTAGCGTCCACTGCTGAACATAGGCCTTCCTCAGTACTCTCTGTTGCTCCCGACTTTATGCCTTGCGACTCGAATTCAGTATAATCCTATTTTTATATCTTTCCGTTCCATTTCTTCTTCTCCTTCTTCTTACCCTTTTCTCACCTATTTTTGGACATAGGTCTTTCCCAACTACTTCCATCCATATCTATTCTAAACAACATACTTCCAATTTGTTCCGACTATTCTTTTTATGTCATCTACCTACCCATCTCATCTTACCATATCCGACAGTCGTATAACGCACATTGATCTTTCCATTGGCCTTTTTGTTGTGGCTAGTTTATTCTTTTTCTTCTTTAGGTGCCGTGTCTGTATTCAGACGTTGGCCGTCATCATGTTTACAATTTCCTGAAATCTCTCTCTATCGGCTGCTGCGCGAAATAATTCTTCTACTGTGCAGCCACACCATTGTCTAATATTACGCAGCCATGAAAGTTTCTTTCGACCAATCCATCTCTTTCCTTCCACTTTTCCTTGTATTATAAGGCGAATCAGATGGTATTTAGGTCCTCTAATTATATGGCCGAAGTATTCTGTTTTTCTCCTCTTTATGATGCTTATGAGCAGACGTTCCGAATTCATCATTTGAAGAACATCTTCATTGGAAATGTGCGAAACCCACGATATCTTTAGGATTCGTTGATAGCACCACAATTCGAATGCTTCTATTTTGTTTAGAATTGTGGTTTTTAACGTCCATGTCTCACAACCATACAATAAGATAGACCACAAATAACATTTCAGCACCTTCTTTCGAATATTCATCGACAGGTTTCTATTACATAAAACTGGTTTCCAGGTCATAAAAGCCTTCCGTGATATTTCGATCGTAGTTATTATCTCTTCATCAGAGTCACAATTTACATTTAACCAGCTGCTAAGGTACTTAAAATGATTTACCCGTTCTAACTCCTCTCCATCAAGAGAAAGCTGACCTTGATCTATATTAATCTTTCCAACTGCCATCCACTTTGTTTTTGAAATGTTGATTTTAAGGCCTCTCCGATAGCTTGCTTCACTGACTAGATTTAGTAGTGTCTGAAGATCTTGTAAATTTTCAGCAAGAATGGCTGTATCGTCAGCCTATCTAATATTGTTGATTACTTCTCCGCCTAGTCTTACTCCCTCTTGTCTGTCATCCAAAGCCTCCCTTAAGATTTCTTCAGAATACAGATTAAAAAGGGTGCGTGATAAAACACAACCTTGTCGTACTCTACGTTTTATCGGCAGTTTTTCAGTACGACTGTCTCCAATTTGGATAGAGGCTACTTGATTGTAATATAAGTATTTCAGCAGTCTTATATCGTATTGGTCAAGTCCTGCTGCCTGCAGGCAATCGAAAAGTGTATCATGTTGTACTCGGTCGAATGCCTTCTCGAAGTCGATGAAACAAACATAAACGTTCTTTCGGAATTCACAACTTTTTTGTAATAGAACGCGCATACAAAATAGTGCTTCTCTAGTTCCTAGACCATTTCTAAATCCAAATTGCTTATTACCCATTCTAGTTTCGCACAGAAGGAATACTCGGTTTTGTATAATACGTAAAAGTATCTTAAGTGTGTGACTCATCAAACTGATTAGTCTAAAATCGCTGCATTTGGTGGGCCTGCTTTTGTTTGGTAATGTTATAAACAGTGACTCCAACCGATCATCTGGTATTTTTCCTTCGTTGTAAATTTTGTTAAAGAAAGTAGTCAAGTAGGTAATGTTTTCCTCATCCAAATGTTTAAGTAGCTCAACAGGGATTTGATCTGGTCCAGGTGCTTTATTGTTTTTGGCTTGTTGTATTGCTTTTATGACTTCTGTCTTCAGTATACTGGGACCTCTGTCTAATTGGTTGTCACAGGTAGTATTTGGAGCATTTTCTCGAGAAGCATCGTCAAAAAGGTCACTGATGTGTCTCTCCCATTCTTTGCACTGTTGTTCGTGATCACACATTTTTTCGTCTGCGGTTTTAAGTACGTGAGCATTTTTCTGTTTTCTAATTCCGGAGGTATATTTAAGTTTCTTGTGGAGGTTGAAACTGTCATGCTTTTTTTGGAGGTCTTCTATTTCTTTACATGAATTCTCGAGCCAGGATTCTTTGGCCTGTTTAATTTTTCTTTTTATGTGTTTGTTAATTTCACGGTATTTGATAATACATATTTCTATTTTTGTATTTTCGTCGAACTTCCATCAAGTCTAGAATTTCTTGGTTCATCCATTCATTTTTTGCCAACATTGTAGGTGTTTTTAAAGATTCCCTTACGTCCTCTAAAATCGAGTTTTGAATATCGTACCAACATTCGTTAATAGTTCTGTTTTCGTTTGGTATATTTGATAGTTTATTCACATTTCCCTTATTAGGGTCAAGGGTTGACATCCATATATGTCTTGATTGGAAGGATGCACTAGTTAAACACTTTGCTGCACAAGTATTGAGGTATTTTGCCACAGTATAAAGAGGGAGAGTAAAACCTCTTCCAGGTCGGCACTTTGATCTCAAGAAGTAATACCGGCAGTACGCAATTGGTAATTCACCAGTGGTGGATGCGGGTTTTCCCTGTTAAAACCCGTACGTTTCTATGCGACTAGCAATGCGAGAGTGGGGCAAAAGCGACCGAAAACATTGCGCGGTCGCCATGCGCGACTAAAGATTTTACTTCCAATTTTTCGGAGAGTGGTTCTACTGTCCCTCTTTATACTGTGATTTTGCTGTTCTTAATTATGCAATTGAGTTTTCTAATTTCTGCTCACGTTCGTGTTACTCTTCTTGTGATTTCCGCACTGCCAGAAACAGCAGAGATAAAAACATTGCGAAAAATCGATGGTAAGACGCTGTGGGCTAGAGCTAGAGCTAGAAGTGTAGATATACGAAGAAGATGCAACATTATTAACTAGGTGAAAAGCAGAAGAGTAGAATGGAACGATCACATAAGCCGAAGGACAGCAAATAGAGTAGTAATGACGGCGAGAGACGGTTCCCCAATAGGAAGACGATCAGTGGAAGACCACGAAAAAGATGGAATGGCAACTTACTGGAGGCACATTGAAAAACAGACAGAGTAATGTCTATATAAAAAAAAGAAGAAGAAGAAGAAGAGAAGAAGAAGAAGGTGCTCTTTGTAAAGTTTCAGAATTCGGCCTAGGTAGATATATTCATGGACTTATTCTATCTCACTGCCATTTTTATAGTTTTACGTCTGGGGTCGTCTGTGTTTGTCATTGTTTTTGTCTTATTCTACAATAATTATTAATAGCTTGTTCTATGGCCCGCATCTTAATACTATCTATTAAATGCCTTTTCATAGTTTACGAGTCATATGGGTAGTTGGTATTAATTTGCCTTCTCTATCTATGTTCTTATTGCAAGCCATCCTGTTCAACTGGTTGGTAATTATCCATTTTGTAAGCCAACTGATCGTTAACAACTCTCATAGCAATTTGTATATCTGACTTAAATACTAACGATATAGGTCTATAATTCTTTAGGCCGAATTTTTCCCCATTTTTGTTTAAAGTATTACTGGATTCTCGTTCCAGTCTTCAGCGTTTTTTTTTCATTATGGAGATATACAGTCTGTGCGTAACTAGGAACCATATGGGAAACTCTTTTAATATCAATTTTACGAAAAAAGGCTATTCTTCATAAAGTGCTCTGCATAGTCTAAAGCCTAAGGAAGCTCTCATACCAAAAGCGATATCCGATCGATATATTATGTAACACGCAACATCCCATATAGTCCTGACTGTATCGTCGTCCCCGTTAGGTAAATTATTTCGATCCGTCTTTTTTTGCACAAACGTTTTTACTTAAAAAAAGGTCCTAATAACAAATACACGGTGCCGGGAGGTGCCGCGGTCGGATAATTGTTTAAAAAATTTTTTTAAACAAATTTAAAAAATCAATTTTTTCACTTCGTACCAATTTTTTTAGATTCTTTGGGACATTATGAGCAAAAAGGTTTCTTATGATTTTTCTCGAAAATTAATTGTTGTCGAGTTATACGCGATTTAAAATTTGAAAACCCAAGGCTGTAACTCTGTTAAAAATTTTTATTATGAAAGTCAAAAAGTGACTAAATCAAAGTTTAAAGCCCCCCTACGTGATCCTGAAGGAATTTTTGTCATTAATTTATTACTAAACTGTTTTTAACTATTAGCACTAACAGCGTATTGAGGCGGCCGTCAATGTGAGTGCGAGTAAGATGCACCATTGGTTGCCGGAATGGTGCATCTCTTTCGCACTCACATTGACGGCCGTCTCAATACACTGTTAGCGCTCATTGATAATAATTAAAAATAACAGCTTAGTTATACATTAATGACACAAATTTCTGCAAGATCATGTAGGGGGGGGCTTTAAACTTTTATTTAGTCACTTTTTGTCTTTTGAAAATGGTCATTTTGGTGTTATATATAATCTTAGCTTGGATTCCAGGCCATACTGGAGTAAAGGGGAATAAGAGGCTGATAAATTGGCAAATATAGGCAAGACTTTAAACGTTTCTGCAGACATTGAAATATATAAATTTGACTTTTTACCTTTCATTAAACACAAAATTGTAGTTTGAGTTTAAAGTTGAATGGACAAAACAGTTTAAAACTAAAGGGAAATGGTATCAACAATACCAAAGTGATTTTTCTACAAACCCTTGGTTCCACAAATTCACATTTGTTAATCGAAGGCAATTCAATTATTAGGATGCGATCGCCTCAATGCCTCACACCAGATCATTACTTGTTTAAAATCAATTATAGTGATACTCCTTTTTGTGAATGTTGACAAATAGGAAGTATTTTACATTTAGTGTAAATGCAATAATACATTTAGTGCAAAGATTGCGACCCCGGGTTCCCAGTCCATTTCTGAAGCCAAATTATTGTGTTTCATCCTGGTCTTCTTCACATTTATCTCCGATTCTACTGTGGATGATACGTAGAAAGATTTTCAAAGTGTGGCTCATGTGGTTCTAAGACCACAGTTGACAAATTTGAAAATTTATCTTGTTTTATTGCAATTAACATTTTTTGATGATCTTTCCGGGCCCCAATTAAATGCGGGCCCGAGGCAGGTGCCTCACTGGCCTAGTGGTAAAATAGGCCCTGGGCCTCACACCAGATCATTATTTGTTTAAAATCAATTGTAGTGATACTCCTTTTTGTGAATGTTGACAAATAGGAAGTATAACTCATATGTTACTTGAATGCCCAATTACAAAATAAATCAATTTGACCTGTATCAGGAACTTGTTAATATAGGAGGTCAAACCCCCATTTCAATATAAAATCGTCTACATAATATTAATGACCAAATCTTAAGAACGATCAATCAATTTATAATAATATTTCAAATTAAAATATAAAATAGTTATTTGACAATCATAATACAATGAATTTAACGAAGGGAATATGGAAAATCCAGACCCTTTGAAAAGAGGATTCAGCGTTTTTCAAATTTTAAATCGCGTATAACTCAAAAACAATCAATTTTAGAGAAAAATTACAAGAAACCTTTATTGATTTTTTGAATTTGTTTAAAAAAAATGTTTAAACTATTTTCCGATCGCGGCACCTCCTGGCACCCTGTGGATTTATTATGAGGACCTCTTTTTCAGTAAGTTTGTGCAAAGAAAACGAATCTGAATAATTTACCTAACGGGGGCAACGATACAGCAGGGTCTAATAAATATCAGCCGTTAATATATGTATTCAATGCACTTAAACTATTACCTAGAATTCTTTGAAACGTCGTTCGGGGTCGGATACTCAAAAAAGGTCAGAGTGTGCCGTTGCATATGCCCAGATGTGTATACATATTTGGGATTGAAAGCGTAGAACGAGAGGGATCCTAGGGCTTTATAATTTTTGAGATAATAGGTTTATTATAATCAATTTTCTACAATAATTTGTTTACTTACATAATAAACTTAAAAAAGTCTTAAAAGAATAAACATGCTTGTTGACTTATCTATCTAATGTTTACAGATTAATATTTACAGTTTTTTGACAAATCATTTTTTTCTAGTATAATTTTTTGTTAAATTGGTACACAAATCCCTTTTTTATTTAGTCCAAGTAGTAAATAATTTTATATTTTATATATATAATCTATATCTAAACCTTTCTTAAGGTGTTTGAAAAATAGATTTCATGTATCTATATCATATACAAATCGTCTCCACTCTTGCTTATTCTTGGACCGTCGTTTCGCTTCAGTCCAAGTTGTATTTTTATTCAGAATTCTTACCACTTCATCGTTCCAGGTTTTCTTTGGTCTCCCTTTTTCTCCCTTGTTTTGTACTGATGCCTCCCATACGCGTTTTACTTGTCTATTGTCGTTCATTCTACACAAAACCCAAAAAGATTTAAGCTTGTTCTTATCTAGTATTTGTGTTTTTGGTTCGACTTGTAGTTCTTCTCTTACAATGCAGTTTCTTATTCTATCGCGTCTTATAATTCCTTTTACTTTTCATGAGTACTTAATGTCCATTGAGTTTATTCTATTTTTCGATGATTGTGTTAGCACCCAGCTCTCACTACCATAGGTGGGGATCGGCCTGAAGATCATTTTATACACCCCCATCTTCGTCCTACTGCTTACTTATTTCTTTCCAATGAATGCTCTGTTTAAGCTGTAGTACATTCTGGAAGTCATGGTTATCCTTTTGTTGACTTCTTCTTCTGATCTTCCTCCATTCCCTATTTTCACACCCAAGTATTTATATGTTGTTACTTGTTCTAGTTTTTGGTTATTTATCTCTATATTTACTTGATTATCCTCATTTCCCATGACCATTATCTTTGTTTTCTCCATGTTTATTTTCATATTTCTTTTCCTAATAATACAAAAAAATAATTTTTTATACAAATTAAGTTAAGTGATATTTTTAAAGTTTATGGGCAATTGATAGTTTGTTCGCTGACGGTAAAATAATGCAAAACCTATAAATTTTAAAGATCCGCTTAGATTGACATGAAATTTGGCATATACATATATAGGTAGCATGGGGGCGAGTTTCATCCCTTCTCGAGGGTGAAAAAATATACGTCCAAAATAAGACCGGAAATGGATAAACTAACTAATTCTAAGCAACTTTTGTTTCATAGCATTTTTTCATTAAGTTAAAACTTTTCGAGTTATTTGCGAGTAAGTGTGTTCATAAAAAAACACATTTCCAGACGGTTTCTTGCAACTAACTTAAAAAGTAAGTATTTTATCGAAAAAATAACATTCTTAGCAAAAATATATCCCATAAAAAAGTGAAAAAAATGGTTTAAGTATGAGATTACCTAGTAAAAGAAGAGTTATAAGTAATGAAAAACACATTGATACTCGCCAAATTTCAAATTGAATATATCAACGTGGAATAACCAAAAAATAAAGCACTTTTTGGGAAAAACCACTTTTTTAAATTGTTTAAAAAACTTTAATTTTGTTTTAGTAGCAAAAGTAAGCAAGTTACGCTTAAAATAACGTTGGTCCCTTCCTTTTTTCGTAAAAAGAAATCGTGAAAATCACCACCTAATCAGCATCCCCAGTGAAATTAATCCTACTAATATAATATGATTATTTTACAACTTATTCTTATTCGCATACTGCCCAGAGCTTTTCATTCTCCAATTACTTAATTTTATCATTAAGGCTTTTCAAGATTTTGCTTAGACTTTCTTGTATTGTTTTCTGTTCCAAGTTCCAGTTTAAGTTAAAAAGCTTAACGTTGCAGTTTACTGAAGTTTCAAAATTGGCACGCTCCTGTATTCTACATAATATATAAAATGTGTGATGCGACGTTATCTCTGTTGAGTGTAAACAGATGTACGCTATTAATTATGAACTGTGCAACATTTTACGTATGAATTTTATTTTATGTGTTGCATTTGGTATGAGAGCTTCCTAAGATGCAATCGTCAGATATCAAATTTTATTAATAATATACGAGGTATGTCAAAAAATGTGAATTTCGCTCAAGGGTAAAGTGCTTTTATATTTCACAATATCAAAAATTGTTATTAAGGAAAGATGTTTGTAATTAAAAATGATGTTATAATATGCATTTACACTCCTCCAATTGAAAAAAAAATTGAAAATTTACTTTCCTGATGAGAACAAAAGAGTTCGAAATGGTCCATAGAAAGATGGTAATGATCTCTGAATCGAAATTAAATATAATGCCTTTTATCAGTTATATATTAATTAATTTCCTAACCTCTATCTCTATTTGTCGAATTGTTTTATTTTTATTTATTAAAGTACAAAAAATACTCCAAGATTCTTCTTTGCACTTTTTATTAGATTTGTAATGCGAATGTTCTTTTTACATAAATATAATTCACTGCATTTGAATTTAGTTTAAATTGCAAAAAAAACTTTTTTGTACGATTGACCATTTTTGACTGTTTACCGTGACAGATTTTACGTCAGTAGGTGACATTTACTAGCAACTCGACGGTAAGTAATCCAACTCGACGGTAAGTACTCCAACTCGACGGTAAGTAATTCACTTACCGTCGAGTTAAAAAATCTCTTAATTTTAATTTATTTTTTGAAAGAATAAAGAAAACTAACGAATTATTTATTAATGTTGAAACTTATGGTACAATTTGTTAAATTATTTAATGAAATCCCACTTGTTGGGCTGTGGTTTCACTTCTAACAGAAACTCCTGCAGAATCGCATACATTTGTAGTATTACTAGTATTGCACAATATTTTTTCGGCAAAATCTATTTTATTTTGAAGAGAATTTTCTACATAGCTTTCTGCCACTGTCAATGAACGCCAACCTCCATGACGCTTTAATCCGAGGACATCAACACCTTTATTAGCCAAAAGCGTTGCTGATGTCCTCCTGAACGAATGGCCACATGGCCAGTATAGTTCTCGGGATTAGGCAAATTTAAGAATTTGGCAATTTGAGAAGGCCAGCCCCCGATTGTCCCTTTCCCTTTTACTTGAGCACAACATTCTTCTTTGGCGTATCTTAAGAACAAATGATTTGATTTTACTTGTAATGGACGAAGTTTTATATACTTTTGCAGAATTTCTAAGTATGGAATTTTATCGTCTGGTTTATTAACGACTGTAAAAGTACGCTGGATGTTCGTTTTTGTATTAGGTACTTTTACAATCATTAAACCATCGGTTTGTTGGATGTCATTCATAGTAATATTATATAATTCTTCTCTTCTACAGGCACCAGATATTCCCAATATCATTGCGACCTACAAATTATGAAAAAATCTTCATTAGAGTATTTCTTTTACCTAAACTAGCTTATATTACCTTGTGAACTAGAAATTCTTCATCCGGTGCTTCCATCAGAAATTTTTCAAATTGCTCCCGTGTAAAAATGCTCGCTTTCTTAGGCCTATAGCCAACATGTTTTCTCTTCAAATACGCGATCAAAGTTGAAAACTTGGAAATATCAATGCCATCATAAAGAAAAACGGTGGATTTAATCATTGAATATTCTGCCCAGAGGCTTCCAGGAGCTTTCAACTGCATATGTCTTTGAACGAAATATGCCAATAGAGTATTTTCTTCGATTCTTAAATTCTTGCCTTCGCACCATTTTTTAAAACTTTGGTAGGTATTTCGATAACGGATTTTGGATTTTTCGGGAAAATTGCGGAACACCCTTCTTCTCAAGCCCGTTCAATTTCTTCAAATTCACTTTCGCTCATATTTTAATTTATAATAATCAAAATTGTACTTAAAATTATTGACAACTAAATAAAAACTCAATTCTCCATTGTTGTTATGCACCCTAGTTACTACCTAACAACCAAAGTATCTATCTTGATAAAATGAATGAAACTAGTCAATATGAAGAAAATGTTTAATTTTATAATTTATAATGGTATCAATCGTGCAAAAAACGTTATAAGCATGTCGAACGTTAAGGGTAACCGATCTCAGACAATAATTGGAGTCGTCGCACCGCTCCTCCTCCAAACAATTGTCTTCGATCGGTATAAAACCCTTACCGTTCTCCATACTTAATATACTATTTAATTTTTCATGAATATGTCACATTTTTCATTTCACCAATGTTTATTAAATTTCGAATTGGTCGCTTTTTCATTTCATTTATTAAATTTGCTGCTGTTTTGTTTAAATAAATTTATCACACCCTTTTATATTATTTTGATTAGTACCTTGTTTAATATGTTTAGGAAAAAGTGACAAATTTACTTTGTTTGAATTACCTCTGTCTGTATGTGTTTTTATAATATACAGCGTGTCCCCGAAAATAGTGCGTTCCTTAAAGGTATATGTAGAAGGTACCATGTAGAGCAAAAAAGTCTCTAACATTTTTGCTAAATTCAACCGTTTGGCCAAAAAACCAAAATACATTTTGGTGTGCAAATTGAAATCTGACAACTATGTATACAAAAATCTAAACATAGACAATCACAATTCAAAAATAGTTGCAGCATTAGCCTTTAGTATTTACATTAAACCCTGCCTTCATCCTAAACAAACAAACAAATTCTTGTTTTTTTTATTTTCAAACATGGGGTGGTATAATTATTTTGCAGGTGTACCTGTCTGACCTACATTTTTCTGGTGTCAATAACCTAAATCACTAACAGTTCTTGTACAGTGATGCCAAATTTTTAAGTTTTATGAAAATAAAAGTCCGCTTATATGGACAACAACGTAATTTTTTTTGAAAACGGTTAACTCTAGAAAAAAAAAAACGGTTAACTGTGGAAAAAAATGTTATAGGATTTTTTGTTCTACATTGTGTATTATATTCATACCTTAAAGGAACGCACTATTTTAGTGGACACCCTGTATTTACTACTTTCATTTTTATTAATATCGGAAAATTACTAGATCCTCAAGTGGGAAAATTTTTTGATTTAATGAAAGAATACGAGTTTAGGCACCGTTATTAAGAAAAACTAAGTTAGTACTTTCAATTGTTTAATGCAAATTAATTCCTGCTCTACCAATAACATCACAACCCCACAGTTTACTGTGACATACACATAGTTTCAAAAGTTATGCATCACCACTCGTATTCACGATGTTTACGCTTTTATAAATCCGTATCTTTATCACATATTTAACGGGCCTTTTTTATAAAAAATATACCTTTTTTGGTTTTTTATTTTATTTGATTACCCATTTAATTGCCCTGGCTTTGCCAAGGTGTAAACATTTGAAAAATTTATTCTGGTGAAATTTTTGAAAACGTAATTAAAATGAATCGTACTTTAATTTCTGATTTGGACCGTATACGAATTATCGATTCAGTTGAAGAAGGCCATTCACAGCGGTTCGTGGAGGAAAAATTGGGTGTTTCTCAGAGTGATGTCTCACGGATATGGAATAGGTTCCTGGAGACAATCTCGGTACAGAATAGAGCTCGGTCTGTAGACCCCGAGTTACCAATGATCGACAGAATAGGTATATCAGATTTTCCATCCCTAGAAATTCTTCGATACTTGTACCAGTCCTTCAAAGAGAATTCAGGCATGCTACAAGAGTCAAATTATCGTTGTCTGCAATAAGAAAAATAATTCTAGACCCAGGTTTGAGGAGTCGTCGACCAATAAGAGTTCCTCAGCTACAACCTAGACATGTTTTGGACCGCCTCCAGTGGGCTCAAGAACACACACAGCTCCCCCAACAATTTTGGAATTTTGCGTTTTTTTTCAGACGAGACCAGTATCTGTTTAAATAGTGATAACCGGCGAATTTGTGTGTGGCGAGAGCCAACAAGAGCTCTATTACGAGACCGAGCTCTATTCAGTATCGAGTTTGTCTCCATGAACCTATTCCATATCCGTGAGGCATCACTCTGAGAAACACCCACTCTTTATTACACGAACCGCTGTAAATGACCTTCTTCAACTAAATCGATAATTCTTATACGGTCCAGCTCAGAAATGTAGTACGATTCATTTTTAATCACGTTTTCAAAAATTTCACCAGAATAATTTTTTCAGTTGTTCACACCTTGGCAAATCCAGGTCAGTTAAATGGGTAATCAAATAAAATAAAAACCAAAAATAGTATATTTTTTATAAAAAAGGCCCATTAAATATGTGATAAAGATACGGATTTATAAAAGCGTAAACATCTTGAATACGAGGGGTGATGCATAACTTTTGAAACTATGTGTATTAAGTCTCTCACCAAAAGAAATGGTTTTTCCAAGCTCCCGAAAAAAATAAACAATTATTTTCAAATATATTTATTTTGGTTTACGAAACATAACGAATCAATATTTAATATACATGAGCAAATTAATTTAACAGCTAAAGAGACACACATTTAACCTTAAATACTTTAAGATACATTTTTATTGTAAAAAAATCATTTTCTTCAGAAGAATTCCTACACCACCATATCCATTCTCGCTATCCAAACGAAACAAATTAAAATTTGGTTTGAGATTTATTCAATTAAGTTTCATTTAAAATACTCAATTGGGTATTATTTTCAGACAAATTTTTTTCTACTAACCCTTATTGGTTATAACGGCCTTATATTCTGAAGATACTGATGTTTATTGAATTTAACCATTTAAAGTTTAATTAAAAATTTATGTATGAGTCCATTTTAAGTGGGCTTTATAAATAAAATTCAGACTCATCTGTTTTAGTGAATAAAAATGACGACTGGTTTTGAAAACTACAAATTACAGGTCTTCGGGTCTTTGCCTTGAGTGGAACTTTACATATATTACTTTACACAATAAAACAGATTGCGACTAAGTCTGAATCTTTTGGAGGTTGTAAATTCTTTTTTGTTAAAAGCTGATAAAATCAGAAGATATTAGAGAATGACTCTGCTATTTTTGACTGTTGTTGGAGTATATTTTGAGGTGGTGTTAAATTTCTTTCAATATGTTAAGGAATGTAGGGAACTAGGAATTCAACAGTCTACAATTTCCCAGTGAGTTTCCGATAGCGTGTTTGACGGGTAACTGCCCGGTATATAAGGTCAGTAAATGTGTGACCATTAGAGACAAATCAGCAATATCCGAAAACATAACACACCTCTAACAATTGTAAACCTCAGGACCTCATCAGTGAGCAACTACAAAAATAAAACATAGTGTTTTCAACTGATTAAAACGTAGAAAAAAACAATCTCTCTGAAAAACGCCTCGCTGGACTATTTAGTTTCCAAGTTGATAAATAAGCGTTTAACACGTAATGAATGCATTAAGATTGCGTGAAGAGTCGTATTATTTCAGTTTTTTGTGGTGTGTTGCAACTTCAATTGTTGATTATGAGGGCAAAAAGTAAACATGCTTAAATATCGCTTATGTTAATAAATTTTGCTTTCGTCGACTGAATCTTTTATAATAATCACATGGAGATATTTACTTCGATAATAATTATTTTAAGTAACAGTCTTTAAAGAATATCCTTAAAACACTATTACTTACAAATACGATTCGTTTCATTTAATGATCAATATCGGTTTTCCACAAAATATTACGTATAACTTTGGTGTGATTCTTTGCACATACATACATACATGCCATTACTCACAAAGTACTTTTTCATGATGGAAAAATGCAGCAATATGACGGACTGTGATTTTTAATGGGGATTTTCAATTTGGGTAATGTCGAAATGTAACAACTCTCTTACGAAATAAACAGTAGGTACCATGGGTACCAAGTACACCGGAGATTACTTCCGATGTCATATTCTTCGTCAGAGATCCCAAAAACCTCTAGGTAATGAATTTTAACTAATTTTTTAATGAATTTACCAAAAACTCCAGCAAACGAGGTAATCAGTAGGTACCGTGGGTACCAAGTACTCCGTAGAGCACTTCCGATGTCATGTTCGTCGTCAGCGATCCAAAAACCCCGAGTAATGATTTTTGGCTAATTTTTTAATTAATTTGCCGAAAAATCCATAAGAGGTAGGTACCCTGGGCACCAGGTATTCCGAAGATCGCTTCCGATGTCTATTCGTCGTTAACCTTCCCAAAATTACCCGAGTCACCCTCGATTCTTCTTCTGTCTAGAGGTAGGTCTCCATATACATAACATAGGTAGCCTAAAAAAAATCAGGTTATAATATCTTCCCAGAATTTCTAGATTACTTATCTTTCTTTTTGAGAACGATTTACGAGAAATCCCATATAAACATAATACTTAAATTAAGCATGTAACAAGGAAACAGTTTGGATTCGAAACTGGTTTCTTAACTAGTAAACAGTGTTTCCGATTAACTCTTAGTTTTTATCACAATTAAGGTGGTTTTACTTGTTAGAAAATTATCAAAGTTGGTATAATAGTGTATTATATAGTGCTTAATCCGATTTTGGGATCAAACTGTAAGTTAGATCATCTTTATTACTATTTTTTAATCAACAAACAGTAAACAACGGTTATAAATACCAGTAACGAGGTAATTAAGTAGCTTAATTACTAATGAACCTGTCCAAGCACCAGGGCCGTAATCAGGCAACATAGGCCCAATATGCAGGAAATTTCAGAGGAGAGATCTTCTGAACTTCAAAATTCTCAAGATGTCATTAATCCATCCAATCAATCAAAATTATATTCAACCGCTCTGACTCAACCTAACAAAAAATTCGCAAGCAAAAACCAAGCCATTTTATTCAATTCACTTCCAAATACAAAAATTGAAGATTATTTAAATGCCATAGCAACTAAAGTCGATCCCAATAAAATTCTCGCCATTTCCAGGATTGTAAATGATCGTATTTGCGTATATTTTACTACTGAAGAAACAGTCACCGAATTTTTAAGAACAGATAATGGAGCAATAGTAATCAATCAGGAACGTATCCAAGCCAGGAAGTTAGTCACACCAAGCGAAAAACTGATAATTTCTAATGTCCCCCCATCAATACCTCACAGTATTATAGAGACTCAACTACAAAATTTTGCAATTCATCAAATAACTCCATTGGATTTTCTAAGAATAGGTACAACTAACTCTTTATTTAAGCATATCTTGAGTTTCCGACGCTATACTTACATTTCTCCTAAAAATCTGGAAAATATTCCTGAGTCTATATTAATTAACTATGAACAAATCAATTATCGAATTTATTTTTCACTTGAAAAACAGTCTTGTTACATTTGTAAAGAACAAGGTCATCTAGCCTCTCAGTGCAAAAAAAATACAAACACTCAAACATCTATCGAAAATTCATCACCTACTGCTCAACCAAATTATATCCAAAATTGCCACCCTATCATAACAGATGCTCAGCCAACTATCCATCCTTCACAATCTTCGCAACAATCCACCAGTCCACAATCAAAAGAAACAACCAATACTTCTCTATTTGATTCAAATCCCATTCAAACACCTATCCAGCCAGATAATGTTGAAATGAATAATCACTGCCAAAATCAACCTCCTACACCCTCTGACACTCAATCGTCTAAACGAGCGGTGTCAGAAATAACGTCTCCTTCAACATCAGTAGACCAGAACCCATTTAAAGAACCTCTGCGTAAATCTAAGAAAGCAAAAACTATTCCTGAAGATAATAAGACTTTAGCAGAAGATCTTATTAAATGCACTAGTTCTTTTTTCCAAGATAATTCTGACAACGGATATTTAACCCAGGAAGAACTAATTGATTTCTTTGAAAATGCATACGGCTCTGCAGATCCTCTCAGCATTGCAAAAACGTATACAGAAGATATCGAAGGACTACTCAATTTTTTAACTAAAATCCATCCAGCATTAACTCCCAAGTATCTGAAAAGTCGCTGTACAAGATTAAAAACTAAAATTAATAAACAGCTATTATTATCCGCTTTCTCTACTGATCACAGTGAATACAGCAGCGACGCCTCTGCTGAAATTTAATACAACAACATTCAACTGTATACTGCAATGGAACCTAAATGGGTATTACACCCATTTAGAAGAACTTAAATTAATTATAGCTAAGTTTAAACCATCTGTAATATGCCTACAAGAAACCCACTTCAAAGAAGATAACTGTCATAATTTAAGAAACTATACTCCGTATTATAAGAACAGAATAACTGCTAGCCATGCTAGTGGGGGAGTAGTAATATATGTCCATAACTCATTTAATACCGAAGTAATACGTTTAAGAACTGAGTTGGAGGCAACAGCAGTATCTATAAAAGGCCCCCACAAAGTCAATATATGTAATATTTATTTTCCTCCGGACTTAGACCCGTCCATAAAAGAAATAACTGAACTCTTCAATCAAATTCCAGAACCGCGTATTATATTAGGCGATTTTAATGCCCACAATATACTTTGGGGAGGTAAAAAAACAGATTCCTTGGGACGTAAAATCGAACAAATTGTTACAGATTCTAATATGAATATCCTTAACGATGGAAGAATCACAAGGTTCAATATTTCCACCGGCAATGGATCCCCAATAGATTTATCCCTCTGTGACCCTGTCTTACAACCAACTCTGTCGTGGGATGTGACATCCCATTTGCATGGAAGCGATCATTTTCCTATCCTAATTACGAACAATAACCATATCTCCTCATCAATTCCATCCAATAAATGGTGTCTGAAAAATGCAGATTGGTCTCTATATTCCTCTTTAATTTCACAAAAAATTTCTCAGTTGGTTCAGCCCTTTGATACAGACATTGATATTAACTCCAAAGTACTCCATCTCGTACAGTTTTTAACGTCAATAGCTCACGAGTCCATAGGTTATTCAAAATTTCCAAAAAAACGTGCTCCAGTCCCGTGGTGGAATTCCCACTGCGAAGCAGCAATTAAAGAGTCAAAAAAGGCGTTTTATAAATTAAGAAGGCACCCAACTTTAAATAACCAGCTAGAATTCAAAAGATTAAGGGCGTATTGTAGATACACCTTAAAGAAGAGTAAGAGAGAAGCCTGGAAAAAATATGTATCATCTTTAAATTCATCTACCCCGACTTCTGAGGTTTGGCAAATGATAAGCAGAATGTACGGGAAAAAATCATTTAACACCATTCATTACCTAGAACATTATAACCATATTTATTCAACTAAGCAAGAAATAGCCTCCGTACTAGCAAACGTATACCAACAACATAGCAGTGACGAAAATCTATCTACAAGTTTCCTAGCCCATAAAAATAAATTTAATAATGCATGTATAAATCTTGATGACCACAATAATTTACCTCTAAATGCCATATTTACGATGGATGAACTGTTAGAAACTTTAAACAAAGTTAAAGACACTAGCCCAGGGCCTGACAACATCCCTACGACATTTTTAAAAGCTATGCCAACGGAAGGAAAACAATATCTTTTGGATCTTTATAATTTCATTTGGACAAATAATGTTTTCCCCATTGATTGGTACGATTCCATTATTGTACCAGTTCTTAAACAGGGCAAGAATAAATCGGACCCAGAGTCTTACCGACCAATCTCCCTAACATCTAATATGTGCAAAGTACTTGAAAAAATGGCAAGCAACCGACTAATGTGGTACCTAGAAGATCGACAGCTACTTAGCCCTATACAAAGTGGATTTAGAAAGTCCAGATCTACATTAGACAACATAGTGGATATTGAATCTGTAATTCATGAGTCATTTGGATGTGGTCAAGAATGTCTGGCTGTATTTTTTGATATAACGCGTGCATATGATACAATCTGGAGATCAGATATCATAAGAATCCTGTCAAGTTGGTCGATTAAAGGAAATATTATCAAGTTTATTAATAATTTTTTATATAGGCGAAACTTCAAAGTTCGAATAGACAACTTTCTTTCAGACTCTAAAATCCAATTAAACGGTATTCCTCAAGGGTCTACTCTTAGTGTTGCACTTTTCCTTATTGCCATCAATGACATCGCTAAGTCACTTAGCCCATTAGTCAAAGCCCGTCTATTTGCTGATGATCTTGTTATATTCTGTCGTGGTAAAAATATATCAACAATGACGACCCATATACAGCAAGCCATTTACAAACTAGAGAATTGGTCGAATACTACTGGCCTAGAATTTTCACCCACTAAAACGAAAGCAATGATCTTCACTAAAACTCCAAAGAAACAAGTAAATCCACCGAAACTCTTCCTAAAAAATTTACCAATAAAGTATTCAGAATCGATCAACTTCTTGGGAGTAAAACTGGATAGCCGACTATCTTGGCAAGACCACATCCACTCTCTCCGTCTGTCAGTTCAAAACGGCCTTAACTTAATGAAAAGTATCTCTCATAAACAATGGGGTGCCGATTTCCAAACTCTTATGACTGTATACAAAACCCTAATTCGTTCAAAACTAGATTATGCTGCTGTTGCCTACAATTCAGCCAAAGGTTCACTATTGAAAGTGCTAGACACAGTTCATAATTCAGCAATTAGAATTGCACTGGGAGCACACTACACAAGCTCAGTTGAGTGTATGTATGTTGAATCAGGCGAACCATCCCTTCAACTCAGGAGAGAATACCTTAGCCTCATGTATGCCTTAAGAGTATCAACTAACCCACATGTACCTGTTTATAAAAACACATTTACAGATAGATTTCCATCGACATTTAATTGTGGGAAAAGATTGGATCCTCCGTTTTATCATCGAGTGAGAGCAACGTTACAGAGCTTAGACACAATAATTCCACACACTTACAATACTTTTAAAGTCAGCCAACACATATTACCATGGACAATTGCTCTCCCTGCTTGTAATACAAACCTATCTGCATTCAAGAAAGGTGACACACCAGCAAAAATCTTCAATCAGAGATTATTAGAGATATTAAATGGTTTTAATGATCACATCCATATTTATACCGATGCATCCAGATCTGCAAATGGAGTAGGAGCGGCTTTCACAACAGATAACTATAACAGTTCCTACCAGCTCCCTCCCCAAACCTCCATATTCTCAGCTGAACTCTTTGCTATCCTCCAGTCATTAAAGTTTGTTAACACACATGACATCAAATTCTCAATAATCATTAGCGATTCCCTAAGTGCATTAACGGCCTTGAGGCGGGTATACCCCAAACATCCTATCCTCCTCTTAATTAAGGCGGAACTCTTGATATGCCAACAAAATCAAAGATTAGTTCAGTTCCTCTGGGTACCATCACATTGCGAGATAAGTGGAAATGATAAAGCTGACACATTAGCAAAAAATGCGAGTGAGAATCCCTTAACAGACATCATAACTACTTGCGTTCATACTGATCTAAAGCAATATTTTAAAAACAAGATCATGACAAAATGGCAAACAAATTGGAACGAATCAAACACTACATTAAGAACAATCAAACAAAGTATATCACCGTCGAAACATCCTACAAAGAGAAGAGACCAAGTGCTCATGTCCAGATTGCGACTTGGTCATACGAAGATCACCCACGACTTTTTATTAAAGAAGGAAGCCCCTCCGATGTGTTATGTGTGTGATAGTGAACTAACAGTGCAACATATAATAATAGACTGTCCCCTCTACGTTATAGAACGGCAACATCAACAGTTACCAACTACAATTAAAGATTGTTTAAGTGAAAGTAATTCATGTAAGACTCTTAATTTTTTACGTACTATAGGACTCATTAACCAAATTTAATATACCTAAATTTTGTAATTTGATGTAAATACAGTTCATTGCTAATAACCCTTGTGGTTGAAGCAAATTGTAAATAAAAAAAAAAAAAAAAAAAGGAAACAGTTTCATAACCTTGCATATTACTTATTATAATTTACATAAAAACAATTTTTTATCAGAAATGTGTATTCATAAAGAAAGCACATAAAAAATTAAAATAATGTGTATAAATTCACAAAAGGCATAAAAATACGTTGGTAACGTATTATTTACATAAAGAAAGAGTACACCGTAAACATAGCGTGCACTATACATATAAATTTATGACACTTATTGCAAAAATCCTTTGATGCACGATTGTTCTTACAATCGAGTAAAAGCATCTAATTTTTTCAGGATAGTCATAAACCTGTTTAGAAACTTCTGTCTCAGCTTTTTATATACAGTAAAACCTGTGCTAACGGCCACCTGTCAAAAACGGCCACCTGAACTAGCCGGCCAGTTTCAAAGTTCCCCAAACCAAAATTTGTGGACTACAGAACCTGGTATTAGCGGCCACCTTTTTATATCGGCCAATAGTCCTGTTTTTAGTGACCGTTATTGACAGGTTTTACTGTACCATGTATATTCAATCTTTCACGAAATAAATTTTTCTGTAACGAATATTTATTCAGAACAATTAATAACAATTGAAGATTGATAACGAAAGAAAGGCGTCATTATTTTCAACAAATTCAATGCTGTTTAAATGCATTTATTTTTTTTTCGAATCCTGATAAGCCTAATAGAATTTTTGAAAAATCTAAACGCAGAATGAAAGACTACACTATTACCGAGAGCCGAAATTCCCTTATAATAAACAAAGAGTTGCTTTTGAATGAGATATTTGAAATTAAAAATAAAGCTCAATTTTCTCTTTTTTTTTCACCGCTTTAACTTATCCAAATAAACATTTACAAAAATAAACATAAACAACAAAAATAAACAGTTTTCGTGGACTCTCGGCCCTCAGTAATAATGTAATCTTTCATTTTGCGTTTGGATTTTTCAAAAATAATTAGTTTTCTCAGGATTCGAAAAAAAAATGAATGCCTTTACAATGCATTTGCGCGAATTTTTGCACCTACTCTCTTAACAAAACAGGGCTGTGTTCAAAACAAAATACACCTACCCTGTAGCGATATGAGTTAATTTTCAAATGTGATTTAATTGTCAAATTTTCGTTAATTATTTTAACATAATTTTATTTCTGATGTAATAGTCACTTAATTCAGTGGTTTCCAACCTTTTTGTACCTGCGCCCTCCTTTAAAAAAATAAAATTGTTGCGCCCCTTAACGTTTTAAAATATCTAATTTTATAAATTCTCAACTCAATCTTGAAAATTTGCTATCACTAGATATGTCTACTATCATTTCCTGCTCTGCTATCGAAGGCCAAAATCATCATATTTTTCAATCACAAACGGGTTTCTAATCCATTCATATTTGGACATGTCAAGATCTTTAAAGTAGAACGAGAATTGCTTCCATAGACTGGTCAAATAATTATTATTACGAACTTTACTTTCTTCTATTTCATCAGCAAGACAGGTAATTTTAAAAGTGGGAAACATATCAAAATTTTTCAAACTTATTATTATCCAAAGTTATTAGTTATTATCATTATCACAGTTATTATTACCAACAGTTCTAATTTTTTCATAAATGCAGTAATCTTGTCTTTCTGCGTAATTGCACGCATTTGAAGCCCTTGCATTGATTTATTTAAAATACTGCGTTTTTGAAGAATATTAACTAAATACGCAAGTTTACAAGGAATTTCCTGTCATAAAACAAGTTTGATTATTCTCTATTATTATCAGTAAGAAATATGGCGATCGCTTCTTTTAGCTCAGACACCCATTGAAGTACTTTGACACGAGAAAGCCAACTGCCTCACAATAATATAGAAGTGATCAATATTCTGAACCCATGGCATCACAAAGTTTTGCGAAAAGCCTTCCTCTTTACAGCTCTTAAAATAACTTCAAATACTGTTAGCAGATCTTTACCCATATCTCTTAAAACAAGCAATTGTCTATGAATCATGCTATCCGTACAAACTGCACGAGGAGCCAACTTTCGAACTCGTGCGTGTAGACTGGCATTTTTTCTTGTTATAGATGGAGCTCCATCTGTGCATATTTCCACACAGTACTCCCACAGAATATCATTTTCATTAAAAAAATTATCAATGATACAATTGCTGTAGTATTGCCTTCAATAAGTTTACAGAATTACATGTCTTCATAGAATAACATGTTTACAGAATAACATATTATGATTCACTGAGCATCATTTTTGTGACACCTATTCGACTTCTTTGGTTTGTATTCGAAAATTATATTTTGGAAACAGCTGCATGCCCCCTTGTAACACTTTCGCGACCCACTAGGGGGACGCGCCCCACAGGTTGGAAACCACTGACTTAATAACAATACTTCCAAAGTTCCAAATCTCTATTCCAAGCAGAGCTAGACTAAAAGATTTCTAGCTATAACTTGCCCATAGAGGTTTTGTGGAGAAGAAGCCTTTTTAGGTACTCAGGTACTAGTTTAAGGCTCTAGAGATGTCCGTACCCATAATTTATAATTGCTTTATAAATGATAAAAAGGCTTTCTATCGTGTCAACAAGTAAAATTTTTGAATACTTTTAAAGCGGTTGGCCTGGATCAGCGTTATTTAAAGTAAATTGCCTACTGGTCAAAAGCTATACAGGGTGATTGATTAGTAGGGTAAACCTCAATAGCTCCGCTATAGTAACAGATAGCAATAAAAGTTAATAAAAAAAATTTTAGCCACCTTTGAGCTTCACATTACAAAAATTAGTTAGAATGTTACAGGGTGTTCGATAACACAGTGGCATACCTAACTTATGTTTTTTTAAATGGAACACACTATATTTTATTTTATATTCGAAATCTGGCTAACTTCTCCATCACAAAAATATAAAGGTTTGTAATGTTATACAGGGTATTTACAAAGTTATAACCAATTTTTTATGAAAATCGTAACAAGTTCAAATCCCTGTATAAATAAAAATATGCGCAACAGCAATGGTTTACTAATGCCATTTTTTTATTTATTGTAAAAATATTCATGAATTATTGATATGGCTAATTTTCTTTACATCAAATACAGGGTGAGTCAAAACGCAAGTACATTATTTTCTCAGTAATGTTAAATGGAACACCCTGTATTTTATATCATTATTGAAAAGTAACAATAACGTACTTTAATTTTTATATAACATTCCCTATACCCAAATTTATTCGAGATATTTTCATTTTTCAGAACAAATTATTTTATGTGTTTAAATTTATCTAAATTTTAAGTAAGCCATGGCTGAATTGACAATTGAAGATTACCGATTATCAATCCGGTAATCAATGTAACACTGTAGTAAATAAAGAAATAAAAATAATTTACTAGTAATACATTTTACAAACAAAAACACAACCACTGCATGCAACATTTTTGAAACAATTAAAAACTATCTTTTTATGTAAATGCAACAAATAAACAAAGAAAATTAATAATACATTTTACAAACAAACACACAAACACAAAATAAAATATTTTGTGAAAACAATTAAACACTACTTTTGTATGTAAATGTAACAATGTAACAAATAAAGAACGAAACATAATTTATCAGTAATACATTTTGCAAAAAAACATGTTTGAAAGATTAGAAGCTACATTTAATGAAATATTTTTAATATTTAATTACATAAGGTGTTCAAAATTATCTCCACACATTTATGTACGCCTAAAAATGAGCTACTTACTCCACCGAGCATTTGTAAATTAACACATCGAAATACACTTTGTATTCTATTTTTCATCTCATCCCTTGTTGTTGGAGGTATTTTATAAACTTCATTGTTAACGTAACCCCAAAAAAATCAGTTCAGTTTATTAAATTCTGGTGATTTGAGTGGCCACGCTACTGGTCCATTGAAAAATGAAAATATCTCGAAAACTAATAAATTTAGACATAGAGAATGTTATCTAAAAATTAAATTACGGTAATGGTACTTTTCAATAGTGATATAAAATACAGGGTGTTCCATTTAAAATTACTGAGAAAATAATGTACTTGCATTTCGATTCACCCTGTATTTGATATAAAGAAAATTAGCGATTTCGGCCATTCTTCAAAATTTTGACAATACGTTAAAAAATATGGCATTGATAAACCATTGTTGTTTTGCTTATTTTTATTTATACAGGGAGTTGAACTTGTTACGCTTTTTATATAAAATTGGTTATAACTTTGTAAATACCCTGTATAACGTAACAAACCTTTATATTTTTGTGATGGAGAAGTTAACAGGATTTCGAATTTAGAATAAAATATAGGGTATTCCATTTAAAGCATAAATTTGTTCTGCCACTGTGTTATCGAACACCCCGTAAAATTCTATCTAATTTTGTAATGTGAAGCTCAAAGGTGGCTAACATTTTTGTTATTAACTTTTATTGCTATCTGTTACTATAGCGGAGCTATTGATCTTTACCCTACTAATCAATCACCCTGTAGACTAATATAGAACAAAAAAGTTGAAAACCATAGAAATTCAAATTAGAATAAGACCTATGAATTTTTTTGGGTATCTAATGCACGTGGTTGCACCAACATATCTTAAGTTCCAGCTTAGCCTAGCTCAAATTATAAATAGGGCTCATCTATCTTAGCACGTCTTAACTGATAAATTTAACTTACAACACACGTGGCAGTCCATTGTGGCAAGCTGAAAATTGATCTAAGACTCAATAGTACAACGCGTATATTTCGTAAGCCGAGCTTAAGGTAGGTCTTGAGTCTAAGATCTGTTTGTGTAACCAGGCATAAGAACAAAAAAAACTAGAGTGCGTACATAACTCCACTTAAACCACCAACACACTAGTTAACTAAAATGACCTCAAAACACAAATATAAACGTAACATACATAACATATAAAAAACTGTTAGAGGTAAAGTAGATAAATGGGTCATAACGCCAGAGCAAACTAAGCAGGATCAATACAGACCAAAATTGTGGGACGAACAAGACATCGTTTTACAGAACGCATGCAAAAATACTGGAAAATAAAAAAAAAACGGTCCCAAAAAGCAATTGGACGTAATATTACGACGTCTTAACGTTGGATTAAATGCCCCAACGTTAATACGCGACGTTGCGACGACGGTCAGAAAACCGCTATTTGCACCTAAGTGGGGAATAGAAATACGGGTTGCCTCGACGTCCCCCTCTCGACTTCTTAGCTCGAGATATTTTATCGTCAAATAATTATTATTTATCGTAATAGTATAAAATTCTCTACCACAGAAGTACGGCCGACACACTTCATTTTTACCAAATAGGTTAATAATCTTGGAGGATATTAAATCATCGGAAACTAAGATGCATGACGGCCTGTTGATACTTATTTAAGTAGGTTCCTACTCTATTCAGAATATAACCTAAGTGACTTGTATAATTATTTTATTAATCATCTGCCTCATTGCACAATGCGGTCGAAAATTTACAAACGCAAGGAAGTGTACTGTTAAACTAGGTATAAAAATTGCTAAAAACTGAAAGCGCCTCAGAAATTTACAGGTTAAATCGAAAAAAAAAACGGTAAAAATAGAAATAACCATCGTAATTAAAAAACATATTATTATGTCTAGACCCATAAAAACTTATCCTTGATTTATATATAAACAAAATTCGTTAATTAAGATCAAATATTCATTAAAATCTAGCAAAAGAATTGCCAAATATTATGTTTCAAAAAATGGCTGAACCATGGCGATCTTTCATTAATGGCGGATTTGACTCTCGACCTAAATTGCACTACATTTTAACTGATTTGGACAAGGACACCCTCTGCCGATCTTTAGTATAACCTATTTTTACCTTGCACACCTCGAATTTACCTATTGGTATACCTAATACGTCCTAAAGTAAGCGCAAAAAACATGGTCTTGACGACAGACTCCCGACGACCGGTCGTCGTCGTGAACACGCCTTAAGTAAATTACAGGTAAATACCTTTTTAGTAAATAACAGGTATCTTATAAAAAAAACTTTGACGTCAGGTTAACGTATACAACTTTACTTAAGTACTACGTTGTTATTACATACGTTGTATTGTCGTTCTCACCTTCCCGTAAGTACACGCAGCAATCTACCATATACCTAATGAGAAAACAACCGACGTCTCCTGAACGTTGGGTTCGATACTAATAAATACTCTGTAATCCCCGACGTTGACCAGTCGTTAAATGTCTTCCAGTAAATTACATTGTAGTATAGAGGTTATACCCGACGTCAGCTTAAGGTTAAACCTTAACCTAATAATTAACGTTGGTATTCTCAACGTTGGATTCTCGTTGTCGTCTTCCCGAAAAATACGTCTACCATACTCGATAAAACACCAACGTGCTCTGAACGTTGGCATCTATCCTAAAAAATACGTTGTAATTCCCGACGTTGAGTAGTCGTTGATGTATGCCACTTAATTGCGCTTATACTACAGATAGGTTAAGACCGACGTCAGCTTAACGTCAAACCTTATCCTAATAATTGACGTCGTTATTCCCGATGTCGGTTGGTCATCAGATTATATTACTTATTAGCAGCAACGTTGGTCCATAAGAAAAACAGAGGTTGTCCTTGGTTAAGGCTTATTGTGAACCAATTATGTCCGTAAATTTAACGTCCCATTAGGACAAATTTGGTTGCAGGTCGTAAAATTGCTACTTGGGGTAATGTATAATAATTTATACTAATATAGGTTCTACATGCAAAAGGTTCTACATGCAATTGAACGAAATCATAAGATCCAAAAAAAAGATGACATATTGTTGGTGATGGGAGATTTCAACGCCAAGATTGGAAAAGGAAAAGTGGATGGATATGTGGGAGAATTTGGCTTGGGAGAAAGAAATGAAAGGGGGGACAGACTTGTCGAATTCTACCAAAGCGAGGAGCTGGTAGTAATGAATACATTATTTAAACTACCTAAAAGAAGACTTTATACCTGGAAATCACCGGCGGATTCGGAAGAGCACATTGTAAGAAACCAGATAGATTACATTTTAATCAAATCCAGATATAAAAACACTATAAAGTCTGTGAGAACATACCCCGGAGCTGACATAAATTCAGACCATAATCCACTAGTAGGGGTAATGAAGATAAAATTAAAAAAGATCCAAAAACAAACAAATATACCACGATTCGATGTCTCAAAGATAAAAGAAGAACCTATACGTCAGAGTTTAAAACAAGAAATAAATGATAACTTAAAGAAAATCAAACAAGACGTGATAATTAATTATTTATATGGGAAATAAGCCACAATTAAAATGAAAAAAATAATTTTATTAACGTTTCGACGCCCAAATCGGGTGCCGTTGTCAAAATACAAAATATTACTAAAATAAACTAAAGTGTTGTTGCTAAGCAAAAGAAAAATTCTTCTAATAATTTATTTAATCTCACTCATTTATATTGGCAATTCAGACATATATTATACATTTTAAAGTAGAAGACTTTAAAATGATATTGCCAATATTTATGAGTTGCGTTCCTGGGACGACTTACTGAAAGATAGTTCATTCGATTACATGAAATTAACCCCAACTCAAGAATATCCGTCATAAAAAATTATAGCATGTGGAAATTATAGCTAAATGAAACCAATTGTGTCGCAAATTCCTCGGTAGAATGCAGTAGGATGTGGTTACCCATACTGAAAGAGGAAGTCAATAGAAAGAAAATACCAAGATTAGTAAGTCAATAATATCGAGCTAGTACATATTTTATATTTTAGTATTACTTATATATCTAGTATTATTAATATTATTTATAATTTAAACATGTTACAAGTCAGAATTTGGTATTATTTTTTGAGAGTAAATTAATGTAAGACCAAATACTTACGATGTCGGGATAGTATCACAAGGTTTTTTCCTGGTTTTCCCTTGTGATTTACTATGAAGTCTCTAACGCGAGAATTTTACTGTCGTTGCATTTGGTTGTCTTTTTAAAGACATATCACATGCTATAATTTTTTATGACGGATATTCTTGAGTTGGGGTTAATTTCATGTAATCGAATGAACTATCTTTCAGTAAGTCGTCCCAGGAACGCAACTCATAAATATTGGCAATATCATTTTAAAGTCTTCTACTTTAAAATGTATAATATATGTCTGAATTGCCAATATAAATGAGTGAGATTAAATAAATTATTAGAAGAATTTTTCTTTTGCTTAGCAACAACACTTTAGTTTATTTTAGTAATATTTTGTATTTTGACAACGGCACCCGATTTGGGCGTCGAAACGTTAATAAAATTATTTTTTTCATTTTAATTGTGGCTTATTTCCCATATAAATAATTAATCATAAAAATGCCACAAGTAAATAGCTTCAGAACAACAAGACGTGATAAAGACAACAGATGTTAATGACAAATGGAACATGATACAAGAAACGTTAGTAGAGACAGGAAAGAAAATATTACAGACAAAAATAAGAAAAAAACAGAGATGGATGGCTTCAGAAATCCTAGAGTTAATGGAGGAAAGAAGAAAACATAAAGGCAGGAATAAAGCAAAATACAAAGAAATACAGAGGTTAATAATAAAGAAAATAAAAGAGGCCAAATCCACCTGGCTGACAAATCAATGCAGTGAAATAGAGGAATATTCTTAAAAACATGATAGCTTTAATATGCATAAGAAAATAAAGGAAATCACAAATACACAGCGAAAAAAGAAAGATGGCCTTCTTAAAGGCGTACATAACAGATCTGTTTAAGGATAATAGACAAGAACCGGAAGAAATCGATAGCGAAATGGGACCAGAGATAATAATGGAGGTAATCGAACAAGCAATACGAAACGCAAAAAACGGAAAAACTGTAGGTCCAGACGAAATACCTGCAGAATTACTGAAATGTCTAGACGATGAAACTCTACCTGTACTACTGGATCTGTTTAATGAAGTATATAAAACCGGAAAAATACCTCAGGAATGGTTGGTGTCCACCTTTGTAACAATACCTAAAACAATATATGCCAAGGATTCTTCAGACTATAGGACAATATCACTAATAAGCCATACCCTCAAAATATTTCTAAAGGTGATTCATGAAAGATTATACAGAAAGCTAGAAAATGATATGGATGATACCCAATTTGGATTCCGCAAAGAACTTGGAACAAGAGAGGCATTGTTTGCATTTAATGTCCTCTCTCAAAGATGCTTAGATATGAACCTGGATATTTATTCCTGTTTCATCGACTTCGAAAAAGCGTTTGACAGAGTCCGACATGAAAAACTAATAGAATTATTGAAAAACAGAGATATAGACAGACGAGACTTACGAATTATCATCAATCTGTATTGGAATCAAAAGGCCAATATAAAGATAGACGAACAAGAGTCCGAGAATTCTGATATAAAGAGAGGGGTAAGACAGGTTTGTGTATATACTGTCGCCGCTACTGTTTAACGTGTACAGTGCAGCCATATTTCAGGAAGCGATAGCGGAACTAAGTGATGGAATCTCTATAAACGGAAGAACAGTAAATAACATAAGATTCGCTGATGACACCATTATAATGGCAGACACCCTTGAGTCGCTACAAGAATTGTTAAATAGAATTAACGATTATCGATATGGACTCAAAATAAACAAGAAAAAAACTAAATTTATGATTGTCTCAAAAACACAACATGGAAATGAAAGGTTAATACTAGAGCAAACACAAATAGAAAAAGTAAAGACATACAAATATCTGGGAACCTGGGTTGATGACAAAAATGACCAAAGCAAAGAAATTAAAGTCCGAATTGAAACTGCAAGGCAAGCATTTATAAAATTGAAGACACTGCTTACAAACAAAGACCTTCAGTTGCCTCTCAGATTGAGGGCTCTAAGATGCTACATATTTTCTATATTACTATACGGAATGGAGGCTTGGACAATGAAAAGGCAACATATAAGCAAAATAGTAGCGTTCGAAATGTGGTGTTACAGAAGAATGTTGAAAATTCAGTGGGTTCAAAGGATTAACAATGTTGAAGTGCTACGACGTTTAAATAAGGAGTTACAAATTATGAACAGTATAAAAACAAGAAAACTAGAATATTTGGGTCACATTACCAGAGGAGAGAAATATGAGCTGCTGAGAGTTATTATGCAAGGAAGGATCCAAGGAAAAAGAAGCATAGAAAGAAGACGCATCTCCTGGCTGAGGAACCTTAGAGAATGGTTTAACTGTAGTTCATTACAACTGTTCAGAACAGCAGCCAACAAAGTGACCATAGCCATTATGATATCCAACCTCCGCTAGCGGATGGAACTTTAAGAAGAAGAATATAAATATTACTTACTTTATTTATATATTATATATAATATTTTAATTATTATAAATATAACAACTAATATATAATTTTAATTATTGATATATTTTAAGCGAGGGTTTTGATCAAGGAAAAATTCCTTCTAATAGTTAACAGAAATCAGACAAAATGATTTCCATGACTACTAATTTCAAGATGACGTAGTTGTAAGAATAAGATGGTTTTGAAAGCTAATTTTTTACATTATAAAGATCTTGGGAGGACGTGTACTAGGGTGGTTCGAAAAAAACTTTTTTGTTTATTTCAGATCGCTATAGTGCGCAAAAGTTGCCATTGGTATTGACTTGAAAAAAGCACTAATTATTATTTTTTTATTAATTTGTCTTCCGGTCGCGCAATGCCATCGAAGTTAGCAAAAATTGTGAAAAACATTAATTTTTCATATATTTCTTTAACAGGCCAGATGCTTTTAATTGCTTTCCTATACCATGAATTAACTACTAAAAGTATGTAAAATCAATATAAATGCACTTATACATTTTTTTCATATCTTCCGGTCGCGCAACATAATACAAAATGAGTAAAATTAGTAGTTTTTGCAAAATTGCAAAGTTTGACTGTTTGGTACAATTTAATAATACGACTTTTAGAGATGGTATAGTTTAATTCAATTACAATAATATATTTAAAATCCAAGCATGTAAGATAAATTTTGATATTCAAGTGGAATTCGGTCGCGCAGCTTCGTCAAAAACAGCAGACTACCGAGAGGCGAGGCGAAAGTGACGAATGCCAGCGAAGCGAGCGCTACCACAAATAAAGATACATGTGGGAATATCTCTACAATGGAGTATTTGTCTTCTCTATTACAACGAACTGCCATTTCACCACCTTTTCCAACACTTAGATGAAAATACAACAGGCCCAATAGGATATTCCGGACCAATTGGAAAGACCCTACCTGATTGTGAAAGACTACCATTTATTGATTTTAATCCTATTGATTGTGAGATTCCAAAAGTTGACAAGCGTATTCTTAGCAAGCACCAAAAGTACTTGCTTGAGATATCAGAACTCATCAAGTCAGGACATTGTTCACAAAACTTTGTAGTGGGTACGTGATCCTAGCCCAACGTCACATTCAAGATGGCTTGCTACTGCAAACCGAGTTTTGCGTTTCTACATCAGTGTGTCCAACCCTTCTGAAAATCTGAGAGAGATTGTCACATTCATTCTCAAATGTTATAATATGTCTATGTGGTTTTCCACAAAAATAAACCACAAATTCACAGATGGGCCTAGACATGATTACAAAATCATTGAACCTACAAGGTACTTACCAGAAGAGCTTCTTCAAGTTGTTGATCCCGTTTTACAACGGAACGCTTACTTTGCCCATCCCGAAAATTTACTTTGGGCTATGGCAACTGATGACAGAAACCATATACGAGAGCTGGGCTTTAGGCGTATCATGAAGGAAAAGCAAGCAATATCTGAAAGTGACTCTATCAGAATCTTTAAACCACCAAACTTAAACTTTGAAGCTAAATAGTATTAGGAAATTATCAAGTGGAACACCAGTACACTGACTCCCCTCTACTGCTAAGAACATTGAATAACGAATAGATAAAACAGTATGTGAGCAATGAATTCAAGCGTGTTATGAGTATAGATACTTTGCCATGCCATACACAGGCAGTTGAAAGATGCGTTAAGCTAGTGACCGAAGCTTCAAGTAAAGTGTGTGGACACAGTTCCAGAGACGGCTATATTCGAACCACATTATTGCACCGCTCAGCGATGCCAACGATTAAAATCAACAACTGGTAGTCTTTCACAAGCAGGTAGGGCTTTTCCAGTCGGTCCGGATATCCTATAGTGCCTGTTGTATTTCCATCAAGTGTTGGAAAAGGTGGCGGAATGGCAGTTCGTTGTAATGGAGAAGACAAATACTCCATTGTAGAGGTCTTCCCACATGTATCTCTATTTGTGACTGCGCGAGCTTCGCTGACATTCGTCACTTTCGCCTCGTCTCTCGGTAGTCTGCTGTTTTTGACGAAGCTGCGCGACCGAATTCCACTTGAATATAAAAATGTATCTTATATGCTTGGATATTAAATATATTATTGTAATTGAATTAAACTATAGCATCTCTAAAAGTCGTATGATTAAATTGTACTAAACACTCAAACTTTGAAATTTTACAAAAACTACTAATTCTACTCATTTTGTATTATGTTGCGCGACCGGAAGATATGAAACAAATGTATAATAAGTGCATTTATATTGATTTTACATACTTTTAGTAGTTAATTCATGGTATAGGAACGCAATTAAAACCACCTGGCCTGTTTAAAAAAAATATGAAAAATTAAGGTTTTTCACAGTTTTGGCTAACTTCGACGGCATTGCGCGACCTGAAGACAAATTAATAAAAAAATAATAATTAGTGCTTTTTTCAAGTCTATACCAATGGCAACTTTTGCGCAGTATAGCGATGTGAAATAAGAAAAAAAGTTTTTTTCGAACCACCCTAACGTGTACTCAGTGGAGAAAACTAGAAAAATATATTAAACGGATATATTTTTGTAATCCTCAACGATGTATCTATGCATATATCTATCATTATGTACAACATATATCATTAAGGCTGCAAACATACAAAACAAACTATACGTATACATACATATATCATTTAAATTGATTTTCATGAATAATGTTTTACAGATTCCTACAAAATTCCGTTCTACATACATTTCCGGATGCGATGGAACAACGAGTATCTCACAATATCACTGAATTTGAGTTGCATTCCAAAGTAGCGGATATTACTTGATAGCTGTACAAATAAAACAATATGGAAAGGTATATCATCACGTCCTTAGTACGTCGAAAACAGACTGGATATATTCTTATTGAGTTGAGGCCTGCAAGAGACAGTTTACTGGTGCATACGCTAGTCAAATTTAAATTACTTTATACATGAAGGGACATTTTATTGTCAGATATGATGTAAAAGGAGTAGAAAGCTATTTGGAGGACTGTACATATTTTATAGTAAAACAAATCATCATCAAATCTATTCGGTGTTTTCACTAGTGATTAGTAACAAATTAATTCTAAGACAATAGAGATACTTTCAATAGAACTATACCATCGGGCAGTGCCTATCTCGGCCCAAGACAAAGGTAGACCTTTTAAAAATGTCCCAAGTCGGCGTAAAGATTAAAAGTGCCCGATTAGGTCTGGATCCCGCGTATGAAAAAAAAGTTGATTAATAGCAAGCTGAAAATTTGTTAATAGCTTAAGGGTGTCTAGTCGGACAAACTTTGATATATGGGAACACTGGAACAGGGGAAGTTTTAATTGTGGAACAGGTTAAAAATTTGGAACGGTCAGACCACGAAAACGGCACATTTATTTTGTCCGACAGAACAGACTTAAACTCTCCGAACAGAGATTAAACTCTCATGCAAAAATCAGACTGCTATTTATCACCAAATGGGCGTTTTAATGAGTGGAACATGTAGAATATGTCAAATGACAGGAATCATGACATGTGATAAATAGCAGTCTGATTTTTGCATGAGAGTTTAGTCTCTGTTCGGAGAGTTTAAGTCTGTTCTGTCGGACAAAATAAATGTGCCGTTTTCATGGTCTGACCGTTCCAAATTTTTAACCTGTTCCACAATTAAAACTGCCCCTGTTCCAGTGTTCCCATATATCAAAATTTATCCGACTAGACACCCTTAAGCTATTAACAAATTTTCAGCTTGCTATTAATCAACTTTTTTTTCATACGCGGGATCCAGACCTAGATATAAAATATACCAGCTCGGCTCATGGAATATGAATTGGTACGATCAAATAATTTTAAATATCGATGGAAAAAAGTACATTTATACAATACCTTTATTAAATAGATATATAACTCTACAAGTTATAGGAAATAGGTATAGATATTGGATTCTAATAGGTTTTCTGATTCTGTATCATAATTATGATTATTGTTTATACCAGTTGTAATTCGATTCTTATTCTCTTCAATTGTTTTGATGAAAGCTTTGCAATTATCCTTTACACATCTCCACTTTATTTCACCTGAAGCTAATTATCGTTTTTGTTCTTTAAATTTATAACGTTCACAAACTAATAACAATTGTTTGAACTCTTTGACTAAACATTTCACTTATACTGGGCTAAGATGATGAAGCTAAATTAGGTATAATTTCAATATAAAAACGTAATTGCTTTTGACTGCATGAGTAGTGGCGTAGCAGATACTCAGTCAATATGTCTCAAACATCTAACCAAGCTTCATCCTATGTATCCGTAGCGAAATCGATTCCACGGCCAACATTTCCAACCAATAGAAACGTTTCTTTTTGCAAAGAACCCAAAATTTCTCTACACTATTGAAGGAAAGGGTATCGAGGGTAGGGTCGTTTTTCTATGTTAATAACAAATTTTTCCTAATCTATAATTCCAAGATAAAATTATTATTATACCTACTAATGGGGTACTAATACCTACCTGTTAAACTTCGAGCCGACTTGGGGGTTTTTAAAATGTACCTGGGGTATCATAAAAGACTAAAGGATTATAGTGAGCCGAGATGGGAATACCCCATATCATCTCTAATATTATATTAATATGTATATGTTACGGTAAGTATGATTAATTGGAAATTATTAATATTTACCGGTTACTATTAATACAAACCGAATAGCTAGGTAAAAGTAATAAATATGGCAGAATTAATCACGTCGACCCGTAATTATTAATAATTTCCGGATTAGAACGGTAAATGTAATAAATTTCAATACCGTTAAGTGGGTAGAAGCTTGCGGAGTATAGGGAAGTTTATTAGTTACTGCGACATACCAGAGCTTAAATACGGCGCATAGCGCACACGACAGTGTTAGTCAATCTGTAGTCGTCCACTGCGTAATACACTATTTAATATATAAATACATAAGGCTAAAGCAGGATTAAAACCATCCTTATCTCCTGATACTTTATACTAAATCAGAAGAATATTTAGAAGCTATACTAGCAGATCATTCTGATGATGTTGATGATGAAGGAAAGCACCGTGGTGATATGGAACTCAACAGTACAACCGAGGATTTACAGTTAGCGACCATTGAAGATACAGGTAATACTAACAGCCCAATTGAACATAATGCGTGTGCGATAATTGCTGTAGATGAGGAAGACAATGCCAGTATTGGCGTTAAAGAAAATGAAGGAGACGAAGAAGAAGGCACTGCAATTGACAAAATTTCAAAAGAAAATTCACGTGACTCGGGATCTTGCAAAACAGTCAATTGTAAAAGAATCTGACAGAATGTTAAAGCATCCTAATGATAGATTCCCCCTGTTAAAAAAGTAGGTCAAAGTGTTAGAGTGCGAATTCCAGAAGTTGATAGAGCTAATGCCGATAGCCGAAACATTATTGCCATTATTTTTTCTGTTATAGATGAGAAGCTATACAAGCTAGGCAATAAGCATGGCATTTTAAAGCAACTTCATGCAAGAAATGAATTTGCCACCTGCAAGGAAGCACTTATTTCAATCAATGAAGCACCTGACACTCTGATAAGTCTCAGTGAATGTGTTCGTAAAGATTCGAATTTAGCCAGTCAAGGATTCCGTCACTGCAATTGTAGTGGCCAATGTAATTTAAAACGTTGCAAATGCAAGAAATTCTTTGCGTTCTTTGTAATTCTTTGTAAGTGCCACAAGAGCCTTTCCTATAAAAACAAGTAATTATAATGTAGTAGCCTAATGCGTGTGTATGAGTTTGTTTTTAGTTATAAGGTGTCTAGTTGAGTTTTTTTTATTGATAAATTCTCTTAAGAGGAAACAGTAGCGATCAACAGGTAGCCAAAACGCGTTCCAAGATTGCGGCTGTAATTTTGAATATTTTTTCGAGATATTGGGCACACATATTCGTAATATAATAAAGAATGGCGGTACAGAGCCCAATTTGAAAAATATATTAATATGTGGAAATTACTCTGTAATTAAATACAATATTAAAAAAACGAGCCTGTACCGCCATTAAGAAGAACAAAAAAATACACTTTTTTCAAATAAACTTTTTTATCCGATGCCTAGATTTTGTGTCATTTTGGAACTACTAAAATTTTTTATATCATTAGTAGTTCCAAAATGACACAAAATCTAGGCATCGGATAAAAAAGTTTATTTAAAGAAAGTGTATTTTTTTGTTCTGCTTAATGGCGGTACAGGCTCGTTTTTTTAATATTCTATTTAATTACAGAGTAATTTCCACATATTAATATATTTTTCAAATTGGGCTCTGTACCGCCACTCTTTATTATATTACGAATATGTGTGCCAAATATCTCGAAAAAATATTCAAAATTACAGCCGCAATCTTGGAACGCGTTTTGGCTACCTGTTGATCGCTACTGTATCACCTTAAAGTGTTTCAACTTTATTATCAAATTTCATAAATAAACAATAGTGAAGCCCAAAATGTGTTTTTATTACATTAACCAGAACTGTTAGGAAAGTATTAATAGTAAACGGTAAATCTAATTATAAATGCATTATTAATCACATTGACCAGCTGCTACGGTTATTATTAATATTTACCGGTAATTATTAATACAGACCGGATTTATCACATCAACCGTAAGGCACATCAAAGAAACATGAAACGTAAATTACGTTTCATGGAAATAAACCACTGCTAAACAAATATACGTCCGGCCATTTATGAGACTCTCCGAAAATAAAAATGTGTCATGAGCATGAATCACACTCGTTTCATTGGTAGGCGGACTTTGAGATTTGTTTAGCAGTGTTTTAGTTTCATGAAACATGTTTTTCGTTTCATGTTTCATGTTTTTCGTTTCGTGTTTCTTTGGTGTGCGGCTTGGCTTACATATATATTACAGTGAAACCCGGATAAGTCGGCCCCTATAACCCGGGGCCGACCCGGGGCCAAAAATTTTTTCACTTTGATAGTGAGTTTTTTACCAAGAAGTAAATAATACTGTATACATCTGTACGTAATTTAGATGTATTGTATGTATGTATTTCATGTTTTTGCAATTATAATGAAGTTTATCTGTAAGTATACCATATTTTATTAATTTTTACCATATTCTCCGGCTAACCCGGATTTTCGATAACCCGGATCGGCCGCGGTCCCGATTAATCCGACTTATGGAGGTTCCACTGTAAATACAAAACACAGTATTTAATGATTGGAACAGAGGTACTATATAAGTCTGGTTCTTCTTCTTATTAGTATTATTCTTCTTCTTCTTCTTGTAGCACTACAAACCGAGGTGGGTCTTGGCTGACTGCACAACTCGCTTCTATCTCGAACGGTCGTCCATGATAGTTGGGTCAGTGAGTAGCCTCATTGTTCTTAAATCTGACGATATCTCGTCTCATCATCACATTCTTGGGCATCCTACGGCTCTTTTCCTGTGGGGGCTTCCTCCCAGATCAACTTGGCAAGGCTGTTATTAGGGAGACTATGGACATGGCCATTTTAGTGGTATTACAGTGCATATTTATAAAAAACGAGATCGGGTGGATAAGAATGCGAGAAATACAGAGCAATAACCCTGTTAAACACGACACATAAAATTTTAGCAAATATACTAAATATGAGATTTAAATCATACGCTGAACGAATATTATGAGAATCCAGAACGGGTTCAGACCGAGGAGATCAACATGTAATTCCATATATAAAGTGTAGCAAATATCAAAAGTCAAGGAAATAACAGAGAAATGCACGCAATATTCATACATTAAAAAGAACTTTGAACAATTATCGGACGAAAATGATCATGAAGCAGAGATCAGGTTCAAGGGAACAATGCAATCTAAGAAGATCAAAGGAAACAAAGGCATGAAACAAGGTGACTATCTCCCTGACATTGTTTAACCTGATATTGGAAGCAATAATACGGAGGACAAACTTCGCAAATAAAACAAAATTACAGATCAACTTTAAATCATAGTATATGCAGATAAGGTAGTAATGCAGATAAGGAAGCAAATAGAAAAGGTTTAGATATAAACCAGCACAATACAAAATAATTCGTCCCACAATAACGTATGGAAGCGAAACATGGACTCTGAATCAGCGGGAAACGACAAAATTACTGGTACTTGAAAGAAAGATACTGCGGACTATCTATGGGCCTTGCAGAGAGCAAACAACAGGAGAATGGAGAAGAAGACACAATGATGAACTCCAGACAATATATGGAGATGAAAACATAGTACGCTACACTAAAGCAATCAGAATACGGTGGGCGGGTCACGTGATAAGATCAAGTGACGAAAGACTTCTGAACGCCACATTCTGGGAAAGGCCCGATGGAAAAAGGTCAATTGGTCGCCCACGAAAGAGATGGAAGGACGCAGTAGCCAGTGATCTACGCAAAATGGGAGTACAGCAATGGGAAATAGCTGCTCAGGACCGACAACAATAGTAAACGCGGCCAAGACTCACATAGAGTTGTAGAGCCAAATGATGATGATGATGACAATACAAAATATATGAAATAAAGATACAAAAATTTAGATATATCTAATAACACAGAACCATAAAATTGAAACTGTATCCTCCTTTAGCTACTTAAAGATATGTATAGATACGTGCACCGCGCACTTCGCGCCGTGTCTGCGCTGCGCGTTTGTGGCTGTGGCGCGTTCATTAGATTAATAAGTGTTTTCAAGTGGCGAAAAAACGGTGCGCACACAGCGCACTAAGATCCAATTTCTGCCATCGCCACAAGTGCGCGGCGCGCATATCTATACGTACCTTTAGAATAACATTAGGGACAACCTGTAATACAGTTGAGTCCGCGAGTCTTTACCCGTGCGTCATCATTTAAAGCATACGAAATAAGTTGGAAATCTATTTCACGTAACAACAACTGACAGAAATTGGCTACTGTTCCGATTACGGGTTTTATTTTAAAATTTGACGTTATCAAATATATAGAATGTCAAATGTAAGTTTTGCTTCAAAATTTTTGTGCAGAATTACAGCTACATTTGAAGTAGCTTAATAAATTCTTTTATTATTATTGATTAAAAAATAAATAAACAATTTATAAAAAAATTCGATATCATATTTTATTTTTGTTATTTTATTCACTTTGACGGAAATCTAAACACAATCATTTCTTTACTGTGTGAATGACGTTAGCTTTGTATGTTTTAAATATTAATTGCGAAAATATAATTATTAATTTTAATGCATTAAAAATCCTCCATGCGAGGCGACCATTCTGCTATCTGACACCGCAGTATTCAAATGGTAAGGTCTTTTTGACCTTACCATGATCAAATATTCGTTTTATATATAATGTAATTTTCGTGTGAAAGTCCTTTGTGCTCGTTCTTGATTTTTAACTTTTCTGGATACAAAAACAACCAGCGGCAAATTGAACAATTTTTTAAACAGACAGACAAGGTTTTTTCCAACCAATAAAAAACTACATAAGAAACAGAAGTATTTCATATCATAAATGGAACCCATCTCTCTTCATAGTGGTATTTTGACCTTTTTGACGTAAGTTAAACTTTGAATTCTAAGATCAATTATTCATTAGAGATCTTTTATTGTAGCATAGCTCCGAAGATGGCTTTATAAGCCGAAAGCGCTCAGCTAAGAATTATTAATTTTACACACTTCAAAAGTACACTTCTCCCCCTTTTACCTGTTAAAAAAAAATTGCGTATACTTTTTCTCATAAACAATATGGTTTTTGTGGTGTCTGCGTAAATAATGATTACTTAGGTTGGTCGTATTAACTCAGAAACCTTCCCGGGTTCATGTATAACAACTTTGCTTGAGGTCATCATATGATTAAATGCATAGTTTACGATTCTATAAGGGACTTACGAGGAGCGATCAATCAAAACCCAATAAATCCACTAAAGCTGATTCGGAGTTAAATGCAGAAATGTTACCTCTTACTCGCCATTGAGTTATAAAATCTAAATCCAATGATATTGTAAAGAATAAGGGTAGTATTAAACGCACAATATGTTTCATGATATGTGAAAAAAGAGTAGAGTAGATTTATACCGATACTAATTATTTTAAAAACATATATGTGTGCTGCAGGTCCCAGAGAACATGAAATAATAATAAACTTAGCAATATGAGACAATATAAAATATGGTATTTTCAAAAAGTTACAAAAGCAAAAAATAATTTCACATTAGATATGTTGCACTTACAACATAGTCGTCTTCCAGGCACTCACATTGGTTTTGATGTGTTTCTTCGTTATTCGAGCCTTCTGTTGCTAAGGATTTCTTGTACCAATCTAAAGACTCATCGTTCATCCAGTCATCGCCAAAGTGCTGTTCTAAGAGATGTTTCGGAGATTCTTTCTTTTTTTTTCAATAAAAGCGTTATTCAGCGGAATACTGGATTTATTGCGTTTCGATTGATTTGCACACTTTCGATAGCTATTTTCTATTGGATGTATTAGGCTGACTGGATATATTTCATAACAAAGCTATTTAGTGTTAATTTAACTCAAATTCTAAAAAACAGGATTTATTGCGTTTTGATTGTTCCCTCCTCATACAGACACATTCATTTTTATATCTAATAGAAAACAGGGAAATATTTAGATTGCTATTAAAAAATGGGGGTTGGTAATTGAAAAGTGAAAAATTAAGGTTGTATGTATCTTTTGGTTTTACATCATATAAAATTAAGAAAAACAGTTTAAAAAAATAAAAAAAATATCAGGAGGAGGGTGGGGAGGGCAACCCCCTTTTTGCTTAGATTGGTCGTAATAACTCAGGAAGCTTCAGAGTTCATGTTCAACAACTTTGCTTATTAAGGTCAATAATAATATTGATGATCAAATGCATAGTTCTAAGTATTTCATAAGTTCTATGCATAATTCTATAAAACACATACCGATTTTTTTATATTGTCTCATATAAATAATAAAAATATGGTATTATAAAAATAATTATTGTTCAAAATAAAATGTCAATTTTAAAAACAAAAAAAATTCAACGCCAGGATTTGAACCCGGATTTCCTGAGTGAAAGTTAGGAGCCAAGTAAGCAAGGCTATTAAGACTTGTAAGTCACGTAGATATATATTTGACATAAGTTGTAGCGTTTTTCCATCAAGTTTCATATTTTACCTTTTCTTGTCTAAAATCCCCGGTTTTGGACCAGCTGACACATCATTTGTTAATAAGCTTTGGAACACCTAACTAAATAAAAAGAAATCAGCCATGCTAAAATGCTCCGGTTAAATTTGACACTACCTCCTGGGCTATCAGTCTCTCAAAATGAACTATGTACTATTCTGCTTGCTCTAACTACATGTCCAATACTCCCTCAAGAAAGGTTACCCGGCTACAGTTTGGTATTTACGCTTCTTAACTTAGATTGTGGAAAATCAGTAAATGTAGAAAATGGGTTTAGTAGTTTTATAACCTGTGGATTATTCTTTTTGAACCTGAAGCAATACCAGAATATGCCTTTCTGTCTAGCGTCTAGTGGAACCCCGTTTTCCTTCAATCATCGCCTGGATGATCAGTTGCGCGGGGCAATACTATTTTTTTTGTTATTATTTGTCCTAGGTAGCTAACTTTTTTAAATTTCATGATCTTTAGCAGCTATCTATGTACTTATTCTCCTCAGGACATTTTCTTTGGTGGAGTGGGTTGTCCAAGATATTTTCAATATCCTTCTATAAAGCCAGAGTTCAAAAGCTTCTAACTTGTTCATCAGCAAGGACCAATAATGAATAAAGTAGCAATGAGATAAATGAACAGGTGTGGGCATCTGATGAGGATGCCACCCAAAAGAATTACAGGAAAATCTCCGAAGCAAAGAACGTTGTAAAAGGCAAAAACAATGATACAGCAAATAGAAGAGGCGAGAAAAGTTAACAAAAATAACTATAAGAATTGAAAATAATGACAGGAAATAGAAAATAATTGAATAGCTGGTGAATGAAAATGAAAATAGGGGCGATACCAATCTGGTCACATCAGTTAGGTAATGAGGATTTTGATGTACGAAACTGGTCACACTGGCCAAAAAAGAGGGCTACGAATCTGGTCACATCAGTCAGGTAATAAAAATTGTAAGGAAACTGGAAACATTTTTTTTTAATTTATAGAAATTTATTTATATCGTAGTAGGTACAAGTATAATATTAAAATACAAAAAATATATCTTATTTTATTGTAGCACAATATATGTGAGAAACACTTTTTACAAAATGCATGGTTGTAATTTGATTGTGCTTAAGATCTTGTAAAAGATTCTCCAAAAAGCGCTTTCTTCGTAAAGTATGCGAATTCCTCGATTTTATAGGAGTATTTATACTGTTACATTTGATATAAACCTCATTTTGAAATTTAGTCAAAACTGTCATGAAATCAAAAATTGATGGCGAACAGTAATGAAATGAATTGTTAAAGTGTGCATGGAAAGATTCACAGGCGTTTGTTGTTTGATTTAATTCGGCACTAGCATCCGCCCAAATGTTTGGGGGAAATTTAGATTCTTCGGAAATATAATGATCAGTTAGATAGTCCGCAAACTGTATAACTCGCGTATCATTTGGCATCACTTCCATCATCTCAAACACAAAAAAGGCACTAACAATATTTTTATCTAGGAGAACCGTACCAAAACACAAACGCAACCAATTTCCGATATCAGAACTTTTGTCTTTATATTCACAAGATAAGCCTAAACTTTGAATTCTGCGCCACCAAGATTGCGTTAGGTGAAATCTGCACCCATGGATTATGATGTCAGTCCATATATATTTCACGGCATTGTGAATAGCAGTTTCGAAGTCTAATACAATTTTTGTGGGTCGAAGAATCAAATTATGTTCATAACACAGATTTTTAACTTCCTGTAAGCACAACTTGTATATTGTACGTCCTTGTATAAAATCTCTGATTTAGCTAAAACTGCTTTACATACCAAAACAATTATTCCTTGTGAACATCCATTGTATAGAATAAACTCTTCATTTTTGGATGTCTTGTAATTATGATGAAAATCACTAAGGGACTTGTGTACTTCCTATGCGTTGCGCGGTATAGTCGGATACGTTTTTCGACGTTGATTGTACATATTCTCCCTTATACATTTTAAGTCGTTGCAGGTTAAAACACTAACGTGGTCTGTTTTATCTATAGCACTTCGAATAATTTTTGCTGGTTTTTCCACTATATCACTTTCTGCTTTCCTCTTGCATGCTGCAGTAACAATAATTTGTCTTGATATTTTTTGTTTGGTTTCTGAGGGGTGATTATGCTGGCCTTTCACTGAAGTAATAACTAAGTTTTCAATCGGGTCCATTGTAGGCTATTGATTATGTATTTTGGAAAGGAACTACAACGTTAACGGGGTTTTATTGTTTCATATGGTCAATGGACCTCTAAATAATAAAAACCCGTGGAGTGCTACCATTTAAAGGGGTGCGTTTTTGAGAATGGGGTGAATTAGTCCCTAGGCACAGGGCGAATTAGGGTGAGTTCTATACACTTTTGGTACAAACATGTCTACAGGAAAATTGTTCCAGGTTAAATTTACTATCGAGACATCACCTTTTAAAGTCAAAAATATTTTTTTTTACAGAAGTATATTCAAAAGAAAAGCAAGAAAAAAACACAAATTATAGCAATTTTGTTTTTTGCCCCATAACTTTTTTCCACGGGGATGTGGATATAGGCATTGCTTTACGGAAAAAAATATTCCATCCTTTCTCTTTAAAATAGCGTTTTGTAGAAGTCTCTATGACTTATATTTTCCAAAATATGATTTTTGAAAGTTTGCCACTCACAGCGATTTTGGCCCATTTTGCTTGTTACTTCTCAAACATTGTTCTGTAACTTTTTCTACGTAGCTTTAGGTATATATATATTGTTACATTTAATAATAAGGAAAGTTAATTGCCCTTAAAATGATCTCCTATAGAAGGCTGTATGGCTACTTTTAAGCAAGATATGGTTGTTCAAAGTTTTATACTTTTAATGATTTTTGATATATTTTACGATTATTTCTAAATTTCTTATTATAACGTTTTTTTATGGTATATTTAGGTATATACATTGTACAATAAAAACGAAAGCTTATTTTCTTTACTTTAAAATGGTGTATCGTAAAAAATTCTAGGACTATTTTTAAACAAGATATGCTTTTTCAAAATGTGACATATACACATGCAAGAGGTCCTACTAAGTTGAAACCACATGGAAAACTTTTTTATTATTAACTTTATAAAAAAAATATTGTTTATAAAATACTCTGCATAGTCTAAAACCTAAGATGCAATCATCAGATATAAAATTGTTTCAATAGAATATGAGGTATATTAAAAATATGAATTTCGCTCAAGAGTAAAGTACCTTTATATTTCACAATATCGAAAAGTGTTATTAAGAAAAGTTATTTGGAATTAAAAATGATGTTCTAATATGCAATTATATTCTTCTAATTGAAAAAAATAAAAAACATTTAAAATTTTTCTCTAATTCCGGATACCCTTGGATATCCTACGAAGATCTTGTTTAAAATAGTCCTAGAATTTTTTTCAATACACCATTTTGAAGTAAGGAAAACAAGCTTTACAATGTACATACCTAAATTTACAAGGAAAATATTCACAATGAGAAATTTAAAAAATAATCATTAAAAATGTCAAAAATTATTAAAAGTATAAAACCTTGAAAAAGCATAGCTTGCCTATAAAGAGTCGTGTAACCTTATACAATAGACCATTTTAAAGGTAATTGACTTCTCTTTCTACTAAATGTACCATTGCATATACCTAGAAATGCGTAGAAAAAAGTTACAGAACAATGTTTCCGAAATAATGGGGAAAATGTCCCAAAAATGATGTGAGCGGCGAATTTTGAAAAATCGTATTTCAGAAACTATAAATCCCAGAGACTTTTACCAAACATTATTTTAAAGAGGAAGAATAGAAGTTATTTTTCACTAAAGTAATGCCTATACCTATATCCCCGTGGAAAAAAGTTATTGGGCAAAAAACAAAATTGCTGCCTTTCGTGTTTTTTCCTTGCTTTTCTTTTGAATATATTTTTGTAAAATAAAATATTTTTGACTTTAAGAGGTGACGTTTTTGTAGTAAATTTAATCGGGAACAATTTTTCTGTAGACATATTTGTACCAAAATTGCATAGAACTTACCCTAATGCACCCTGTGCCTAGGGACTAATTCACCCCTTTCTCAAAAACGCACCCATTTAAATGGTAGCACTCAGCGGTTTTTTCAAATATAGAGATCCATTGACCATATGAGACAATAAAATCCCGTTAACGTTGTAGTTCCTTTTAGCTCTCTTATTTTGAATATTATCAATAGCCTATTGTGTAAATAAACACTTTTGAACATTTTCGATTGGCACATCTCCACACTATTTCATTAATCATTTCAGTTTTAATTGTTCGATGTATAGAAAATTTATAATGTTTATATAAAATTTGGCTCTGCCCTCGCTGACTCGACATAACTTTAACATTAGAAAACATATTCGCTAACAAAATTTTTTCACTTGTTTGCACTTCAACCTCTATATTGGAACTGATGGATCGCCCGAAAATATTAAATAAAGTTATTAAATATGTACGAAAGTCATTAAATTTAGATTAAAAGGTACTTAGTGCCTACCTAATTAGGGTCGTAGTACCTGCGCTTGTTGTGACCACTTTCTTACATATTTATTTGTTACCTGCACTTACCGGAGGGTAAAAGTATTAAAATGTGACCAGATTCATTACGCCCGAAAATAGCTAGCGCAAATTAGACACTCTAATATGATAAAAGGAAGGGGAGAAAGAAAGGATGATAGTAGGAAAAGAACAACTTTCCTTTACCTGCTTGACAGACGTTAAAGCATTTTGTAGGTCCAACATTTTCATTTTTGGATGTTTTTTTATATTATGTAAGAATAACAGTAAAATATGTTTATATTTATTTAAAAAAGTACAAAATAACGTCTTGTAATTAAATTTCAACGATTAATCTATATATCTATAAAACTTGGTTACTCCGTGAAAACATATTCATTTAAGTCATAATCTTCAACACTACTGGAATTTTCTTTACTATTGATTGTAAGATTTGTTTGCGGATTCTTATCAACCATAGAAAGTGGCACTTTCATAGCAAGTATAACTGCACCTATTATAAAAATTGCACCTAAAACCTTACGAAATTTTAATAGAAAGAACGGTTCCATGACATCTCGTTACGCGACAGTTCGTAGCCCAACAAATCGTCGCCTCAAAGCAACAGTAGTATGTCAAATATTTACACCAGTTAATAGGGAAAAAAATCATCGATTTCACGTAAAAATGTTAAGCAGGGTTTTGAAGGTTTTAAGCGATAGATGAGGTATAAATGATGATAATTCCGTGAAGACGTACAGCTAATTTTTCTTCTTCTTTTTTTAAAACAGTTATAAAGAATGAAAAACTAAGTTTTTTACTATAAAACGTTTCTTATCCATTTTAGAGAAAAATGTTTCAAATAAATATTGTAGACCTTAAAAAGTTCTTCAATTTGGTGTGACACATATTGCAATATATAAACAATTGACCGAGATAATTGTAAAAAACTCTCATTTTTGCACTAATTTTTAAATATTAATAACTGTATTTTTTGCACAACGATATTTAATTTAACTACTTTAAATTATGCCAATTAATGGGTTATTTTAGTAAGCTAAATTTCAACCAGATCGACCAAATAGTTTATAAGTTATTCAATTTGTTTATCCCAGACAGCAATTGTTTAAACAACTGTTCTTGCCCTAACAGTGACTCTAGAGATATTTTACAAATCGCAATCGATTATTTGAGACTTTAGTTTTAAGATGTATTGAAAATATTTTAAGATTTTATCAAAATTGTTGTTAAAAAAACCGCCTGAAAAAGACCCTACTTTTTAGGTTATAAACAATTAGAATAACTTTGACAATTTTTACGTTACACGCTCGTATGTAGGCTCACTGACAAGCTGGTGAAAATATACACATTAAAATAATAAAGTGGATTTTACATGACTAATAGAAATCGAGTTAGAATTTTTTTTTCAATAAATCATATTTCCATTTTTTATAAACATTAAGAGCTGAAAATTGAATAAGTTGTTTAAGAAAGTCTATATTTTACGATCCAGTTTATAGATTGCATATGCAGTAAAAAAAAAATAAAAAGTCATGACTCATTAAACTGATGGTACTCGTGAAACACCGCCAACAAATATGAAGGTGAGAATAGCTTCGTTTTATTTTTTAGAATGGAATCCCAATTTGAAACATGTTGAAAAAATTTGCAGTTTAATTGCTATTACTTGCTTTAATTTTACAATAATTTCTCGTAAGAATTACTTATATTTTACTAATTAAAGAATATTATTTATATAAATATACAATAATAATTAGCTCAGGCCCAGAAAATAAATTGGTTGAAAACACGATCTTATCCATAAAACAAAAAATATTTTTAGCAGTTAGTAAAAATAAAAAGCAATTAATTCAACTTTTATGTGCAGAGCTCAACAAATCTGGGTACCGAACTAAAGTAGCAGATGAAGATGCAGACGTATTAATAGTGCAGACAGCTCTTCACGAACATACATATGAAACTAACAAGACCATTGTAATAATTGGTAATGATACTGATATACTCATAATATTGACGCAACTCTCTGCTCCGGACAATAACATATATTTTGAAAAAAAGGCGCAAAAGGAAAATCTATCTATTATAGTTGTAATAGTTTTAAACATTCTCATCTAAGAAAATACGTTGGGTTCTTATATATTTTTACTGAGTGTGATACAACTTCCTCTTTTTTAATCAAGGAAAATTCAAATTATTAACTGCATCGTCAGAAATTGTAGATCTGATAAATATTTTTTATGACGAGAATGCTAACAAGGAGGACATCATGAAAAACGGATGTGATATCATTGTTGCTTTGTATTCTGCTGCAATTGATGTTACATATAAAAAAAATAATAACATATTGGCATTAAATTAGTTACGTTTTTTACAATTTATAAGAAATACAGGGAAAGAATCTTTTAAATTGGAAAATTTGCCCCCAACAGAAGGTGCAGGTTATCAGCATGTACTTCGCGTTTAACACTGGTTAGGTAAAAAACTGGATGCTACCCAGTATGGATGGAAAAAAACTGATACGGGTTTTGAACCTATTTACACCTTAGATTGTTTGATACCTAAAGAGATATTAAAACAAATTACATGTAAATGTTCAACGCGTTGCAAAAGTACAAGATGTGGCTGTAAAAAATATGGTATAAACTGTACGGATCTTTTTACAAACTGTGCAGTGGAAGAAGAGGAGAAAAAATGTTGTAATCGCGCTGCAGTGGTTCTTGACGATGTCGAGTCAGACTTTGTAGAGGATAAACTGTATCTTGCCGAGAAGCGATTTAGAAGTTATAGACGTTCACTAGAATTATCAAATTAAAATTCATAAACAATGTCTTACTTTTTTATTTTTATAATTATTTATATGAATTTATTAAAATATATATATATTACTATCAAAACAAATATACGAATTTTATTCTAATTATTGAACTTAACATACATCATTAAATAATAGTGCAAACATATTACATATTTATACTTATTAGATGCCTATCTAAACAAATATTAATAGCTTCATTAAATTAAATAACATTTCATAACAATTCAAAAACAAAATAAAACAAAAATTAGTTTTTTAAAAACTATTAAGGACTTTTAAATACTTTTTAATTATTTCAAATAAAAAAAAATAAATAATGTATTGTACTAATTTATAATTATTTTATATTTATATAAAAAATATATTTTAATTAATAATTTAAATAATTTTTAAGGAATACTTGTAGAGTTCAATAACTTTTATAATAAAATTCAATTAATTGATTTTCACGGGATTTTCCAATTGTGCAAGGTGAAATTTACACAATTTTTAGTATTTTCTTGAGCTACTCCAGTTAAAAAAGAAGGTTGTGCATGCTATGGAAGGTGATAATATATTGCAGTTTTTTCCCAAAAAAGGAAGCGAAGCTTGAACAATTCCCACCTTCACTTTCGTTGGAGGTGTTTCACGAGTACCATCAGTTTAACAGGTCATAAGTTTTTATTATTTCACTGCATATGCAATCTATAAACTGGATCGTAAAATAAAGATGTTTATAAACAATGCAAAATTTGATTTATAAAAAAATACTAACTTGATTCCTATTTGTCATATAAAATTATTTTTTCTTTTTTAATATGTATTTTTTCACCAGCTTTTCAGTGAGCCTACATGCAAGCGTGTGACATAAAAACTTTCAAAGTTATTCAAATTGTTTATAACCTAGAAAGTAGGGTCTTTTTCAAACGAGTTTTTTAATAACAATTTTAATAAAATGTTAATTTTTTCTTAATGCATCTTAAAAGTAGACTCTCGGATAATTGATTGCGATTTGCTAAATATCTCTAGATTCACTGTTAGGACAAGAACAGTTGTATAAACAATTGCTCTCTGGGATAAACAAATTGAATAACTTATAAACTATTTGGTCAATCTGGTTGAAATTTAGTGCACTTAAAGAAACCATTAAATGGCATAATTTAAAGTAGTTAAATTATATATCATTATGTAAAAAGTAAAGTTATTAATATTTAAAAATTAATGCAAAAATGAGAGTTGTTTGCAATTATCTAGGTCAATTGTTTATGTATATTAATATGAGTACTATCAAATTCAAGAACTTTTTAAGATCTACAACACTTATTTAAAACATTTTTCTCTAAAATTTACAAGAAACGTTTTATAGTCAAGAAACTGAGTTTGTCATTCTTTGTACCTGTTTAAAAAAAGAAGAAGAAAAATTAGCTGTACGTCTTCACGGAATTATCATCATTTATCTCTTATCTACCGTTTAGCACCTTCAAAACCCTGCTTAACATTTTTTCATTTTTTTTTCCCTATTAACTGGGGTAATTGTAGTTTCTAGAAAAACGCAATTGAAATTTTTACGAATTTTTCATTACGTAATAACTTTTTTATATTTGAATGGATTTACATGGAATTTTGTTTGAGTATATAACTTTACAGGCCTTACATAAATGTTTATATTAATTCATAAAAAAGTGAAAAATAATTGGAAAAAAAGTTACTTGTCCTACTGTTGCTCTAACAGTTAATCTGTTTTTTTTAACGATATCCGTAAATATGTGTTATTAAGTGAGGACGTTTGAGTTGGAATAAATTCATTATCTCTAGAATGGGAGCATTTGGAGAGAAATGCTGAGGCAGGTCGATTTTTACTTTTAAATTATGACTTTTTACCAATTATGTTAACGATTATATTAATGAATAGAGAATTAAATAACCTTTCAAATGAGCTATCGCACCATCCCTACTCTCATTTAAAAAAATCATGGATTATTATATATATTATATATCATACTAATGACGTCATCCATCTGGTCGTGATGACGTAATCGATGATTTTTTTTAATGAGAGTAGGGATGGTGCGATAGCTCATTTGAAAAGTAATTTAATTCTCTATTCATTAATATAAACGTTAACATAATTATTTATACAGGGTGCACAACAAAATTTTTTGTTTATTAAATTAACTGAGACAAAAAGAAGAGTGTATGTAATTCATGTAGGTACTTTAAAATACATTTGAGTGCTGTCAGAAAACAAAAAGAAATGTTTATTTCATAAATAAACATTGTTTTTCGCTTAAATTCAATATTAAATCTGCCACCCACCTGTCGCTTAGCAGCTTGAACATTGAATTTAAGCGAAAAGTAATGTTTATTTTTGAGATAAACATTATCACCTGTTTTTCTGACAACAATAAAATGTATTTTTAATTAAATAAATTACTTACATTCTCCTTTTTGTGTCAAATAATTTAATAAAAAAAATATTTCTTGAACACACTGTATAAATAATTAGGTTAATATTTACATTACTGAATAGAATTAAAAAACTTTTCAAATGAGCTATAACACAACTCCTACTCTCATTTAAAAAAATCATCGATTGCGTCATCACAACCAGATGGACGACGTCAGTAGTATAATGTATATGGCAAAAAGTCATAATTTAAAATTAAAAATCGAACTGTCTCAGGATTTCTCTCCAAATTCACCCCTTCTCGAGATAATTAATTTATTTGAACTCAAACGTCCTCACTGTATAAACTTACATTTGTACATACTGAAGTTTTGTTTAAAATTTTACACATTTTATTATAAAAAAAAAATTTTTTTTAAACATTTTGTTCAAACATTTTATTAGATAAATTATAAACTCAATATAAATGTTTTCCGACAATTTTAAAACTCGACAACGAAAATGACAAACAAAAGAGAATGGAAAATTAATCAGAATTAGTTGTGGTTACATCGGATGCAGACTAAAAAATATTGACTTATACTTAGTGTGTTATCGACGTTACAAATTATACCGTTGTGCACGAATTTTGCTAGTTAATAATTGCCGCCATTACGAACTCCGGCGTTACGAACTGTCTCGTTACGAGATGTCTAGTCACGAGAAAGAACACAATTAATAAAAAAATACTTACTAATGACAGAATAAAGAGAAATTTATAAAGATAGTATTGCCGCGGTACATGACTGTTGTCAAATAAAAATTGTCTTGCACATTTAAAAAAATTCATGTTCTTTTTGTCTAAGTCTTGAACACATTACCTTCACTTTACAAATATAAGTATACGCAGAAACAAATAATTAATTAAAATAAATGGTACAGGGAATTATTATTTGTCATTTATTTTTGTATGATAAGGTAAGTTAATTGGACTGTACAGTTATTATTGTTAACGAACATACGTACGAGGAGGCCCAACAACTATTTATTGAAACAAACTTAAATACAGTTAAATCCGTGGGACAGAAAGTGGCTACTATTCCGATCACGGGTTATATTATAAAATTTGACGTTATCAGATAAATAAAATGTTAGTTTTGCTTCCTTATAATACCCTTGGTACCTTAATAACTATAATATTAGTGATATTAAATATTTGTTATAATACACTGCTGCTAAATAGGTATATTTTCATTGTATATCGAGTGGACGAATCAAACTGTGTTTTTTTCTCAAAGCTCGCAATACCCTGTGGAGTATTCTAACATTTATAAAATACTGAAATTAAAACCCAACTATAGCCTCAGATTTTCTTAACATTCTGTTTTTTGATTCATTCACTTCTGTTGCATAATACAAAAGTTAGGTACTTTAACCACTAGCCATGTTCTTTATCAGTACTTGGTGTTTCTAAATAAGTGCGACAAACTTTAAGGGGTAATTCTGCATGGAAAAATAATGACAGTTTGCTTTGTAACTGTATGTCCGCAAATGCTTCGTTTCCGAGATACAATATGTTGAATGTTTTCTTACAAACTCACGATTTATTTATTGCTTTAAGACGGGTTGAGATATGCATATGAAATTTAGTGGGTTTTAAGACGTAGTTATTTCACATTTTTTGACACACAATTAAGAATTTTATATTCACCATTGGCGTGCATACTGGTAATATGATCGATCATATTACCCGTATGCGCGCCAATGATGAATATTAAATTCCTAATTGTATACCAAAAAAATGCGCGTTAACTATCTCTTTAAATTTTCCAACTTTTATATTCATATGTCAACCTGATTTAGGGCAATACTGCAAACGGTTAATAGGGCAATCGATCACTATTTTTCCATGCAGAATTACCCCTTAAAGTTTGTCGCACTTATTTAGAAACACCCTGTACTGATGAAGAACATGGCTAGTTGTAAAATCCCCTAACTTTTATATTATCCAACATAAGCGAATTAATCAAAACAAAATGTTAAGAAAACCAAAGGCTATGGTTACGTTTTAATTTCAGTATCGATTATTTCAGATTATAAATGCTAGAATATTCCACAGGGTGTTGAGAACTTTGAGAAAAAACACAGTTTGATTCGTACACCCGGTGCCCGGTATACAATGAAAACTTACTTCTTTAGCAACAGTATTATTACAGCGTTATTTCAAAAGAAGAGGGCTATATTATATTGAAAGAAATACTAAAATCGGTCAACAGGTTTAGGAGATACGAGACATCAAAAATGACCTATTTTTTTAGGTGATCGTTTTTTCTGACGCGCAGTGTAATATCTATAAATATTTGACAATAAAATATTTTCCTTTTGTTATTTATTTAACTTTTGCAGAAACTTAATCATAAATATTCCTTAATTGTGAATGAGGTTAACTTTGTATAATAATATTATTGCAAAATAAAATACACTTACCATAAAATTTCAAATTCCAATATAAAATTAGTTGTAATATAAATATATCTGTGTAATATAAATAACTTCTAAATGCAAAAACATGACAAAAAACAGCAAAAATCCAACAAACTGACAGTGATAAGTAAGTTAACAAACAAGAAACGCTACAAATTGTACTTAAAATCTGAAAAGCGTCCTTTTTTGTACCTATCTCTTTTCGATGTACTGATTATAGAGCGTTCATAAAAATAACATAATGTCTCTACTTAATAACAGGCGGTAGCTGGTTTGTCTTTAGTTTCATGCCTGAAAGAAAATGATGCTAGATAAAAATATGTGTTTTATATCACCAGGTATTAATGACGCACTGTTAAAGAACCCTGGACTCAACTGTACATGCATAATTCTATTAGCTAACATTTTATTTTTTACTAATATTTTTTTTCATTGCCTTTGCATGTTGCTGTTCTTCTCTTTCTCTTTGTTAATGTTGACATACAAATTTGTTGCATTTGCATTTTTTGTTGAAGTTGATTTCGAAATAAGAAAGGGACAAGAAAAGGCTTCCTTCTCTAACCTTAATGTATGCAACCCGTCGTAACATTATGAATCCGCAAATTGTTCGCGGAGAATAAAATCCTGTGGTGAGATCACGATCGGTAGAATTCTATTTTGTTGACGTCACAAAACGAATTTTACAATGCGATAATTGACGGTTGCTAGGCAACGTGACGTCAGCAAAATAGAATTCTACTCATCGTGATCCCACCCCTGAACATGTCCAGAATAAGTTTACGTTGACGCCTGCGTTTGAAGACTATTCCCGACCTTACTCTGAATTGTACAGCGCGAATAGGGCTTTTCATTGATTGTCACTTGTTTCGAGCTTCTGTCATGTGTCACATAATATTACTATATCTCCGTCATAGGTCTTTGGTTTGTATTCTTGGTATATACCAATGGTAAGACTCCATTTTAACAGTCCTCGTTTCAGCGGTTCTCGATTCCACCGACCCTTTTCAGCAGTCCCCGGTTCAGCGGTACTTATTTCAGCAGTCCCCGTTTCGGCGGTTCTCGATTCCACCGACCCGTTTCAGCGGCGTTTGGTTCTGCAGCATGCCGTTTGAGAGGCATCGTTCAGGAAAATGAGTAAAAACAGGACCCTCTTGGGGACAGTAGTTTTAACAATAAAAAATGAACATATAAAATTATTTTTTCTTTTTTTATATGCATTTTTTCATCAGCTTTTCATTGAGCCTACATACAAGCACGGAACATAAAAAATATCTAAGTTATTCTAATTGTTTATAAGGTAAAAAGTCAGGTCTCTTTCAAACAGTTTTTTAATAACAATTTCAATAAAATGTTAAAAAATTTTTAATACGTCTTAAAATTAAAGTCTCAAATAATCGACTGCGATCTGCTAAATATCTCACAGAGTCACTGTAGGGCAAGAACAGTTGTATAAACAATTGCTCTCTGGGATAAACAAATTGAATAACTTATAAACTATTTGGTCGATCTGGTTGAAATTTAGCACACTTAAATAACTCATTAATTGATATAATTTAAAGTCATTAAATTTTACGTCATTGTGCAAAAAATAAAGTTATTAATATTTATAATTTACTGCAAAAATGAGGGTTTTTTGCAATTATCTCGGTCAATTGTTTATATATTACAATATGCTTACCACCAAATTAAAGAACTTTTTAAGATCTACATTTATTTGAAACATTTTTCTCTAAAATGTACAACATTGTTCATTCTTTGCAATTGTTAAAAAAAAGCAAAACCAGCTGTACATCTTCACGGAATTATCATCAGTTATCCCTCATCTAACGTTTAAAACTTTGAAAACCCTGTAGAACATTTTTACCTAAAATCGATGATTTTTTTCCCTATTAACTGGGGTATATACCAGATACTTAGATATTACCTGTATATTTTCAAGCAAGAATAGGTTAAAATAATATCCTACAATAAATCTAATTATTTATCATTGTCATATTATTATTTTCTTATTGAGACCGCTCTATTGGGGACCGCGTTTATGGGGACCGCTAAATCGGGCACCGCTGAATCGGGGTACCGCTGAAACGGGGACCGCGCTTGTGGGGACCACATACCAATAACGTATGACGTATCTATAGTAATATTATGTGACACATGACAGATGCTCAAAACAAATGACTGTGAATGAAAAGCGCTTATATGATGAACTGCGTCGTTTAAGTTGAAATATGCACTATGGGTGTTTTGTGGTGTATTTAGTGTTTAGAGTCTATAGTGTAATGTGGTTGGCTGGACATCTTGTGGTTCAGGTTACCTTAATTTACGAAAGTTCACAAAATTTACATTGGGGACTTGGAGTGATATTAAGTGCCACTTAAAAGTATTACTTTTATTCCTTGCCTTAATTAATATTTCTTGTCACAAATCTTAATTAAACACTGGTGAATTACCAGCTCGGCAAAAAAACACACTATAATGGTAATCAACTACTTCTTCTTCTTTACGTGCCATATCCACGACGAAGGTTGGCAATCATCATTGCTATTCTAACTTTTGAGACTACAGCCCGAAAGAGTCCAGTTGAGCTACATCCAAACCATTTTTTGAATCTTTCTCTTCAGAATTAATTTTATGAGTTCATATCTGTTATCACGTGTTATATTACCCAAGTATTGAAGTTTTCTTATTTTGATACTTCCTCATTGGTTATTCTGTCGGTCCAAGAGATTCTCAGCAGCTGCATTCTTCGATATGTCCACATTTCAAATGCTTCCAATCTATTGAGACATTGTTTATTAAGAGTCCATGTCTTCACACCATACAAAAGAACGGAAAATACATAACATTTTAGATCTCGCTTTCTAAGATTTAGGATGAGATTTCTACCACATAATATTTGTTTCATATTAGTGAATGCACTTCTAGCCTTTTCTATTCTAATTATGATTTCTTTGGTAGGTATAATCGTTTTTTTTTCATTAATGTTTGTCCATAAATAGATATAATTCTGAACTCGTCCTATCGTCTTATTATTTATTTGTAGATTGGTGTTTCTAATATTTTTCTTTGATATTAGTCCGGTGTAATAAGGTTTTTTCCATGACACTTGAACAGCCAGGATACTGATGCGTTTTTTCGGCAGGTAATACCTATCAGAGCAGATTGTAACTATTTACTGCGTAGGATCTGGCGGCCATTTTTATTTATAAACAATTAAGTGTCAAAAAATGGCATTTTCATTATTTTTTCAAATCAATGGAAAACAGGGAAACTTATAGTTTTTGTAGTTAAAAATTGCTAAAAAAAGAAAAATATGAAAAAATAATACAAATAATAGGATTAGATATAAGAAATAAAAGAGAATTAAAAGAAATAATAAATAGAAAAAGACAAAATGAATGGGAAAATTCAACAAAATCTAGACGTTTATACAATTTTATACCAATATTAGAAAACATTCCAAATTATTTTAATCCAAAACAAGGCTTAATACACTTTTTAACAGGACATGGACCGTACCCAACATATTTGGAAAGATTTAACTTAAAAGATGATGCATATTGTGAATGTGGAGAACTAGGTACACCAGAACATATAGTGTTACATTGTGAAAATACTATAGAAAATGAAGAACATAGAGAAATGAGAAGAAGATTAGAAAGAATTGAAATAAGAGATATATTACAAAATAAAGAATATTTTGAAATATTAAACAATCTCACACAAATAATATCTAAAAAACAACAAGAAATCTATAATAATAGAAGAAGACAACCAATAATCCAACCCTGATGAAGTTGAGTAAGATAAAGTTAAAATAAATAAAATAAAATACAAATTCAAAAATAGATATTCACAATTATAATAATAATAATTCAATATAAAATAAATAAATAAAAATAATAATTCAATACATAATTCATAAAAATAAAAAAAATAAAAAAAAAAAAAATAAATAAAAAAAAAAAAAAAACTACCAACTCTCTTCTGAAAATAGAGGGACTGTCTTTATAACTTAGAAGGGAGTTGATAGTACCAAAAATATTTTAAATTGTTTATTTAACTTTGTTTGTTATACGTAATTAATAGATTATGGCAAATTGTTATTGTAAAAATAGATTTAATAGTTGAGTAAAAAATGTAAAAATATAAAAAAAAAAAATATCTGTAATCCCATCAGGAAAAAACGACCTGGATTAGTCACTAGAGGCCAGGTCATATGTATAAATAATAAATAAATAATAAAAAAAAAAAAAAAGTTTTTGTAGTACAAATACCTTCGATATTGTGGAAAAAGCTTTAAAATGACGTATTACAAAGTTTGATATACTCATTTATTATTAATATAATTGCGAAAAAACGTCAGAATTGCAAAAAAAAAATATTTTCGCAATAACTGTTGTAAAAATCAGTGTACAGCTTTGAAATTTTTGTCAAATAAGGGTTCTTTGGTGCTTAATATGTGATAAAAATTTCAAAGCGATTCATTAATTGTTTAAATTTTATTCAAATTGTTTATCCCAGAGGGCATTTTTTTGCAATAACATAAGTCAGAAGAAAATGACGTTAGAACCATATCACAGGTGTTAAATGAAAGGGCATGAGCTTTATTTTCAACTTGGTTTAAAAAATTGAATAAAAAATGCATTTATTAATAATAAATAATTATGCAAAAGTATCGTAAATATTTCCTTATAAACTTTTTTTTTGTTATATAAGAAATTATACATAATATTTATTACAATTTTTTATCAATTATGATGTAGATACCATTACTTGGTATTTGTGCACTTAAAACAGGGTAAAAAAGTTAATTTTTTTTGGAAAAAGTTATTTAAAAAGTTTATAAAGAAAAATTGACGATACTTTTGCATAATTATTTATTAGTAATAAATGCATTTTTATTCACTTTTTTAAACCATGTTGAAAACGTAGATCATGCTCTTTCATTTGACACCTGTGGAATGGTTCTAAGGTAATTTTTTTCTGACTTATGTTATTGCAAAAAAATGCTCTCTGGGATAAACAATTTGAATAAACTTTAAACAATTGAATAAACTGCTTTGAAATTTTTATCAGATATTAAGCACCAAAGAACCCTCATTTGACAAAAATTTCAAAGCTGTACACTAATTTTTACAACAGTTATTGAGAAAATTTGTTTTTTTTTTGCAATTCCGAAATTTTTTCGCAATTATATTAACAATAAATGAATATATCAAACTTTGTAATACGTCATTTTAAAGCTTTTTCCATAATATCAAAGATATTTGTACAAAAAAATCATAAGTTTCACTGTTTTCCGTTGATTTGAAAAAAAAAAAGGGGGAAATGCCATTTTTTGACAGTTAATTGTTTATAAATAAAGATGACCGCCAGAATTTGTTCCTATAGGTATTACCTGTCGAAAAAACGCTTCAGTACCCTGGCTGATGAAGTGTCACGAACAGGGTATATTTTTGTCTTATTACCCTGGGCTATATAACCATGCATTTTGTTTTCTTTATGTTTAGTGAAACTCTAAATTATTTACTCGTTGCAACAACCTTATCTAAAATAATTCTTTGTAGATCTGTAATAATTTCTGCTATTAGTATTGTGTCATCAGCGCAGCGTATCTAATTTCACATATGGGTAGGCTATTTATTTTTATGCTTGCTTTCATCTTCTAATGCTTTTTTGAATTTTTCTGGGTATGCATTAAACAGTGGTGGTGAAAAGACAAAGCCCTGTCTAACGCCTCTTTTGATTTTTATTTTATTGGTGTTTAAATTATTTATTCTTATGACAGCTTCTTGTTCATATTACAGATATTTATTATTCTTATATCCCGTGTCGATGTTCTTTCTTCTCAGTATTTTTATTAACGGATTATGTTTCACTGCATCGAATGCCTTGTTATAATCTAGGAAGCAGACATTGTCCTAGTTTACATCTACAATCAACTACACAACTGCTCTATTACAAGGCTAACTTGTGAATAATTTTGAAGTAACTAGTTTGAATTTATTCTATGACCACAAAAGCGAGTTCAATAATATACGAATAAAAAAAAACAGAAAATATATATATGTAGCGTATCTTAAACGAAGCAACATTATATAAATTCTAAAAATAGTGACAAACTAAAGCTTTTTCATTTTTTTTTATTTTTGTTAAAGTAAAAGGCAGGTAAAAATCTACCGTAAGATGATTCGTATAAAATCAAGCTTTAGAAGTACACACACTCCGCTTTGAAGACTGCTTATCAAAGCTAATATGAGAAAATCGGCTTACTAGAGGATACCTATTTATAGTATGTGCTTTTAAAATTCCGTATTATATTATAGGTAAAATTTATTTCAAAGTAATATTCTCATGTTTTATTAATTCGGTAAAACGAAATGTTATTTTTTGTACATTAGAGATGTATTTTTTATTATAACACAGTAGTATAATCAAAGCGTACGGTTTTGATCAATATTGCAATAAAAATTTAAATATTTGATATTTATTCTTAATTTTCTTCACGTGCCATCTCCGAGACGAAGGTTGGTAATCATCATGGTTATTCAAACCTTATATGCTGCTGCTCTGAATAGTTCGGTTTATGTGCATCCGTACCATTCCCTCAAGTTACGCAATCATGAAATTCTCCTTCTTCCTACACTTCTCTTTCCTGGATTTTCCTCTGTATAATCAATTGAAGTCTGTTGTATCTCTCATTATGCATAACATACCCCAGGTATTGCAGCTTTCATGTCTTGATGGTTTCCAATGTTTCCAGTTTATTGTTGACTCTTCTCATGACTTCGTTGTTTGTTATATGCTAGGTCTATGATATCTTCAGGATTCTGCTATATACACCCACAGCTCAAGTGCTTCCAACTTTTTAGTAGTCGACGCGTTAAGTGTCCATGCTCTATCCCATAAAGCAAGGTCGAGAAAATATAACACCTTGCCAACCTAACTCTCAAGTCTAATATCAGTTCTCTTGCACAAAGTACTTTTCTCATTTTATTGAAGTTTGTTCTTGCTTTCTCTATTCGAACTTTGATTTCTTTGGAGTAATCGTTTGTGTGATTAATTATTGTGCCAAGATAGTTGTAGTTTTCAACTTGTTCTAAAGTTTTACCTTTAATTGTGAGGCTTTCATCATTATTTTAGGTTTTTGATATCCTCATAAATTTACTTTCTTGATGTTTATTGATAATCCATATTCTTCTCCATACTCAACTATCTTGTTCATTAGCTTTTGGAGGTCTTTAAGGTTATCTGCTATTATGATAGTATAATAGATTCTTAATCTTTACGCAATATTAACGACAGTATTGTGGACAGATTTAGGATTTCATTGCTTGGTTATTTTTAAAGCATTCTTCATTAAAATCCTTAGTTCACCCCAGTCTCTGGCAAATCTTCTCCATCATTCTTTAACTTCAATAGATTTTAAATCATCCCCTAAGTTCTAATACTTAAGTTTCGGGCTTTCTCTTGCTCGTTGTCAAATTGACTCTATTCAGTGAAAACTTTTTCTGAATTTTGCACCTTCATCTCGCCTTATTATATGCCCTATCCATCTAAGGCGTGCTACCTTAGCTAATTTTACAACGTCAGGTTCCCCGAAAGTTCTATGCAACTTTAAGTTGCAATGCCTGCGATATAAACATTACTCTTTTATTCCTTTATTACCATTATATTTACGATTTTTCACTCGAAACCATTAAGTAGTTCTTTGTCTTTCTGTGTAAGTGACCAATTTTCTGCTCCACTGTTTCTTCCACAATTCTTCTAGCACTAGTCTTATTAATGTTTTATAGATGGTCACTTTAATTTTTCTGGGTAGTTTTGAGGCTATATGTCTTCTTAAACTATAGTAACATCTCTATAATATAAGCATTATTCTTATTTTAATTTCTTCCGGTTTTAAGCGCCAATTATACTTCTTCTATATGTCTGGTTGCTTGATATAGTAGAACACATATATTTGATTTCTGGACATTAATATTTAGTCCCAATCTTTAAAAAATATCTTTAATAACCGGAATGCATCGGTAAGAGGCTCTGTGGGCCTAGCGATGATGTCGATGTAATCTGCTTATCCAACACCTTGTACATATTTGTTAAAGAAAGAGTTCTCTTAATATTTGACTCCCGAACTATCTTTCCTTGATCAAGGTTAAAAATAAAAGACCCGATAGCCTATCATCCTACCTTAGCCCATGTTTGCAAGACCGTTCTGGATTTTGACCATGCCACTGCTCCTGTGAATGTAAGTCTAGTCAGTTGAATAAGATGAAGCGGTATTTAGAATTCTATTAAGGGTAGTAGAAGTTCATATCTAATAATTAAATCGAATGAAGATTTAAAATCAATGAATATGTAGTGTATATCCTCTCACTATTCTTTGGGCGTAGGGAAGCATTTTTTTAATGTTGTTCTGAAGCTATTTTCTTGTGGCATTTTTGCAATTAACTAGTTTTGATGAGAAATAAGCCACAATTTTACTAGAAAAAATGATTTTATTAACGTTTCGACGCCCAAATCGGGTGTTGGTGTCAAAATACAAAAAACTATTAATGAATGAAACAAAAATGTTGTTGCTTAGTAAAAAACTTCTAATAATTTATTTAATCTGACTCATTTATATCGGCAACTCAGACATATATTATACATTTTTAAGTAGAAAACTTTAGATATTACCAATATTTATGAGTTGATTTCATGGGACGACTTTATTGAAAGATAGTTCATTCGATTACATGAAATCAACCCCAACTCAATAATATCCGTCACAAAAAAATCATAACATGTGATTTGACTTTAAAAAGCACATGCAATGGTGACAGTAAAATTCTCGCGCTAGAGATTCCATAGTAAATCACGAAGGAAAACCAGGAAAAAACCTCATGATACTATCCCGACATCGTAAGTATTAGGTCTTACTTTAGTTTACTCTCAAAACTAATACAAAATTCTGACCTTAATATGTAAATATGTTATTTTAAATTATAAATAGTATTAATAATACATAGACTATAAATAATACTAAAATATAAAATATGAAATAACTCGATATGTTATTGACTTACTAATCTTGGTATTTTCTTTCTATTGACTTCCTCTTTTAGTATGGGTAACCACATCCTACTGCATTCTATCGAGGAATTTGCGACACAATTGGTTTCAATTAGCATAATTAAAGCCGCTTCTTTAATTTTTCTCTTTTTACTATCTGTTTCTTTCATGACTATACTTGAATCTCTCCACTGCACTCTATGTTTATTATCCCATGCGTGACGACATATTTGAGATCTATCAAATTCTCTATTTTTAATATAAGACTGATGTTTACTTATTCTAACGTTTAATGGTCTTGATGTTTCACCTAAATAAAATTGTTCGCATTCACAAGGTATTTTATAAATACAATTCTTTGTTCTATCTTGTTCACTGTTAGGTTTAGTTTTAGATAGAAACTATCTCAACGTGTTTGTTGTTTTGAATGTGGTTGAAATGTTCAATTTATTTCTTATTGTTTTGAGTTTCTCTGATATATTATATGTGTTATGTATGGTTCTCATGTACGCATATACTTGTCAACGTTGCACTTGGTACACGGAACCACAAGTGACAGCTGTAACATGACAACCAGACATTGACAACACACTTAGGTTAGGGACTCCATGTGAACAAGAGTAACAATGTTAATTTACATATCTTTATAAAGCTTAATAAAACCTATCGTAAATAGCTTTGTTATATAATGTCCCACAATCCTAAAGAGGCATACATTACATGGTGGCAGCGTAAAAGTGACGATAGGTTAAGATAGGTGACGATGTGTTGTGTTAAAAGCCGGTGCATGTGAAAAAACCTATAAAAAATATACGTAAGTAAAGAAGCTCGAATCAAGATGACAGATACTAGTAAAGGCTTAGAACCGTTTAGTTTCCAAGGAAATAATATTTCACACGAGTGGAAATTTTGGAAGCAAAAGTTCCAGTTATTTTTAACAGCCTCCGGCAAAAGTGAAAAACCAGACCACATAAAAATCGCTATTCTCCTAAATCAGCTGGGAGATGAAGGGCTAAAGATATTCAATACCTTCGAGTATGAAAATGATGGAGATGATCAGATGTACAACGTTGTTTTGTCTAAGTTTGATACATACTGCAGCCCTCTTAAGAATTTAATTTATGAACATTTTAAATTCTTTAAAAGAGATCAATTACAAAATGAAAGTATCGATCAGTTTGTAACTGCCTTAAAACAATTAGCATCAACATGTGAGCTTAAAGAAAAGGATACTTTAATTTTGGACAGGATTGTTTTGGGTATACATGATCTACGGATTCAAGAAAAATTATTACAATGTGCTGATTTAAAACTAGCAAAAGCTATAGACATCTGTAGGGCTATGGAAAATAGTGCTGTTACTCAACGTGAAATATCCAAGGAAAGTGTTAGTGTTAGTGTTGTGAAGAAAAGAAATGAAGAAAGCAGACCTGGATCTACAGGACAGTCAAGGTATGGTTCAAAGTATGAGAAGGAGCAGTCTACAAGCCACAAAGTTACTGACAAAAATACAGGTAACCATTATATTCAGTGTTATAAATGTGGACTTCAACATATTAGAGGTAAGTGTCCTGCATCTTTCAGATATTGTTCTTTGTGTAACAAAAAAGGACACTACCGTAAATTTTGTCCTGATAATAACAACAAAGTCCATGAAATCAATGATAACGATAGTAGTCGTAGTAATTCTGACACTGATTTAACTGATGAACAGGTGCTAGTGTGGACCGTTAATGAAATTAATCCGAACTCTTCAGAATGGTTCCAAAAAATTATTATTAATGGTAAAGAGTGTATTTTAAAAGTTGATACTGGAAGTGAAGTCAATATATTGAATAGTAGTGATTTTAAAAATTTAAATATTGATTATAAAATGCTTGAAAATACTAATAGTTCATTGTCTAGCTATACTGGACATGTTATTAATATTGTTGGTAAAATTTATATACCTTGCTCTTTTAAGAACATATTTAAAGATTGTCTGTTCTATATTTTAGATAATGATAAACAAAAATCTCTATTAGGCCTAAAGGCAGCAGCAGCAAGAGACTTTAAAATTGTTTGTGATCAGCCTAGTGTTAGTATGATAGACAATGAAACAAATCATATTATAAATAGTTATAAGAGCATTTTTTCAGGTGTAGGAAAGGTCAACAGGTATTTTAATATAACTTTATCTAGTGATGCAGTGCCATTCATAAGTGGGACACGAAAAATTCCACTGGCTATAAGGAGCCAAGTTAAAAATAAACTTGATGATATGGTACGTAAAAACCTTATCGTACCAGTTAGTGAACCCACAGAATGGCAAAACCCTATTGTAGTTGTTCCGAAAAATAAGGGATCTGATATTAGAATATGTATGGATCCTGTGTATCTAAATAAATATGTTAAAAGAGAAAGGTTTCCAATTCCTACTCAAGATACTTTATTTGCTCCGCTTTCAGGGGCTAATTATTTCACATTATTAGATGCATCATCTGCTTTTCTTCAGTTGCCTTTGAATTATGAAAGTTCACTTTTATGTACTTTTACTACACCTTTTGGTCGTTATAGATATTTGAGATTACCATATGGCCTTACCTGTGCACCTGAAATTTTTCAAAAATATATGTCTGAACTTTTAGATAGTGTATCAGGAACAATAACGTATTTTGATGATATTTTGGTTTTTGGTTGTTCTAAAAGTGAACATGATAAAAATTTGAAATGTGTTTTAGAAAAAATTAAACAGAGTGGCTTAAAATAATAAAAATGTGTACCATTTTTATTCGGCTGCAATACGAAGGAAAAACAATCTTACTTTTTAATTAGAATAAGGAGTGCAGCCAGTCCCTTTAACTGCAGTTTTCTGCTCTTATTGGAGCGTCATCAGAAGGAACGTAGGCACTGTTCTCCTTAATCCAATCAAATTGCATCGAAAGGTTTTCCCAAATATTGCAGCCAAAGTGATGGTAATGGGTGGCTAGCGCCATCTGGCCGTAAAAAATACGAAGCAAGTTTTCAATCCTAATAGCAAATAATTAATATTAAAAAATATCAAAAATCACTAAAAGATTTTTAAAATTGAAAACTTACTGGTACATCCCCATGTATACGCCTCCAAGACTTCTACAATTTGCAAGTCATATGGATGCTGCAGTAAAGACGATAGGGAAGGAATTCTAAACCTTGCAATTCAAATCCCCCGTCTGCAGCCGGCTAGGAACTGAAAGATGCACCATAGTTACTCTACTGAGTAATACGAAAATAAAATAATAAAAATGTGTACCATTTTTATTCGGCTGCAATACGAAGGAAAAACAATCTTACTTTTTAATTAGAATAAGGAGTGCAGCCAGTCCCTTTAACTGCAGTTTTCTGCTCTTATTGGAGCGTCATCAGAAGGAACGTAGGCACTGTTCTCCTTAATCCAATCAAATTGCATCGAAAGGTTTTCCCAAATATTGCAGCCAAAGTGATGGTAATGGGTGGCTAGCGCCATCTGGCCGTAAAAATACGAAGCAAGTTTTCAATCCTAATAGCAAATAATTAATATTGAAAAATATCAAAAATCACTAAAAGATTTTTAAAACTGAAAACTTACTGGTACATCCCCATGTATACGCCTCCAAGACTTCTACAATTTGCAAGTCATATGGATGCTGCAGTAAAGACGATAGGGAAGGAATTCTAAACCTTGCAATTCAAATCCCCCGTCTGCAGCCGGCTAGGAACTGAAAGATGCACCATAGTTACTCTACTGAGTAATACGAAAATAAAATAATAAAAATGTGTACCATTTTTATTCGGCTGCAATACGAAGGAAAAACAATCTTACTTTTTAATTAGACTAAGGAGTGCAGCCAGTCCCTTTAACTGCAGTTTTCTGCTCTTATTGGAGCGTCATCAGAAGGAACGTAGGCACTGTTCTCCTTAATCCAATCAAATTGCATCGAAAGGTTTTCCCAAATATTGCAGCCAAAGTGATGGTAATGGGTGGCTAGCGCCATCTGGCCGTAAAAATACGAAGCAAGTTTTCAATCCTAATAGCAAATAATTATAGCCTAATAATCCTAATTGCAAATTGTAGAAGTCTTGGAGGCGTATACATGGGGATGTACCAGTAAGTTTTCAATTTTAAAAATCTTTTAGTGATTTTTGATATTTTTCAATATTAATTATTTGCTATTAGGATTGAAAACTTGCTTCGTATTTTTACGGCCAGATGGCGCTAGCCACCCATTACCATCACTTTGGCTGCAATATTTGGGAAAACCTTTCGATGCAATTTGATTGGATTAAAGAGAACAGTGCCTACGTTCCTTCTGATGACGCTCCAATAAGAGCAGAAAACTGCAGTTAAAGGGACTGGCTGCACTCCTTATTCTAATTAAAAAGTAAGATTGTTTTTCCTTCGTATTGCAGCCGAATAAAAATGGTACACATTTTTATTATTTTATTTTCGTATTACTCAGTAGAGTAACTATGGTGCATCTTTCAGTTCCTAGCCGGCTGCAGAAGGGAGATTTGAATTGCAAGGTTTAGAATTCCTTCCCTATCGTCTTTACTGCAGCATCCATATGACTTGCAAATTGTAGAAGTCTTGGAGGCGTATACATGGGGATGTACCAGTAAGTTTTCAATTTTAAAAATCTTTTAGTGATTTTTGATATTTTTCAATATTAATTATTTGCTATTAGGATTGAAAACTTGCTTCGTATTTTTACGGCCAGATGGCGCTAGCCACCCATTACCATCACTTTGGCTGCAATATTTGGGAAAACCTTTCGATGCAATTTGATTGGATTAAGGAGAACAGTGCCTACGTTCCTTCTGATGACGCTCCAATAAGAGCAGAAAACTGCAGTTAAAGGGACTGGCTGCACTCCTTATTCTAATTAAAAAGTAAGATTGTTTTTCCTTCGTATTGCAGCCGAATAAAAATGGTACACATTTTTATTATTTTATTTTCGTATTACTCAGTAGAGTAACTATGGTACATCTTTCAGTTCCTAGCCGGCTGCAGACGGGGGATTTGAATTGCAAGGTTTAGAATTCCTTCCCTATCGTCTTTACTGCAGCATCCATATGACTTGCAAATTGTAGAAGTCTTGGAGGCGTATACATGGGGATGTACCAGTAAGTTTTCAATTTTAAAAATCTTTTAGTGATTTTTGATATTTTTCAATATTAATTATTTGCTATTAGGATTGAAAACTTGCTTCGTATTCGTAAGAGTGGCTTAACTTTGAATTTAGGGAAATCTAAATTTTGTCAAACAAAAGTAAAATTTTTAGGTCATCAGATTAGTAATATTGGCATTTCACCTGATCATGATAAAACAGAAGCTATTACAAAAATGACACCACCAAGTAATCGAAAAGAATTACAACGTTTTTTGGGAACCATAGTATATCTTGCAAAATTTATACCAAACCTGTCAGAACACACTAGTCCTCTAAGATGTTTACTTTCAAGTAAAAATGAGTGGCATTGGGGACATATTGAACAGGCATGTTTTGATAAATTAAAAAATCTTGTGGCTTCAGCCACTACTTTGCGTTATTTTAACCCTGACAAAAAGACCATACTCTCTGTTGATGCCAGCCCATATGGTTTAGGGGCCATGGTCTCGCAAGATGGGTTTCCAATTGAATTTGCATCAGTGTCATTAACTCCAACCCAAAGGACATAAAACCACATTGAAAAGGAGCTTCTTGGTATAGTGTATGGATGTGAAAGATTTTCATTCTATCTTTATGGCATAGATTTTGAAATAGAGACAGATCACAGACCTCTTTTAGGTTTGTTAAAAAAACCTTTAGATGAAATGTCACCTAGGATTCAAAGACTGGCAATGCAATTAATGAGATATAAATTTTCACTCAAATATGTTCCTGGTAAGAATCTCAAAGTTCCTGACAATTTAAGTAGAGATCCTTTGAATAAAACCATAAATACTAATTTTATAGATGGTGAAAATAATTTGATAGTGTATTCTATTGTAGCAACATCAATAGAAAATGAAAAAAGATTACAAAATGCAATTGATACTGACCCATCTTTACAAAAAGTTAAGTATTATGTTTTAAATGGGTGGCCTGAACATAAAAGCTCTGTACCTTCTGAGGTGAAAAAATTCTGGTCTGATAGACATGATATATATTTATTAAAGAATGTATTGTTTTATAAAAAAAGGTTAATTATTCCTGAAGAATTGAAGGGTGAATTTCTTGATGTTATACATCAGTCTCATCAGGGTGTAGTATCATGTAAGAAAAAGGCTCAAGAAGCAATTTATTATCCGGGATTGATGAAGGATATAGAAAACATTGTTCTGAACTGTCTGACTTGTCAAATGAGCTATAAGAGCAACAATAGGGAGCCATTAAAATCACATGATGTACCTGAAATACCTTGGCAAAAAATTGGTATTGATTTTATGACAGTAGCCTCACAAGACTTTTTAGTTGTGGTTGATTATTTTTCGAAGTTTTCAATTGTTAACAAACTAATGAACAAAACGGCTAGCAGTGTTGTAACACAATTAAAAAATATGTTTGCTATTAATGGACTGCCTTGTGAAATATTTTCTGATAATGGTCCTCCATTCAGTTCTCATGAATTTTTAAATTTTGTCCGTATGTATAATATTGAAGTAACAACATCAAGTCCACAATATCCTCGTAGCAATGGCATGGTGGAAAGAACAATACAAACAATAAAAAACTTGTTTTTAAAATCTGTACAAACTAAGAAAGATCCATTTCTAGCTGTATTAGATTATAATACAACTCCAAAACAAAATTTACCTGCTCCATGTGTGTTGCTAACAGGAAGAAATTTCAGAACCAACTTACCAGTCAGTATGGAATTTCTAAAGCCCAGGCATTCTAATAAAAGATATTTTACACAATTGAGAGAAAATCAAAGAAAACAAAAACACTATTATGACAAAGGAACAAACAGGTTACCAGGATGGTACCTGGACAACAAATTTTACTTCAAGAAAAGAAAAGGAAATGGAACCCTGGAGTGGTTGTGGCAAAGAAAGGATCAAAGGATTACGTGGTTAAAGTAAATGATACTGATTATAGACGTAATAGACACTATCTTAGACCTGTACGGTCAGAAGCACAGCAACATGCTTATGAAAATTGTGAGCAAGCATACGTGAAAGCTAGTCATGAAAATGATATTGTGACTACTGGAAGGACAAGTATGGGAAATACGAGAACAGTTCTTTGTCCAGATGTACCCGATGATACAAGAGACTGTAAAACAAATAAGACTATCAAAGATATTGATGTACCTTCAACATCTAATAGAACATCACCCATCAATGACATTAATGTACCTTCTACATCATACAGTACTTCACCTGGTTTGAAAACCTCCAGAAGTGGTAGAGTTATTCGCCCTCCTGATAGATTTACCTATTGATATATTTGTGAATTATTGTTATTTATGTACCTTTGATATATTATGTGAATTATTTTTAGTTTATTTTGTTTTTATTAAAGGGGACGTGTTATGTATGGTTCTCATGTACGCATATACTTGGCAACGTTGCACTTGGTACACGGAACCACAAGTGACAGCTGTAACATGACAACCAGACATTGACAACACACTTAGGTTAGGGACTCCATGTGAACAAGAGTAACAATGTTAATTTACATATCTTTATAAAGCTTAATAAAACCTATCGTAAATAGCTTTGTTATATAATGTCCCACAATCCTAAAGAGGCATACATTACAATATGGTATTGATATTTTCCTCTTATTACTTCTTGTGAATGCTATAGAATCCCTGTCTAAGTTGTTCTGTTCCATTCGATCCAATCTTGACAATTCCTTATTTATAAACGGTAAAGGATAATCATTTTTTAATAAAACATACTATGTTAACAATTGTTTTTCTTCTAAGAACGAATTTTCGTTAGAACAAGTAATTTTGGCTCCATCATATAAGGATTAATGATTCCCAATACGTTGGACAGTACTTTATAAGCTATAAGGTCTAGTGTGAGATCTCCACGTTGGACAATACTTCATATGCGATATTCAGTATGGTGATGCCTCCATAATTATTACACACCATCATGTCTGTCTTTTTGTGACGTGTGCACAGCATGCTTAATTTAAAAGCTGAGGGTGTTTCTTTCTGTTGCGAGTCTCTATTCCATCTTTATGATAGCCATCCAGCAGTTCTTCAAAATTATTCGTCAATCCCTATCTTTACATGCTGTTATTTTGGGTTTAAATTCTTTTCTACGGTTGTCTATCTGTTGGTCGAATCTTCGTGACTTTTTTTTGTTATGGTGGAGAACAATGTAGTTTAAATATAACGTTTTCGTATTGCTCTTTCTTTTTTCTTCTATACATTCTTTTTCTTCTCGTCGTTTTTCATAATATTTCAGAGTTTATTTCGTTCTGTGCTGCTGGAATCTCTTATGTCTAATTTATTCGTCGAAGTAATCTTCGTTTCTTCTGTCCTACTTATAGTCTAAGAGCTAGTGAACCCTCCGACTAACAGTCGTCCTGTAAGGCTAAAAATTTGTGTAGTGATAATTCATAGCACACCAAGGCTAAAAACCATGACCTGGCAGGCATCAGCCGTGCACGTGTATCTACCAGGTGAATCGAAAAGTGCAAATTTAGGAGGTCAAATAAACTTTCTCCTGTAAAGTTTAAGTTTAAGTATGTGTTTGAGTAAGTCATTTAGAAGAAATGTGTACAATGACAGGCAATTCTGAAGAGCATAAGACATTGACAGGCGAGGGAAAAGATTAGGGGTTTTTCCTAAAACTATTCTTTTTCCATCGAACAAATTTTTTTTAGGTTTTTTTGAATTATTCCAAACAGAAAAGGTCTTTATTGATTTTTCTCTTAAGTTAATAGTTTTTGTTATATAAGCTATTGAAAATTTTGAAAATTGCGAAATCGGTCATTTTTAACCCTAAATCGGACATTTATTTAAAAATTTCAATGTTGCCAAGATACTTAGATATTCTTTAAATATTAATTGATGAAATCCCGAAGAGTTTTTTGCAATCAAATATCGAAAACCCCTTTGTTTTTTTAATTGCTAATCAAGCGGGCGCGACACTGCACTATAAGTGAGGACGTTTGAGTTTGCATAAACTCATATCTCGAGAATGGGCAAATTTCAAGAGAAATCCTCAGACAAGTCGATTTTTATTTTTGAATTAGGACTTTTTGGTATATATATAATACTAGTGACGTCATCCTTCTGGGCGTGATGACGTAATCGATGATTTTTTTAAATAAGAGTAGGGGTTGTGTGATAGCTCATTTGAAAGGTTATTTAATTCTCTATTCATTAATATAAACTATAACATAATTATTTATACAGGGTGTACAAAAAAATTTTTTCTTCTATTTGTCAAATTTAATCAAAGTTAATTTAATAAAAAAATTTTTGTTCACCCTGTATAAATAATTATGTTAATGTTTATATTATTGAATAGAGAATTAAATAACCTTTCAAATGAGCTATCACACAACCCCTACTCTCATTTAAAAAAATCATCGATTACGTCATCAAGCTCAGATGGATGACGTCACTAGTATTATATATATGCCAAAGAGTCCTAATTTAAAAATAAAATTCGACCTGTTTGAGAATTTCTCTTGAAATTTGTTAATTCTCGAGATAATGAATTTATGCCAACTCAAACGTCCTCACTTATACTACAGTGTCGCGCCCGCTTGATTATCAATTAAAAAACAAAGGGGTTTTCGATATTGTATTGCAAAAAACTCTCTAGGATTTCATTAACCAATGTTTAAGGAATATCTGCCTACCTTGGCAACTTTGAAATTTTTAGATAAATGTCCGATTTAGGGTTAAAAATTGTCGATTTCGCAATTTTCAAAATTTTCAATCGCTTATATAACAAAAACTATTAACTTAAGAGAAAAATCACTAAAGACCTTTTCTGTTTGGAATGATTCAAAAAACTTAAAAAAAAATTGTTCGAGGCAAAAAAAATAAATTTAGGAAAAACCCCTAATCTTTCCCCTCGCCTGGCAAAGTCTTATGCTCTTCAGAATCGCCTGTCATTGTACACATTTCTTCTAAATGACTTACTCATACACATACTTAAATTGAAACCTTACAGGAGAAAGTTTATTTTGCCCCCTAAATTTGCACTTTTCGATTCACCTGGTAGATACACGTGCACCGCTGAGGCCTACCAGGTCATGGTTTTTAGCCTTGGTGTGCTATGAATTATCACTAGAAAAATTTCTAGCCTTACAGGACGACCGTTAGTCGGAGGGTTCACTAGCTCTTAGACTATTAGATTTTAAAATACTGCATGCATAGCTTCTTTACATTTAGTCAAGTGTTCATCTTTGTTCAGATTGACTTAAATTCTTGATATTATTTCGTTTTTTTGCAAATAACTATCTATAGCAGATTAAGATTTTAGCAACTTAATAATATAAAGTACATTACGTAGAATTTGTGCTGTGGTGTTTTTTAGAGTTAATTATCAGTGCTATACTAATACACACACCCAAACTTATATGGAATCACCATGTATTTTAAAGTCATATTTATTTCTTTTGAAAAAACTTGTTATTGTTGCGAAAAATAAAGGTTTTTATTGAAAATAAACAAATCGATAAGACGATCAGAGTACAGCTCGGTACGGTATAGGTTATTTGTTTGAGTTGCAAATTAAACGAAAATAAATGAACTAACTTTTGCGTCCAAAAACGAAAGTATATGGGGTTATAGAACTTACAACGGGGAAAGATTATTGGTCTTGCGGAGCAAGTAATATTTTTAGAGTGACATAGTTGTAGAGCTAGGCGTAACACAGGGCGTTCTCTCCAAAACATATGCTAGGTAACAGGACTAGGAAAGCTTAAAAATAAAGCAAGGGAAAGTCGCCAAAAAGTAATAACGGCTCACCACCATCGTTTAATTGTCCATTCAGCTGAAAGACACCCAACCATTTCTCACCTGCATTTCGAAAGGCAGCTTTTGGAAGCTACAGGTGTAACTGTTTCAGTTGAAACGATAAGAAGAAGAGTTCGTGCCAAAGGAGTATACAGCAGGAGACAGTTATGAGATCCCGAGTTATCCAAGCAGCACAAGATTGATTGCCTAAATTGGTGTCTTCACCACCAAAACTAGAACATTGGGAATTGGCCAAATGGGCTATTTTCAGAAAAAGTCAGGATTTGTGTAAAATCAGATGACCCATGAAATTGTGTACGTAGAGGTCGATTAAGGCAAGCAAGAACGAAAACTGTCAGATCTGTTTAAAAATATACAAGAGGAAGTGTAATGTTCTGGAGAGGAATTGTGATCCGTAAAAAAACTCCATTAATTTTCATCTAATCAACTTTAACTGCTCACTGGTATGTTGTTAGCCTGTAGTCAGGCTCTGAAAAGGTGCAACAGGAGGAAATTTAATTTTCTTGCATGATAATGTACCTCCACATACCATTAGAGTGACTAGAGACATCATTGAAGCAGAAGGTATCCCTTGTTTGGAGTGTCCTGCTTGCTCACCCGAGCTTAACCCTATAGAGAATTTGTGGGATATGCTTAAAAGAAAAATTTAAGCTCGCCAGGATAATCCACAAAACACCTTACGGCTAGTACAAGCTGCTCTTGAAGGATGGATCAACCTACCACAACAGAATCTTGATAATTTGATTAGGACCGTTCCCACGCAAACTGAAGCTTGCTTAAGGACTAGAGGTGATAACACTGACTACCAGAAAAAACAAAAAAAAAAATAAAAACCATTTAAACAACATTCGTTTTACATTGAAATTTTTTATGCTATTGGCTTTAAAACAACTAATTTCAATTTGTTTGTTAAATACTTTATTGTTTTATTTAATTTTATGTATTTGTTATTAAATTTCTTTAACATAAATATTGTTTGACTTCGTGTGTCCGCTTTTTTTTAATTCGAACGAAATAATAAGAAATATCAGGTGATTCCATATAACTTTGGGTGTGTGTATATTAGAATATAGCTCCCTTTGGTCATATTTCTACAGACATGGTATGGTTATATTTACACGTGTATGCTTTCGATTGTGTGCATTCCCGGATGTCAGTGAAAATTTCAGAACTTCTACGGTTGATTATGAATATCACATAATATCTAAAACGGTAATGGCTCTGACGTCAAAAATACCGTGCAGTAGATGAAACACGCAAATAAAACGAAATATAAAACAATTTTTGGTACATATTGTTGACCCCAAAAAATATATTCAACTAATCATCTTTTATCGCTACATCTCTCAAATCAAAACTTTTTGTACCAACTTTGATATCTCAGACCGTAACGTATACTTATCCACAATATCTACGTCACTTAGCATACACAGACACGGTATTTCCAAAACGGAGCTTCAAAAACTTTTATAAAATCGTAGTTCGTGTGTACACAAAATCCGATATGTCACATTCTCTTTCCTATTTCGTCAAGAAAATCAAAGTTCGCGTGATTAATGAACAATATTTTACCCTCCGGCCGTAGATATCATCATCTGAAAGTTAAATGAAAAAGTATAATTTTTCCTTGGGAATTATTTTAGTCTGTGTTTACGTGACCGTTGGGGTAGCAATCTATAATTTTTTCGTAAAAATATATTATTTGTACGAATGAGTAAAAGGTTGATGTGAAAGTTTGATTCGTATATACTTACGAGTTCTGTATTATATTTTCCTGAAAACTTCCGTTTCACGGCATCAATAATTATTGTACTATGTCAGCAAAAAATCTACTACATTGTTAGCATTTGAGGAGTTTGCTGTATAAAGGATGCAGCTCCATATTTAGACCGTTTTGGGTGGAAACTTATGCCATAAAAAAAATGGCGGATTGACTGGTATAAGAACGATGCAGATCCGATAATAAATAAAGGAATTATACGTCTTTATGAATCTGCTTCCTCAGACATTTGGTGTAGGTTGATGCATGTCCGGAGCTGCACCCTTTTTGCATCAAATGATTGTGAATGTTCGGCGATGTTCGTGGAATGCAAGGTCACCTTCTGTTGGCGCTGGGCCGGGAGGGCTGCTGATTTGTTTTGACTTGCGTGGCGTGCGTTTTCACGCGGTTTATTTGTTGGGTAACGTCGTGTAAAAATGAGTGAAACCGAGTCAGATCCGTTTAGCGCTAGTGAGTCAGACTATGAACCTAGAAGCTCGGATGAAAGTTGTTTACATAGTGATGTCGCAGGACCTTCAGCTAGGAGGAAGTATCCAAAGAAGAAACGTACCTCTGTAAAAAAACAACACTTTGAACCTGTTGTTAACATGGAGCCCACGGAAGAGCCCACAGTTGTTCCTGTACAAAAGTGCCGACCAAAACCAAAAATATAAAAAGTGCCGACCCCACTCTCTGGAAAAGGAATGTAAAAAAAGCTATTGCAGAAGGCCAAATGTATACGAACTGGAAAGGAATACAGAAGGGACCGAGATTAACTGGATCGAACTGCAACTGCAGGTAAAAGTGTTTTCAGAATGTGGACGAAGAAACAAAAAAGTTGTCTTACAAAAGTTTAACAAAATTGGCGACAAAGATTTGCAAAATACCTATTTGGGAGGGTTGATTCAAACTACTACTGTTCAAAGAAATCGAAAAAAGGCCAATGAAAGGCAAGATCGCACTTGTTCCCACAAATACTTTATAAAGCTGGGTAAGCTATCCAAACGAGTTTGTAGACATGCTTTTGGTTCAATTCACGACATATCAAGGAAACGTGTAGATCTGATTGCTAAAACTTTTCGTGACAAAAATATTGCAGCGCCACCTAGTAACAAAGGAAATCATACAAATAGACCCACCCGAAAATCTAATGAACCACTCAAAAATGTGAACATGCACATCCAGAGCTTTCCAAGGCGTGAATCGCATTATAGTAGAAACAAATCCCGTGGATTTTATTTATCTCCAGAACTAAATGTAGGTAGAGAAGATGCATTAACTCTATTTGGAACTTTACGAACCAGAAAGTGTTAGCAATCCTAAATATAAACATAAAGTTCCCTATGACTTCTACTATCGATACTTTAAAGAAAACTTCTACAGTTTTGGCTCACCTCGCTCAGATACGTGCAAAAAATGTGATGTCTTATATAACAAACTCAAAAATGTGACCCTCAACGGCAATGAAAGAAAAGTTTTAGCAGCGGAAAGAAGTTACATTAAATTAAGGCCGACTTGTTTTCCAAGGAGCGGAAGGAGAAAACCACACTGTGCAAGCATAGCGACGAAGTGAAGGGTCTGATCTTTGACTTACAACAAAACCTTCTACTTCCAAAAATTCCTGCTGGGGAAGATTTCTACAAACGTCAGTTGTGGACATAAAACTTCTGCGTCCATTCTGGTAAGACAAATCAAGCACAATTTTATGTGTATGATGTAACTACGGCTCGAGAGTCACCAAACGAGGTAGTGTCATTTTTGTACCACTACATAAAAATATACTCGATAAAAATGTTAAAGTTTTATACCTTTTCTCCGATAACGCTGCTGCGCAAAACAAAAACTCAGTATTGATTCAGTTTCTGTATTTGCTGGTGCGAACTAGGTCTATTGACAACATAGAGCACCGCTTTTCTGAGCCAGGACATAGCTTTCCTCCCTGTGATCGCTACTTTGGAGTTATTGAGAAGTTTTTAAGGAAGACGGACTATATTTTTAGCTCCAACAATATGCTGATTTTGTTAAACAATCATCCAAAGAGTTTATTTCCATTCTGGTAAAACAAAATATGATCCTGAACTTTAGTGGTCACTGTAAAGGACCTTTTAAAAAATTATCTCAGATACAGAAAAGCAAAGATTACAGATTTCCAAATACCAAATTTTCCAAAACAGCAATGAACATTTAAATGGTATTAAAGTCAGTATATCTACTAGCCTTCCAAGTTTTCACTTGTTCCAAATCTTGAGAAACCTTGAGAACAACCTCTCAGTTTCTTCTGGTATTCCTGTCTATTGCAATCCTATTCCTGTCAAAAAAGCCAAATATGCAGATGTAATGCAGTTGGCAACACGATTCGTTTCTATGGACCAAATGGCTTTTTACACCCGCCTCACAAGTGATGCAGCCATGGCCGAGAACCAGAAAATCGAATCATCTGGAACGGATGATGACCAGGTAGATCAATGAAGGATATGTTTGCCCGTGTTACTAATGTTTTATTTTTTTTTTTTCTGAATGCTATTTTTTGACACCAATCTGTTTCTTGTTACTGATTTTTTGTATTTACGTAGTAGGCTAACCATAGTCGTTTGATTGTTGTAACCGAATAAAACAATTTTTATTGAGAATTTGTTATTTTTTTCTCAAAAATGGTGGTAAAGAAGCATTATTTAACGTGTTTGGTGCAAGAAAGATGCAGGCCCACCTTTTTTTTTAATTTTTTTTCTTATTTTTTCAAAAATTGTCTACTTTAAAATAGTCTCAAGTATTGACTAAATCCGTTTGTCATCGATTGATATTATGTCTTTCGGGTTAAAATAAAATATTTTATTAAAAAACTGTTTTTTTTTTCAATTTCCCAAAAATTACCAACTATGGAGCTGCATCCTTCTTAGAGAAAACTCCTTTAATTAACTATTTAATTAACTATTAGACATTGGAATTTGGTGCAATACAAATATAAATAATATAAATAATCTAAATAATAAATGCTAGAACATATTTTTAAAGTTTATATAAATGAGGTCTTGAATAAGTGACAGAAATCATGTTCTGGTATGGGGATACAGCTAAACGACGACTCAACACACGACTTCTGGCGAAGATCGGCCTGTATCTCTAGAGTCTCACATATAACGAATAAACGGGTACGATATATTATAAATAGAAAAACAAACATAATAGAAGAAGTCCAACAAAACTAATTTGTTGGTATGGCCATGTACAAAGAGTGGAGGAACATCGACTCCTAAAGCTGATAATGGAATGGTAACCCCCGGAAAGAAGGAAAAGGGGCAGATCTAAAACTACCTGGATAAGTGAAATCCAGAAAGCCATGTCTGAGAGAGATCTCTGACCAGGAGATTGGACAGATCGACGCGGCTGGAGAATATAAACCGGAAGGCGCAGTACGCTATAAACCGGTGTTATAATATACATATTTTTACGAGATTATCATAAAATAATATTAAGGCAACTTTACGACGAAGATATAAATCAAAATGTACATCATTTATAGGAGAAGTTGCATATCTCAGCAAGTGGATGATTGAGAACAAGAACTTCACAAGACATACAAAAGGAATTCTTCAATCCACCAAAAATGAAAAAAGTCATGAAGAATAGCTGGGAACAAGAAAGTTACAAAATCCACAAGGAAAGAAAAATTTTCCTGTAGTTGGCTGTATACCATCAATCACAAAAATTGGAATAAATCCTTTGTAAAAGGTATAAAATTTATTAAAATCCCTAAAGGGCTACATCAGAACAAAACGTTTTCGATTTTATTACAAAATCATCATCAGTGTAAGACCTAAAAGTAAGTATAACCTATTTTATTAATGTAAAATTGATATTTAAATTCTGACTAAGGTTTAAAACAAGTGGTTATATTCACAGTCTGGATGCTAGCTGAGCCACCAAAGAAATATAGGGGTAATAACCCTTCAAATATAAAATGTATGCTTTACAGATGCATATTTACTTAAAATGCCTTGTGATGGGCAAAAGGCAACAGGAATAATGCCCTAAGGTAAGGTATTTAAATTCCCAACATGTGGGATGCAAAAAAAATTGAGGTTACATTTCGATGACTTTATGGCAACTGAACGAAAGTTGAGTGATGTTTCTGAAAGGTGTCAAAGATCAAACCGAACAATGTGACATAATGGTTACCATGTATTACCTCAGCCAACTGATTGTGATATGATATTTTTAAAAAATTTTCCAACAGTAATAACTAACATCAACAAATTATAGCCACATCTTTGTTGATGTTAGTTATTACTGTTGGAAAATTTTTTAAAAATATCATATCACAATCAGTTGGCTGAGGTAATACATGGTAACCATTATGTCACATTGTTCGGTTTGATCTTTGACACCTTTCAGAAACATCACTCAACTTTCGTTCAGTTGCCATAAAGTCATCGAAATGTAAACTCAATTTTTTTGCATCCCACATGTTGGGAATTTAAATACCTTACCTTAGGGCATTATTCCTGTTGCCTTTTGCCCATCACAAGGCATTTTAAGTAAATATGCATCTGTAAAGCATACATTTTATATTTGAAGGGTTATTACCCCTATATTTCTTTGGTGGCTCAGCTAGCATCCAGACTGTGAGTATACCCACTTGTTTTAAACCTTAGAATTTAAATATCAATTTTACATTAATAGAATAGGTTATACTTACTTTTAGGTCTTACACTGATGATGATTTTGTAATAAAATCGAAAATGTTTTGTTCTGATGTAGCCCTTTAGGGATTTTAATAAATTTTATACCTTTTACAAAGGATTTATTCCAATTTTTTTAAGAAAGTTACGGTTTTGACACACCTATTTTACAGTCTTCCGCTCCTAATACGATCATCCAGCAGGACGACAGTATCGCAGAGGAATTGACTGTGTCTTGTGAATGACGCAGACCACACGTGTCCGACACCGTGACCAGACACCTCGTAACGCGACAGTTCGTAACCGGACAGTTGGTAACGGACAATTCGTAACAGCGACAGTTCGTAACTATACAAATTAGTAACGGATAATCCGTAACGTCCAAATTGAATTATTCTCTTTATTTTTGTTAACGTGGAAACTAACTGTTATTACAGTTATAATTAAAATTAGGTTTATCAATTTAACGAATCAGTACGGGGATAAACATGTTTAACACATTTTATATTTCGTGTTTCAGAGTATATTAAAAGTCTTTAGACACAAACAGATATTTAAATACATATGAACTTTTAAGAATATTCTTGAAATGTTTATTCCTCTTATTGTTCCTTAAATTTGCATATACCTAGACAAAGGAATAATGAAGTACTTAATTCCTGAAATCTTTAGACATTCCAAACTTTTTAAATAAACATTTTTTAAATTACCTGTTATTATAATAAACCTTGCGATTGGTAATAGCTTTGGGGCATTCAATCAAATCAACGGTTATAGTTGATAAGAGGGATGGATTTTAATACTTTAATACTTGGTTTAAATTCTTTTATTATATTCTGAAACACGAAATATGATATGCCTTAAAAATATTTATCCTGATACTGATTCGTTAAATTGATAAACCTAATTTCATTTATAGGCTATTGATTATGTACTATAGAAAGGAACTACAACGTTAACGGGGTTTTATTATTTCATATGGTCAATGAATCTCTCTACATGAAAAAACCGCGGAGTGCTACCATTTAAAGGGGTGCGTTTTTGAGAAATAGGTGAATTAGTCCCTGGGCACAGGTTACATTAGGGTGACTTCTATGCACTTTTGGTACAAACACGTCTATATAAAAATTGTTCCTGGTCAAATTTCCTATCTAAATATAACTTTTTAAAGTCAAAGATACTTTTTTTTACAAAAATATATTCAACAGCAAAAGCACAAAGAAACCCAAAAGAAAGAAATTTTGTTTTTTACCCCATAACTTTTGTCCACGGGGATATAGGTATAGACATTGCTTTACAGAAAAAAAAACTTACATATTTTATCTTTAAAATGATGTTTGGTAGAGGTCATTAGGATTCACAGTTTTCGAAATATGGTTTTTCAAAGTTCGCCACTCACAGCAATTTTGGGCAATTTTCCTTGTTATTTCGCAAATATTGTTCTGTAACTTTTTTCTACGTAACTTTAGGTATATGCAATGGTACATGTAAGAGGAATAGAAATCAATTACCTTTAAAATGGTCTACTGTATAATGTTGTACGACTTCTTTTAAAGAGGTTATCTTTTTCAAGACTTTTAACGAGTTTTTATATTTTTACGATTATTTTTTAAATTTCCCATTATAACTTTTTTCTATATGGTATATATTACATAATAAAAAAGAAAGCTTATTCTATTTACTTTAAAATGGTGTATTATAAAAAATTCTAGGGTTATTTTTGAATAAGATATGCTTTTTCAAATTATAATAAGTACTTGCAACGATTTTTGATTTTAGGATTATTTTTTAAATTCCTTATTATAACTTTTTTACGTGATTGTGTGTTATGATTGAATCTTATTTTTTATAGGTAATACTTTTCATCCACTTGACTCGGCCGGGAAAACTTCAAAATATGGATTAATTCCAATATTTACTGTCAAAGCTCCTGCACTACAAGCTTTGCTTGAAAAGATAGCATGTAAATGAACCAAAGGATGCACAAAAAACTGGGGTTGTAGGAAGATAGGAATTAGTTGTTCAATATTCTGCAAAGGGTGCATGTGCACAGGTACTAATTGTGGGAACTCTAAGATAACTGAGGTGTCAGAGGAAGATATTGAAGCTAATCTAACGAAGAGATGGACTTTGATTTTTAAATGTCAACGTTTAAATAATTTTAACTAAAGTGATGTTTTTTAAGACTAATGTTTTTGTAATTTTTGTAAAAGAAATATTTTAAATAATACAGGTAAAAAAATATGAAAGAATCACTCGGTTTCCATTATGTATTTAAATATAGATGATACACCATTTTAAAAAACAGAAAGTAAGCCCTCTTTGTGCGCAATATATAGATAGTATTTTCATGTACAAGAAAAAAAAGTTATAATGAGAAATTTCAAAAATAATCGTAAAAAATATAAAAAATAATATTTTTTTTTATATTAGGTATTATATAATATATAATATATTATATAATAATATTATTTTATTTTTATATTATATTATAAAAACTCGTTAAAAGTTTAAAATTTTGAAAAACCACAATCTCTTTAAAAAAAGTCGTACAACGTTATACAGTAGACCATTTTAAAGGTAATTGATTTCTATTCCTATTACGTGTACCATGGCATATACCTAAAGTTACGTAAAAAAAAGTTACAGAAAAATATTTGCGAAATAACAAGGAAAATTGCCCAAAATTGCTGCGAGTGGCGAATTTTGAAAAATCATATTTCGAAAACTGTAAATCCTAATGACCTATACCAAACACCATTTTAAAGAAAAATTATGTAGTTTTTTTTCTGTGAAGCAATGTCTATACCTATATCCCCGTGGAAAAAAGTTATGGGACAAAAAACAAAATTTCTTCTTTTTGGGTTTCTTTGTGCTTTTTCTTTTAAATATATTTTTGTAGAAAAAAGTATCTTTGACTTTAAAAAGTTAAATTTAGATAGGAAATTTAACCAGGAACAATTTTTATGTAGACGTATTTGTACCAAAAGTGCATAGAACTCACCCTAATGTAACCTGTGCCCAGGGACTAATTCACCCATTTCTCAAAAATGCACCCCTTTAAATGGTAGCACTCCGCGGTTTTTTCATATATAGATGTCCATTCACCATCTCAAATAATAAAACCCCGTTAACGTTGTAGTTCGTTTTAGCTATCTTATTTTGAATATAATCAATAGCCTATTATAACTCTAATAACAGTTAGTTTCCACGTTAACAACAATAAACAGAATAATTCAATTTGGAGAATTGTAAATGATGAATGTTAAATTTTTTTAACCAAAGGAAAAGAATATTTCTGATGTACCTAGAAGTTTAGCGTATCAATGGAACAAACCTACATAGGGGTTCTCCAGAAAGTACACGGCTCTCAACTCCAAACAAAACCATTATTTTACAAATGATTTCCAGTATTTTAGTCACTCTGTTGTTATCTATAATTATTTGATTCGCATTTATTCTTTTTTTAACAGTCCTCGACTGTTCACCACTGGACTTAAGTCACCTCTTGGAGTTTCCATTTTAGCTTATCTGTAATTATCTAATAATTAACAATATTTACCCTGCTGCCGTAGATATCATCATCTGAGAGTTAAATAAAAAAGTATACTTTTTCCTCGGGAATTATTTTTATTCTGTGTTTACGTAACCGTTGGGGTAGCAATCTATAATTTTTTCGTAAAAATATATTATTTGTACGAATGAGTAAAAGGCCGATGTGAAAGTTTGATTCGTATATACTTACGAGTTTTGTATTATATTTTTATTAAAACTTCCGTTTCGCGGCATCAATAATAATTTGTAGTATGTCAGCAAAATCTACGACATTGTTAGCACTTATTAAGTATTAGATATTGGAACTTCGTGCAGTAGTGATATAAATTATTGTGATGAATCATATTCTACTAACTATTGGCATATACAAGCAAAGCACAGTTGCAAATATTTTATTTCCTATGCACTTTGAAGATGTTTTTCCTTCTTCACAAAATGCAATTTTTATTTTATCACCATGAGTTTTGTTCACAAACTTTCCGGACACTTTTCCCAATCGAATACAAAAAGATGCATAGCGATTCATCTTACTGTGTTATTCATAATAGGCCCTACCTACATGATACACTTTTTTGATATATGAGGTTTATTAGCAGATTCTAAAAATATAAAAATATACAGGGTGTTTCTTTAAAATAAATATACACCCTGTATGCTTAAATTTATATTTATGTATAATTAAATGACTGTGAGTAAGTCTTTGTTTCATTACTACACTTAAATTTATGTTTAAACAGTGCATATTTGAATTCAAAACTTGAGGTACCCTAGCGTTTGTTATAATTTTCTAAAATAAGAACACAAACAATTTTATTCTATAAGGGGTTACCATACACTACAATTTTAAAATTTTTCCCTGTATTATTCATAATACACCATACATGATATAGTTCGTTGAAATCAGGTTGATAAGCACCTTAAACAATATAAAAATATATAGGGTGTTCCTTATAGACTATAAGGAACATAAACTATACTATAAAGCTTATAGACTATGCTAGGCTTGTGTAAATCACCCTGTACAATCAAATACAGGTTTAAAAATTTCCACTAGTTCAATATATTTTAACTAGATAATTTCCGCTGCCTTCCGGAGATAATTTTTTGAAAATTTACATTTATTTGATCACTGGTGAAATGTCCTATCACTTCTTTATTTTTTGATGATTCTCCGCCATCCGCCGCAATATTTGTTTATCGTATGGAAAAGGGGACCTCCGAACGTTCATTTGTCAATATTATGTCAGAGTCATAGCTGCCAGTGGCTTAGAGATGAAAAAATCTGTAAATCAGAGACATACAGATTTTTTGTAGAATTAATTTTAACGAAATAACCAAATATTAAATGCGAGAGTATGACTTTAATATTTATTATTGTACTAAAAATTATTTATTAATCGCAGAAAAATAAAAATAAAATAAAAATTTTATTTATAATTCAGTTGCAATGCGAAGGCAAAACAATCTTACTATTCAATTAGAATACGGAGCGCAGTCCAGTCCTCTGAATCGCGATTTTCGGCTCTTATTGGAGCCTCATCGGAAAGAACGTAGGCTTGTTCTCCATACCCCAATTGATCAGCACTGAGAAGTTTTCCCACCCATTGCAACTGAAGTGAAAATATTAGGTGGACTAGTGTCATCTTGCAATTAAACGATGAAGTTTTCGATCCTAATAGCATTATTCTAAATTAATGGAGCCTTATCGGAAAGAACGTAGGCTTGTTCTCCATACCCCAATTGATCAGTACTGAGAGGTTTTCCCACCCATTGCAACTGAAGTGAAAATGTTAGGTGACTAGCGTCATCTGGCAATTAAAAGATGAAGTTTTCGATCCTAATAGCATTATTAATATTTAGGAAATATTAAAATATTACTAACAGATTTTTAAATTTAAAACTTATTGGTTTATTTCCTTGGTAACACCTCCAAGGCTTCTAAAATTTGCAAGCCAAATGGATACTGAAGCGAAGAAGACAAGAGGGAATTCAAAAAACTTACAGTTCACGACCCCGTCTGTTCAGCTGGTAAATTCCAACAGAAAATGGACCTAGTTGCTCGAAGAAGTAAAGACCAATATAAAAATTAAATAAAAATTTTATTTTTAATTCAGTTGCAATGCGAAGGCAAAACAATCTTACTTTTCAATTAGAATACGGAGCGCAGTCCAGTCCTCTGAATAGCGATTTTCGGCTCTTATTGGAGCCTCATCTTAAAGAACGTAGGCTTGTTCTCCATACCCCAATTGATCAGCACTGAGAGGTTTTCCCACCCATTGCAACAGAAAAATATTTTGTAGATACATATTGGGAAAGCTTAATATTTTCTGAATTATACACTTGAGAGCAAAAAAATAGACTCACTCGATGAATTATACACGTTAGATGTCTCGCATTTCCCAAACCTCTTGTCCAATTTGAGTGATTTTTTTAGTATGTTATAGCCTTATTATTTAAGAAAATAAATGTAATAATATTTTTGCTATAGTCCGTCGCACCTTGACTCTACAGCATAGAAAACTTAGGCAATGCAGTATTTATGAGAGTTTTTAGCGCAGTGATGCCGATTTCATCAAAAAGAATTTGTATTTGAACACTAGAGAGATTAAATTAAAATTGTTTTAGAAAGACAACTTTCAATTTTAGGATTCGTATGCGTTTAAGTCTATTTGATATACTATAGTTATTACGCATATGAATCCTAAAATTTTAGATTGCCTTTTTAAAACAGTTTTAATAATTATTTAATTTCTCTAATGTTCGAATACAAATTCTTTTTGATAAAATCGGCATCACCACGCTAAAAATTCTCATAAGGACTGCATTGCCTATGTTCCCTATACTGTAGAGTCAAGGTGGGACGGACTATAGACAGCTAAATGTCATTTTATACCGGGTTTAACAATCATATTGTTTTTTTTTTTCGACATTTATTATTAGTTTTACGACAAAAATGTTTTTATACCAACATAGAGAGAATTAAATTCTACACAATTTTAATTTCTTTAATTTTTTTGCTAAAGTTAATATTTAAAGTAGTACGTACATGGGCGCCCATTCCCCTCCCCCCCCCCGGGCTTTTAGAGTGCTGTAAACTATATATGGTTATCCAAAGTATACAAAATATTCTGTGCAACATCTTTACGTCTGGCCCCCTCTGAAAATTTTTATATGGGCGCCCGTGAGTACGTATGCGATAACTGCGCGAGCGTAAGACCTGATTGATTTTGTAGCAATTGTTTTTGTTCAATATCTACGCCATTTTCAACTAAAATTGTTCCAAATATGATTTCCTACAATTTATTTAAAACAATTTTTTTCATGCGGTTGATATTTTCCGAGTTACATGGGAAAATAGTAAAAAGTGGTGGGGGGAGCATAATTACTGAATTGAATCTTGTTTCCGAGCTACCTCAAATTTTATAATTCTATCCTAGGGGATATCAATAGTAGTGTAAATTTAAAATCTCGACTGAATTCCGCGGTTGCATTAGCTGCATATTGATTTTAAAGGAGAACTGTTGTTGCTTATTTTCTCCGCCATTTTCAACTTTTCGACAAAAACAGTAGGAACTAAAATTGTTGGAAACGAAATTTCCTACAATTTCTTTTCTACAATTTTTTTATGCGATCAATATTCTCTGAGTTAAGGGAGAAAAGAGTTGAAGCGGAGGGGAAGCATAATTACTGAATTGTCTCATTTATTATTAACTTTACGACATAATTGTACATAAACAAAAATAAAGAGAATTATATTTTATACAATTTTTTAAACTTCCAATGAGACACTAACCAAACTAAGTACATAAAAACATAAATAATTACTTATATACATTAAGTTCACTTAATTTCATTAACTAGCGGATTTTATTGGTTGAATTTGTCTGTCAATAATTAAGTTTCATGTCAGCTAACATATTTTAATATTTCAACAATTTTTTTTTATTTTGGACCCCGTTGGGGGGAATTTCCCCATTCCCCTTCCTCGTAGACCATCACTGGTTCTCTCGAAAAATTGTAGTAAATCTTAATTGCACCAATTTCAGTCCTTACACATTTTGTCGAAAAGTTGAAAATAACGGAGATATTGAACAAAAACAATTGCTATAAAATCAATCAGGTCTTGCGCTCGCGCTTTTAGCGCATACGTACTACCTTAAATATTGATTTTATCAAAAAAAATGGAATAGATCAAAATTGTACAAAATTTAATTCTCTTCATTTTTGTATAGGTTCAAATTTGTTGTAAAACTAATAATAAACGAGATAATTCAATAAATCAATAATTATGCTCTAACTGTCACTATTTTTCCCCATAACTCGGAAAATATCGACCGCACGAAAAAAATTATAATAAACGAAATTATAGAAAATCGCATTTTCAATAATTTCAGTTTCTACACTTTTTGTCGAAAAGTTGAAAATGGCGGAGATATTGAGCAAACACGTTTCTCGTTTAAAATCAAAATGGCGGCTAACGCAACGGTCAAATTCAGTCGAGATTTAAAATTTATACTACTATTTACCCACCCCCCTAAAGATGAGAAAATAAAATTTGGGGCAGCTCGTAATGCAGGGTCAAATGCTATCCCGACTGGGCTATTATTATTACAGCGATACTGAAAAGGAATAAGGCTAAACACATTAAAAACATCACTCGAATTGGACAACAGGTTTAGGAAATTCGAGACATCTAACGTATATAATTCATAAAGTGAGTCGAGTTTTTTACTCTTAAGTGTAAAACGCTGTTTGAATTTTCCAAAACTATTTTAATTTCTCGTCTGCATTTCTAAATATTTCTAATTCTTTGTGATAAAATATTAAGAGTAAACAGTAGCGATCAACAGGTAGCAAAAACGCGTTCCAAAATTGCGGCTGTAATTTTGAATATTTTTTCGAGATATTTGCCACACGTACTCGTAATATAATAGAGAATGGCGGTACAGAGCCCAATTTGAAAAATATATTAATATGTGGAAATTACTCTGTAATTAAATACAATATTAAAAAAACGAGCCCTTACCGCCATTAAGAAGAACAAAAAATACACTTTCTTCAAATAAACTTTTTTATCCGATGCCTAGATTTTCTGTCATTTTGGAACTACTAAATTTTTTTATTTCATTAGTAGTTCCAAAATGACACAATATCTAGGCATAGGATAAAAAAGTTTATTTGAAGAAAGTGTATTTTTTGTTCTTCTTAATGGCGGTAAAGTCTCGTTTTTTTAATATTGTATTTAATTACAGAGTGATTTCCACATATTAATATATTTTTCAAATTGGGCTCTGTACCGCCATTCTTTATTATATTACGAATGCGTGTGCCAAATATCTCGAAAAAATATTCAAAATTACAGCCGCAATCTTGGAACGCGTTTTCGCTACTTGTTGATCGCTACTGTTTCCTCTTAAGTTTGAAATTGATCTCGATATAATATACACATACACGATTGTTGACCATAATTTTATGCCTTTGTGTCTTTTTAACATGTATAATTTTTTACATATTTTTTATAGGGTTCAAAATCCAAATGATTTAAATGCGAATGATTAATATATAATTTTATTTTAATACACTATCTATATAATTTTATTTTTGAGTTGTGTAAAAAGTATTTTAATTCTTTATTTTTTTAACTTATTTGAGATATTTTAGCCTATATTGACTTAGCTTTTTCGTTCTTATTATCTACGCATTTTTGGTCAGATAATTATTGTAAGGAAGTAAAACTATTTAACAAGTAATTGGACTTCCTAATTCTTAGGTTTTCACTCAAAGGCGCATCGACTAATACCTCACTTGTACTATTACGGTGACTTTAAAAGAGTACTTCTGGTCGCATTTCTAAAACCGGAAATCCTAGCTCAAATTTCTCACATTTAGTATCATCCTTGGATTATAAGTTACAAGCTTTCATTTGACACCTCATTTGTCATTCTACCTGTGTATAGTGACGGAGGAGTTATATTCGCGGTCGGATAGACCGACATACAGCTAGCCTAGGTCAAACTTGTCACCTTCAGTACCATCCTTAGATTATTAGCTTTCATTTGACACCTCATTTGTCATTTTACCTAGTATATTGACGACGGATAAGTTATATTCGCGGTCGGACAAACAGACGGGCAGACAGCCTAGGTCAAATTTATCACTTTTAGTACCATCCTTGGATTATAAGCTTTAATTTGACATCTCATTTGTCATTCAACCTGGTATAGTGACAAAGGAGTTATATTCGCGGAAGGACGGACAGAAGGACAGACGCCCTAGGTCAAATTTATCACCTTCATTTGACACATCATTTGTCATTCTACCTGGTGTATTGACGGATGAGTTATATTCGCGGTCGGGCGGACAGACGGACAGACAGTTTAGTTCGTAGTCGTTTTCGTAGTCTGACGTTCGAAACCTGTAACCTGTTTCACAATTAAATCTTCCCCTGTTCCAATGTTCCCGTATATCAAAATTTGTCTGACTAGACACCGTTAAGCTATTAACAAATTTTCAGCTTGCTATTAATAAACTTTATTTTTGATACGCGGGATCCAGGCCTATTAGCTTTAAGTTTGAACATTACTTAATTTTAAATTATTCTATAAGATTACAGTGGAACCTCGATAACTCGGATTAATCGGGACCGCGGCCGATCCGAGTTATCGAATATCCGGGTTAGCCGGAGATTATGGTAAAAATTTAAAATACGGTATACTTACAGATAAACTTCGTTATAATGGAAATAACATGAAATATGCACAGTACACATCTAAATTACGTATAGTTGTATAGAATATAGAATATTGTTCATTTCTTGGTAAAAGACTCATGCATAGACAAAAAACACACAAAAAAAACCTATCTGAAGCACGATTACAGAACGGAAGCGAAAAATACGACTGTACTACACACAATACGGTCACAATCGGAACAATATTATATTATTTAAGAACAGTGGAAACTAAGACCATTGTTTAAAAAATAATTTTTTAACTAGTCTTTTATTAGTCTTTTTGATGAATGCTAAGACAGTTTGAAATAAATAAAGGAATATAGGTGCCTGTTGTTTCCGATAATCCGAGACAATGAACGTCGTTCTGCTACGCGCCGTGTGCCATGAGTAATTTTTACTATCGTATAGTTCAAATTGCACAAATACACATTACCTCTCAAATATTATATTAAATAGGTACATTTTTATTGTTGAAATGTTTGTCTGATGAAAATCTATCCAGGTTAGCCGGACTTCCTTGTTATCGGGGCCGATATATCGGAGTTTCACTGTATTATGAATGTATAATCCATTGTATGAGAATATACCAATATTCATTATTTTTTTTGTTGCAGGTGAGTAAACAACTCAGTTTTTACGCCTAAGGTAAGACATCCGTTAGTGATAACAGTTTTTGCAACTTTAGTTTTTAATCTTGCAGTACTGTCGATAATTTTCTAATGCTCGTTATACCATTGATTCGGAAACCTATTTGTCAATAGCCGTTCCGCAGCGCTACTGGTGAACTGGAATCACGAGGATTTGAACTTATTAAACAACAAACAATTTGCATATTTACATATGGTAATAAGGCCTTCTGCTTTCTGGATAACATGTTTCTACCAACATACAACCTAAATTATGTCCCGACAAATTGATGGTTTCGCTTTCTCGAGGCTGCGGATTGACTGATGATATTACGTTATTTTTTCGGGATTCTCTTTTGTTGTTTCGATAGAAAACATTAAATTATTGGTAGGATCTGTTTCTTGATACTGCCTAGTTTATTTGACAAAATTGCATTTGTATTTATAGTATACCACAGAGTATTGATAAGTATAAACGGCATACATGAAATTAAGGAAAAAAAAATAAATCAGGAGATATTCCATATAGAATAAACCTTTAATTGGTAAAATTTCAGTATTTTATTGATCCCAAATAATAAAGTAAGATCCCAAAGAAAAATTAATGGTTCTAAATATAAGAAACAACAATTATTAGTAAAGGCCAATAAAAAATTTCAGAACTTTGATCTGGGATTATAAAAAAAACACGACAAACACGCTAAAAATTAGCGTGTTTAGCGTATTAAAAATCTATGTCGTAAAAAAATAAAAACTAAAAAAAGATAGCTTACAGAAATATTGTAGAAATGTTGTAGTAAATATTTCCACCATTAAAATAAAAAAACATACCTATAGATACCTAACTTATAGTATTATCGCAGAAATAAAGCACTTTCTGTAACAAGAGGAGGCTGAGAAATTTAAATGTTTTGTCTTTATACTCCTAATGTTTTAGTTTGCACCATTGGTGTCTCATAGCTTACACGTAAAAAATAGCCTTTTAATTTTTTGGTGAATAAATTTACGAAGCACGCCAGGATGAAATTTCCGAAAGTGACGTGCAATTGTAATGCAAGTTTGTATTAAAAGAGTATTAAAAAATGTTCTTTTCGTTTTATTCAAAATATTGAAATATTTTACAATTTTATTTTAGTTATGCCAGTGGGTGTTTTGAAAAAACGAACTTTTTATTTCGCAAGCCCATCTCAAAACATATAGGTTTTGTATTTTAATTTGAGAGAATTATAATATATTCAAAGTTCACACCTAAAGCACCGATTTAACGCAAATCGCAGCTGCACAGACCAAGTCCTAGCACTGACTAGCTATATAGAAAAAAGCTTTTAAAAACAACTAAAAATATCTACTGTTTTCATTGATTTATCAACAGCGTACGATACCGTGCGGATACCGGAGGGGTAATATGTATATAAATTAATGCGAGCGATTCCATGCAGAAAGATTACTGATATCATTAATACAATGCTATGCAATAGAAGTTTTCAAGTCATCATTGAGCAATAAGACAAGTACCCAAAGGAAACTAACAATAGTCTCCCGCAAGGATCGGTGCTGGCCCCTCTACCCTTTAGCCTTTATATAGCAGACATTCCTGAAACCACATCAAAAAAGTTCGAATATGCAGATGACTGGACACTTGCTACGAGTCAAGAAGAATTGTAGACTACTGAGCAAATATTAACAAACGATCTGGTTACTCTCCGGAGATATTTCCGTCGTTGGAGATTACAGTCCAATACCTCCAAGACGGAAGTATCATGCTTTCATTTAAACAACAGATTGGCTAATTCCCAATTAAAAATCCACTTTGAAGACAGACTAAATACCCAAAATATCTAAATGTGACACTCGATAGAACGCTAAGCTTTATAGAACATCTCACCAAGACGACTGCAAAACTTAGAACACGAAATAATATTCTACAAAAGTTATGCCGTACCACATGGGGTTCCTCAGCGACTACACTTAGAGGTAACACAGACGGGGCGGCGTACGTCGACTGAACCCCCGCTGAGATGTCGACAGCGACGCATCCCTTACTATACTTTGATGCAGTAACACACACCAGACGCTCTTAAAATTTTCGATGCAGCGGCTTACTGGCGACATATCCTGGAACCCATCCACCGCCAATCGGTTTTATGACTTCGACGGCATATCATAAATGCGTCTATCGTTGTATGACACACACGTTTGAGCTATTTTCTAGCGAATTCTGTAGTGAGTGTTGTCAGATCGTGTTTTTGTGATGGGAAATACACATGTAGAAAAATTAATTAATGAAATTCAGATGAGACCAGCTATTTGGGATATGCGCATTGATGAATATTCAAACAAAATAATAAAAAAACCTTATTTATTATTATTTATTATTTTATTGATTTATTTATTATTTTATTTATTATGCTCTACAGGCCTTGTATTTACAATTTTAGATAATACAGTTTATGCTAATAATTTATATATAATTTTATTTGATGTCTATGTAAAAATTGCTGAACTATGGTTCTCCACTATATCCTATTATTCAGCTCCTCTTTCCAGTGTGTAATTTCCATCGATACTACACCTTCCTGAAACTTTCTTACCGTCTTTTTCTTGGTCTACCTCGTCTCCTAGTCCCAACTGGTCTTCTGTGCAGTACCATCTTTGGCATTCTTCCCTTATCCATCCTCTCGACATGACCTGCCCACCTGATTCTTTATGACTTTGTGTATCTTGTTACACTTGGTTCCTTGTAAAGCATCCTTAATTCTTGATTGGTGCTTCTATGCCAGCCGTCTTCTGTATCTGTATTATTTCCCCTGAAAATAGCTCTTAGCACGTTCCGTTCTCAACTCTATATCTTTTTTTCTTCTGTTTTATTTAGCACTCATGTCTCACATCCGTAGGTGGCTGTTGCTCTTATTACGGTTTTGTATATTCCGGTTTTCGTATTTCTCGATACGTACTTTGGCTTTAATTTGAATAATTTTTTTAATCAATTTAACACCTGTATTTGCTCAGTGGCGTACCATAGAATGGAATGCCTCTTAGCGTTATAAATAGTTTTTCTTAGGTGATATGCTTTCCCTCATAACAGTGTTATTTCTTGAACACGGCTTTTATTTTAATAATAAAATGGATTTTAATCTAAATAAAATATTATAAAAATATAATAATAAAATATAGTAATACTCACTAATAATTATTTTATTAATGTTAATATAATGTGTATAAAATCCCTTATAATTTCGTTCCTTTATGATCGGATGTATCCAATATCTGCGTTTCTTTTTTTTTTAATCTAAGATAAAATACACTTGTATTTATTACAAAAGACAAATCGTCATAACTTTCAGACATCTTATCGTACAGCAGCCAACACGCGACTAAATTTGGCAACAACGAAATACAAATACTTTAAATCGTAGCATAGCTGCCGCTGTTATACCGCGCCATGTGTTTTACGCTGCCTCGACGTCGATTCGACGCGTGCCGCCTGGTGTGTCCTTGCTCTTAGGTCGACAGCGCGCTGCGGCGCTGGGACTCGTGTATCCCGTTGCGGAGTACTCACTTTTTAGATGGGGAAAAATACCTTCTCTAAATTGCGATTGCGCTGCTAAAAGACAAACGGTTAAGCATTTGGTGTAGAAATGCCCCATCAGATCGTACACTGGCAATCGGTCCGATTTTTTAGTGGCGACAAAGGAGTCGATTGAATATATTTACCAACTAAATTTTTGGTTTTAAAAATTAATTATTATTATTTATAATATAATGTATTGTTATATTTATTTATACCTGGTAGTGAATAGTAAACCGGGCCATAGGAAACTCAATGTAAAACTCTAGACTGTTGAATTCCTGCTTCCCTAATTATTTTACATCAAAAGGCTTGAGAGAATATCTGTAGAGGATTGAAATCTGTATTAAAATCAACAGTTAAAATTGTTCTACGATTTAAACGCATTTAAAAATTTTGAAAAATATAATACATTTGCCACAGTAGGTATGTGGTTAAAAGTTAGGCCACACGTTACTATTTAGCTGACAGTTCTCACACCATTGACTGCATAAAAAATCTTTATTATAAATACTTTCTCCGTAACTGAGGGTATCTTATCAACTGTATTGTTTTTAAACAATAAATGATAAAATAAAAATATTGACAGTTTAAAAATGTGAAAATAATAACTTCATTGTGACACATTATTGCACTGTCTGTGGCCTAATTTTGCACTGAAAACTGAAAAAGTATTACATTTTTACAAAATTTTGGAATATGTTTAATTCGTAGAACAATTTTAACAGTTGTTTTCAATTAAAATTGAAATCCTCTACAAATAGTTTCTAATGTTTTTGATGTAAAATAATTAGGGAAGCAGGAATTCAACAGTTTATAATTTTACATTAAGTTTCCTATGTCTCGTTTTCCAATTCACCACCCGGTATATGACGCCTATAGAATAAAAACCTGCTAGATTCATGTCTTGAAATTTTTCAGGAGATTAAAAAAACATTAAAAATGTAAAATTTTCCAAAAAGTATCTGGCATTTTTCAATCAAAGGCGCATCAATAAATGTCAAAATGGCACACTAATTTGGTATAGCGTAATTTTTCTAAATGCCCTTTATATCTTCAGAAATTTGTACTTTTAGTTTGGATTTAGCAGATTTTGATTCTAAGCCCACATAATATTTTCCAAATTCCTCATCTTCAACTGCTTTTAGGTGCAATTAACGCACTAAAAGTAGGTACTGTACCATTTTGATAAGAAATGCAAAAATATGCAAAAAAAAAGAAGTACTTTATTCGCAGTGGCATAACCATGGTTTGTGGGTTACAGCCCCTCCCCCTATTGGAATGTACTTTGAGCTTAAATTGGCGGTATTCTGTACCCTCCAGAAACTCTTCATTAGTTGTATCCCCCCTTAGGACGATCCTGGTTACGCCTTTGCTTTATTGTTAATAAAAGTAATGGACATAGCAGGGTTTCATTCTAACGTCAACATATGCTCAGTCAAGTTTACCCCCATTTAAAGGAAAGATCCATGAAACGAAAATTAGTTATCTTGGCAGTGAGGCATCGGACTGGGAAAGTGACACATCGCAATTAAGCCAACATTAAGATTCAAGTTTCTACTTCAAAAGAATATTGATGGATTTTTTCATCGCCTTGCTATGCTCCTACATCTTTCTCTGAATTCCAGCATCTATACTGCAGAGCTCTTTGGTTTGTTTAAAGCCATCAAACTTGTATATATTAAAAACCTCCCTTGTTGTCCAGTCCTTTCCGACTCTCTTAGCACAGTCAAAGCTATGAGAAATATATACCATAAACACCCTATTGAGAAAAGAACCAAGGCCGAACTAATGAAAGCTCAAAAAAGTTTCAGAGGAATCCACTTCCTGTGGATACCATCCCACATAGCCATAGTGCGTGGAATTTAATTATTGCTCCAAAGGTTTAATTGTCTACAAAGTGTTATTAATTTTTTCCAATTTTTGATTTAATACTGTTACAAATATTACAGAAATGTCGCTAATAACCTTCGAGTGAATGCCACTTTGTTTTTTTTTTAATAAAAAAAAAATAGTAAGTCTCGAAATCGGTACTCGTTTTACCAACAATAAAATATAAAAGATTGTGAGTATCGCCAATTTCTCATTAAATACTGCATTAAAAATTCTAATAAAATGTTTCAATTCTAATCACGAATTGATATTAAACAGAATTAAATTTTAGGAAAATGCGTGCCATTCAGCAAATTTGGACTGTTTTCACTTAAAAATCTATCAATCGTTTCCCCCAGTCCTATAATCAGTGTAGTCAAAACTCCTTACGGTTTTGGAGGCACGGTAGGCTGGAAATCACTTTATCTGGAAATCTGCAAACAAAACACGCACGCAATCGTTGCCATGGACTTTAGAGTTTATATCCCCGCGGTTGTCCTGTCAGTTAATTAGAATACACCTCTCGGTCTGATTGAGGAAATTTGCTAATAACTGACGTGTTCTGTGAAGACATGTACTGAATGTGAAACTATATTAAATCTCTAATTCTGGTGTACATGCCTACCAGGACCGGTTTCAGAATATGTCATAGTGAAAAAAAAATGCTTAGCGAAAAAAAAATGCGAAATTAAAATTTTTTTTATTAAACTAATAAATTAGACAAACCTTCACTAGAGAAGGCTCTATCGTCGCCCCCGTTAGGTAAATTATTCTGATTTGTTTTTTTTTGCACAAACTTACTCAAAAGAGGTCCTTATAACAACTCCACAGGGTGCCGGGCGTTGCCGCGGTCGGAAAATTGTTTAAACAATTTTTTAAACAAATTCATAAAATAGTTTTTTTCATTTTGTACAAATTTTTTAAAAATTTTATGGGTTATTATGGGCAAAATTTTGTGATTTTTCTCTAAAATTGATTGTTGTCGAGTTATAAAAACGCGCCATTTTCAAGGCTTAATAACTCGGTTAAAAATTATTATTATGAAAGTCAGAAAGTGACTAAATTAAAGTTTATATCCCACCCTACATGACCTCGAAGAAATTTGTGTGATTAATTTATTCTTCTTCTTCAAGTGCCATCTTCATTCCGAAGGTTGGCGATCATCAGGGCTATACGTATTTTCGAAACTGCTGACCGAAACAATTCGTTGTTGCTACAGCTATATCATTCCCGTTGATTCCTTAGCCATGAGTTTCGTCTTCTTCCTATGAACCTTTTTCCTGCTATCTTCCCCTGCATAATTATTTGAAGCAGTTCGTATCTTTCGCCTCTTGTGATGTGTCACAAATATGACTTCCTTTTCTTTATTCATTCTTCTCAAGACCTCAACGTTTGTGACTCTCTCCGTCCATGATATTCTCAAGATTCTGCGATATATCCACAGTTAAAATGCCTCCAATTTTTTGATATCAGCTATATAGCTATATGGAGATGGTGGTCCAACTCTGAATCGAATATAAACAAAAACTGCCTTTATCTTTTCCATTTTTACTCAGTTTTGAGTATTTAGAAACTGTCTTTCGGTCCTTTTCCTAGACGAAAAGAAGGTAAATGCGTGGCCTAAGTGTCCTCTATTTGCTTTCTCCTATTTTCGTCGTCTCTGTGATTATATATTGTAAAATCCGGAGATACGGGATGCAGCCAGAAAGCAATTTATTAACGAAAAGTCTTAGATTTAAAATATTGTTTATTATATTTTTATTTCAATTATTCTAATTGTTTAAAAAGTAGTAAACTTTGTATCTAGGGCTTTTCGTTGTTTTCCTCGTAATATGAGAGATGTCGCTAGATTGCGTCTCAAAAGGTGGAATCGTTGTATCGCGATGGTTTCCCTTAAATAGGCAGATTGTTTTTATTCCTTTCAGAGTTGTGACGGCATAGCTTCACTGAGGAGGCATGAGGATGCTGAAATAGCTATATGGAGATGGTGGTCCAACTCTGAATCAAATATAAACAAAAACTGCCTTTATCTTTTTTGATATCAATCTTTTTCAGCGTCCATGACTCCATTTCGTAGAACAGCACAGAAAGTACGTAACATCTCATCAGGCGAAGTATAATTTCAAGGCTCAAATCTCTTCCACAGAACACTCTCTTCATTTTAGTGAATATGGATCACTACAAATTTTATTTTGTTACTTATAACTAAACTTTATTACTTCAAATATCATGTGTAATTAATTATAAATAATAATAAAACCTCATTCACATCGAGCATTTTTTGTTTATTAATTAGGAATTCTATTTGTTTATTTTAAGTTTATTGTATATAAAAGTTTGTTTTTATCTATTGAGGCAGTACGAAGTCTGCCGGGTCAGCTAGTCTCGTATATAATCTCTATAAACTGATAAACTCGTATAATCATATTACCCAATTTAAAACAATAGTTAGTCCATGTGGTGAGACCGCTCCCGTCTGGAAAAATTTCTGATTCGGTTTCTTTGTGGATTCCTATTCAAAAATGTCCTCTTTAAACAAATCTGAAGGGTCCTGGGCGGAATTTTTGGGCAGAAATTGTTTAAACATTTTTTTTAACAAATACAAAAGATCACGTTTTTCTACTCCAGAACATATATTTTTAAGTTTTTTCGGTCATTCTGAACAAGAAAGGTATCTTGTAAACTTTCAAAAAAATTGATACTTTTCGAGTTATAGGCGATTTAAAATCTGAAAAATGCGAAAATACGCATTTTCGAGGCTTAAAAACTCATATTCAAATTAGTATTTTTGAGGTTGCCAGATACTTAAATTGAAGACTAAATATTCAGCTTCCAGATTCTGAAGAGTGATCGTGTCTAACTTTAATTTATACTGTTGTTTTTTAATTGTTAAATATGCGTGTTTATCCGATTTTTTGCCGGTGCGGAGCGCTCCGTTTCAAAAATCTCCTATTTTCCTCCGAAAAATATTTTTTCTAGATTCTTTGGGACATTCTAAATAAAATAAGTTTTTTGACATTTTTCTCAAAAGTTAATAGTTTTAAAGTTATAAGCGATTTAAAATCCGAAAATGCGTTTTTTTGTCATTTTTCGGATTTTAAATTACTTATAACTTAAAAACTATTAATTTTTGAGAAAAATATCAAGAAACTTATTTTATTTAGAATGTCCCAATAATTCTAGGAAAAATATTTTTCGGAGGAAAATAGGAGATTTTTGAAATGGACCGCGCCGCACCGGAAAAAAATCGGATAAACACGCATATTTAACAATTCAAAAACAACGGTATAAATTAAAGTTAGACGCGATCACTCTTCAGAATCTTGAAGCTGAATGTTCAGTCTTCAATCTAAGTATCTGACAACCTCAAAAATACTAATTTAAATATGAGTTTTTAAGCCTCGAAAATGCGTATTTTCGCCTTTTTCAGATTTTAAATCGCCTATAACTCCAAAACTATCAATTTATTAGAAAAATTACAAGATACCTTTCTTGTTTAGATTGACCCAAAAAATCTAAAAATATATGTTTCAGACAAAAAACATGATCTTTTGTATTTGTTTAAAACAATTTTTTAAACAATTTCTGCCCAAAAATTCCGTCCGGCACCCTTCAGATTTGTTTAAAGGGATAGGATTTGATTTGAATAGGAATCCACAAAGAAACCGAATCAGAAATTTTTTTCAGACGGGAGCGGTCTCATCACATAAGTATATACTTCTAGACTATTTATAAGTAGTAGACAAATTAAATGTTAAAGTGATGTTTTATTGAAATATATACGGAATAATGAAATCCTGTCATTTATCATTTCTAATTTCAAAGCACTTAATGACATTTGCTATTTACCAACCGCTCACCTACGTTACCTAAAAGTCCCTAAAAAAGAGATAATCATTCATTGGATTGGCCTAAAAAGCGATTAGGAGGATTTCTCTCGCAGCGAAAATAGATATCAAAGACAAAAACGTCGAATGAGAAAAAGTTTCATTTCGAACAGGTACACTTCAGGCTTTTGTGTTGCCATAGAATGAGAAGGGCCTCATTGTTTGATGAGCCGGCTTATTCATGGATAAGGAAAGTCGATTAATCACACAAAGGGACTGAATTACATCGATTCTTATCGAACTGAAATTCAGTCGTGTAAAGCTGAAATTTTTATGTCTTCTTATTTCATTTAAAGCGTAATCAGCTTACTCTCGATTTATCCGGGATTTTCTATCTTTTTCTCATATATATTTCCGATGACAGTAATGAAAAATAACTTAATTTCCCATAAAGTATTTAATTTAATTTTACAGACGTAACGTTTATTTTTATTTTTTTCTATTATGTTTAAAATACAATGAATAGGACTTTTAGTGCAATGACTATTAACTCCTAGTGGGTTTATAAAACTAAATACAGACGCTTATTTTCTAAATGGTAAGTCAAGAGAGGTTCCAATGTTTATTATATTTAGTTGTGTGGAGTTGTCCAATAAATTCACTGCTCACTCGTTGGGGTGCTGTTCCAGTCGTTTAATAGTTATTTATGATATAATTGTTAAAAGTACACGTTTAGGCACGCAGCGTATGGAGTGCTAAATAGTGCCATAGGAGCGTTAAAAATGCTACTTTAAAGCACTAATCCTTTAAAAATTTTAAGGCACTGCAGTTAAAAGTGAATTGTCAAATTGTGAAACGTCAAAATATTTATATTTAAACATTAATATTAATAGTACAATTTGCGCAATTTGACAAAGGTGGTTTAAAAGGTTTTTTAAAATTTAATTTAAACTGTATTATTGCATTTTTAACACGTTTGTAGAAAAAAACTATTAAATTTTTTTTAGAATATACAACAATAAAAGTAAGACGTTATTCTATAGGTGTTATGATTTACGTATTGACAGTATATGCAGTTTTGATGTAATGTCAAGAAAAATATAAAAATGGAATGTCAGTCAAGTTCAAGTAAAAGTTTTTGTAGATATTGTCCTGTAATTAAGAATGAATAAATTATAATTGTTGATATATAAGACGTTTGTAGAAAAATATTGTATATATGTGTTAAAAAGTACATTTTTAAGGCACTCATGTGGATTTCAGAATTCGCTTCGCTCGTTCTGCAAACTTTCACATGCGTGCCTTAAAATTGTACTTTTAAAACTTATATCATAAACATCTATATCGCTGCTTTTGACTGTCATTTGCTTCAATGTTTATGAAATTATTCGTTATCGCTTCACAAGTAGCTTTAATTATGTTGTGTTTATATGATATGTACATAAGTTGCATCGATTGAATGTGCTTATTTTTGAAAAATATGTATTATGTTGTAAGGTAAAATTTTTAAAAATCATTTTTTTCAAAATAACTAAGAAATTGTTAGAGATACCAAAAATCTCAAAACAGTAAAAAAGTCGGCTTTGCTTTTCTGAACATTTTGTATTTTTTTTTTCTTTAAGACAAAAATTGGTTAAAATGTGGTGTTTTTAAATTTGCATACACTCGTGAATAATGAGTCGTTCAAGCCATTTGAAATACAGCCCTTTCAAAAATAAGAACTCTGAACCGATGAAACTTATAGATCATATAAACAATATATACACGAGTAAAGCAACTTGTGAAGTCGTAACGATTAAGTTCATTTGAGATACTCATTATGGGGTGATTTTCCCGGTTTTTTTACCGAAACCAACCGGGATTTAAAAGGGACAACTTCCTTTTGAGTCTAACTTGTTTACTTTTAACGCTAGAAATTTTTTTTATAAAACAAAAATATAGCATATTGTACAACAAGTGAGAAAAAAAAAACATATTTCTCACGAGCGCAGAAGTTTGTTGGCACGAGCCGAGGCACGAGGCGAGTGCCGCAAATCAAGCGATGGAGAAATATGCCATTTTCTCATGTGCTGTACCGGGTGTCCCAATAAGAATGGCTCTCGGCCATATCTCAGGAACCGTTTATAGTAGAGCTTTGAAATAAAAAATTTTATAACAAAAGTTGCCTCAGGAAAAGCCTGGAAATTATTTTCATAATTGTGGGTCCACCGCTAGAGGGCGTAATTGATTATCAAAAATAAAAAAATCTAAATTTTACAAAATTTTCCTAATGAAGGGGCATCGGAAATCCGATTATTGTATTCTTCATCAAATTCTGCGCATATTTGATTTAACAAGTTTAACTCTACCTTTGCAAATAAGAGGTGGGGGTGAGTGGAAACCTTGTTATGAAAAAATGGCTGTAAGTCCGGTTCTGCTAAATCAAATTTTAAAAACTGGGTCTTGTTGAAGACAGATCTTTTTCTTCAATGTAAGCGTGATAATTTTGTACCATCCTAATAAGTAATAAGCCAGCTGGGAGGCGTTATTTAATTTTTTTCAGAAATCTAGTTTTCTTTGGAAAATATTAAATACAAGTATGCATTTTTAATCATACGTTATAAAATTAGATTAAATTAGCAATAGAATAGCGAAAACCGCATGTCGATACCTTTTTTCTATCTCAAGATATCTCGAGAAACGTGTAAATTTTATACATAACTGTTACTATCACCGGTAAACTAAGTTAATGAAAAGTAGTGTGCTGTGGGAAAAAAAAAAACAAAATAACATTTTCCAGATGTCAACGTATAAAAATATAATTAATTAAAACAACAATATAAAGAGAAACAATACTATTAAAATTAAATATAACACAGAACAAAAAGAACTACTTAGTGACGACCTAAATATTCAAATTGTTGCTTATCATACACTACTCTAGAATACATTATCCAGAGAATACTAAACGCCATTCAAAGCATATCGAGAGCAGAAATTGAGACTGCTGTTCAATCTACTCTTGAAAGAGTAAATGTTTGCAACGAAAATGATGGGCAAAAATTTGAACGTTTATGTCATCACTAAATAGTTGTTTTTATTTATTTGTAATAGGGCTTTTCAACGCTTCTCATTTGTTTCGAGCCTCTGTCATATGCCGTATAATCCGTGTATAATATTAATATACGAGATATGAACGAGGCTCGAAACAAATGAGAAGCGTTGAAAAGACCTAATATACGTTGAGAGCTGGAAAATGTTTCTTTGTTGTTTCCATAGCACACTACTTTTAATGAATTATTTCGTTTACCGGTGACAGTAACAGTTATGTTTTTAAATTTACACGTTTTGTAAGATATCTCGAGATAGAAAAAAGGTATTAACATGCGGTTTTCGCTATTCTGTTGCTAATTTTATCTAATTTTGTAATATGATATTAAAAATGCATGTTTGTATTTAATATTTTCCAAGGAACACTAGATTTCTGAAAAAAATTAAATAACGCCTTCTAGCTGGCATATTACTCAGTAAGTTGGTTCGAAATCATAACTTTTACATTGATGAAAAAGATCTATCTTCAACAAGACCAAGTTTGCAAAATTTGATTAAGCAGAACCGGACTCACAGCCAGTTTTTCATAACAAGTTTCCCACTCACCCCCACCTCTGATTTCCAAAGGTAGACCTAAACTTGTCAAATCAAGTATGCGTAGAATTTTATGAAGAATACGACGATCGGATTTCCAGTGCCCCTTCATTAGGAAAATTTTGTAAAATTTAGATTTTTTAATTTTTGATATTCAATTACGCCCTCTAGCGGTGGTCCCACAATTATGAAAATAATTTCTAGGCTTTTCCTGAGGCAACTTTTGTTATAAAATTTTTTATTTCAAAGCTCTACTATAAACGGTTCCTGAGATATAGCCGAGAGCCATTCTTATTGGGACACCCGGTACACTGTACTTTTTCTTTGGATGCGGTTTTGTCGAGAGTTCAAACTTCAAAATTAAATAATTTATGTGCTTTTAGGTATATTATAAGCATAAATTGAAATAAAATACATATACATGTAGGTATTTAATATTCTTAAAAGTTATATAAATACGTTATTTATTTAAAATTCTAATTAACAGTTATTTTTGAACAGTTTTGAAAGGATATTCCTGATAAGTTTTGCTTCAACACATGTTTAGACAACATTAATAATAGTGTTTGTATTGTGCATGTTACCATGGAAACGGCGATTGTATGGAAAACCGTAAGAGAACAAGAGAACCCGTAAGAAAAAATATTTCTCACTGCAATGGTCGACTTTTCTTACTGCGTGAGAAATTTTTTGTTTTGAATGTATGTAAGTAGTGAGAGAAGTTGCACAATGTATAGCATCCATAGGAAAAAGTTTAAACACTTTAAAAAAGTTTTAATGGGTAGTCCCTAAAAACTGCTTAATTTTTAGGTTATTTCATAATATATAAAATTATTAGATTTGGAATTTGACGAATATGAACCTATTTTTCATTAGCTCTAACTCTGCTTTTACTATGTCAAGAGACCTAATACATACACAATTTTTTTTTTAATTTCTTACAGGCTATATGTTTGCTACATGCAAAACAATTGATATAAGTATTATGTTTATATGGGGTTGAGCCACAATTATTATTGGTATAATAAAAATTACATTTTTAATTATAACAGGTTATTTATAGCAGCTTATCCAATCTTCCCAGAATTTTAAGAATAATCTTTTTCAAAATTTTTATCTTGCCTTGATATTTCCTTGCACAGGTATTAACAATTTTCACACATATAAGTAAAATTTTTTTCTAGTAAAATAGCTCAGTTATTAAATTTTTTCAGTTTTATTGTTTTAGTGCCTTGCACAATTTTTAAAATCGTCTCAGCACTTTGGCACTAATAACTCTTTGAATCTACAGTACCTATAGCATTTTAAGCATCCATGTTCAGCGCCATAATATCTCATAATATGCTATATTTGTTCTAGCTTTAATATCCAACTTCACATCCGATAAATGACAAAAAAAAAACAGAATACATGCAAAAATAAAAATCGAAAACTTACAGGTTGACTCCACAAGATACCTATTCCAAAAAAGAATAACAGAAAGAAGCAAAAAGATATATTTCACAGAAAGTGATGTAGTTATAGAAAGCTGGGCAAAAATGAAGTGGAATATCTAAGCCTCAGCCAAGAAAGTTTTTTCTGAAAGAAATACGGTATGCGCCAAAATAAACAGTACTGAAACTCGTATGGCTCAAATTTGTATAATGTGTCAGCTGCCGAAACGTATTGTACTGAACGGTTTTCGAACGTCGTTATAATGTATGTCAATGTCGTGATAATGTTCGGTGTTTTAGAATGGTTCTCAGTTTTGCATAAAAATTTTTTATGGTGGAGTACTATTTTCGATCATACGGAAAAGGTCACGAAAATGGTCCAAGCTTAAAATCAGCAATGGTTTCAGCAGGACGGGACAACCTGTCACACTGCCAGGGAGTCTCTTCGAATACTGCGGGATCATTTTGGGAGTTACCACTCACCAGAACTAACGCCACCAAATGCGTACCAATGGGGAATGCTAAAGGAATCAGACAGATCCACCATCTGCCATTTCGGAATTTCGGACTAGTATTAAATAGTTTTTCGTGTCAGAAGCAGTGGCGAATGTAGAAATTTGCTTTGGAAGGGGAAGAACACAGAAAAAACAAAAATAATGATACAGACGAGAAGAAATATATTCCCACAAAACATTATGCATGAAGATGACATTGAAACGGTTGGAAAATTTACATACGTGGGAGTAGAACTATATGCCGGCGGATCAGAAGAGGGAGAAATACGAAAGAGAATAACGCCGACAAACAGAGCTTATTTTGCCTTTTCCCCTATATTTTGGTCTAAAAATGTTCACCGAAATACAAAGATGAGAATCTATAAAACTTTAATTCGACCAATAGCCTACTATGGTAGTGAATCATGGGCCCAAAAACAAACTCGATACATTGTGTTTGTGTCATTGAATTTCCTGACTGTGGACTTAATCCATTAGCCGAGCTTATTTTTGCTCTACAGATATTTATCTCACATATTACTAATAAAATAAGATTTTGTATTTTAAAGATATACCTAGATTCTATAACAATAAATGGATAATTTAATCTTTAGCTACAATCATAAAATATTACACATTTATATAGATATATCTATATCATAACTCGACACATTCGAAAGGAAAGTACTGAGGAGAATACTAGGACCTGTGAGGAAAACCGAAATCTTTAGACGTCGATACAACAACGAGCTTTATCAACTTTGTAAGGAAACACCCCTGTCAGACTTTATTAGATTACAAAGATTGCAATGGGCCGAACATGTGATAAGAATGGGAGAGGATAGGCTACCGAAAAGAGCACTGAATGCTAGAATACAGGGAAAGAGACCGGTTAGAAAGCCAAGAAAGCGCTGGGAAAACACAGTAAACAGCGACGCACAAGCCCTTTTAGGAGTAAGGCTGGGGGCAAAAAATAAAGGAGGCCAAGGCTCAATTTGAGCTGTAGTGCCGTAGAAGAAAAAGAAGAAGGGAAAGTTTGCCTTAGAGGGGAACTTCCAATAAAAAACCAACCAAAACACATAAAAAAGATAAACTCAGATTACATAAAAGACATAAATAATAAGCTTCAGTATAAATATACGTTTGAAAACTCCAGGGGGCACAAATCTATGATTGATTTTATAGTCACTAATACAAAAATCCACCCAGAGCAGATTCTAGATATTCGAACTTTAAACTCGGCAGACGCAGGGAGTGAACACAAATTAGTCTAAATTAACTTAGCTTTTCAGGGAATGAAACTAACAACAAAATATTTTCCACAGGAAATCACCGAGGAAAAATTCAATGTAGAATCACTGTGGAACGATTCTACCAAAGAAATGTACCAAAGGAGGCTAGCACAGAAGATACAGCTGAAGCAGATAGACGACATCGAAGATATAAACGCGAGCTGGGAGAAAATTAAAAACAATATTGAAGAGACAGCAACAGAAGCTCTAGGAAAACGCAAAGTCATACTGAACAGAAGAAACAACAACAATACACCATGGTTCAGAAAAGAAATAAAAGAGAAATGTAGAGAGAAGAGAGACGCCTACGTGAAGTATAAAACATCAAACACTCCAGAATCCAGAGACACCTATAGAAGAATACGAAATGAAACAAAGCAATTGGTAAGAAGAACAAAAATGAACACTGGGAACAGTTTACAAAAATGATGGAAAGCGACTTCTATGGAACACAAAAACAAATATGGAGATTCATAAGAAACCAACGGAAAGAAATGGCAGAATTGAAGGAATACAATAACATACCAGCAAACGAATGGAAAAGATAATTGACGGAACCGTTTAAAGGAAAGGAAAATCATAATCAAAATAATAACTTACCTGAATAATTAAGACACGAAATTGAAATCAGTTTTCAGGAAGTAGGGGTAGCCATAAATTCACTCAAAAATAGGAAGTCACCAGGACCAGACGGAATAACCAAAGAGCTTATAAAATACGGAGGAAAAAGTAGAACCCTAGAGATGACAAAACTTATACAAAAACTAATATTGCACTGCAAGATACCAGACGCATGAAGAAACAGCATAATGATACCAATGTTAAAAAAAGGAGACAAAGAAGATCCCAACAATTATAGAGGTATAAATCTACTAAACACCGCACTTAAGCTAACCAGAAAAGTCCTAACCAACAAAATCAATAAACTAACAACTTTATCAGATGAACAACAAGGATTCAGATCCAGAAGATCCTGCGTAGACGCCGTATTTGTACTGAGACAAATCACAGAAAAGGCCATTGAGTACAATAAACCAGCATATCTATGTTTTATAGACCTGACAAAGGCTTTCGATCGCATCCAAGTCGAAGACGTCTTACATTTACTGTATAGAAGAAACATACCAATCAATATTATACAAACCATCGAAAACATCTACTTTCATAATCGAATACAGGCAAAGATAAATGGAAAACTAACGCAGTTTATACCAGTACAAAGTGGAGTCAGACAAGGTGACTCATTAAGCCCACTGCTCTTTAATATAATAATGGACGAAATAATAGAAGCAGTACGTAAAGTCATGGTTACAGAATGGGGAATAAAAAAATCAAAGTATTGTGTTATGCAGACGACGCCGCATTAATCGCCGAGACAGAAGACGATCTCCAAAGATTAACACACATCTTTAATACAACAGCCAAGAAATACAATATGATAATATCAGCAGAAAAAACCAAATGTATGACAACATCTAAATACCCACTACGATGTAAAATCGAAATTGATGGGAAAATAATAAAGCAGGAAGCAAGGTTTAGATATCTGGGAATAGATATAACCAGTTACGGAGATCTTGAAGAGGAAGTACGACAACAAAGCTTAAAAGCAAGTAAAGCGGCGGTATCTCTTAATGACACAATCTGGAAGAACAAACACTTAAGACAAGACACAAAAGCAAGAATCTATAAAGCAGCAATTAGACGTATATTAACATACACGGCGGAGACAAGGCCTGACACATCTAAAACGAGACGACTACTAGAAACAACAGAGATGAAAATACTCGTTTTCATCTCGTAAAATACGAATATCAAGGAAAAGTCTGTTGGATAGGGAGAGGAGCGAAAACATAAGAAGATCATGCAATATAGAAGACATAAATGGATGGGTGACAAAAGGGAAACAGGAGTGGAACGAACACATTAGTAGAATGACAGAGGATAGGATAGTACGAATAGCACTAGATAAGTCACCAAATGGACGAAGAAGTATTGGCAGACCAAGAAAAAGGTGGTGCGATAACCTAAACAATTTAGGAAGATAATATTGAAGAAGAAACAGGCTTTAAAGCCTACATACAAGAAGGAAGAAGAAGAAGAAGAATAAATAATAAGATTACATAAAAGACATAAATAATAACTTATAGGAATTAAGTCTCCTTAATTTTCCTAACTAGCGTATTTATTGGGTTGAATTGTGGGGTTTCGGTTTCATGTCAGCTAATATATTTTTATGTTTGAACAATGTTTTTTTTTTTAATTTTGGACCTTTTTTGGGGGCTGATTTCCTCATTTTCCCTCCTCGTAGATCCGCCACTGGCCAGAGGGCATCTTTAACATCTGTTATATCGGTAACGTGCGTCGTCGTGAATAATGTTTGCGAGGTTATACCATGTATACTATTAGATATATTTTATAAATTGGTCGTTTTCGAGTTCTAAACAATTTAATACTGACAACACGCAACGAAATAGGACGATTTTCATGGCTCAAAAACAAGTAAAAAATATCATTTTTGAAATTGCAAAGTACGTCAATTAAAGCTCAGAGCTTCTTTTATCAGGTCCCGGTAATAATTTTTGCCATGTTTTATTGTAAAATATGTATAATTTTCTAGTCATTAAAGAGGAAGATTCCTTATGAGAAGACGGGCGATCTTGCTGTATTGACAACTGAAAACCAATGTTTTAGAATGACATAAGTTCAAAATACTTATCAAAAACAGATAGAATAACGTTTTTTCTTGAATTAAGGTACTTCCTAATTTCAAAAATTATATCTTTTACTGATGATTTTGAACCTACAAAATCGTCATCTTTCGTCCTTTTTCCAGTTCTAAATGGTTTATAACTCGAAAACGATCAACTTACGACAAAAATTACAAAAGATTTTGTTTAGAATGATACAGAAAATCTAGAATAATATCTGCCAGGGCCAAAAAACTTTTTTTAAAATTATAAAAAAAATTTTATTAATAATTAATTATAGGCCTGGATCCCGCGTAGCAAAAAAAATTATTAATTGCTGAAAATATGTTAATAGTTTAAAGGTGTCTAGTCCGACAAACTTTGATATATGGGAACACTGGAACAGGGGAAGTTTTAATTGTGGAACGTGATTTTAATTGTTGAACTTGTCATCCTGACAAGTTTATCCTGACGGGTTGTTTTTAAATTTATTCAATAGCAAACTTTATACAATATATGAAAAAATGGTTGTCCGAAAATTATTTTGGGCATTTCAATAAGTCCGACACCTAGAACATTTAAAATGACAGGAATTATGTTGGTGGTAAAGAGCCATTGGATTTTTGCATGAGAGTATAATAAAAGTTCTGTCCGACAAAATATATGGGACGTTTTCGTAGTCTGGCGTTCGAAACCTGTAACCTGTTCCGCAATTAAAACTTCCCCTGTTCCGGTGTTCCCGTACATCAAAGTTTGTCAGACTAGACACCGTTAAACTATTAACAAATTTTCAGCTTGGTAATGATCCAGGCCTATTATTTATTTATTAAGCGCAACAGGCCTTGTAGGCCTAGGACTAAAATGTTTACATTTCTGATTACATAAATAACATAATAAATAACTTCATATAACTTACATAACTTATAAAACTTATACATTTTATTTAATTACACTTCAGTCTTTTTATACATTCCTTTACCACCTCTCTCCATCTCCTCCTGTCCAATGCTAGTTCTTTCCATCTCTTAAAGTTACTTTTCTTCAAGTCTTCATACACACTGTCCTTCCATCTTTTCCTTGGCCTGCCTTTCCTCCTCTTTTGTATTGGTCTTCGTGAGAGTACCATTTTTGGCATTCGTTTACTTCCCATTCTCTCGATGTGCCCCAAGTATCGTATTCTCTGTGCTTTGATCGTCGTCGTGATCGTTGGTTCCTGATATAGTTCTTCCAATTCTTTATTGGTTCTTCTTCTTCACTGAACTTCTATTTTCACACCTCCATATATTGCTCTTTGCATTTTCTCTCCCATCTTTCTAAAAGGTCTGTTTCTGACTTTTTGAGCGCCCATGTTTCGCATGCGTATGTTACTGTAGGTCTGATAACAGTCTTATAAATTCTTATTTTTTTTTCTTGATACGTATTTGGATTTCAATAATGTGCGTAATGCTCCATATTTTTTATTTCCTTTAGCTATTCTTGCATTTATCTCCCATTCTTCATGACCATTTTCATCTATTTTGGCTCCCAGGTAAATAATTTCTTTGGCTCTTTTGAACGAGTATTTTTCTCCATCTACTTGTACTATGATGTTATTCTTTTTTTTTTCTTTTTGGATCTCTCCCATTATCATATACTTTGCCTTTTCTTCATTTGTTTTAAGTCCGAATTTTTTGGCTTCTGTTATTATGTTTTCCATTAACTTTTGTAGTTCTTTTTGCTTGTTGCTAATAGCGTCAGATCATCTGCAAATACTATGCATTGGTGGCCGTTTTTAAATATCGTTTCTTCCATGTTTATTCTGCTTTTCCTGATTATTCCTTCCAATGTTAGATTGAATGCCGTTGTTGATAGTGGGTCTCTTTGTCGCAATCCTTCTTTGGTTTCAAACTTTTTGGATGTAAACCCTTTCCAAGCTATTTCGTTTGTTGTGTTTTCCATCGTCATCTTTATCATCCTGACAATTTTACTTGGTATCCCCAATTTTTTCATCAGTTCGTACATCTGCTGTCTATTTACTGTGTCGTAAGCCTGCTTAAAGTACTGTTTTATGTTCGTAACAGGTAGCCTGTATTTTTTTTAAGGCAAATATTTGGTCAGTCGTTGATCTGTTGTTTCTAAAACCTGCCTGGTATTCTCCCAGTATTTTTTCCGAATATTGACTTAGCCTTTTCCATATACTTTGTGCCAATATTTTGTAAACTATTTCTAATAGTGCGATGCCTCTATAAATTTCGCATAGCATTCTATCACCTTTTTTATGTATAGGGCATATCCTTGCTATGGTCCACTCTTCTGGCATTTTTTCTACTTCCCATATTCTTTTTATCAGGTCATATATCTCTCTCTGTAATCTCTTCCCTCCTGATTTTATCATTTCGGCCGATAATTCTGTTATTCCTGGGCTTTTGTTATTTTTCAAGCTCTTTATTTCGTTCTTTATTTCTTGTTCTGTGGGTATTTCTATTGCTATGTGATCATCTTCAATTTCATGGTTTGTTTCCTTTTGTACTTCGCTCTAATTTAGCAGTTCTGGGAAATAGTTTTGCCAGTTTTCCATTATATTTTCCGGCTCATTTAGCAACAGCCCTTTATCATCTCCCATATATGGGATGTTTTTTCGATATCTTCTTTCCATTTTTTTGCTTCCTGGTAGAATGATCTTATTTCTTTTTTGAAATTTTTTTTCTATTTCTTTCAGTTTGTTCTCGTTGTATTTTCTCTTTTTGCTTCTATATTTTCTTTTTATGATTTTTCTCAATTCTCTGTATTCTTCTCTAGTGCTTTCTTCGTCTTTTGTGAGATTTTTGAGTCTTACCTTTCTTATTGCTTCTGGTGCTTCTTGTCGTTCTTCATCATACCAATCTTTTGTTTTGTGTCTTCTTTTGGTTTTCGCTATGGTTGCCTTACTTGTGTTCAAGATTGCTTCTTTGATAATTTCCCATTGCTTGTCTCGGTTTGACGTTTCTTGTTCCCTGATTAGTCTGTTGGTTATTCCCTGTTCATACTTCTTCTGTGTGTTGTTATCTTTTAGTAGTCCTATGTTGAATTGTTTTCCAATTTTTTCTTTTGTTTTATTGTTTTTCTTTATGTTATGCTCGATTTTGTATTCTGCCCTCACCAAGTAGTGGTCAGAGTTACAGTCCGCCCCCCTCATGCTCTTTACATTTATTACATTGTTTGCATGTTTCTTCTCTATTAAAATATTGTCTATCTGATTTACTGTCTTTTTATCAGGGGAAATCCACGTTCCTTTATATATATATATATATATATATATATATATATATATATATATATATATATATATATATATATATATATATATATATATATCTTTTCGGCGTAATTGTGTGCTCCTTATCACCATTTTCCTTTCTGTTGCAAAGTCTATTATTCTTTGGCCATTATCGTTCGACACCTCATGCTTACTATATTTCCCTATTATGTGTTCGTATATATTCTCTCTTCCGACTTTGGCGTTGCAGTCTCCCATTATTATTTTGATGTTAAACCCTGGTAATTTATCATATTTTCTTTCCAATTGCTCGTAGAATTCATTTTTTTCTTCTTCTGTGGCATCTTCAATCGGTGCGTGTAGGTTTATTATACTTATGTTTCGTTTGTCCCCTTTTAATCTTATTGTGCATAATCTATCAGATGTTGGTTGGAATGCCATTACTCTTTCCTTCCATTTTCGCTGTATTATAAAACCTATTGCTAACCTTCTGGTTTCTCCCCCGCTTTTAAAAATACCACGTCTTCTATTTCTACTATTTCTGTCTCCAATTGTTTTGTCTCTTATACTGGGGAAGTTTTAATTGTAGAACGTGATTTTAATTGTGGAACTTGTCATCCTGACAAGTTTATCCTGACGGGTAGTTTTTAAGTTTATTCAATAGCAAACTTTATATAATATATAAAAAAATGTTTGACCGAGAAATATTTTGGGCATTTCAATAAGTCCGACACCTAGAACATTTGAAATGACAAGAATTATGTTGGTGGTAAATAGCCATTAGATTTTTGCATGAGAGTTTAATAAAAGGATAACAAATCAATGGGACGTTCTGTCCGACAAAATACATAGGACGTTTTCGTAGTCTGACGTTCGGAACCTGTACCCTGTTCCACAATTAAAACTTCCCCTGTTCCAGTGTTCCCGTACATCAAAGTTTGTCAGACTAGACACCGTTAAACTATTAACAAATTTTCAGATTGGTATTAATCCAGGCCTATTATAGTCAGAATATAATTAGATCAGACGCCCCTTATTTTTATAATTATTAGCATACTAAATTACATATATCTAACAATTTTTATCCATTAAATACATCGGTGCCAGTCGACCTCACATCGTATGTGCGTATTAAAAAAAAACAAAAATATTAAAAAAAAAACAAGGTAAAAAAAGAAGACAGCATCATTATATAAATCACCATGTCTAAAAGCATTCCATTCGAGGGCCATCTGAATAGGTATGTGTTTGAAACGCGAATCGTGTGATGTAACCCTTCAGCTAAAGCAAATTTTCTCGAGCCACCTAAAATGTATTCTAATTAGTCATTGGGACAGTTCAAAGGATTTCGTTGCGCAGAAAGGGCACTTCGAATGGAATGGAATGTATGGAAATTTGTGGAACTAAATGTGAAAGGGTGACGCTCATCGATATGAGATGGGTCATGTGATAGAACGCGGAGTGTGAATTGCAAATACATGCAAATGAATCCGTTTTGAGATTTTACGAAATGAAAATAAATTGTAGAATTGATGACAAAAGCTTTAGTCTCCCGAAGATGATGTACAGAGTGTCCAGAGAAGAACAGACTGTAGAGAGATTTGTCATGAATGAAACAACCGTTCTTATACATATGGTATCCTTAAGCGAGAAACGTTTTTACATTTGTTTTATTTGTCCAATATCAAGTCCAAATTGTAGCTAAATAAGGGCTTTTTCCTTTATTCCGAGACGAGTGAGCTGACCAAATACCCAAGTAAATAGAGGCCAGCAAGCCCAAGATTTTCAGTTTTTATAGCATTTGTAGACTACGAAAAAGCTTTCGACACTATAGAACACACGGCCGTAATAAACGCAATGCAAAATTGTAGAATAGACAGCAGATATATAAACTTAATAAAAGAAACTATGGACCAAGTTACAGCTACATACTACCTAAATGAAAATGAATACACGAACCCCTGTACCATTAAACACGGGAGTCAAACAGGGAGACACTCTATCACTCAAACTGTTCACCATAGTTTTGGAGGACGTGTTTAAAAATCTAAATTGGAAAAAATGAGGGAGTAAATATCAATGGCCGCTACCTCGGTAATCTACGATTTGCGGATGACATAATCCTGATAGCTACTGACCTACAAGAACTGCAAACTATGCTTTCAGAACTACACACAGAATTTTCAAAAAATAGGACTGAAAATGAATTTAAACAAAACAAAAGTCATGCACTCCGAAGAAACTGTGACAATAATAAACGATAAAGTTATAGAAGTAGTTGAAGAAAATATAAACTTAGGACAAAAATAATACTAAATAGGGAAATTCCAACGAAAGAAATAACAAGTAGAAGAAACTTAGCATGGGCAGCATTCGGCAAACTGATCTATATACTCAGAAATCAGCAAATTCAACTACATCTTAGATCTAAAGTTTGTGATGCATGCATTATTCCGATATTAACATATGGGGCACAAACATGGACAATCACAAAAAAGAATATGAACATACTCAGAGTCACTCAACACGCGATGGAAAGAGCAATGCTTGGCATATCACTTAAGGACAGGAAAACAAACACATGGATAAGACAGAAAACCAAAGTCACCGATGTGGTACAAAAATCATTAAAATTGAAATGGGAATACGCTGAACATGCAGCTAGGAGCGATCTAAACAAATGACACAGAACAATTCTAACCTGGAGACCCTTCCAACACAAAATACCCAGAGGCAGACCTCCTATGAGATGGACAGATGATCTGAAACGAACTGCCGGGAAAAATTGGCTACAAGTAGCGTACAACAAAAAACAATGGAAAGGAAGACTTAAAGAGGCTTATGTTCAGATGTGGACGAAGAAGAAGAAGAAGAAGCCCAAAAAGGTATACATTAGCTAATAGAACTAAGTTAGGAAGTACGTCATACGTTCAATTACTATGACTAAAGTCAACTAGTGGACGTCTAAAGGTGAAAACTATCTACAGTGTTTATGTACTGTAATGTAAATTATAAGTTTCTACAGATATTTTCCCACCTGTACTGGTTTCAGCATTTTGTATTTCACAACCTCTTGTGTTTTCCGTCTTTCGCGACATTTTGCCGATTATTAACCGGATAATCCTTCTACCCTTGATGGGTAAATTTCTACCCGTGATGACCTTGGGTGTAAAGCCCCTTTTTATGCCGGCGTTATCGAAATGCCTCCCAATTTTTCAGGTAAATATTTTCATACATGAAATGCCTCCCAGGTGCAATCGAAATGCCTCCGGTTTGGTAAACATTTAGGCTGATATTTTGTCTACTTAATCTCTGTATAATGAGAAAATTTTGCCAATTTATAATTTAAATAGGTACTAAAATGTACATAAAATATGGTAACATAAATATTTCACAGTATGACATATTTCTTTTTAGAAAAGAAACTTGTTCCGACAATCTAATAGCCAGCTTTTCTGGGTAATTCCAATTCCGATTCTTATCTCTTCTTAACGATTCCATGAATAGGTACTTTTACCTTAATATTTTTGTTTGTTTATATTGTAGTAAATGTGTACTAATGTACTAAAAAAACCTGCAAAGCATTTGTGAAAACATAGGGATGTGAAAATACGATAATTGAATCAATATTAGATCATAACCACGAGAAGTTGTCTGCCGAAGTTTACAATAGAAAAGCCGTAAGCAATCCAATAAAAAGAGCAGCCGTGGAAGATCTCAGCGAAAAACCAATGAAGCTCATCTGTAAAGAACTTAAGAAGACAAATATAGAAACATTAACTATCAATGATATCAATAAGGTGAGACAAAATTTATATTATGCTAGAACCACTAATTCTTAAATTAAAGTTCCCAAAAATATATCTGAATTTCATCAAGCTCTTGATTTATCTTCTATTATTACAAGTAGAAATGAAAATTTTATAATTAAAAATGACAAAGATAATCATATTGTTATATTAACATGCTTTTCAAATCTTCATTTTCTTTCGACTGTTTCCAAATGGTATGTTGACGGAACTTTTGAATACTGTCCTCGTTCTTTCACTCATTTGTTTAGTATACATGGCTTGGAAAATGGACATTATATTCCTCTTGTCTGTTGTTTACTTCAAGATAAAAAGTCGTCTTCATATTATCTCGCTTTTAAATATATCATAGAAGAATCTTTTACAATTTTAACTGTCCACTATCCTCTAAAGTAACAACTTCAGACTTTGAAATTTCCATTCATAATGGTATTCGTATGGCATTTCCTGAAGCAGATCTTCATAGATGTCGTTTTCATTTGGAACGGGCATGGTATAAAAAGGTTCAAGCACTGGGATTAGCTCCAGAATACCAGAAAAAAAGGTGTTAACTCAACCGAAATTACGCATTTTCTTATTTATATTTTTGGTCTTTCATTCTTATATCCTGAAGTTCTTAGCGATTTTTTTGCTATAAATTTGGCAGAAATTAAACCAGTCGATGAAAGAGTCACCCAATTTTGTGATTATCTTGTTGATAATTACATATCTGAAAATTCAACATTTCCTCCACATCTTTGGGCTGAGCACTCTTCATCCTTACAAAGAACAAACCCATGCGAAAGTGAAACACATTCCAAGTATAATTCTTCTTTCTACTGCCCTCATCCCAACATTAATAATTTTATTGATATAATTTTACAATTTGAAATAAATACCTATAGTCAATTCTTTCACGGTTTTTGCTCTAAATTTTAAAGAACCGCTTGGATTGACATGTTTGGCATACCGATAGCTTACATGTCAAAGAAAAAAAGTGATATTGTGCCAATGTGTGCTTTTGCCCTGGGGGTGACTTTCTTCCCCTTTTGGGGGTGAAAAATATATGTCCAAAATAAGTCCGGAAATGGATAAACTGACTAATTTTAAGTAACTTTTGTTCTATAGAGCTTTTTCGCCAAGTCAACACTTTTCGAGTTATTTGCGAGTGAATATGTTCATTTTTCAACAAAATAACCACATTTTTAGACGGTTTTTCGCAAATAACTCAAAAAGTAAGTATTTTGTCGAAAAAAACGTTCTTAGCAAAAATATAGCATATAAAAAAGTAAAAAAAATGGTGTACACGTTAGGTCTGTGGATCTCGTAGAACCAGAGTTATAGCCAATGAAAAATAGATTATAATATTCACCAAATTTCAAATAGAATATTTCGACGTGAAATATCCAAAAAAATTAGCACTTTTTGGGAGAAACTCATTATAACTTTTTTAAAGTGTTTAAAAAAAGCTTTAGTTCTGTTTTTACAAAAAGTTTCTAGCATTAAATTTAAGCAAGTTACGCTCAAAATAAAGTTGGTCCCTTTTGTTTTTGCAAAAAAAAATCGGGAAGACCACCCCCTAATTAGCAACTTAAATGAAATTAATCATTAGTGCTCCACAAATTATTTTACTTATGTTTTGTTTATATGATCTGTAAGTTTTGTCGATTTAAAGTGCTTATTTTTGAAAATATTTGGTTTCAAAGTAAAATTTTTAAAAATTTAAATTTTGAAAAAATGCTTTTTTTTTTAAAATAGCTTAAAAATTGTTAGAGATACCAAAAATCTCGAAAAACAAAAAAAAAGTCAGATTGGCTTTTCTGAATATCATGTATATTTTTGTTTTTCTGTTAGACAAAAATTGATTGAGATTTGGTGTTTCTAAATTTGCATACATTCGTGATAAGTGACTCGCTCAACCCCTTTTAACTAGAGCCCTTTTAATAATCAGGACTTTGAACCGATGAAACTTACAGATCATATAAAAAATATATACACGAGTCAAGAAACTTGTGAAGTCGTAACGATTAAGTTCATTTAAGATACTAATTAGGGGGTGATTTTCTCGATTTTTTTTACCAAAACCAAAAGGGACTAACTTTATTTTGAGCATAACTTGTTTAATTTTAATGCTAGAATTTTTTTTATCAAACAAAAATCAAGCTTTTTTTAAACACTTTAAATAAGTTGTAATGACTTTTCCCCGAAACGTGCTTCATTTTTGGTTATTTCACATTAAATTATCCCATTTGGAATTTGACGAATATGAACCTACTTTTCATTAGCTATAACTATGCTTCTACTAAGTGTAGAGACGTGACATATACACCATTTTTTTAAATATTTTATAGGCTATATTTTTCCTAAGAATGTTTTTTCGACAAAATACTTACTATTTGAGTTATTTGCAAAAAACCGTCTAAAAGCGTGGTTATTTTGTTGAAAAAATGAACAATTCACTGCCAAATAACTCGAAAAGTATTGACTTAGTGAAAAAACTCTATGGAAAAAAAGTTACTTAAAATTAGCCAGTTTATCCATTTCCTGACTTTCTTTGGACGAATATTTTTTCACCCTCAAGAGGGGGTGAAAACCACCACCAGGGCAAAAGCACATATCGGCACAATATCACTTTTTTTCTTTGACTTATTAGCTATGTGTATGCCAAATTTCATGTCAATCCAAGCGGTTCTTTAAAATTTAGAAGTTTGGCAATATTTTAGCGTTAAAGGACGGACTACTATATTAAAATGAATTCTCTTTCGACACCAAAAAAAAATGTTGCCGAAAGTAAAGCAAAAATAAGTTTTCTAAATGAAAAAATTTTAGAATTAAGAGAATGTAAAATAAATAGATTAGAATTTGTCAAAGTAGTATCATATAAATTTAGGAAAAATATTTTGTAATTTTATATTTCTATACACATTTTGTAATATTTTCCAAATAAATTTTTTGTGATGTTATTTTTAATAAATCTATAAAATATGTACTTATTACTTATTATGTTTTTGTTTTTTCTGTTATAGATATTAAGGTACCAAGGGTATTATGAGGATAATAACGCTTGAGGTCAATGGTGTATATACCGAGGGCCTTCGGTCCGAGGGATATACGTTGACCGAAAGCGTTATTATCTATAATACCCGCGGTGTTTTCAACGTTTAATGTCCGACTAAATAATTTTTTATATGCAAAAAATTTGAGTGGATTTTGAATTAATTAGTTTTAAAATAAGTACATTTACCAGCAATAGTCGTAATGTAATTGTGGTAACCATAGTTTTACTTAGGTTGTTATTTGTCAACTTGACAGTATTTAACTAGACATTTAAATTTAATGCCCTAGGGCGTTAGGGAGTTGTTTTTAAAAATAACGCCCTAGGGCATTATATCATACTTAACTGACTTCGAAATCATGTCAATATTTGTCAAATAATATACCAGTCGGACATTAAATTATTAATGTCCGACTGGTTTATTATTTGACAAATAATGACATTATTGCGAAGTCTATTAAGTACGATAAAACGCCCAAGGTCGTGTTATTGAAAAATAACGCCCTAGGGCCTATTAAATTTAAATAAGGAGTTAAATAATTTCAAGTTGACTAATAAAACTCTAAGTAAAACTACGGTTACCACAATTACGTTACGACTATTTCTGATAAATGTACTTATTTGAAAACTAATTAATTCAAAATTCATTCAAATTTTTTGCATATAAAGAATAATTTAGTCGGATATTAAACGTTGACGGCACCACGGGTATTATAATAATAACGCTTTCTGTCAACGTATATACCTCGGGCCGACCTATACACCATTCACCTCAAACGTTATTATCCTTATAATACCCTTGGTACCTTAATAACTATAATAACAAAAAATAATGGTTATTATAAAATATATTATAATGGTTATAAAACTAATTGTATATTATGTATAAGTAGTTAGTTGAAATTTATAAATGCCGCCTAGTGTGAATAATGTTTAATACATAAAGGTTGAAAATTAAATAACAAAATACCAATTTTCCCAAAAATTTACAAAAGCACGAAGATGTGGCAACGTTTCACCTTCACATAAATATTAGAAGCATGTAATGTATTTAGGGCTTGGGAGGCAATTCGTATGTGACCATTTTAGCGACAGGTAAGGAACCCTTTTTCGGGAGGCATTTCATATGCGGCCTTTTATGCTCCGTACACAAACTTTCTCCAATTCTTCTTGTTTCTTACCATATTCTTCGCTTGCTTTTTAGTGACTCCTCTCTTGTCCAGGATGGCGGCAATTTCATTGTCCCAGGTATACATGGGCCTGCATCTCGGTGTACTCACGTTTCCTCTCGCTTCCCAAACTTGTTTCACTGGTCTTCTTTATCCATCCTAGCCATGTGTCCGTCTGTCCGTAGCATCTCAGGTGGGCGTCTTCGAGTTCATCTCTATTGGTTGGACTTTAAGAAGTTTTCCGTATCCTGTCCATTCTGATCACACCTACTACACTTCTTAGATACTTCAATTCAATGCTTTGCAGTTTCTTCTTTAGTTTGGTGATGAGCGTCCAGATTTCACATGCAAATGTTAAGATAGGTGTCGTACATGGTTATCTTGACTTTTTAAGACACTTATTTTTTTATATCCTCCTCCTCAGTCGTTTCCTCATTACCGAGTGTCGTGATTCCCTATAATACGAGCAACTTTCTATTTTTTTTTATATAGGAATGTGCTTTTCATTGCATGGTATATTCGGGCTGTGTTTGCTCTTCTAGTGTTTATCTCTTTTTCTTGTGTACCCCGCCCTACTCTCTAGTTGAACTCGCAGGTATTTGAAGGTTTCAACTTCTTCTAAAGTGTCGTTATTAATTTTAATTTTTGTATATTTAGTTCAAAGCTTTAGTCTCCCGAAGATGATGTACCGAGTGTCCAGAGATGATTTGTCACTAATTGAAGAACCGTTCTCATAAATCTTCTTCATCGCTGTAAATGTTCTCCTCTGATCTCTTACATTTAACTTTTTATTTTAATGTTTGTTTTAAAAGTATTGTAGATTTCTGTGTTCTTCTCATCATCATTATTATCTTCATGATTATCACTGGTATTACAGCCATAAATTACTTAGGAACTAGACCTACCTTAGTTTTTTTTACCATTTAGTCCTATCCATTGATAACTCTTGTCAAACTTTCTATATCACACAAATCTTCAGTCGAAGTTTTGACCTACTTTCGCATCTACTTGCCCTAGTTGTGACACAAAGCTTCATCTGAAATCGTTATTCTCCTGCGATCATACTGGCAGATGTTCTAATAATCCATTTTGAGATTTTACGAAATGAAAATAAATTGTAGAATTTATGTGTATACCTAACAAAAATGTACCTTTTGAAAAAATAAACCAAACTGTTTTTTCTAATTTTCTTTAAGGGGATGGGTGCGTATTTTCGGCTGCAATGGTATTGAAATGGGGATTCATTTTTTTCGAATCCTGAGAAAACTAATAAGTATTTTTGAAAAATTTAAACGCAGAAAGATTACGTTCTTACCGAGGGCCGAAAGTCCCTGAAAACTTCTATAATGTTTATTTTAATAAGTTACAGGGGTAAAAACTAAGAGAAAATGTAGCGTGATTTTTAATTTTAAATATCTCATTCAAAAGAAACTTTTTATTCATTATAAGGGACTTTTGGCCCTTGGTAATAAAGTAATCTTTCATTCTGCGTTTAAATTTATCAAACATATTTATTAGTTTTCTCAGGATTCGAAAAAAATTATTACATTTAAAATACATTGAAAACTTTGACAGGCGTCAAAATGTTCCTTTCCTCTTAAGACCAATAGTAATCGAGCTATACTTTATTATATGTTAGCTCTGCTTTGTCAAATGCTAAATATTGTAGTTTCAAAGTCGAAATACGGGAAAACTATGCATTTTTCGAGAACAACTTTAAGTTATATTATGAAAATGTTTATCTTCAGAAATAAGAAAGTCTCTAGCTCAAAAATTAGGTGACTTATAATGAAAAGAATGTCAGTCCCTATTTTTTTCAGCAAAACAGTGATCCGAAATAACCCCCTAATCACCACCCTAATTTAAATTAGTAATTGACCTTATCTGGTCTTCTTTATTTATGTATTGTTAATATGTTTTAGAAGTTTGACAGGCTTAGAGTGATCAGTTTTTAAAAAAATGGAGTTAAAAGCGAATAACGAATTTTTGTAGTTTGGTAAACAATTCTTTTCTTCAGAATAAAAAGATTAGCATGAGAGATAGGAAAAATGTTTTTAAATGAAATTATAGCTTACTTGATTCCAAAGAAGTTGGTTTGCAAAAATTTTTTCTATGACAAAAATTGAGTGAGCTATTGACAATTAAAACTTGCAATAACATGCAAGAACCACCTTTACCAACCCTTTCAAAGTCAACTGTTTTTGCGACTAAGGATTTTAAAAAATTTAATATTAACAGCCTTATATATCTTGTAAAAACCTACAAAATTCTTTTTTACCAAACTTTCTAAATTAAAAAAATTAAAAAGTTACGGTTAAAAAATCAATATATTAAAAAAAAAAAGGAGAAATCCAATTAGAAGCATAATAATGTAAGTTAGCGTAGGTTTTAGTCATTAGCCTTATTCCTTCTTCTTTATTTATGTATTGTTAATAGAGTCTAGAAGTTTGACTGGCTTAGAATGATTAGTTTTAAAAAAACTGGAGTTAAAAGCGAATAACGAATTTTTGTAGTTTGGTAAAAAATGCCATTTTCTTCAGAATAGAAAGATTAGCATTAGAGATACGAAAAAATGTTGAAAAAATGTTGAAAAAATATGAAATTGTGGCTTTTTTAATTCTCAAGAACAAAAATTGAGTGAATTGTAAATGAGCATAATATCGAAAAACATTGATTTTTTCGATATAAAACTAACACTTTCGGTAGCGAATAAATGGAAAACTGTTAATTTTATCAAAAGAATGTATAGAACATTTTTTGCTTAGAATAAATGTTTTTATGAACTTTTGCGGTCAAAATATAATAAAAAAATTCCACCCCCTAGATGGGGTGGCAACCACCCCATGGTGAAAGCCCCTTTCGGCATCATATAGATTTTGATCCATGGACTATCCACTACTTATTCTCAAATTTTCAAGCAAATCGATCCATTTTGTAAAAATTGCGAGGTGAAAAGCTTCGGTTTCTGTACTAGATGCAGTTGATAATGATTTTAAAGTTTTGTTAAATGTTGGTAGTGTTAAAGTTAAAATTAAAATGATGTAAGGATACGTTTTATTCAGTGGACTAGTTTTTAATAAATGCATATAATATTTAATGCACAAAAGCACTATTCAGTTATTTTAATTTTTGGGAAAAGCCGTTAAGACTTAACCAGAAACTCATTTAAATAAGTTCATGCATCTGAAGCATGAATTAATTTAAAACAATTACTTCAAGACCCGTGTAAAATGAGTCCTCAAGCGCAGACCGAAAACTCAGGGAACGTGAAAGACTAGAACGAAATTAATTAAGGTATGGCTGACATGGGCAGAAGCAGAAAAAGAAGTTTTGTTTTATGGAGCGTCACATCTGGGACATTATTTATTCTAGCAGGCCATGAAGCGATTCAGAACGACCCTTTAGCGGTGTTCTGCGACTCGCAAAAGGTCACACTCACCATCTTGCACAAATTCTGAGGATTGCCGCTCGCTGCTGGCTGAATACTTACTTGGGACGACGACGGAAGTTTTATCGTTCGGTGTAAATAAAGCAAGAAACGGCTTTTTACGAAACGAAAGGACAGGACCGTTGAGTTGAGTTGAGTCGTTGTCGTGTTTGTGACCTCTCTACACTAATAAATTTTCGAATGGCATACTTAATTTTATTTCCTCTCTAATAATTTTGGCTGTAAACTTACAAAAATAAACACTATGTTTTGAAATCATTTAACTTGTAGGTATAGGGGTAATAAACAATGATAGTCCTTGGACCCACCATTATTGTTATTAAGGTGCCAAGGGTATTATAAGGATAATAACGCTTGAGGTCAATGGTATATACGTTGACCGAAAGAATTATTATCTATAATACCCGTGGTGCCTTCAACGTTTAATGTCCGACTAAATTCTTCTTTATATGCAAAAAATTTGAATGAATTTTGAATTAATTAGTTTTCAAATAAGTAAATTTAGCAGCAATAGTCTTAACGTAATTGTGGTAACCATAGTTTAACTTAGGTTTTATTTGTGAACTTAACAGTATTTAACTAGTTATTTAAATTTAATTCCCAAGGGCGTTATTTTTCAAAATAACGCGCTAGGGCATTATATCATATTTAACTGACTTTGAAATAATGTCATTATTTGTTAAATAATATACCAGTTGGACATTAAAAAAATTATTACCTCCCTCACGAGACTTTTTTTATTCAGGTATTCATAATGTTGTTCCGAAGCTATTTCATTATGGCATTTTTATAATTAACTATTTAGATGGAAAATAAGCCACAATTAAATTGAAAAAAAATCTCTCCCAAATCGGGTGTCGTTGTCAAAATACAAAATACTACTAAATTAAACAAAAATGTTGTTGCTTAGTAAAAAATGTTTCTAATAATTTATTTAAGTTAACTCATTTATATCGGTAATTCAGACATTATACATTTTAAAGTAGAAGTCTTTAAATTGCCAATTCTAGTTGCCAATATTTACGAGTTGCGTTCCTGGGACGACTTTACTGAAAGATAGTTATTCGGTTACATGAAATCAACCCCAACTCAAGAATATCCGCCACAAAAAAATATTATATATTAAAGTCAGAATTTAATTGGTACTAGTTTTGAGAGTAAACTAAATGTAAGACCAAATACTTACGATGTCGGGATAGTATCACGAGGTTTTTCCTGGTTTTCCCTCGTGATTTACTATGCAATCTCTAACGCGAGAATTTTACTATCACCGTTGCATTTGGTTGTCTTTTCAAAGAGAGATCACATGCTATGATTTTTTTGTGGCTGATATTCTTGAGTTGGGGTTGATTTCATGTAATCGAATGAACTATCTTTTAGTAAAGTCGTCCCAGGAACGCAACTCATAAATATTGGCAATATATATCTATAATATATGTCTGAATTGCCGATATAAATGAGTCAAGTTAAATAAATTATTAGAAGAATTTTTTACTAAGCAACAACATTTTTGTTTAATTTAGTAGTATTTTGTATTTTGACAACGACATCCGATTTGGGCGTCGTAACGTTAATATTTTTTTTTTCATTTTAATTGTGGCTTATTTTCCCATCTAAATAGTTAATCAGTTATTCATGTTGAGTCGTACAAATTTTCTATTTCGGACTATTTTCGGGAGGGGCGCATTTCGTAAATATACAGGGTGTCCCGAAAAGATTGGTCATAAATTATACCACACATTCTGAGGTCAAAAATAGTTCGATTGAACCCAGCTTACCTTAGTACAAATAAGCTCATAAAAAAAGTTACAGCCCTTTGAAGTTACAAAATGAAAATAGATTTTTTTCAGTATATCGAAAACTATCAGAGATTTTTTATTGAAAATGGATATGGGGCCTTCTTATGGCAGGAACAACTTAAAACAAAATTATAGTGAACTTTGTCCACCCCATAAAAATTTTATGGGGGTTTTGTCCCCTTAAACCCCCCCCCCAAACTTTTGTGTATGTTCCAATTAATTCATTATTGTGGTACCATTAGTTAAAAACAACGTTTCTTAAACTTCTTTGCCTCTTGGTATTTTTTAGATAAGCCAGTTTTTATCGGGATGCGGCTTCTTTTTTAATATGTTTACATAAAAATTTTATGGGGATTTTGTTCCCTTAAACCACCCAAATGTTTGTGTACGTTCCAATTAAACTATTATTGTGGTACCATTAGGTAAACACAGTGTATTTAAAACTTTTTGCCTCTTAGTATTTTTTTGGTAAGTCACCTATTATCGAGATGTGGCTTCTTTTTGAAAATATACCTAATAATGGAAAATATATAGTATATTAAGTATGGAGAACGGTAAGGGTTTTATACCGATCGAACACAATTGTTTGGAGGAGGAGCGAAGCGACGACTCCAATTATTGTCTGAGATCGGTTACCCTTAACGTTCGACATGCTTATAACGTTTTTTGCACGATTGATACCATTATAAATTATAAAATTATACATTTTCGTCATATTGACTAGTTTCATTCATTTTATCAAGATAGATACTTTGGTTGTTAGGTAGTAACTAGGGTGCATAACAACAATGGAGAATTGAGTTTTTATTTAGTTGTCAATAATTTTAAGTACAATTTTGATTATTATAAATTAAAATATGAGCGAAAGTGAATTTGAAGAAATTGAACGGGCTTGGGAAGAAGCTTGCCCAAACAAGTGGGATTTCATTAAATAGGTTAACAAATTGTACCATAAGTTTCAATATTAATAAATAATTCGTTAGTTTTCTTTATTCTTTCAAAAAATAAATTAAAATTGAGAGATTTTTTAACTCGACCGTAAGTGAATTACTTACCGTCGAGTTGGAGTACTTATCGTCGAGTTGGATTACTTACCGTCGAGTTGCTAGTAAATGTCACCTACTGACGTAAAATCTGTCACGGTAAAGAGATTGATCAAAAATGATCAATCGTGCAAAAAATAAATTTTCAGATTATTAGCAGCTCTCTATAGTCGTACTTAACCATATACAAATATGTGGTGGATTCGACAAATATTCAAAATATCTCAATAAAGACTGGCTTATCGAAAAATTACTTAGAGTCGAAAAAGTTTTAAAAATATTGTGGTTACCTAATAGTGTAACAATAATAATTTAATTGGAACGTACACAAAAGTTTGGGTGGATTTAAGGAAACAAAACCCCCATAAAACTTTTATTGGGGTGCACAAATTTCACTTTAATTTTTTTTAAAGATGCTGCTATTATAAGAATGCCACATGTCCATTGTCAATAAAAAATCTCTAGGAGTTTTTGATATATAAAAAAAAATCGATTTTCAGTTTGTAACTTCAAAGGGCTGTAACTTTTTTTATGTGCACTATTGTATATAGGTAAGTGCGGTTCAATCAACCTATTGTTGACCTCAGAATCTGTGGTATTATTTATGACCAATCTTTTCGGGACAACCTGTATATAGGTCTCTAAACTTTGGTGCGTCCGAAAACTGGAGTACCCTTAAAAATTTGTCAGAAAACAGTACCAATTTAAACTAAATAAGAAACTTCTTCTTTACATATCATCTTCGAAAAGGAGATTGGCAATCATCATGGCTTAGTACCATTCTCTCAAATTACACAGCCATGAGATTATTCTCCTTTCTATACTTCTCATTGCCCTGGACCTCTCCTTGTATAATTATGATTAAGGGTGAAGAACCTTAGTACACCTTCATTCCTTTGTATTCTATTTTTTTACCTTTAACCGGAATTGCGGTTAAAGTTCGTGTAAGCACCCGAGGTACAACAACAATCAAAAAACACCTTCAGTTTAAGATAATAAGGAGCCACAAAGTCAGATGGAGTGAGTTACTCCAAGAATACAATTTCAGATTAAGCATCAGGCCGGAGCTGGCAACACCAACACTTATTCTCTCTCTAGAAGGCCGTGTCCAGCAAAGTATATTCACTGCAACAAAACAGATTTCAGGGAACAGCATAAGAACGACAGGTTACCTAGGAGTGGTTGACTGCGAAGATCACAGGAGTATAAGAAGAAGATCCATTTTTACAGAAAATTCGAAAATGATAAAATTGTTAACCACCTTAACAAAAAATATCAAATGTATGCTCAATACTTAAAACTTATTGAGCCCAGACGGATTCCATTATAAGAGTACACAGTGGGTGATCCCAATGAGCACAAGAGACGTCAGTAGTAGACGAAGAGAAGTACTTCGCCAGTTACACGACAGTCCATTAGGAGGATATTTTAGTACAAAGAAAATAGTTTGGAGAATTCGGGACCAATTTGGTTGGATGAATTATTCTGAGGATATAAACGACTGGTGCAAGGAATGTACTATCTGTTCCACGAGTAATTGGCATTACCGAAAAGGAACGGCTCCTATGAGACAATAGAACAGTGAAAATCCTTTTGAAAGAACAGCTTTGGATATTGACGGGCCATTTTCCCGCCAATATGAAAAAGCTGAAAAAATGGTTGCAGCTACATGTTGGTCGTGATGGAGTACTTTACAAAATGCAAAGGATTCACGATATTATAATGCAATGTCAGACGAGAAGGCTGCCACTATTGGAAATGTGTTAATCAATGAGTACATCAGCCGATTTGGAGGATTTTTGGGGATCCATAGTGACCAAGGAATAACCTTCAATAACGAACTATTCCAGTAATTTCTGCGGTAGACTAAACATACAGACAATAAAAACTACTGCCTATCACCCAAAATCGCATGGAATGGCAAAACGAATAAATAAGGCAGTTGGCAAGCATTTGGCAAAAACAGTATCCAATCATCAGTATCAGTGAGACTTTGCACAGTACTTTGCGTTCCCCTCAATGCCCTAGAGATCTGGTGTTAATAAAGCAACGGGAAACGTATCAACAACAACAAAAGTTTTATCTATTTGGACGCGAAATACTGCAGTACTTCTAATTTGTTATCCAGAGCTTGGATGTCGACATGGAGAAGATATACCTGGTGAAGATGATGCAAACGAAATACGAAGAAGAATGAGCGACATGCACAAGTTGTACATATACCTAAACCCTCAAATATGTATTTTAAATTTCTGTACGAACATTAAAAAATAGTGTGAAGTACAAATTATCAAACGGATAGCCGTGGAAAAGATCGAAGAACCCTTATATATCTTAATATAATATCATATATTAATATAAAAGATAATATAAAATATAATCTAAAATTTAATTATCCAAACAAAACTTAGCTTTTGATGTAAATTAGATAGCACTATTAGATTAGATTTCTTTAGTTAATAAGACAAAACAAGCAGAACTAATTTACATCTCATTTTTATTTCACAATAAGAATTCGAGATTTATCAAGATTTTTAATGAGGCCACCGCAAAATATCACTTTACAGTACAAAGGTTTAAAACAACACACCGAAGTCTTTTCACCTCCGAACAGGGAAGTGTAATAGGTAGGAACCCTTGTCCCTTTATATGTAACGACATTATCTCGGGAGCTCGTATTATCCAAACAATACCTGATTATCTATATAACGTGTATAATCTTTTGTTGGAAAATAGTTCCCCGTTAATTCATTAGAGATTTATCAACACAACCCAAGCAGAGAAAATACATAGAAAGCGAGAGAACCTTGACCTAACTAAGTAATAGGCTGACAAAAGGTTACTGTATTTGGCCTTTGATTTATGTTTTCAATTGGTGATACGGGTCAAAGATTGCAATTTTTGGTATCGTCCCTATGATTACACTTTTAAAAATATTTTGTAGGTCAAGAATATTCAGCGAGAATCGATAGAAAATCTTTTAATTGTATGTTAAACTTTTAATAGGTACTTATAGATTCACCAGTTCACTACAAAAAAAGTACAAAAGTCTAAAATTGTGTCATATATATACTTAAAAAAGGTTACACAACATACAGAGCAACTATCTTAACAAAAAATGAGAAAAAGCTACCACCGTACACTAATGTTCGTTTATTTGATGATACGGTGAATTTGAGTTTAACATATGGCTTCATTGGGTTTTGTTCCTACACAGAGTAAGACGACCAATATGGTATGTACGATTTTCCCTTAAGTAGTCATCTTATAAGAGTGCAGTGTTGAACCTCTACCTACAGGTTAGTTGAATAATTTGTCCGACGGGACATTTGTATGGCAGAACTATTTGAAAATTTGTTGGAAGGTGGGAGAGTGGTAAACCTGGATCAAATTATCGATCACGGTTCTTTTATTTAGAGCAGATAAATGTTTGAGAATATGGCAGAATTCAAGGAAAGATCTTTTTTGATAATTTTGTTGTTTGTTCAGAATTTTGACTTTTGTGAAGTAGATCTGATGTTTAGTAACAATGGCGTGTTTTGCAAGAGCACAAGATGGTTTGGAGAATCTTATATCGCTTTTATAAGCGATTAGACGACCTTTAAAGTATCAGCTAGTTTGGCCAACGTAGCCGGAGCTGCACTCTGCACAGGGTATGTAATAAACAACACTAGTATGTTCTATACGTGTCAATGAAGTTTTGGACTTTGAAAACAACTTTCCTACAGTTTTGGTATTTTTTAAGGCTATCTTAGCGGATCAGTTTTTAAAAGTTTAGTAAACTTTTTCGTGGTTTATGGAAAATACGGGAGAGAAGCATATTTTATGGCTCATTTGGGGGAGCGTGGGGAATTGTTCAACTGTATGTTATTAGAAACAGGCGATCATTTTTCACCGATGATATTTCAAAAATATAGTGACCGTAAATTTTGGAAAATATGAAGTAATTCGGGGCTCGGGTAATTCAAACAATACCTGATTATCAGTATAAGTGCACAAGAGCTCTAAACTTATCGAATTTTTCCCGAGTGACACTTTGACAGTTTTAATTCCATGGCCCGAAGGGGAGTGAATTATGTCAAAGTGTCACGAGGGCAAAAATTCGATAATAATTTTAGAGATTGAGTGCAAGTTGTTGCGATTATTTCATGAATAAAACTGTTCAAAACCAAAATTTTATTGCAATTGATTTATGTAAATACAAATTAGTACAATTAAACACACAGTTGTTATAAATATTTTACGGTTGAAATTCATCACTTTTATAATTTTAAAAACATTAATTGTCATTAATATCACTGAATGTACTTTTTCGTAGCAACGAAGGGCATCTGACGTAATATACTTGACGACGGGATATTATCAAAAATTATCAGTTTAATTTTTATTTCTGTAGCTTTCTATTGGTCAGAATCTCCTATGAATTAAAATAATCTCTATAATTTGTATAATCTAAAACACAACCCCAGCAGAGAAAATACATAGAAAGCGAGAGAACCTTGACCTAACTAAGAAATAGGCTGACAAAAGTTACTGTATTTTGACCTTTGATTTATGTTTTTAATTGGTGATGCGGGTCAACGATTGCAATATTTGTTATCGGCTCTATACTTACTTACTTTTTAAAATATTTTGTAGGTCAAGAAGGTTTAGCGGGAATCTATAAAAAGCTTTTAATTGTATGTTAAACTTTTAATACTTGTAGCTTCATCAATTCACTACAACAAAGTACAAACGTCTACAATGGTGTAATATACTTAAAAAAACCATTTGTAGTCTGTTCTAGGTGTTATAAAAAATGATAAAAGGCTACCACATATTAATGTTGGTTTATTTGATGCTAAGGTGATTTGGTACGCTAATTTGGGTGCTAAGGTACTGATTGCCAGTAGTGATACCGAATTAAAATATCTATTGGATTCTGTGGTAGCACAGTGCAGTAATTATGGTCTCCACCTTAACATCAAAAAAACAAAATATATGGTCGTCAGTAAGGATAATGTCATCGATGCTGGAATTCACGTTAATGATGTACAACTTAGAGAGTTGAAGCTATAACATACTTGGGAAGCAGAATCACTGATAATTGGGATCCATCCACCGAAATACGTTGCAGAATTGCTCAAGCCAAATCAGCATTTTTTCCGTTATAAGAAAATTATATGCGGTCATGATATAAATTTGAGTCTTAGGACAAGAATTTTAAAGTGTTACGTGTTTTCCGTTCTTCTCTACGGAGTTGAGTCATGGACCTTAACAGGAAGAATGCTTAAGATGGTTGAATCCTTTGAATTATGGTGCTATCGAAGAATGCTGAGAGTAAGCTGGATGGATGGTGCGTAATGACATTATTCTGAGCAGGATGAAGAAAGGCAGACAACTGGTAAAAATGATAAAGTCTAGAAAACTCGAGTATTTTGCGCATGTTTGTAGACATCCGGAAAAATATAACATTCTACATCTAATTATGCAGGGTAAAATATTAGGCAGAAGAAGTCGAGGAAGAAGAAGAACATTTGGTTAAGAAATTTGAGGCAATGGTTTGGTCACACTTCGAAATCGCTCTTCAGATCTGTTACGAATAAAGTTATGATAGCCAACATGATCGCTAACGTTCGATAAACGGACATAGCACCCGAAGACGAGAAGAAGGTGATTTGAGTTTAACATATGACTTCATTTGGTTATGTTCCTACACAGAGTAAGACGACCAAGACACTGAGAAATTATTTTTAACCCGAGATTGGCCCAAGTGTGTATGATTTTCGTCCCTTCGTAGTTATCTTATAAGCGTGCAATATTAAACGTCTACAGGGTTAGTTGAATAATTTGTCCGACGGCAGGACTTGTATGGCAGTACTATTTGAAAGTTTGTTAAAAGGTGAAAGAGTGGTAAACCTGGCTCAAATTATTATCGTTGTTGGTTCTTGTATTTAGGGCAGATGAATATTTGAGAATATGGTACAATTCAAGGACGAATGTAGCTGGAGTTGCAATCTACCCAGGGTATATAATAAATAACATTAGTGTTTTCTATAGTTGTCAATGAAATTTTGGGCTTAGAAAACAACGTTACAACAGTTTTGGTGTATTTTACGGATAAGTTTTTAAAAAGTTTAGCAAACCTTTTCGTAGTTTATGGAAAATACGGGAGCGAAACATATTTTGTGACTCGTTTAGGGGTGAATGTGGAATTTCTCAACTGTATGTTATTAGAAATAGGCGACAATTTTTCACTTCAGAAATAGGGTGACCATAGCTTTGGAAAATATGAAATGATTCGGAGCTCATGTTATCCAAACAATACCTGATTATTTATATAACGTGTATAATCTTTTGTTGGAAAATAGTTCCCCGTTAATTCATTAGAGATTTATCAACACAACCCCAGCAGAGAAAGTAAATAGAAAGCGAGAGAACCTTGACCAAACTAAGTAATAGGCTGACCTTTGATTTATGTTTTTAATTGTTGATACGGGTCAAAGATTGCAATTTTTGGTATCGTCCCAATGCTTACTTTTATAAATATTTTGTAGGTCAGGAAGATCTAGTGAGGATCGATAAAAAACTTCAATTTTTCATGTAGGAAATCATCAATTTCGATCGTGAATAAATTGCTAAATATCAATGTACCGAAAAAGTCGTATATACGATTTTTTACTCAAATTGAAATATCTATAAATTTACGAGGTTATTCTGTGGTTAAATATTTCCACCCCCGAGAGGAGGTGGTACCCACCCCCAGAGCAAAAGCACACATCGGCACAATATCATTTTTTTCTTCTATGACATATTATGTATATGTATTCCAAATTTCAAATCAATCCAAGCGGTTCTTTAAAATTTACAGCAAAAACCGTCAAAGAATGTACTATAGAGATTTATCAACACAACCAAAGTAGAGAAAATACATAGAAAGCGAAAGAACCTTGACCTAACTAAGTAATAGGCTGACAACTAAGTAATAGGCTGGCATTTGACCTTTGATTTTTGTTTTTAATTGGTGATACGGGTCAAAGACTGTAATTTTTGGTATCGTCCCTATACTTACTTTTTAAAATATTTTGTAGGTCAGGAAGATCTAGGGAGAATCGAAAAAAACGCTTTATATTGCATGTTAAATTTTTAATACTTGTAGCTTCCGTATACCTACAGTATGATGCAAATGTTTGGAAAAAGTTCATTATTTCAGAAATAGACCACTTCTCACAAAAATCTTAAAACACCTAAATTTTAATTTTTAAATGACCATCAATAAAAATAATTGTTGAACGATTTTTTAAAATACAAACTGAGTTCAGAGACAGCTCATTGAAAGGTCTTTTAATCGACTTTGCAACGATTCATTATTCGAATATTTATTTCTAGAGGGTTAACCCAAATTATGTACTTAGTTAAGAATGATGCAAATGTATGGAACAAATTTATTATTTCAAAAACAGACAACTTTTTTAAAAATCTTAATACATGTCAATATTAGTGTTTAAATGGCCATGAATTGCTATATATGTGTTGGACATTACGTCATCTGTGTTGGACGTTACGTCATCAATGTTGGTGCAATGACATAATCGATAATTTTTTTAAACATAAATCAAGTTCACGAAATACCTCATTTGAAAGGTCTCCTAATTGTGTTTGCAAAGACGTTATATCGGATTATTTGTTTCTACGTAGTTAACTAAAATTATGTAAATCAAATATGAATACCCATTTTCAATTTCGTTGCAACACGAAACTACAGCCGCATCATTATTTCAGTTCAATCAGAGAGTGCAGCAAACACCTCTACCGGTTTCGAAACTTATTAGTCTTTCATGAGGAGGCACATATGCTGCCTCCTGATGTTTTTCATTTTTTTTTAAATTTTTTTTTAATTATGTACTTAATTAAATAAAATCGAATTACACTACTCATTCATTCACTCAAGAGCAAAAATTGGAAATGAACTTACTGAAAGTGTAGAGATCAAAAGAGGGTGTCCAGCAGGGGTGTATCTGATCCCAACTCCTATTAAATATTTTACTCGTAGGAAATATTTCAAAAACGTATAGAAAATGCAAAAGAGGGTATAAAAATAAACGGAGAGTTAACAAACAATATAAGATATAGTTGAAAGACTGATAAATTTTGTACACACTTGAATGAATGAATAAAGTGAAAAAAGTATATTAAAGTGTGTAAATATATTTAATTTCCTTAGCTAAGCGCTTTCGACATATATGTCATCTTCAGAGCTAATGGTCAAAGAATAAAAAAAAAATTAAAAAAAGTACCACTACTTCGAGTTGCAGGTGTTTGCATATTAAAAAAGGTTGGTCTGCTGTGCAACTCCGGATGATGAAATGAAATTATTTGAATTTTATTTAAAAATTGTAAAACATTAAAACACCACTTAGACGTTACAAACATATAAAATTTGGTCATGGTTAGGTGACACCTTTATACCGTTATAGACCATTATGACCTATTTGACCTATTTACACACTTTAATATACTTTTTTCACTTTCCTCAATATAAAATATGCCGATGACGTGGTGATACGAATAAACAACATACTAGTTGACCATGTAGACGTAAGCAAGATGACTAACCATGTTACCAACCAACATTCGCAACGGACAGCACGCTTAAAGAAGAAGAAGACTCATTCATTAAACTAAATTACGTTAGGAAAGAATAATAAAACACTGAACTCTTGCGTTTGCCATACTTCCACAAAATGTATTAGAAATGAATGTAACTACAGCTGTTTCGGCCGAGTGACTCTTTTAAGTGTTGTATTTTTACACTTATAGTCTTTCACTGAATACGTTGAGGAGGGGAGAGTTATTTGTCACAAGTTTTCATACATTTTAATAAATATAGCTTAAGTCCTTTAGTTTCGATCATTGTCTTAAGTTAATGGTTTCCATCTTATTATTTTATCGCTATCTGTTGTCGTGGTTAAAAATATTTCTGCATACGAATTCGTTTGCTTAGTTAACTTTATCTACCCTATCTCATAATGTATAAGTTTTTAGTTTGTGAAACCTGCCATTATAGATAGCAATGCGTGAAGGATTTTAAGTTTGCGTGAAGTAACAATGTATTTTATATGGAATTCACTTTTTCGCACTGTTTTTTGGCACACTTTCATATAATCAAATATCCTTAACTTTCCCGTTGTCATGGTTATGACATGTGAGCAATAAATTACAACAAAAGTTTTGACAGTTTTGTGATTTGAAAGAAGTTAGAATGTTTAAATGTCAAAATTCGAAAAATTGTATAATAGAAATGAATTCCAGTGACGAAGAGTTGCGGTCTTTTATTTGTTTATCGTAGATAAAATATTGTATGAAACCGTGCGTATAGTACTTTTTCCAAACTTACCTGATGTGTAGCACTAGCTCCGCTGTCGCTCGTGCTCTAAACGTCGCTTGCGTTCGCAAAAAGCATACTTCACGAACTGTTTTATATATGAGTTTGTCAATAAAAATCAAATCTAATAACCTATTAACCGTATGATGCTAAAATAAGTCATTCATATTAATTTGAAAACACTATTGTTCGCTTACTTCTTGAATTATCAGTTCAGCTTTCATCGATTTTGGGGTAAAGTTTGAGCTTTCTTCTCTTTTGCCAACTTTCTTATTTTCCTGTGCAGGTCGGGACAAATAACAAAAGTCGTTTCGCTCGGCAAAATCATCCGCCAAATTTAGATGAGTAGGTATGTAATTTCGTCATTATACACTGTGTCCGTAAAGTATGGAACAAATTCTTTTTTAGCTAAACAGACCATTTTAAGAAATAGTCCTAAAACACGTCGATTTTTGATTTTAATTTACCGTATTTTAAAATAATATTCTAATATACAGGGTGAATTACTTTCGAGTAATGACGTCACCGTATTTTTTTTAAATGGAACACCCCCATTTTGTCTCAATTTTCGGATTACTCTAGCTGAGCTGATTCCAAAAATGTATCACATGTTGATTCAAATTGGTACAGGGTGGACAAAAATACAATAGTTTTGTGTGTGCTCATAAAGTAACGCGTAAGTAAAATTAACAATATCAAAAATACTTATTGTCTAGCGGACAGAATATGAAACAAATTATTTCTTATAAATTTAAAAGAAACATAGTAGGCTATGTTTTTGTTAGATGTCATTATTTGTTTAGTAATTTATTGATGTTCAGTGACAGTTTAGTACTACAATATTTTTGGTATTTGTGAATGTTTTAATTATTGCTTAGATATAATTTGAAGTAGAAATGGAGTTAAGTGTAAAGCAAAGAATTGAAATACTTATGATGATTGCGTATGGAGACAGATCGCGAACTCAGATGGAAGTGTACAATTTGTTTAATGATAAATATCCAGAAAGACCTATAACGCGTTCAACAGTCAGTAAGATTGAAAAGAAATTTCGAGAAACTGGTACGGTTGAAAATGCACGGAAATCAAGTCCTCCATCTGCAAATTCTGATACAGCATTAGATGTTTTACTTAGTTTTGAAGAAGATGCGCACACTTCTGTGCGTAAAGTTAGTCGCGATATCGGTGTTAGCAAAACAACGGTACACAAAATATTAAAGCTTGAAAAATGGCATCCTTATAAAATCAAACTTGTGCAGGAATTAAACGAAGATGATTCCGATAGAAGAATTCAATTTTGCGAAGCAATGATGGATAACTGCCACCGAGACCCTCTCTTGGTACAAAACATTATTTTTTCTGATCAGGCCACTTTCACGTCAAATGGCGAGGTTAACCGTCAGAATTGTAGATACTGGGCAAAAGAAAACCCCCCTGGATGCGTGAGCATCATACACAATACTCGCAAAAGGTAAATGTATGGTCTGGAATTGTAAGAAATCGAATCATGGGACCCTACTTTATCGAAGGTAATTTAAACGGGGCAACGTACCTTGAGTTTTTAAGGGGGTATCTCGTATCTGATTTACGTAATTTGTTTCCCAGCAGACGTAATCCTGGAGGTTTTTGATGAAAGTTTATGGTTTCAAAAGGATGGTGCACCTCCACATTATGCTGCAGATGTTAGAAGGTACCTAGATGAAATTTTTCCGAACAGGTGGATTGGTAGACGTGGACCTATTGAATGGTCAGCGAGGTCACCAGATTTAAATCCTTTGGATTATTTTATGTAGGGCCATCTAAAGAATGATATGTATCAAACAAAACCAGCAGATATTCAAGAATTAAAGCAGAGAATTCGGACAGCAATAAACAATAGTTCGCAAGACACAATAAACAAGGTTCAACAAGAATTTGTACAACGTTTGGGTTACTGTCAAATACAGCAAGGTTGTAACATTTTTTTATATAATAGGATTAGTTAATAATTAATTTACCCGTTGGATTAAATTTTAAACCCACTAGTACTCATTACGGGTACGCCTATGGCCGTTTCAGTAAATAACTAGCCTTGGCTAAATTTACTATCATAATGGTACTGGCAAATTCGTTGTCGGTATGACAAACGCAAGTAACTGAGTCTATTATTATAAACGGGACCATCTTTTTATTGCAGCTTTGCCAAAACACAATGTTTTGGAAATAAACCCAAAGTCCCTTATTTTATGTGGTTCTCGCTATTGTTATCTGTTTCGTATAGAAACCTCCCAAGGAGTTCACTACTAACATTCCGTTAGGTATGTCACTTTATTCAAGGCGGCAAGGGAATTACCAGATTTTATGGTTATTTTCCGTTTCAGTGACATTTCAAAGGAATCACTTTCCCTTCTGAAAACAACCGTTAGGTCCTTTGACTTCATTTTGTCGGTATCTGTATGATGTACCGTTAATTTACCTAAAAATGCAAGTAGGTCGGTTCCTTTTTGGAGATCCATTTTTTGAGTAGGAAAATATCCCCACTTTTTTAGAAGGAAAGCATCGCAAAGATTGCGAAGAGAAAAAGAGGACAGGGCGGCTGAATATCTGGAAGGACAGACGTGTGTCTCTAGAGTACCGTATATCTTATCTACCATCTACCTTACCTACAATATATCTTATCTGAGTGATATTCACTCTCTTATCGTATCTGTAATTGGATCTAACATCCGATTAGATCCAAATTACCAAATAACTTCAGTGCTTGCTTACTAGTTAAAGTAAATTCAGTGCAAATTATGAGGCAGAGTAACTGTAAGTGCCTTAATTATACTACCTACAACTATTTCCAAAAATAGAGCAATCTATGGGCTATCTACCTCAAAAATATCTTCATCTGTGGTTAAGGCTAACCTCCGATGTAATCTCATCAGCGATTTCATCAATATAATTTTTTATTCATTAATAAAACTTTTCATTGTCAAAACTAAGTACAAACATTCAGTAATTCATTAATAGCTGTGCGATTGGCTATTTATTTTATAAAACCAAGTGCGGGCTGGTTTTTGATCTTTGAACTGTAAGCGTTTGTTAACTTTGTATGCTTCGCATTTAATTTTATCATATCTTTGTACTTTATATTTTCTAGCCATCATTAAATTTACCATATTAGTTATCTCGAGATAATCCCTAAAACAGTAAAGAGAGATTTTTCATGATAGATGCTTGATTTGATTTTTTTTTATTCATAACCAGGCTCTCTTTACTGTGTTTTTAATTGTGCATGTTTTTGTTATAATATGATACTTGTATGTATTCTATCATAATTACTGTTTATTTCTAACTGTACACCACAACACATTAATTGTTGGTGCAATTTTTATTGGTGTATTTTTTTTCTCTTTATTTCTTGTGTTTTTTGGGACTCACCCTTCTGGTGAGCCATTTGTTAAATATATTGTTTTTTATTTATTTCGCTAATTTTATTTATCTACTCATAATAAATTCCCTGATAAGAAATTACCGCTAAATATTTACTAATTAACTGTCTATATCTTTTCTTGTATTTGGTCTGAGAACCTCATTATCTTTCCTTACCTACCTGTTTTCGTTTCTAAGGTTTCTTAATTTTCCCCTTGCAAGCCCAAAAAGTTAAGTGGCGCCCTGTATCTCTTCACTTATCTTAGGTAATTTTACCTATCTATCTTTTTATCTGTTTCTATCTCTTCTGTAATCTACCTTCTCTTTTCTTATCTTTACCCATTTCTTCTATTGGCTCCCTTCCACATTCCAAAAGCTAGTTTCGAACTAACGAATCGCTTTCCACCTACCATCTGGCTGCCGTCGTAGTGTCTCCATTGGTGACCTCTCTAGCACCATCCAAACAGAGGTTTCCGAGGTTACAAGGTCTGCAGTTAGAAAATTTACAAAGTCATGTATTTCATCATATTCTGTCCGCTAGGCAATAAGTATTTTTGATAATATTGTTAATTTAACTAACGCGTTACTTTATAAACACACACAAAACTATTGTATTTTTGTCCACCCTGTACCAATTTGAATCAACATGTGATACATTTTTGGAATCAGCTCAGTTAGAGTAATCCGAAAATTGAGACAAAATGGAGGTGCTCCATTAAAAAAAATGACAGTGACGTCATTACTCGAAAGTAACTCACCCTGTATATTAGAATATTATTTTAAAATACGGTAAATTAAAATCAAACATCGACGTGTTTTAGGACTATTTCTTAAAATGGTCTTTTTAGCTAAAAAAGAATTTGTTCCATACTTTACGTACACAGTGTATAAAACAGGATTGTTTTAAAATACTGGTAGAACTGTTCATTAACAAATATTTCAGTATTTAACCGATTTCGTATCATCTTGTTTAATTTTATTAAAAATTTCGTCTACTTGTTTGCAAAAATCTTTACAAACTTTTGTAAATTGAAAACAGTTTTCATTTTTGACTTTGGTGTGGCTGGTTGCACCAACAAATTTTAAGATCCAGCTTAGCCCAACTCAACTTAGAGATAAGGCTACTTTATGTCTCACTTACGTTGCACCATCATTTTCGATTCTTATCTAAGATAATTCTTAACTGAGACGAAGTGTAAGATGCAATCCACGTGACAATCCATTGTGGCAAGCTAAGAATTGATCTAAGACTGGTGCAACGCGTGTATTTCGTAAGTTGAGCTTAAGGCACGTCTTAAGTTTAAGATCTGTTGTTGCAACCAGGTGTTAAATACGTATTTAGTTATTAGTAATACGTAATGTGTGTTGAGTAAATGTCTTGTTACTTAATAAAGTCGACTTCATTGTCTTTATAAGGAGACGCTTATTGTATCCGAATAGTTGAATTAACAAGTACAATTTCTTATTTTGCTAAGCTTGGATTTCATTTTATTTTATTTATATATTTATTTGAATTTTCTTTATATTCTGATTATGTAATATGCTGTTCTGTTTCTTTTTTAGTAATTATATTTGAGAAATTTAAGAAATAATACACCAGTTCGCACATTCTAGTCATATTAATTATTCTACAATAACACGCCAGTCAATGGCAGCAAGAAGATGACATTACCTCCGAATTCTATCCTACTGCATGGATTTTAATGAAATTTTGGGAATAGCCTCTACTTATCTCTTTATTCAATATCTACCCTATGCCGATGTGTGCTTTTATCTTGGGAGGTGGTTCCCACCCCTTCTCGGGGGTGGAAAATTTTTTGGTGAAAATAACCACGGAAGTCGCTAGAGAACCTAATTCTAAGCAAAAGCTGTTCTATAATATTTTTTTTTAAACTCAATACTTTTTGAGTTATTCGCAGTTGAAATTTTCATTAAAAAATGACACCTTTGCGGACGGTTTTTTGCGAATACCCTAAAAACTATGCATCTAACATAAAAACTATATAAAATGATTTTGTAGCTTATAAAAAGCAAAGAGATCCGTTACTTCATAAATCTTCTACGTATAATCCAAAAAGAGATATGGTAGGTGATGAAAACTAAATTTTTATCTAAAACGACACTATATTTTTGTGTAGTAACTTTTTTCGTATCTCTTATCATTTTCGAGTTACATGGAGAAAAAGAAGATTTTTAAGAAAATTTAAAAATGCGCTCTATAATTTGATTTTTTTTTTTCAAAAACCATTCATTTTAAACCCGTCCAACCTTTTGAACATAGAAATAACACTACAATAAAAAGTATTGTAGAAGGAAAACGATGTATTTAAATTCTGACGGATGAGGGGTTAAATTAGTATACTTCTCATTTGTTTTAAAAATACGTTAGTCATCAATTTTTTGCAGAATATCTCGCTCAGTTTGAATGTAATTGACATTTAATGTTACTCAATTTAAAGGACTTTTCAAGCACTATAAAAAGTATTGGTACGATTATACACGTAAAATCTACCGTTTCTCTGTTATTTCAGGTTAAATTCACCGATTTGAGCATGCACCAAAAAAAAAACAAACTCTTCTCACCTACCATATCTCTTTTTGTATTATAACTAGAATATTTATGAAGGAACGAATCTCTTTGCTTTCTTATAAGCTACAAAAATATTTTTTATAATTTTTTCTTTAGATGCATAGTTTTTAGGGTATTCGCAATAAACCGTCCGCAAAGGTGTAATTTTTCAATGAAAATGGTCAATTTTCAACGACGCATAATTCAACAATTATTGTGTTTTCAAAAAAAAAATATAGAACAGTTTTTTCTTAGCATTAGGTTCCCTAGTCATTTCCGTAGCTATTTTAACCAAAAAATTTTCCACCTCCGAGAAGGGGTGGGAGCCACCCCCACGATAAAAACATACATCGGCATAGAGTAGACTGTTTCTCGATATATTACCTACTTACTGTGAAAATATCAAGTAAATCGATGTAGTAGGATGGAATTCGGAGCCAAATACCCTCATTGACTGTCCTATAACTAGATTTTTTGGTTCGCCAAGGACTAACCAAAACATGGTCAATTAAACCTAATATATAACGTCAACTTGTGGTTAAATAAGAGCCACTTAAAAACCCCACCGATTATATAAATTTGCATAGAAATAGCCCTTAACTAAATGAAACCAAATTGACTGCATAGAGCTGATTAATTTTCAATTTTTATAAGCTTGAACGCTTGTAAGGAGCGAATAGGCAAAGGGGGTGCATCTATTTTATGAATAATTAGCGTATGTTTAGTTAAGAGCAGGAGTTCTGTAATCTTTGCGAATATGAAGGTGTAGAATTTTAAAAAGACATTAAATGAAATATTATATAGTATTTTTACTACAAAAGTAAGATTACGTAGGTCAAAATTTCTGACGTAAAAGCATTGTCAAAACATTAGAATGTGCCTTTTCATCATGGCCACGTTATTGTTATTACTTGTCAGATATTTTTCTTTGTTTTTGTTTACCATAAAAATAATATCTATAATTCTTTATTTTAATTAATGATGTCAATCAGATTTCATCAATTGCCCAAATATATTAATTATATGCCAAAATATTTGTTAAGTTAACGAAAATAATGATATTCCATAACATCAACTCTGGAATTGAAATTTGTGTAGCACAGCTAAAATACGACACCAACACGGAACTGATCGATCTTGTATAAGCGTCCACATGGTATTTTAATAAAAAAAAACGTAATCGTGATTACATTGAGAATTTTAGAATTATAGGTATTAATTAAATAACCAAAAACATTTATTATAATCAATAATATAAATTTTCTAAAACATGTAAGTTCAATATTCCAAAAAATAATAATTTTAGTTAAATATTTTAGACATTCGTACACTACTCATACATTCAAACGCAAATGACAGTTCAGTGTTGCTGGTTGCGTCAATTATGCTGTGAGCTGTGAAATAATCTATTTTAATGATTATACCTACTCTATGATAATATTGTTGTTAATTAATATGTTTCGGCAAGTAATGAAAACCAATTGACATCATTAATTAGAATAAATAATTATAGATATTATTTTTATAGTAAACAAAAGTAAAGAAAAACATATCTCACAAGTAGTAATGACATAAACGAGGCCATGATGAAAAGTCACATTCTAATGTTTTGACAGTGCTCATACGTCAAAAATTTTGACCTACGTAATCTTGATTTTGTAATAAAAATACTGTAAAATAAATTAATGATAATTATTATCGGTAATATTGATAACCCAGTAATCGAACTAGGCCAAGGTGCCGTTAACAAGTGCTCTTAGTGCCCTCTATTGCCGCCTATAGTGCAACCTAGATTTCCTCATAAAGCAGTGCCAATTAGAGGAGCCCTTCAAGTTATTAATACAACAGAGCTTTTGCTAGAATCAACATTATTTATTATTATCCCGGTTATTTATTAGCGTTCTTCGCCTTCCGGTTCCGGTTCAGTTTTCAGCTTCGTCGCTCGTTCCATTCGCCAGGGTAAAGATTCCTTTCCGACACTGCCTTCTGAATACGGCCTAGCCAGGATTGTTTCGGCCTTCCTCTCTTCCTTCTTTCCCTTGGCGTCCATTTTAGAATTTGTTGTGGCTGTCTGTCGTCGGCGTCGTCCATTCTTTCTACATGACCCTACCAGATCAGTTGTCTCCGTTGAATTTCGTCTATGATGTTTGACTTGACTCCCATTCTATTTCTGATTTGGTCATTTTGTATTCTTTCAAGCCTTGATTTTCTAGCAGATCTTCTCCAGAAGTCCATTTCCAAGGTGTCGTTCCAGAGATTTAGTAAGTTGCCATGTTTCGCATCCATAGAGCACTATACTTTTTGGAAAGGGAGTTATCTTTGAGTAGATAGTTATTTAGACCATAGTATCGGGTATAGGCATCCAATCACCCTTTTTTCGTTTCACAATCCTTTGCTTTATTTTTCTTTTTCGGTGCGCCCACTCTTGTTAATTGTTGTTCCCAAATATAAATATTCCTCAGAGTTCTTGATTGTTTCATGTTCGTTAACTATTAGATCTTCTTCTGAATTTCCGCTGCGTAAGTATTGCGTTTTGTTTCTGTTTACAGAAAGGCCCCACTCGTCATTATGTTTGAAATAACCGTCTCGTCATGAATTATAAATCTTCCTTATCTGCTGCTACTACGACTTCGTCATCTGTAAAATGTAGAGTACACAATGTTGTATCGTCGTCAAGTTGGATTCGCATCGCTGAACAAGATATCCTGTGTTTAGTGCTTCATTTAAATAGATCTTAAATAGTATTGGAGAGAGGTAGCATCCTTGTCGTAATCCTTTTGTTACTGGAAATTCTTCTGATAAGGTGTTGCTTAGTTTGATTTTTGATGTCGCTTTATTGTATAGTTTAAAAATGTATAATTTGGAACACATTTACAGATTTTTCGTACAGTATGTCCCTGTAAGTGGTATCCATATGGAAAACTTTTTTATTATTAATTTTACGAAAAAAAGTTATTCTTCATAAAAAGCTAAGCATGGTCGAAAACCTAAGATTTAACCATCAAATATCAAAGTTTTTGAATATTTTACGAGGTATGTCAAAAATTTTGAATTTCACTCAAGAGTAAAGTAGCTTTATTTTTCACAATATTGAAAATTGCTATTATGAAAAGTTGTTAGGAACTTAAAACTATATTCTAGTACGCAATTACATCCTCCTAAATGAAAACATTTTTTTTTATTAATAGCAAACTGAAAATTTGTTAATAGCTTAAGGGTGTCTAGTCGGACAAACTTTGATGTATGGAAAAACTGGAACAGGGGACGTTTTAATTGTGGAACAGGTTAAAAATTTGGAACGTCAGACCACGAAAACGTCCCGTGTGTTTTGTCGGACAGAACTTGTAATTGATTTGTTTCCCTTTCATTAAACTCTCATGCAAAAATCAGACTGCTGTTTGTCACTTGTCATAATTCCTGTCATTTGACGTATTCTACGTGTTCCACTCATTAACATGCCCAGTTGGTGATCACTAGCAGTCTGATTTTTGCAGGACAGTTTAAAGAAAGAGTAACAAAATAATTGGAAGTTCTGTCCGACAAAATACATGGGACGTTTTCGTAGTCTGACGTTCCAGATTTTTTACCTGTTCAACAATTAAAACTTCCCCGTTCCAGTGTTCCCATACATCAAAGTTTGTCTGACTAGACACCCTTAAGCTATTAACAAATTTTCAGTTTGCTGTTAATCAACTTTTTTTTCATACGCGGGATCCAGTCCTATTAGTTGTCCATAATTTTTCAAAAAAATTTTTTTTTTCAATAAGGCGGATATAATTGCATATAAGAATATAGTTTTTAATTCCAAACAACTTTTCATAATAGCAATTTTCAATACTGTGAAAAATAAAGATACTTTTCTCTTGAATGAAATTCAAACTTTTTGACATACTTCGTATAACATTCATAAAATTTGATATCCAATGATTGAATCTTGAGTTTTGGAGCAATCCGAACTTTTTATAAAAAATAACTTATTTTCGTAAAATTAATAATAAAAAAGTTTTCCATATGGATACAACTTACAGGGACATACTGACATTAACTTTTAATCATCCTTTTCATCGGTTATTATTTTGTCACTGCTCGACTTTATTCTTCAATATAGTCTCATCCCTGCCTAATACCATTCATCCAAAAACCAGACGAAAATCAAACCTATACAATCCCCCTTACTCTCGAAGATATTTGTAACAAACTGCAATGGAACAAAAGATGACCACATCTACGGAACATACTTAAATTTATAGATTGTGTCTGCCGCCTCCATTCCATCTAGATAGTTGTGTGCTTTCATCCGTGCCCGTACCAGGATCAAAACTTTTTAATGTGTTTGGTTAAACACAAGGGGAGCCAATACTGAGCCTTTTGAAATCCATGATTGATGAGTTTTAATTTGCTGATCTCTGTGTTAAGAGTTATGTATTTGGAGATTTATGTTACTTAGTATGTTTCGGATAACTCCAGTATACAGTATACTTCCGAATCGGTAAATGATCCGCATTCTTACAGATATGTGATTTAAGTTCAAGGTTAATCTCCATGGTATGTGATTGGTCTCTAGAATTCTTCACATTATGACAGTGTTGATTGCAATTTTGTTATTGTTGGATTTCTCTGCGGTAGATCTGTGCCAACATTGAGTCTGCTTAGCAGGTTTTGATTGAACCGTATCAGGAAGTAAACCTTGTTACTGACGGGGAGCTACACTATAATATATATTATATATAATATAATATTGCATGCTGTTTCGCTCACTCTAGTAATGAGGGAACCATAATAATAATATATTATATTATAGTTCCCTGTATGCAGGCTTACTCATTACTATAGTAAACGATTTGAGATATAATAAGTATTATAGTAGGTACAGCTCCCCGTCAGTAATAAGCTGAATGCTTCATCAAAGATGCGAAATAAAAAATTTTGGAAACTTGGAAACTGAGGTCACAAATTTTTGAAACTTGACAATCATAATTTCTAAATTATATGTAGATATTTTGAATTATGTATTTTGCTGTTAATGGTGCCATCTACAACTCAGATCTGAGACTTTTGAGCCATGAGTTACTTTACTGAATGTAAAGTTCGACATAATATCTACATAGAGTGCGTCCATAAAGTAACGCATAAATTCATTATTTCGTAAACCGGCAACCCCGTAACAGGTCGATTTTTTTTAATTACCATTTATTGGCATATACATCATACTAGTGGCGTCATCCATCTTGGCGTTATGACGTCATCAATGAATAGGGGTCATGTGATAGCTCATATGAAAGGGTATTCAATTCTTTATTCAGTAGTATAAACCTTAACATAATTATTTATACAGAAATTAAAAAAACTTTAATTAAAATAATTGAGATAAAAAGTAGAATGTATGTAATTTATTTCAATTAAAATAAGTTTTACTGTTGTCAGAAAACAAGAAAAAAATGTTTATTTGACAAATAAATATTGTTTTTTGTTTAAATTCAGTGTTAAAGCAGCCACCCACCTGCCTTCCTCTTGAAAGTTTGAACACTTCGTTTAAGCGAAAATCAATGTTTATTTGTCAAATAAAATTTTTTTCTGTTTTCTAGCAGCAGTAAAATGTATCTAGAATTAAATAAATTATATATGTTGATCTTTTTGTGTCAATTTATTTAATTAAAAAATTGTTTTTTGGTCACTCTGTATAAATAATTATGACAAAGTTCATATTTCTGAATAGAGAATTGAATACCCTTTCAAACGAGCTGTCACATGACCCCTATTTCCATTAAAAAATCATCAATTACGTCATCACGCCCAGATGAATGACGTCACTAGTATGATTTATATGCCAAAAAATCGTAATTTAAAAATAAAAATCGAAATGTTTTGTAATTTTTCCTTAAAGTCGCAGGTTTACAAAATAACGAATTTATGCTTTATTTTATGGACGCACTGTATATATTTAATAGCATATTCGATATAAAACCAAATGTTAGTACCGATGGGGTCCATATTCTTCTTAACAGTTGGTTATAAATATTTGACTTGCTTTTGATCAGTTATTGCCTTACATTTGGAATTTTCGTCTACATTACGAAATAATCTTAGTTTTTTCCACCTTAAAATCCTATTTTTAACACCGTTCTCTTTAATTCCCGTTTCTTTTGTAGCATTTTTTCCTAATTCCCTAAAAGTGAAAGCAAGTTAAAAAATATAAAAAAAATCGCTAAATAATTCTTTTAACACAGTTAGGTTTTTGACCTTCAGCTTCTCAACATAATAAACAGATATAATCTTTTTTGTCTAGCAAATCCTTCCAAACCAAATGGTGCTGCGAATAATAACTCAAAATTAATAATGCCGAATGCAGACACTGCTCCGTATGCATCATCACCGCGAGCGCCATAGAAATAATAATGCAATATGACAGTTCACCACATTATATCGTCATGCTCGGCTCAGACATAATGGCACTACACCATTTGCCACTATCAGCGACTTCATGTTTTTGTAATTCCGCACTTCCGCCTGCGATAGCGTCGGCTTAATAAACACCTACATTATCGACCCAGAATGACGGGGAAAAGTCGACGCTGAGTTTTCCGAAAGTGGTCAACAAATTATAACATACGGGAAAAACTTTCTACTGAATTTTATTTACTCGTAAATCCTGTTAAAATAAATATTATATTATAAAATATATATTGAAATATACCTACATTGAAAATGTAGTATAATTTAATGCCATAAAAATGTATGAAAAATTATTTTAAAATTGAAGTCATAACATAAATAGAATATCGAAAAATGCTTAAAAAATGATTTTTCGTGATTTCGGCCATCACCTGTAAAAATCTGGAAAAATTGATGGAGACTATTTCAGTCATAGAGATTCTGGGCAATAGAAAGCTACAGAAATAAAATTTACAGCGATTTTTCCATTCATAGTGATTCTGAACAATAGAAAGCTGCAATAGCTAAATAGTTATTTTTCTACGGCCGTGCTAAAAGAGCCACTTTCACGCACGCATTTCGTTCCTGAAAGTTGCACTTTCCCGCACGGCGTGCGTGAAAGTAAATTTTCCCGCACAGCGTGCGGTAAAGTAACATACCTTGTAATATGGCATTATAATATATTATAATACATGCAATGAACTAATATTTAGATATTATTATACATATATTATTATATTTTGTATAGATAGATAGATCTTTATTTAAATAGAAAAAACCTAATATACATACAATACAAAAAAAAAAAAGAAAGTACACTATAAATTTTTGATATGTTGTTTAAGCAACATTTTGAAATTATTGAGAGTAGCACATTTTTTTACAGCTGCAGGTAACTGATTAAACTTAAGGTGATACAGTAGCGATCAACAGGTAGGTAGCAAAAACGCGTTCCAAGATTGCGGCTGTAATTTTGAATATTTTTTCGAGATATTTGGCACACGTATTCGTAATATAATAAAGAATGGCGGAACAGAGCCCAATTTCAAAAATATATTAATATGTGGTAATTACTCTGTAATTAAATACAATATTAGAAAAACGAGCCTGTACCGCCATTAAGAAGAACAAAACAATACACTTTCTTCAAATAAACTTTTTTATCCGATGCCTAGATTTTGTGTCATTTTGGAACTACTAAAATTTTTTATTTCATTAGTAGTTCCAAAATGACATAAAGTCTAGGCATCGGATAAAAAAGTTTATTTGAAGAAAGTGTATTTTTTTGTTCTTCTTAATGGCGGTACATGCTCGTTTTTTTAATATTGTATTTAATTATAGAGTAATTTCCACATATTAATATATTTTTCAAATTGGGCTCTGTACCGCCATTCTTTATTATATTACGAATACGTGTGCCAAATATCTCGAAAAAATATTCAAAATTACAGCCGTAATCTTGGAACGCGTTTTCGCTACCTGTTGATCGCTACTGTTTCCCTTTAAGGAAGCTTTTAAAAAAGAGCGAATGCATCGTAATTTTATACATAGTTCTAGGTATATATTATAATATGTCATCTAAACCTCTGGTATTATAAGAATGAATATCTTTGTTAAAAGAAATGAATTCTTGAAAATATTCAGGTGATAAGAAATTTACTATTTTGAAGACCAAAATCATGGTGAATAAAACAATCTATTTTCAACAGAGAACCAGTTTAGAGTATTTAACATCGTCCTAATTATATAAGACTGTCCTAATTATATAAGATTGTCCTAATTATATAAGATTGTCCTAATTATATAATATAAGATTGATGAGCAATAGTCAAAATGAGGTTGAATAAATGAATATACTGTAATTTTTGACTCCATTGAAAAAATTTTGAGATGGTCTGCTCAGAAAGTATAGTTTTTTTGATATTTTTTTATGAACATTGTCGAAATGACTGTCAAAATTCTGAATATTTTCAAGTTGGAATCCCAGATATTTAGCTCTTTTAACCGCTTCAATTTTTCCACTATTAATATTTAAATTTATGTTCTCGAGCAAGCAATTTATGAATCGAGCAAGCAATATTTATGTTTAGTAGTGAAAACCATTGCCTTTGTTTTTTAACGTTCAACTTAAGTTTATTAATTATCAAGTATTTGTTAACCATATCTAAATTAGTATTAATTTTTTGAATGGCCATATCAAAATTTTCATCACTACAACAGATTACAGTATCATCGGCAAAAAGGTTAATAAACTCACAATTTACAAAAATATCGATATTGTTAATGTACAGAATAAATAAAAGGGGGCCTAGTAGACTGCCTTGCGGAATACCTGTATTACTATCCATTTCAGATGATAATTTTTCTTTAAAACGTACTTTCTGTTTGCGATGATCTAAATAATTTTCTAACCACGCAATTACTGCACCTCCTATACCATACTGTTTAAGTTTTAATATCAATATTGTCCTGTCGATGGTCTCAAAAGCTCTTTTTAAATCTAGAAATACACCGACTACGTACTTATTTTTATCTAAATTACTCTTTATGTGACATAATGTAACTTGTAATGCTGATTCACAAGAAAATTGTTTACGAAATCCTGATTGATTATATTAACTAAAATTTTATTTTTTGTTACATGTTCCAATAATTGTTCATAAACAGCAATTTCTAACAGTTTTTCTATAGTAGGTAAAGTATTGATTTGATTGGTCGAAATTCTTCAGCTTTTGTAGTATTGGGTATTTTTTGTATAGGGCTGATAGTACTTATTTTTAATACTTCAGGAATTTTACCCGTAGCAAGAGATGTATTAATTAAATTTAACATACCGTGCCCAGTGGTTTCAAAAACTACCTTTACCATTCTGCAATTTAACGTTTCGTGTAGTGAGAATTTATTGTCCAAATTGCCAACAATTTTTCTCAAATCCTGTATTGAAAGCTCTTCAAATTTATCAAAATTTAAATATAGATTATTATTTACATTACACCATGTTTCCGAATTCTCAATACTTTGAACAATACTTTCAATGCTTTCAACAAAATACTCATTAAAATTCTACATTGTTATACATTGTTTGTTAACGGTTTTGGGCCTGTAGCAGTTTCAAAGATTAAAGAGTTTGGCATCTCTCGGTTATTATCATTGATTAATTTTTTAAAAGTTTTCCACATTTGTTTTGGATTGTTTCTATACCTGTCAATTTTGTTAAAATAGAATCGCTCTTTTTTTAGCTTTAACATATTTACTTCCTGATTCATATGTCTCTTAAAAACTTGCCATTTATGTTGTTTTTCAATGTCAATACATTTTTTAAAATCTTTATAAGCCCTGTCACGCTGTTTAATTTGTTTAAACACCTCATGATCAAACCAAGGTAATTTAGATTGAAACTGATATGTTACAATTGGTATTGTACCATTGATTACATTTTCACAATTTTGCAAAATTTCCTGGTAAATGATATTAACATCAACAGAATCCAAATTAAAGTGACAAATGATAAGACTAGTTTTGATTTTATCCAAGTTTTGATTACATAAATTTCTAAACTTGGATATATTACCAATATTTACCGAAATAACGGAATGATCAGTAATTTTTGGACAGTCGTGAACACACGCACTTATATTATTTTGATTAGAAAGCACATTATTTACTAATTTATTTTAAATTTATCTTATTGTGTTCATGTTTTAATGAAATTAAATGTTTAAGTGAAATTTTGACATCATATTTAAAAGTCAGATCAGTAGACAATTACAATGGTTTTGAATCGTCATCATGGAGACCAATATCGTCGTCGTGGTAAACCATTATATTGAAAGTTTGGTTTTGACAACCTAGTCAAAGAATTAATTTGTGTATTTTCACTTCTAAATAAAAATTCCACGTGGATTAGAGTCCTGTGTTGCCCTGGGTAATATCCTGGAATATTTCCAACATCCAACTATTTTAAACATAATATGTAGTATAATATAAGATCTTATACCTTTTAAAGGGTTTTTACCTATAACTTTTTGGTGGCTCACGCATGCATGTTATTGGCTTAACACTGATGATGGATTACTTGTTAATCCGAAAACGTTTTGTTTTGTGATGTAACCCTTATTAGGGTCATTTAAATATACCTTTTACAAAGGATCCTGTATTTTTTTAAATAAAGTTTATTTACAATTACAAGTCTTCAGTAAAGTTAATTAATTCATCGATAAAAGTTGACTTAAGATTTAAACAATACAAAAGTGAGTTGTAAACAAAGTAATTATAGCTTCTACGGCGGTTAAAATGAGCATAGCAATTAATTCGCGTGAATGATGTCATTTTACTACAAAGATTCTGCGGACAGATTATACTTATGGAAAGAATCACCATTTTAATTTATTAGATTATTAATTTTGTATACCAGCATGCCCCAGACTAACATTATTCTCAAACGACTTTATTGTCTGTCCAGGATTACAAATAAAATTTATTTATAATTTACTAGCAAGAAAAGGGTAGAAAAGATTTAAAGTCATGCAGCCATGAGGACTCCAGGAGAGCCACAGCCTGGAGAAGACTCTACTTGGCAGAAATCGTTCCGACAGCACTTACTTGGCAGAAATCGTTCCGAGAGCACTGGTGGAGAAGAGGACTAAGAAGAACGGTGTGACCTGTAATAACGGCACGAAAATAAAAATAAAATTACCACGGAGGGTGAATAGTATCACGTCATTGCAAGCTCCGCACCAAAAAAAGGTATGCCACACTTTTTTTTTTCAAAGAGAAGGGGGTGTAACGATAGCGAATCCAATTCACGTCACCGACGCACCAGTGTTGCGTATTCACACGCTCCCACTACTTTCCATTATTACCAATAAGGGCTAGGAGACCGCCGGAATGATATAAAAAGTCGCTTGCGGTTAAAGAAAGTCAGACCACGTACCAATTCTTGTCAACACCGACATACTAATTCCAAAACAACCCAACCCTCCAAGAACTATAAGAGACTATCGTCACGCTAACTGGACTGAATTCCAAAACTTCATCACGCAAAATCTCCCTATGTTAGGCGAACTCGATACTAACGATAGTATCGACACCAGTGCAACAGAAATTCAGAACCTCATCACCGAGGCGATCACGCACGCAATCCCACTTAAACAAATAACCCATACATCTCCGACACTTCCACAATACATCATAGCCAAAATTCAACAAAAAAGACGTCTTCTAGGTCAATACAAGGCCAACAGAAATTCAATAATCAAAACAGAATACAACCGAATCTGCGCCAGGATAAAGAGAGAGATATCTGACCTAACGGCTCGCCGGTGGGAAGATGCTACCTCAAAACTGGACTACAGAGACGGAAGTAAATTCTGGCACAAATTCAAAGTCCTAACAAAACCAAAACTATCTCAACCATCTCATCTGTTGGTCAACAATCACATAGTCAATTCCCCAGATGGGAAAGCTGAAGCATTCAGAAATTCGCTTCAAAACAACTTTCAAACTCCAGACAACCCGAACTTTGATCGCTTACTTAAACTCCACACAGAATACATAGTTGATGTTACTCTCAACTACCACGTTCCAGTCTATGATCCTATCATGGACCCCCTCACAAACAGGGAAACGGAGAGCTTTTGCCAAATAGGTAAAAACAGCGCTCCCGGACCTGATGGCATCAACCGAAGATGCCTCAAAAAACTTCCAGAGAGTATCATCCCTCTTCTAACTAAAATATTCAATGCATGTCTCAAAAACAGCCACTTCCCTACTCCTTGGAAAGTGGCCAATACCATCATGCTTTTGAAAAAAGGCAAACCCCCAACCGACGTGGAATCCTACAGAACAATTTCTTTAATAAACACTCTGGGTAAAGTTCTTGAGCTAATCCTTAAAGAAAGGCTCAATAACTTTCTCGAAAACCACAACATCATACCAAAATTCCAATAGGGATTCCAGTCAGGTAAATCTACTCAACATGCATTAATAGATTTCACAACTAAAGTTACTCAAACCATCAACGATGGTTCATTCGCCATAGCCACATTCCTGGATGTGCAGAAGGCTTTCGATCAGGTCTGGCACGACGGACTTGTTCGGAAACTTCTGGACATCGGGCTACCATTACAATTTACCAAAATTGTACACTCATACCTCCACAACCGAACTGTCAGAGTGAAAATAAGCGATCAAAAGTCTACCCTCTTCACTCCACAAGCTGGAGTTCCCCAGGGTTCAGTCCTAGCACCACTGTTGTACATCATCTACAACAGCGATATCACAAACCAAAATATCCCAGGCACTCGGCTGTTTCTCTTTGCAGACGACACGGCTCTACTCACGACAACCTCTCGATACAACCCACTACTCATCCACAGAAGAGCCCAGGCTCTGTTGGACGTGGTCGGGGACTGGTGTTGTAAGTGGAGAGTCACGCTGAACGCGAACAAAACAACAAAAATTGTGTTTCGCGCCCCTTCTGTGTCACAAAGAATCATAAAAAATGAAGCCGACCAATATCCACTGAGATTGCTGGGAGAAAGGCTTGTTGTTGGCCCGACTGCGACCTACTTGGGAGTACTGTTCACCAGGACTCTTAACTGGGACGCAGATCTAAAGGCAACTTTAGATAGGGTAAGGAACAGGGCCAGACTTCTCAACCCTCTCTCTGGACGAATTGGCAAGACACAAAAGAAGACTCTCATACACACTTACAAGACCTTTATTCGACCCGTCATTGAGTACAAATCATGCCTCTACTCTCTTTGCGCTAGAGCAAAACAAGAGAGGTTGTTGCGAGTGGAACGTAGAATCTGGCGTAGATGCAACTACGAGCACTGGAGATATCCCTCAAACGAAATACATAACATCTCAAACATCCCCAAAATCAGCGAGAGAATAAACTCTCTGAACAGGAACTTCACAATCAAAGTTATCAACGGTCCCCCCTCCGACACACAAGAATCTCTCAAATGTTCCTGTTCATCTTCCGGCCACGTATTCTACCGAAAGCCCAAACACAAAAAGATTCATCCACCGTCTGCTCTAATGCAAACATGCATTGACGAACTCCCAGTAGAATACGAAAACATCCTCGAGGCTACCCCGTTAGCCTTCCGCACCCACCTAAAACACATCCTCTTCCCTACCCCGAACAGGGAGAAGTTGGTTTTTTGCGGTTTCCCAACTTCATTGCACAATTATACCTGTTCGACCCAAGAAAATAGCCGCAACTATTTTCACCACTCGAACGCTCACTGTCTACGCTGCGCTCAAAAGCCACCTCCTGACCGCCGACGATGGACGCAGGTTCGCCTGTCGTTGTACAAGGGTTTCTAGGGAGACTGGTCGAGAGCAAACCACGGACAGTACACGTAAATGTCTATGGAACCAACAACAATCCATCAAACTTTCTTCTCTGTTGTCTTTTTAGCCTTCTGGACACCACCGTCCAGCATAACCCAGGAACACCAGGACACGACACTTGCCCCAGTGTGTTTTTCGGACTGTTTGCTTTTGCGACCACTTTTTCGTTGTTCAACAATATACATTCACTACGAACCCTGAAGAGGACAAAATCCTAAACGGGGACACTCATTGATAGCATTTCTACAGAGCAATTTTTTCTATACACGCAAATCAAACAATGAGATAGATAAAGAAAGTCAGTCTATCAAGAACTGATCTGAAGGCTCGACTGGTCGTCAAAAGGTATTGCCAACCGGGCTTTTAACGTACTGATTTAAAATCCAAACCGTCCAGCGATTTAGAACTGATAAATCGCTGATCGGAACAGATAATCTGCCGTGGCTCTTGGCTTTTTCGTACCTGTGCCGGGAACTAAATATTAATTTGTTGTTTTTATTTTATTGTTGCGATATAAGAATGTATTTTTATTTAAATTAAACCTGCATTCTAATGAGTTTGGAGTCAAACAGAGCTACCCATCACAAGTCAAAATAATCAGCGATAGATATCTCTATGAAAATAATCAATGCAATAACCATGTATACAAAAGGAGAATATTCTGGAATGCAGGGATTGTGTTTAGGTACTTAACGACGTTCTACACCTTCGGCAAAGAATTAAGGATTTGTATGAAATTTTAGTATGTTATAGTTTACTTCAAAAAACTAAGACTTGATTTTTTAAAAATTGTTTTACCGTGCCGTTTAATTACTATTAAGGGTCAAAGTTAAGTTTTAACATGGGCTCTTATAGGAATTTTTAAAAAGTTAATAACTTTTGACCCAAATTTACGATTTTTAATTATTTGTGCTTAAATTAAAGGTTTTTTTGTATGGTTCATTCCACCAACATACGCCTGTTTTGGATTATCGCGACAACGAATATTTCAGTGTGCAACATAAGAAGTACGAAAGTAAATGGCTCTAATAATTATTCCATTAAACAGCAATGTAATGTGCAATTTATTTTCGTTCTTTATATTGTGCACAATAAAGTATTCGTTGTCGAAATAATCCAACACAGGCGTATATTCGTGGAATAGGGTATAAGGAATAACATATTAAAAAATGAGGATTGTTTACCGTACCATTTATTTTAATTTATTTATTACAATTAATTCCGTAATTTATTCCGTAATTTCCGTAAATTATTATAATTTATTTTTATAAAGTCTTCAATACTGAAACATATGATTTGAGTATTCTGCTATAAATGCATTGTTACCAACTTTCGCTTGCATATAAGTTCCCCCCCCTTTCCTCTGAGACGCATACCCCGCAATGTAGGTGTAGAACGTGAGGGTTTCAGGCAAAATTTATTTATAATTTACTAGCAAGAAAAGGGTAGAAAAAATTTAGAGTCCTGCAGCCATGGCGACTTCAGGAGAGCCACAGTCCAGAAAAGACTTCGACTTCGGGTAGAAATCGCCCCGAGAGCACTGGTGGAGAAAGGGAGTAAGAAGTACTGTGTGTCCTGCAATAACGGCACGAAAATTAAAATAAAATTACCACGGAGGGTGGATAGAATCACATCTTTGAAGGTCCTGCACCGAAAAAGTGTGCTACACTTTTTTTCAAGGAGAAGTGGATGTAATAATAGCGCATCAAATTCGCGTGACCGACGCACTAGTTTCCCACTAGTTTCCACTAGTTTCTACTATTACCAATAAGGGCTAAGAGATAAACCGCCGGAATGATATAAAAAGTCGCTTGCGGTTAAAGAAAGGCAGTCTACAAAGTACTGATCTTAAGACTCGACTGGTCGTCATAAGATACCACCAACCGGGATTTTAACGTATTGATTTAAAATCCAAACCTTCCAGCGATTTAGAACTGATAAATCGCTGATCGGTTACTTTTCGGCCGCGTATTGAATAGATAATCGGCCGTGGCTTTTGGCTTATTCATACCTGTGCCAGGAACTTAATATTATTTTGTTCTTTTTATTTTATTGTTGGGTTATAAGAATATATTTTTATTTAAATTAAACCTACATTTTACTGAGTCTGGAGTCAAACAGAGCTACCATTCAAAAGTGCAAATAATCAGCAGATGGATTATATTTATAAAAATAATCACTGCAATATCCATGCATACAAAAGGAGAATATCCGGGAATGGTGGGATTGTGTTTAAATACTTAATACATGGCGATGTGGAGATATTTTAATTTAGCAAGTGCATTATGTTCATGCATAAATAAATTATACAATACGTTTTAAAATGGTTGTAACTAATGAATTATTTACTTGCGTTATACAAGAGAACGTGTACTGCTGATTTTAAACATTCATTCGACTGAGCGTTGCATCCTTTCTAGTGACAGCGTTTCCTAGGACGATTATTAATTTTGTATACCAGCATGCCCCAGACTAACATTATTCTCAAACGACTTGATTGTCTGTCGACGATTTCAAGCAAAATTTATTTATAATTTACTGGCAAGAAAAGGGTAGAAAAGATTTAGAGTAAATGGCTTGCGGTCTCATATATATTTCCTGTAGTAGGCGTTTCGGATTAAGATATATTTGTATACAACGTTTGTGATTCATGAGTGTAAGCTTCACATAAGAAACTGGTATTAACCGTTTGTTGGGGAGTTGTAAAGTATAAGACGAGTAAAACTGCGGAATTTTCTTCTACACAGTTATATTTTTTAAAGTTTACCCCAGTCCAGGAAGAAAAAAGCTGAATACATATTAAACTTGAAGATGATTCTAAAGATTATATGACAGGTAGCTGAAGAAAATGTACACCTGATTTGGCTTTATGTATCAGATGACCGTCTTCGTAGATTTTTCATCAGCCAAGTATCAGTGTAAATTACAAGAAGTGAAAAATAGTTATTCTTTGGACAAAACCTATTGGAGTGGATCTAACTTGAATAAATCTATTATTAACCAAAAATTTATTTATACCCTAACAAAGCACAATATTATATTGATGTAAAAATCTTTTTTTAATGATGTTTCAGCTTAAGCTATAAATATTTTACAAAAAAATATTTTTTTAAATAGCAGAAATCTTTTAAAGCCTTCTTCTTCGCGTGCCACTCCTAGCGGAAATTGGAAATCATCATGGCCACTGCGACTTTGTTAGCAGCGTGCCTAAAAAATTCAATCAAACTACACCCAAACCATTCACGTAGATTTCAAAGTCGCGATATTTTTCTTCTTCCCACACTTCTTTTGCCCTTAATTTTGCCCTGCATGATATTTCTTAAAAGTTCGAACTTTCCACCACTCATAATGTGCCCCAAGTATTTCATCTTCCTAGGTTTTATCTCATTTATAATTTCGCATCTTTTATGTAAAGTTTGGAGTACTTGGGTGCTAGTGACACGGTCCATCCATATAACAGGGTGGAAAATACCTAACACCACAGCATTCGTATTCGTAACTTTATGTTGATATCACGATTGCAAAAGAGTTTGCGCATTCTATTAAAGACTGATCTAGCAATTTCTATTCTGCATTTAATCTCTTTTGTTTGATCAGTATCGTCTGTGATCCAAGCACCTAGATATTTATAACAGGACACACGCTCAATCTCTGTATTATCTATTACAGATTAGCTCTGATGTTTACCGTGGAAAATGAAAATGAAATGATGACATTGAATATATTTAAACATGTTAGCTTGCAACCTCCAACTTGCAACCTACTTGCAACCATCTTGCAACCAACTTACAACCAACTTGCAACCAACTTGCAAACAACTTGCAACCAACTTGCAACCAACTTGCAACCAACTTGCAACCAACTTGTAACCAACTTGCAACCAACTTGCAACCAACTTGCAACTCAACTTGCAACCAATCGGAATGAAACCAAACACTTCCCGATGAGAATAGGAGAAGCTACTCCCGACGTCGGCGATATCGGATCTGATCTGATCGGAGAAAAACGGATCCAATGTAGGCACCCACATTTAATACTAATTGTCTACAATTACTAAATGTTCGTAAGTTTCCTCTGGATCGCGGAAGGTTCGTCAAAATGAAAAATTTTAACGAACATTAACCGAGCCACGAACGCGAGACGCTCACACGGCGCGGAGTTCGCGGCGCGGATATGTATCTCCGCCTTTAGATAGACACACAATAATTATATGAAATACGCGAGGGTTGAAACCCTAAACAAAAAAGACTGGTCGAATACAAAACAAGATACTTTTTCACTACAAATATGCGAGTAGTTTTGCATCCAGAATTCTAAATTTACCAAGGCAGTGTTTAGCTACGCTGGCTTGCAATTCAATACTGACTACTTAAAATTAAAATTGCCATGCCTATCAAAGCCCAAGGGGTTTAAGGGGAACAACTTCGAAATTTCTATAAATAAATAGGTGAAACTACACCTTTTGAATATATGCTAACAGGGATTTCCTAGGTACAAGTTTTCAATGGTTAAAAACATCTGTTGAATGCTTTATACCTGGGATTTCTTGGCAATTTGCTCGGGAAAGTTAATCCGTAGATTTTATAAAAGTAGAAATTGTTTACTCCCAGTGACATAGCAACATGATGAAGAACATCTGACTTTTCAATCTGACTTTTCAACAGATCGGTGCTCCTCCGCTTCTTCTTCTTCATGTACCATGTCCGTTCAGAACGTTGGCTATCATCATAGCTTTCTTAATTTTATTCACTGCCACCCTAAATAGTATTCTTGTATCAACACCATACTAATCTCGCAAGTTCTTCAACAATGGGATTCTTGTTCGTCCTGGACTGCGTTTGCCTGTTATTTTTCCTTGCATAATATTTTGTAGCAATCTATATTTGGGACCTCTCATTACATGTCCAAAGTACTCCAGCTTTCTCTGCTTGATGCTTTTTATGATCTCAGTAGCCTTGCTGAGACGTTCTAGTATTGTGGGGTTCCGAATCTTCTCCACCCAGGAAACTTTTAAAATTCTTCTATAGCACCACATTTCGAAAGCCTTAAGGCGATTTAGATCGATTTTATTCACAGTCCACGACTCGACACCATAAAGTAAAACCGAGAACACGTAGCGGCGAAGTAGGCGGATCCTCAATACCAATTTTAGGTCTCTGTAACGTAACACCTTGGACATCCTTCTAAAAGCTGCTCAAGCCTGCTCTATCCTAGATCTAATTTCGCCGTGACTTTCTGCGTTACAATTTAGTTGCTGTTCAAGGTAAACGATTTTATCAACTTCCTCAAGTTTGGTGTTATGTATTTACATATATAGACGGTTTTATATGCTGCTGTTTACTTATTACGAGTATTTTGGTTTTCCGTATGTTCAGATCCAGACCTGCCTCCCTACAACTCTCAACGACACTAACAAGTAGTGTTTGCAGATCTTCTTGACTAGAAGCTAGGAGTACTGTATCGTCCGCATATCGCAAATTATTGATGACTTCACGGTTCACAAGTATTCCTTCTTGTTTTTCAGAAAGAGCTTTTCTGAAAATTCTTTCGGAGTAAACGTTGAAAAGCAGTGGTGACAAGAGGCATCCCTGCCGTACTCCCCTTTTAATATTAAGAGCCTGTGATTCCACACCATCTACTATAACGATGTTGTTTGATTCCAATATAAATTTGCAATTATTCGAACATCTCTGATGTCCAAGCCTATGTATTTTAGAGCTTCGAAAAATATAGAGTGCTAACACGATCAAATGCCTTTTGGAAGTCAATAAAACAACAGTATATATCTACAGATATATCTCGACATCTTTGAGCAAGTACGCTCATTCCAAACAATGCCTTTCTCGTTCCAAACCCGTTACGGAAACCAAACTGTGTGTCATCCAGATATTCTTCGCATTCATTGTAGATACGACCATTTATTACCTTCAGAAAAATTTTCAATAAATGGTTTAACAAACTGATTGTTCTATAATCAGCACAGGTTTTTGCTTTTGTCTTCTTAGGTAGAGCTATAAACAGTGAATTAGACCAGCTATTAGGAAGTTGTCCGCTAGTATAAATGGTATTGAAAAACGAAGTTATAGCCTCTAAAACATTGCTATCATTTATAAGCTTGTATATTTCAGTTGGAATTTCATCAGGACCAGTCGCTCTGCCATCTTTTGATGATTGTACGGCTTTTATTACCTCAGAGCCTGTCATTAGGGGTCCGTCGCAGTTAGTAATATCGGGTGGTGAACTACTCCTATCGTCTTCGAATAGGTTCGTAACGTAATTTTCCCATTTTTTAATTTTGTCCTCTACTTCAAATATTACGTTACCATGTTCATCTTGTAGCAATGCAGTTTGTTTCTTATTGAAGATACCAGCCGTTTCTTTCACATTTTTATACATGTTAAACGTGTTATATTTGTTTTCAAGTTCTTCACGGCAACTCTTCTTATCGTTTCAACTAAAATATTTACACCTGTAGCTTCCAAAAGTTGCAGCTTTCAAATACATAGTGATTCCATATAAGTTTGATTGAGCGTATATTTGGTAGTTTAAATTTCCCCCTGTATGAGTCCTTGATTTCCATAATGCTCCTCTGCATTCTGTTAAAATTTTTTGTCAATAATTAGACCAAAATTTTATACTGCATTGCATTGGAAGAAGACGCAAAAAACGAATGGCCTCCTTTGTAACCATATTTGTCTCCCCTGGATTTGTTATGGGGATCCCTGAAATGTAAAATCTTTTGAACAGCATCCGTATCTTTAGAAAGTTTACGTAAAGAATTGTCGACGTCGCTGGGTTTTTCAAAAATGATGTCATAGTTCCAGATAATTCCTCTGTCTCATTTTCGCCCGGCCACCATATATTCGTTAATACATTAAATCTAAGGAAAATACATCTCTGTATCATTAAGGGAAGGGGGTATGGTTTGAAATCAACATATCAAGCATATTTTTGTGAATTATTTTCGAAGCTACGGTACAACTATTTTAGTTTTAAATTAAATAAACAGATTAAGTACAAATCAAAGAATATTTAGAAAAATATTCAGTCCAAAACATTGAAAAAGAAGCCATTGGTGACAAATTTTGACAGGCAGCTCACAAAAAAATTATTTTTCCGGTGGACATAAGAACTCGTCACTAGATCATAAGAAACAAAAAATTCAAAAAGATTTAATTAGCTTATAAGTTTCACGAGGTCACAAAGACAAGTTTTTTATTTTTAATAATTTTTGAATTTTTGGTATCACTCAGAAATAAAAAAAAAATGAAATTTTTGGTAAAAATTTTTGTGAAAATCAACAGATATATTATTGTTAAACAAAAGATAACCAAAAAAAGAAAAATATCTCGAGGTTGTTACCTCATGAAATTCCTAAAGAAAATCTGTGCAAAATATCAGGTAGATAGGCAGAGTAATTTTTCAGTTACAATGTCCACCGCATTTGAAAAAGCAGTTTTGAGAAAATTGCGTTTAAAGTTTTGACAACTGCATCTTCATCTTCTTATTTGTCTGCCAAATCGTAAAGTGATGCACATTGGAATATGCTTTTTGAATGGAGGAGTAATGTACAAAAGAGAAGGCGAACAGTTGTTTAACGTTTCTCACTACGTTCAAGCGTGCTGGCGCGAAGTCGCGGCAAAGCGAGCCGAAGGTAGGGATATTCAACACGCTGTATCTCTGGTAATTTTACTCCGATTATTTTGAAATTTTCAGAGAGTATTGTTGAAAGTATGCACTTTTATTTGAAATAATAAAAAAAATTAAATATTTTAAACCATACCCCCTCCCCTTAAGGATTTACAAATTTCTATCCACCATTATCTATACTATGATTAAAAATATCTTCTATAGTTAATTTAAAATTAAAAATATTATCTAGTAAGATCCCAAAACTAATCAAAGAAATGTTCTTTGAGAACTTGGAAGGTTTATCAAACCACTTACTTTGTTCTTTATCTCAAACTTCTTTTGAAATCCGTGCAATTTTCTTCTCCACCCAACGACAACAAATGAATTATTTGCTGTGAAAACGCCAGGTATTATTTTTCTCTCCTTTCTTGTTTTGTCATAGCGAAGCAGTCAATTTTTCTCGTGTCACTGAACAATTTAAATTAAAAAAAATAAATTGACAAATGATAAAAATGATTTGTCGCAAAAGGGAAATAATTTAATCAGTATCTCCTGGTGGGATTTAATAAAAGGAAAGAAATAATAATTGACAAGGGATTTTATTGGAAAACGTCGCAGAACTTTCTCATTAATTATTTAGAGAAATTAGAGAAAATAGAACAGATAGCTTTTAATTTTTTAATGAGAGGGAGATGATTTCGCAAAAGTTTGGAAATATTTAATGTTTTATTATTTATTAACACGTATAATGCCAATGGTGAGAGAAGAGTGGATGAAAAATTACTAGAAGAAAACAGAGCAGACTCCACAATAGAAAATCAATGGAACACCATAAACAGTATCATACTAAACACAGCGAAAGGAGTCATAGGAACAAAGACACAACGGAAAGAAGAAACATGGTTCGATGTAGAATGCAAACAAGCTATACAGGAAAGAAATGAAGCACATAGGAATTACATACTCAGACGTACTAGAGAGAGAAAAACAGAGTTTGAGAACAAAAGACGAAGAGCAGATAAACTGTGCAGGCAGAAAAAGAGAGAGTACGAAAACCAACGGATACTAAACATAGAGAGGGAGTTTAAGGAAAACGAAACACGTAGTGCATACCAACTTATTAAACATTTAAGACAGGGATACAGACCGAAGACTAGCCTCTGCAAAAATAAGAAGGGTGAAATCATTAACGATATGGACGAAATTAAGATAACCTTGATGACATATTTTAAGGAAGTATTAAACAAAGGGGCACAACCACCATTACAACAACAGAGGCAGCAGCAGGCACGGCAGGAGGTACAACAACAAGAGCTGGGGGAAGATGGAGAAGAAAATGAATTAACTAGACCCCCAACGCTAGAGGAGGTCCAAACGGCAATCCACATACAAAAAAGCCATAAAGCACCGGGAATAAATAAAATACCGGCAGAACTACTCAAGCAAGGAGGAAGGAATTTGACACAACAGATGTACAAGCTAATACAAGAGATATGGATAGAAGAAGAAATCCCCCAACAATGGAAGAAAAGTATAATCTGTCCTATTCATAAAAAAGGAGACAAACTGTTGTGTCAGAATTATAGAGGCATCTCTTTACTTTGTTCGGGACACAAACATCCTTAATCGAAGACTTCAACCTCTCACGGAAAAATCATCGGGGAATATCAAGCAGGGTTTAGGCAAAATAGATCTACCATTGACCAACTATTTACAGTTAAACAAATACTAGCCAAAGCATGGGAATAGGACATGGACGTTTACAATCTCTTTGTAGATTTTAAACAAGCCTATGATTCAATAGATAGAACAATTCTACCTAATATATTGGAAGAATTTGGCATACCATCAAAATTAATACGACTAGTGCAAATGACAATGACAGAAACAGAAGCACAAGTATGTATTCAAGGACAGATCACTGATGCGTTTACGATAACGCAAGGACTGAAACAAGGCGACGGACTGGCTCCAACGCTTTTTAATCTTGTTCTTGAATATGTAATTAGACGGTTGACGGTGAGTGGAAATAACATACTTACAAAAAAATCTACCCAATTAGCAGCATACGCGGATGATATAAACATAATGAGCAGAACAATGAATGCAGCGGAAGAAACCTACGTTGAGTTGAAACAGAGTGCAGAAGCAGTAGGGCTAGCAATAAACAAAAATAAAACGAAACTGCTCATACAAACCAGATCAAATAGACCGGCGCAACAACACTTTATTGACGATATAGAACATGTGAATAGATTCACGTACCTAGGAATGGATCTGGTTGCAAGCAATGAAGAAGAACCGGAAATAAATAGAAGGCTTGTGCTGGCAAATAAAGCCTATTTCGTGATGGGCCACATATTCAAATCGCGAGACGTACACCGGAAAACAAAACTCCGGGTATATAAAACAATAATCAGGCCCATAGTAAGTTATGGCTGCGAAACTTGGGTGGTGACACAGAAATCTGCCAATGCATTAGATGTGTTTGAAAGAAAAGTATTACGTAGGATACTGGGCCCAATAAGTGAAAATAACAACTGGCGAATTAGGTATAATAGAGAAATATACGAGCAATATAGCGAACCAACTCTAGCACAACACACTAAACTGCAGAGATTACGGTGGGCAGGGCACGTGGTCCGCATGCATGAGAATAAAATCCCCAGAAAATTGCTGAATGCAAGAATGCAGGGAAGAAGACCTGTTGGAAGACCTAAGAGATGGGAAGACGAAGTCGATGAAGATGCCAGGAACTTCCTGGGAACGCGTTCATGGAAAAGTACAGCGGTAAATCGAAATGATTGGAGAAGCTTATTGAAGGAGGCCAAGGCTCGATTTGGGCAGTAGTGCCATTGGATGGATGGGATAATGCCAATTGGGACCAAAGTGTTCTCAGAAATCTTTCGGACTAAAGTTTAATAGACATTATCAGACCGAGATACAATCAACGACAATGACTTTATATTTTTCTAAATGCAGCTAGTTACTTTCAATAGATTACAACAATCTAGTTAGTTTATCTCTCCAAACAAAAGTTTAAACGTAATTTAAGATTATATTTTTTCTTTGCTTGGTGACCTGTAACGTCTATGTTTCAGATGCATATGTTGGCAATGGACAAGATTATTTTTGTTTAAAAGTTTCAGTTTATCTTGTTGAATTGATAAGTCTTTCCGTTTTGGGATAAGTTTTATAGTTGTGATACGTCCTAGTGCCAATATGTATTTAATTTCTTTTTCACACACTTTCTTTTTTATAACGAGATATTGGATGTACCTCTCGACCGTTTCGAAATCAGCCATCATCATCAATGGTGCTACAGCCCTATGAAAGAGCATCGACCTTCCCAAGTCTCTTACGCCAGTTAGTCCTATCCATTACCAACCGTTGCTAGTTTGCTGCGCCTATTTTTGTCCCATCCTCATCTACACCATCCTTCTATCTGAGTTTTGGCCTACCCCTTTTTCTACTTCCCACAGGTTGGGACATAAGGATTATTCTAGGAGGGTGGTTCGGCTGTGATCTTGCTAGATGTCCTGCCCATATTAGTCTTCCTATTCTTATAGGAGATACTACGTCTTTACCACCACGTTTTTATTTATATCTGTGATGTACCCCATAGTTGTACCTCCTCTTCCAAACACCATTTTCACAGATGCCACCGAAATTCCTCTCAGGATTCTTCGTTCAAATATAAGCAGAAACTGCTGGAACTGATATTAGGCTATCGTCCTTATATCTGTGCTTCGAGATTATTGTGTCATCTATCAGTATTCTACATTTGTATCCTGACAAGGCTTTTCTTATAATACCTACTCTCTAGATTAACCTTCCAAATATCAGATGATTGAATGTTCACTCCTGCTTGTCTATTTTTATTAACATTAATATCAAAAGAGAGTGAGAATAAATTGAAAATAATGCGACAATTATTTTTTGAAAACTTGTTGCCTACAATAATTACTTAATAGCCTGTAGCCAGTAACTTATTAAAATAAATATTATAGAAGATTTCAGAGACTTTCAGTCATCGGCAGTAATGCAATTGTTCATTCAGCGTTAAAATTTTTCTGAAGTACTTAATAGTTTTCTTAGGATTCGAAAAAACCAATGCATTGACCAATATTTTGCGATTACCCACTTAAAATTTATACATGAAATATGGTAAAATTGATGAAACGTTGTGTTCAATCATAATCATCGTTTTTATTTTCAGTAGGTTACTCGAAATAATGATACAATATAGTGATGTAGGCTTCAGTAGTTAGATGGAATTGGGTAATATGTACTTCCTTTCTCTTTCGCCTTTGAAGCTTATTGTGTAGCTTTCTATGATTAGTCGCATGTAGAGATTCTACCTTCCTCTTTCTTCTTGTGTGAATTGGAGAATAGAGATCCCGTTCCCACAAGAAATACGGAAATTGTTTCACCATGTTGACCAAAAAGCATCCAAGGTACTTTTAAAAGGCAACATAATATATCATCTAACCCGTGAGAAATCCCGTTCCCACAAGAAATACGGAAATTGTTTTACCATGTTGACCAAAAAGCATCCACGGTACTTTTAAAAGGCAACATAATATATCATCTAACCATAAGCAGAATAGCCAATTTTATTCAACACTACTTCTAGGTTTTCATAGACCCTTTCTTATGTACAGAACGGCAACAGGTATGGATACATAATTGTTACCATTTTGTAATAAAACTGCTTTAAGACTAGCATTGGATGAATCAATAAAATAGTTTGCAGTCTTTTTTTTTTTCATAAACATAAAATCCTTTATAAAAGGTATATTTGTTAAAATCCCTATACAGGGCTACATCAAAGACAGAACTAGTTTTCGATCGGTTGACCGATCATCATCAGTACAATCCTAAAATGTGTACAACCAGATAAAATGATGCAAAGTATTTAAAATGTTGACTAAGGTCATAAAAAGTTATAGGTTATACTCACTTAGAACCTACATGCAAGCCACCAAAGTAAAAATAACAGGGTAAAAACCCTTTACAATTGATCCGTCATCGGAACATAATATGACAAAGATGTGAATTATAACATGGGTGATTAAGATATCCAATGTTTTTCGCCCGAGGTACCAATGAGCTCTATCTGACAAGTTCACATCATGACTGTACGGAAGCAAGTGATTTTGATAACGGAAATTCTGAATGGCGACATGACAGGAATGACAGTTCCACAGGAAGTTATAATTTTCCTGTTGTATTGTGGTATTTATTGTAAAATTTGTTAAATTAATAATAAAAACAGTCGTTCCCACTGTGGTAGATAGTCTGTAAAAATGGAAATAGACTTGATGCAAATGTTAAAATATTGTAATGGAGGAAGTAGGCAAACCACATTACACATAAAACAGAAAACTTAATAAACATTATCAAACCCTTTATATGTGATATCTAGGGCTTAGAAAAGCAGTTGTGTGTTTATTTAAAAGTTATCAATTATATTAGAATAATTGGAAGTTGTTATAGTATGTGGAAGTACCATAAAAATCACTGTGTGGGTGACAAAGGTGTAGAACTGTTTTCTGATCTGGGAGGGATATAGAAACAGATCAGAAAACAGTTCTACACCTTTGTCACCCACACAGTGATTTTTATGGTACTTCCACATACTATAACAACTTCCAATTATTCTAATATAATTGATAACTTTTAAATAAACACACAACTGCTTTTCTAAGCCCTAGATATCACATATAAAGGGTTTGATAATGTTTATTAAGTTTTCTGTATTATGTGTAATGTGGTTTGCCTACTTCCTCCATTACAATATTTTAACATTTACACCAAGTCTATTTCCATTTTTACAGACTATCTACCACAGTGGGAACGACTGTTTTTATTGTTATTAATTTAACAAATTTTACAATAAATACCACAAAACAACAGGGAAATTATAACTTCCTGTGGAACTCTCATTCCTGTCATGTCACCATTCAGAATTTCTGTTATCAAAATCACTTGCTTCCGTACAGTCATGATGTGAACTTGTCAGATAGAGCTCATTGGTACCTCGGGCGAAAAACATTGGATATCTTCATCATCCATGTTATAATTCACATCTTTGTCATATGTTTTGATGACGGATCAATTGTAAAGGGTTTTTACCCTGTTATTTTTACTTTGGTGGCTTGCATGTAGATTCTAAGTGAGTATAAACTATAATATCTCTATATCCCTCCCAGATCAGAAAACAGTTCTACACCTTTGTCACCCACACAGTGATTTTTATGGTACTTCCACATACTATAACAACTTCCAATTATTCTAATATAATTAATGTAGTAATGTGGTTTGCCTACTTCCTCCATTACAATATTTTAACATTTACATCAAGTCTATTTCCATTTTTACAGACTATCTACCACAGTGGGAACGACTGTTTTTATTGTTATTAATTTAACAAATTTTACAATAAATACCACACAACAACAGGGAAATTATAACTTCCTGTGGAACTGTCATTCCTGTCATGTCGCCATTCAGAATTTCCGTTATCAAAATCACTTGCTTCCGTACAGTCATGATGTGAACTTGTCAGATAGAGCTCATTGGTACCTCGGGCGAAAAACATTGGATATCTTAATCACCCATGTTATAATTCACATCTTTGTCATATGTTCCGATGACGGATCAATTGTAAAGGGTTTTTACCCTGTTATTTTTACTTTGGTGGCTTGCATGTAGATTCTAAGTGAGTATAACCTATAACTTTTAATAACCTTAGTCAACATTTTAAATACTTTGCATCATTTTAACTGGTTGTACACATTTTAGGATTGCACTGATGATGATCGGTCAACCGATCGAAAACTAGTTCTGTCTTTAACGTAGCCCTGTATAGGGATTTTAACAAATATACCTTTAAAAAGGATTTTATGTTTTTGTAATGGTATAGAGCCAACTACAAGAAAATTTTTCCTCGTGGGTCTTTTTTTTTGTATTCAACACCGAACTCGTTCATGGGACCTTACGGAATATACCTTATACTTGGAATATCTGGCCAATACACTAAATCACCTTCTTGTTAAAAAAATATTTAAAACTGCTGCTCTCTCTGACTGCACACATAATATTCTGTTTTAAACTGCCAAAAAGTTCTTTCATTTGAACCTAGAAGAAAGCAATTTAGCGTTTCCTTTTGTTTACCCAAGATCCTTAACCAAGTCTTTAAGCTTGATCTGCGTAAACAGTTAGGCTCTTATTATTTTCTGTAGTACAAGTGAAGTCTTCATCGTCTTGCTGATCTAGATCTGACTGTATATCAGAAAAACTTCAGTTGGAACAGAATTTAAATCATTTGGAGGTTCCGTGACCGGCAAATCTACATCGTGCCGTATTGATCGGATGGTGGAAATTAGATAGAATAGAGAAATGTGCTTTATTGTCATGAAAAATTGTACAATTTTATCGACAAAGCTTACAGAAAGTCAAGAAAACAAAACAATAACAATTCAATTTACTAAAATTACATAAATCGTCAGTATAAATCAAAAAAATAATAATGAAGTTAAACAGTTAATCAATTGCAAAATTTAAAAACTTAAATAAATTACAAGTTGCATAGTCTACCTAGTAATCAAGTTTAAAAGTTAAGCTCCTGCACATGACACCCAAATATAGATGAAAAATAATAATAAAAATACTACTTGTGCAAAGGGTACTGTAATTTCTTAGTTATTGATTAAGAAAATATTCTACTGCATAATATGGTCTTTCGGATAGGTAGGCTGTTGCCAGTTTATGGAATTTCATGAAAGATGCTGCAGATTTAAGTTCTAGAGGGAGATTATTGTAAAGTTCTTTTGCGGAATATAATATAGGTTTTTTTACTAACTCAGATGACGGGGTCGGTAAATAGACGTCAAAAGTAGAATTTCTCGTGAATTAGTCACGATTAGGTCTTGGTGGAAAGACATGTAGATGTTTACGAATTGAGCAAACAGTTTCTAAAATATATAAAGATGGAAGGGTTAAAATTCTGTGATCTTTGAATAAAATTCTACAATATGTTGTTCTTCTGAGGCCAAACAGATATCTTATTGCTCTTTTTTGTAATTTGAAAATAACATAGAATTGGGCAGCTGTACCAGAACCCCAAAAAGGAAGACCATAACGAAGATGTGACTCGAACAAAGAAAAATATGTTATTTTGGAAGATGCTAAATTGAGTTCATTCGAAACAGATCTTATAGCATAGCAAGCTGAAGATAGTTTCTTCCTTAACAAATTAATATGGAGGCACCATTTAAGGTTGCTGTCTAAAAAAATACCAAGAAATTTTACAGAATCAACAGTACTGATCTGGCTGTTATTAAGAGGTAAGGGTTGAAGAGCTCCTTTATAAGATAATGCTACTGTTTTATCTACGTTAAACGAGAGTAAATTAGAGTCAGACCAGGTTTTCATTGTAAGTAGATCAGAAGTTATAGTAGCATGAAGAGTTGCAATGTTTGAGTTGCTCCAAGTGATACTGGTATCATCAACAAAAAGAAAGATTTTTCCATCGATTTTTAAACTAGTGATGTCATTAATAACGATAAGGAAAAGTAGAGGACCAAATACTGATCCTTGAGGTACCCCACATACAATGTTTTTGAGACTAGAGTCTCTATCATTTGCTCTAACCAGTTGTTTCATATCATCAAAGTAAGATTGGAACCAATTCAAAGAAATACCTCGAATTCCGTAGAAACTTAGGTTTCTTATCAGAATGCTGTGATTTACAAAATCAAAAGCTTTGGCGTCGTCACAAAAAACGGTGGCAGTGTGAAGATTATTGTTCAGTGCTTGATAAATCTCATGTAGTACAGAAAACATGGCATCAGTGGTGCATTTATTATTTAAAAAGCCGAACTCATTTTGTAATAAAATATTGTTTTCAACGAGAAAGGACATAAGTAGGGCTTTTATGAGTCTCTCAATAATTTTGAAGAGTACCGGTAGTAGTGCAATAGGCCTATAATTGCAGGAATTAGATGTTTCACCACCCTTATGAAGAGGAATAATGATGGCAGTCTAGGCACTCTGGAAATTTGCCTTTCCCAAAAGAATCATTAATCAGTGAGATGAGGACTTCCAACGCATTTTCTGGGAGATTAGAAAAAATTTTTTATCGATAGACCATCAGTACTACACGAAGATTTGCTTTTGATACTATTGATTGCTTGGATCAATTCAGATTTATCGACTGGTTTTATAAAGAATGAATTCGAGACCTTTCCTGAATTATAGAGATAGGAAGTGTAATATTTTTTTGGCAAATTGTTGATGTAATATTTTTTACTCACATTAACAAAGTATTTAGCTTCCCATCCTTAGATTTATGACCAGTAATATTAACATTGCAAAAGTAACAATCATCAGTGCGGTTTCTAGGCTTCCTATTCACACCATAGGAACAGCAAAATAATTAAAGGTTTTTGTTCTTTTTTGACCATTTTCTAATATATTCAATACAAACCTAGCATATCTTATACGAGGCACAAAATTTATCCTGATCACCACGATTTGTTCCAAAATATGAGAAAAAAATATTTTCTCATAAGGTCGGTAATGGTTCTTTGTATTTTTAATAACACACTTACAACGAATATAACAAAAACTGTCAGCAGAGATCTTACAGCGACGATAAGCCATTTTACTGAGAACATTAGACATTTTACTGAAGACCAGACAGTAATAGGCGAGCGGCAGCAACCCCTAAAATTACGTTATACCGACCACGAAAATCAACTTTCAGGTAAATGACGAATTTTGGTCATTCTTTATGTTTTTAAGGTTGCTGAATTCGAATATGAAGTACATTTTTATCTAAAATTGGTGGAACATGTTCAAAAATCAAATTTTATGCAAAAATACGAAAAATAAATTTAGAAGATTTTTCAAATTTAACTCGCTGTATCTTTGGTTACTGTAAATATCTCCTTTCGAAAATTTTATTCTATTATCTTTAAAGTACTTAGATAATAATGACATTTATCCGTGTTGTTGAAACAAATTAAAAAAAGAGTTGTTCATTTTTAAACATTTTGTCGTCAGATTTCGTTAGTTTCATGTTTACTTAAAAAAGTTGGGTGACAAACTTGTTAGTTTATAGTCATGAAGAAGTTTTCTGAAAAATTTCAAGTCAATACAATACAAAAAAAGTTATGTGACATGTTAATGGCTAATTTTGGTCACACTTTAAGGTTTTTGATGGTGCTGAAAACAAAAATTAGGTTTATTTTGAATTTTAAGTGGGGAAACATTGTCAAAATCGCAATTTTACCCTAAATGTGAAAAAAATGAAGCTACGTTTTTTGCATTTAACTCGCTACAACTCTGTTCTATTTTAACATTTTTTTTTTTGAAATTTTATATTACTATATAGGGTGAGGCAGATAACAGGCCTATTAGAAATATCTCGAGAACTAAAGGCAAAAGAATCATGAAAATTGGAATAAAGGGGTTTTGAAGGATGATCTATTAAATGAAAATATTTTCATCTCTTTGCAACTTTCGGTTATACCGGAAGTTGTTTATAACTTCATTTTTTTAAATGGGACACCCTGTATATTTTTACATTTTTGGATTCTCTTCGATGTCTTCTTTCTTAAAATATCAGGTTTTGTAATATTATACAGAATATTTTAAAAGATAATTACGTTTTTTTATTAATTTCGTAGCAATATTCACACCCTGTAGAATTGTAGTAGTTTGACATCTAAAACTCTACTTACGTTCAAATGATTTTTAATATACTCTACTATTGTTAAGAATCATTAGTATAGCTAAATTTTTAATTTTAGTATACAGGGTTGGTCGAAACTCGGACTGAGTATTTTCTGAGTTTTCTTAAATGGAACACTCTGTATTTTTGTATATTAGTGAAATTATATTTTATAGTACTTATTCATTTCTTAAGCATTCCCTATACCTAACTGCTTTAATTTGTGAGTTATTGGTGATTCAAGCTAAACATTAATTGCAACAAAAAATACGTAAAATTTTATTAGGTTGGCTGTGAAAATACTTAATCCCAAATAATTTTTCAGAAATACACACATATTAATCCAGACAGGTGTTTAAAATTACCAATAATGGTTTAGCTATTAAAATACCTACGTAGTTAAGATTGTTGGTGCGATTAACAATTAAGCAAAAATTAAAGCAGTTAGGTATAGGGAATGCTTAAGAAATAAAAAGTACCATAAAATATCATTTCATTACAATACTAAAATACAGGGTGTTCCATTTAAGAAAACTCAGAAAATACTCATTCCGAGTGTCGACCAACCCTGTATACTAAAATTAAAAATTTAGCTATACTAATGATTCTTAACAATAGTAGAGTATATTAAAAATCATTTGAACGTAAATAGAGTTTTAGATGTCAAACTTCTACAATTCTACAAGGTGTTAATTTTGCTACGAAATTAATAAAAATACGTAATTATCTTTTAAAATAACCTGTATAATATTACAAAACCTCATATTTTAAGAAAGAAGATATCGAAGAGAATCCAAAAATGTAAAAATATACAGGGTGTCCCATTTAAAAGAACGAAGTTATAAGCAACTTCCGGTATAACCGGAAGTTGCAAAGAGATGAAAATATTTTCATGTAATATATCATCCTTCAAAACCCCTTTATTCCAATTTTCATGATTCTGTTGCTTTTCGTTCTCGAGATATTTCTAATAGGCCCTTTATTTGCCTCACCCTGTATATCTCTCACCTTTCTAAAAACAATGGGACCTGTTTCAATTTTTTAGTCTTATGATAATAAAAGTTATGGATTTTTTTAAAGTAAAAGGTGAAGATTCCTGAATTGCAAAGTTTATTCGCAAAAGTTGAGTGACAAAATTTGAAATTTACCTTTTAATAAAGTTTATTTTAAAATATAGAGTACAAAGAACAAAATAATTTATAGACAAAAAAATGGTACAACTTTTAATTTCAAGAAAAACGTGATTTATTTTTTTTATTTTTAGGGTAACATTGCGATTTTGACAATGCTCCACCTTATTTTCGTTTTCAGCGCCATCAAAAACATAAAGTATGAACAATATTAGCCATTCATCACACTGTGGTCAGTATCTCGAGAAATAAGCGTTTTTTTGGGGGGTGCCACTTGTCTAAACAGTCATGTAACTTTTTCCTATTGCATATTTGGACTTAAAATTTTCCAGAAAACTTATTCATGACCTATTTTTTGATTATGTGTTAGTTAAAATAACTATAAACTAAAAAGTTTGTCACTCATTTTTTTTAAGCAAAGCAAACATGAAACTAACGAAATCTGACGACAAAATGTTTAAAAATTAACAACTTCTTCTCCAATTTTTTTAAACATTTTGGACAAAAAAATTTCGTTATTATCTAAATACCTCAATGATGATGCAGTAATATTTTCAAAAGGAAATATTTACATATACATATTTGTCCCAATTTTTAATTCAGTCAGATTTAGAAAATAGGAAATTTTTTGTATACAGTGTCGCATCTACGGAGGTTGTGCGCCACTGGCGAGAACTACCGTTCTCTGGGATATAATTTTTTTTCAGAAAATTTCTGAATTCTCTTTTTTTAATATTTGTATTATTTTAATAAATTTTTTTGGAAAGTGGTAAGTAAAATTACTTTAATATTTATAGACCTGGACCCCTCGTACCAAAAAAAGTTAAGTAACAGCAAGCTGAAAATTTATTAATAGCTAATAACGGTTAATAACGGTGTCTAGCCAGACAAATTTTGATGTACGGGAACACTGGAACAGGAGAAGTTTTAATTGTGGAACAGTTTAAAAATTTGGAACGTCAGATTACGAGAACGTCCCAGGTATTTTGTCGGGCAGAATATCCAATTGATTTGTTACAATGTGACAATGTTACAATGTTACAATTGTGAAATGGTAACAAATCAATTGGAAGTTCTGTCAAAGTCAGTGTTCCGATACATCAAAGTTTGTCCAACTAGACATCGTTAAGATATTAACAAATTTTCAGCTTGCTATTTATCAACTTTTTTTGGTCCGCGGGATCCAGGTTTATTAAATAAAATATAAATAAACTGTTTAAAGTATATTAATTTCGTTGAAATCATATAATAGAATTATAACTTCTTACGTGCGTACAAAGTACACACACATTCTTTTTTTTTTTTTTAATTAAATTAATTCATACATTAGTAAGAATGTGTGTAATTTATTTAATTCAAAATACATTCTACTTCTGTCAGAAAACAGAAAAAAAATGTTTATATCACAAATAAACATTGTTTTTCGCTTAAATTAAATGGTCAAACAGTCAAGAGGCAGATGGGTGGTAGTTTGAACATTGAAATTAAGCGAAAAGCAATGTTTATGTATCAAAAAACATTTTTTCTGTTTTCTGACAGCAGTAGGATACATTCTTCTTTTTGTGTCAATTAATTTAATTCAAAAACATGTTTCTTGGCACTATTGTTTACATTACTGAATAGATAATTGAACAACTTTTCAAATAAGCTAGCATACCACCCCTACTCTCACTTAAAAAAATCATCGATTAAGTCATCACGCCCAGATGGATGACGTTACTAGTATGATATATTATATGTCAAAAAATCATAATTTAAAAATAAAAATCGACTTGTTTAGGATTTTTTGTTAGACTCGCGGGCTTACGAAATAACGAATTTATTCCAGAGATTTGCAGCATACTGTATATTGGGTAGGATACTAAAAGGCGCTCGTTGTTTTATTTGACGTAAGACAACGACTACCTTTAAGATTCTTGTTTTTATATTATACAATCAACCAAACTTATATGGAATCATCTTATGTTTTTTATTATTTTCAGTGAATTATTAATGCCACATTAAATTTTCTTCCATCGCTTCTATCAGGAGCCTAACCACAGGTTATAGAGCCAAATCAAGATTAAATTAAGTTAGCGAGATATTAAAGTTAGTTGGATGAAAATTAAAGGATTTTTTTACCGATCATAATTCCCCCCAGTACATCATCGTTCCTCTTTTATATTTATGAAGAAATCTGTCAGTTTCTCTTCTTGCTTGTCTTCCTCACCCTCTAAGTACACGAATTCATTAATCATCTGATTTTACACATCCCACTTTCGTTTGAAAATAGCACAATTTTCCAATTTCCAATGTTCCAGTTTTGGTGTTGAAGACACCAATTTACGTGATCAATCTTGTGCTGCCTGGTTAAGAACTCGGCATCCCTTAACTTCCTCCTGCTATATAGTCCTTGGGAGGGCAACTCTTCTTTTTATCCCTTCAACTAAAATATTTACAGCTACAGGGTGAGTCATGAGGAACGGTACACACTCCAACCTCGTATAGAGTCTCATATGGGGAATAACAAATGACCATTAAAAAGTGTCTGCTCCCATTGCTAAATAATATACAGGGTGAGTTTCGCATTCTGACAGAAATTTTATTCGTCATAATTTTTGAACGGTCTGATCGATGTGTCTCTTATTTTGGTCAATCGTTACACTATTACCACCTAATCAACTGATTTATTCAAACTAGAAAAAAATCAGGCTCGGCTTTAAAATATTAGTTCGTTTGGGTCTTAGAAAAAATTTCACCCTGTATAAGCTTTATGAATACTCTAATATGAATTTTGCAAATTAGACAAATAGGCAATTAAAATGGCGTATTTATTTTTTCCCCACACGATTACCTAATTTTTTATAAAAAAATCAAATTTGACTATGAATTAAAAGTTTGGTAAAGTGAACCATCGATTTAATAAATTGACTTTTATTACAAAGTCTGGATCCCGCGTATGAAAAAAAGTTGATTAATAGCAAGCTGAAAATTTGTTAATAGCTTAAGGGTGTCTAGTCGGATAAACTTTGATATATGGGAACACTGGAACAGCGGCAGATTTAACTGTGGAACAGGTTAAAATTTGGAACGGTCAGACCACGAAAACGGCACACTTATTTTGTCCGACAGAACAGACTTAGGGCCGGTATTTCCAACCTCACTTAAGCCAAAGCTTACTTTAAGCCTTTGCTTAAGCTTAGATGCCTGTATTTCCACTTCAATTTGAGGCTTAAGCCTAGGCTTAAACCAAATAATTTTAAGCTCACGCGGGAGTTGGTTTAAGCCTTTGCTTAAACTTTGTTTTCTGTTTTTTGAGGTTATTTCTATAGATTATTAATTATAAAGTCATTTTGAAGACCAACTTTTGAGTAATACCGTTATTATTAGATTATTAAATAATAATCTATTAATCTATTAATTTATTAATCGTAATGACGATTATTAAAATTCCCAACTACTTTTGGAAGGTGAAGGCACAAGAAAATTGTTTATTCCTACAATGCTTGGTAGGTATATTTATTTTACAAAAATAAACTTACATTCCAATTTGACATTTTTAGGAATATATCCAATAAACAAAATTACAAAGACGGATCTATTACTTATGCAAAATAACAATAAAAATATAACCAGAGAAAATATAGACAATAAACTAACAACACATTATGTACATATTATACCATGTACACAAAATTAAGTGAAATAAATGACATTGATACAGATAACAAGATAAAATTAAATGTCAACAGTAGTGGTTTTTACCTCAGAACAGTTAGTTCTGGCATTTTGATGTATTCAGAGGTACCAAATCAATTAAATTTACAGCTGAGCATCAGTTTAGTTAAGGGAATGATGGAAATACGGCACCCAGCTTAAGCTTCTCCTTAACTTTTGACACAGGCTTAGCTAAGCAAAAGCTTAAGTAGCTATTGAAATACCGGCCCTTAAACTCTCCGAACAGAGAATAAACTCTCATGCAAAAATCAGACTGCTATTTATTACCTGTCATAATTCCTGTCATTTGACATATTCTACATGTTCCACTCATTAAAACGCCCATTTGGTGATAAATAGCAGTCTGATTTTTGCATGCGAGTTTAATCTCTGTTCGGAGAGTTTAAGTCTGTTCTGTCGGAAAAAATACATGTGCCGTTTTCGTGATCTGACCGTTCCAAATTTTTAACCCTTTCCACAATTAAAACTTCCCCTGTTCCAATCTTCCCATATATCAAAGTTTTTCCGACTAGACACCGTTAAGCTATTAACAAATTTTCAGCTTGCTATTTATCATCTTTTTTTTCATACGCGGGATCCAGACCTATTACTTATGACAATCTGTGAATATTGATATTTAGAAAACATACTGTATTTAAAATAAACAAATTTATTTAAATCCATTTCCATTATCATGCAACTCAGCGCTGTATCTTTCGAATTATTTTTTTTTCTTTCTAAGTTTTACTGTCGCTATTCAGTTTCAGTTGAAGAAGTTGAGTAAAATGTTTGCGTTTGATGGTTTTTATTGTACTTTTCGATTGAAAATTCTAACACTGACATTCTAAAAGACTGTTCATATAACAGTAAAGTAAAAAGTAAACACTATTACTCAGGGGCTGATTTCTTCGACTTAGGAGAGTATTTTCAATAAAAGTTTATTCTTGACATCTGCTGGTGCACCGAGAATCGAAACGATCAAGATTAAAAGTTTTTCGTGTTTAGACTATGTTTGCTACTGTTATGTAATACAACAGATTGGAGTTTGGGAGGAAGGGAAGTTTGTTTTTGGTAAACAGTGTAAACTTTTGTTGAATTTATGTTTAGTAAAAAGTTCGCAGGGTAATTTTGGTAGCGGTGAACATCGATCTAGAAACTGAGAATCGTAACGTTATCGTTCAGTTGGAAACAGCAATTTATGAACAATTCTCAAAAAATATAATTGACAATGCAACAATAACATCAAAATATTGCATCTTAAAAAAAAATAACATGCAGTAAACATTACAACAAAAAAATTCCATGCGGAAAATTGGAAAATAACTGTTATCCGTATTTTTGTTTTTAACCAACAAGTAGGCGCGTCCTTTAATTTTTCATAAGCTGACGCTTCTCGTAAACTTTACGTCTTTGTGTAAATTATTGTTCCTTAAATAAATGTTGGAAAATTGTATTCAATGATATAAAAAATATGTTTTACGGTATCTTAAAGTAATATTTCTTATTGCCAACCGTCACTAAAGTTATTCATTATTGTACTCATTTGACGCCATTTGCGACAGTAAAGTAACACTTTATTGTACTGAAAGAAGAATTTACTTTACTTGCCGCGATTATTAATCAAATTAACTGAGATTTAATGTAAGTGGTCGATGGTAGTAATCGATTATTTATTTGAGTGAACTTAGCATTTATTTATTTTACGTATTAAAAATATTGTACAAACTTTACGTTATTATTAATTAAATTTATGTCAGAAAGTGAAATTCTGTATAGGCCAATCAAGTTAGGTTTTTACTAGACATAACGGAAAAGACGAGGTTTGACAGTTGAAATGTGTAGTATGAGATATTACAAAAAGACTACCATCTTTGGATTCATCAACTTTTTAGTGGAACATTTTTTAAATAAACAATCAAAACGTCAAACTTAGTTTTTTACTCATAACTTAAAAACTTGTTTATTTAGAAATTTGACGTCTACAGGTAACTTTCTCAGAAAAAAAGATACATCGAATGAGATACGTTAAATAAAAATCGGTTAATAAACAAAAAAGTTATTGCAAAACGGATGACAAAATCACTGTTTTTGTATATAGTTAATAACAATTTTATTGTTTGTTAAAATACGTTTTAATATACCCAAAGTTGAGGGCACTATGGTGTTTGAATGGTGTGCAAAAAATGGTCCAGATCTGTTAAGTAGTTTTCGTAAAATTGAATTTGTTTATAAATTTTTTTGAAAAACGAGCTAATTTCTGAGGCTGGTCCAGTTAATATGGCTGAATGTATCTCAATAATCCGGGGCTCATTTCCTTCGTTAAGATGTACACTAACAGCTTATGAAAAAAAAAAGTAAAAAAAAATTACACATACGTACACAAAATTATTTGTTAATAAATAGCAGTTTTTAAGCTTATAAACAATTACAATAATTTCGTAGAAATTAGATCAAATTAAATGGCAATAAAAATGCGGAAAGCTGGTTAAAATACACAACTTTCAAAAAAAAATTTTAGGTCCTACGACCCTTGGGGTCTGAGATAGTCCCTTTTTTGAAAAAATCACTGTTACGTTAATTAATAACACTAAAAGCTGAAATTAACCAATCTTTTATAAGAAAAGTCAAAGTTTTTAACAAAGTTTTTAATAAGAAAAAATGTTAAAAATTGTTTAAATAGGAGTATTATAAACACAGATTATTTTGCGTTCCGACTAAAGTAAAAAATAGCGGGCGTAGTCGACTGACTGAATAGTGGGCGCGGTTGGCGACCGGCATGCGGCAGCAACTATTAAAATTACGTTATCCCGACCACAAAAATCCACTTTAAGGTGAATGACAAATTTTCGTCATTCCTTATGTTTTCGAGGTCTCTGAATCCGAATATGGAGTTAATTTTTTTCTAGAATTAGTGGAACATGTTCAAAAATCAAATTTTATGCAAAAATGCGAAAAATCAATTTTGATGATTTTTCAATTTTAACTCACTGTATTTTTGGTCGCTGTAAATATTTCCTTTTGAAAATTTTACTGTGTTATCTTTGAAGCATTTACATAACAATGAGATTTGTCCAAAATGACTCAACACGTTAAAAGAGAAGTTGTTAATTTTTAAACATTTTGTCGTCATTTCGTTAGTTTCATGTTTACTTAAAAAAGTTGAGTGACAAACTTTTTAGTTTATAATTTTAATTAACACAGAAATAAAATATAATTTATGAAGAAGTTTTCCAAAAAAATTTAATTTAAAATATGCAATAGGAAAAATGTTATGTGACTTTATAGACGAGCGGCACACCCCAAAAAAGCTTATTTCTCGAGATACTGATACTAATTTTGGTCATATTTTATATTTTTGATGGTGCTCAAAACTAAAATTAGGGTTGTTTTGAATTTTACGTGGGGGAACATTATCAAAATCGCAACTTTACCCTAAAAATAAAAAAAAATCACGTTTTTTTGAGTTCAATTTGCTACAACTCTGTTCCATTGTATTATTTTTTTCTGATATTTTTGTAGTATATATTTCTCACCTTTCTGAAGACAATGGGACCTGCTTCAATATTTCTGTCTTGCCATAAAGAAAGTTATAAATTGTTTGAAGTAAAAGGTGCAGATTCTTGAATTGCAAAGTTTAATCGCAAAAGTTGAGTAACAAATTTTGAAATTTAGCTGTTTAATTAATTTTAAGTTAAAACCTAGAGTACAGAGAACAAAATGTTTTATAGAAAAAAAGTGGTGTAACTTTTAATTTTAAGAAAAACGTGATTTCATTTTTTTTTTATTTTTAGGGTAAATTGCGAGTTTGACAATGTTTCCCCATCTAAAATTCAAAATAAAACTCATTTTCATTTTCAGCACCATAAAAATTATAAAGTAAGACCAAAATTAGCCATTCACCACACCGTGGTTGATATCTCGAGAAATGAGCGTTTTTTTGGGGGAGTACCACGTACCACTCGTCTATAAGGTCGCGTAACTTTTTTTCTGTTGCATATTTTGACTTTGTGGCCTTTTTATTGTTATTTTTTAAATTTATTTATTTAAAATATAATTTTACTAAATAAATGTGCAACATAATAATATTCATAAAATTCAAGTTTCTACCAAAATATATAAATATAATATTAGGCTTCAAATCCGGTATACTGTCAATGTTAAAAATGGGCTGCAACGGTCTAGCGCTAGCGAATGCTAGTCCGCGAATTTATTCTCATTCGGCTGCGCCCATCATTTTTTTTACTTTAGTCGGAACGCAAAATACTCTTTCTTTATAACAATACTGTTTAAACAATTTTTAACATTTTTTCTTGCAAAAAACTTTGTTAAAAACTTTGACTTTTCTTATAAAAGATTGGTTAATTTCAGATCTTAGTGTTGTTAATTAACGTAACAGTGATTTAAAAAAAAGGGCTATCTCAGACCCCAAGGGTCGTAGGACATAAAAATTTTTTTTAGAAGTTGTGTATTTTAACCAGCTTTCCGTATTTTTTATTGCCATTTAATTGATCTAATTTCTACGCAATTATTGTAATTGTTTATAAGCTTAAGAACTGCTATTTATTAACAAATAATTTTGTGTACGTACATATAATTTTTTTACTTTTTTTTCATAGGGTATTAGTATACATCTTAACGAAGGAAATGAGTCCCTGATTATTGAGATACATTCAGCCATATTAACTGGACCAGCCTCAGAACTTAGCTCGTTTTTCAAAAAATTTTAAATTCAAATTAAATTTTGCAAAATCTATTTAACAGATCTGGACCATTTTTTGCACACCATTCAAACACCATAATGTCCTCAAGTTTAGGTATATTTAAACATATTTTAATAAACAATAAAATTGATATTAACAATATTCAAAAACAGTGATTTTGTCGTCCGTTTTGCAATAACTTTTTTGTTTATTAACCGATTTTAATTTGGTGTACCTCATTCGATGTATCTTTTGTTTCTGAAAAAGTTACCTGTGGACGTCAAATTTCTAAATAAACAAGTTTTTAAGTTAAAAATTTCTTAGTTTAAAAAACTAAGTTTGACGTTTTGATTGTTTATTTAAAAAATGTTCCACTAAAAAATTGATGAATCCCAAGATGGTAGCCTTTTTGTAATATCTCATACTACACATTTCAACTGTCAAACATCGTCTTTTCAATTATGTCGAAAAACGGCTTATTTTTTACTAACTTGATTGGTCTAGTAGTATTTTGCAATTATATTCATAAAACATAAATTAAAACTTTACAGATTTAGTAATTAGATATTCAATAGGTATTGATAACAACTATCGATTAAACATCGAAACCGCCACCATTCAAACTGTCATTACTGTCATACGAAATTTTTATTTCGTCTGAAATTTTAAAAATTCTTAAATCTTTGTTATGTATTAATGCAAATAAAGTATGAAATTATGTTTGTGTTAATTCTATTATAATAATAATATACATAATATAGGACGGTGATAAATATTTACTGATAATTTTTTAGTAAATATATTTATTTAGATTTTCTAAGATCCATCCAGAGAAAAGCAACTACGGGAGGTTACACTTCATAAACAATGACGTAAACTATTATTTAAACGTTATATTTCATTTTTGGTATTTTATTTTAAGTATTAAAATTAGTCTAATTTTTCAACAAAAATACAATTAAACTGTTTAAAATATATTTATTTCATTGAAATCATATTATGTAATAGAAGTACAACTTCTTACGTGCGTACAAAGTACACACATTCTTTTTTTCATTAGTGTTAATGTTTTTTATGATTGAAGATAAAATTGTGTATGCACCACGTCAGTAAAGAATCTTTATCGAAATCGTCTGTTACTCGCCCCGCTCGCCTCGCTCCCTCTGCTCGTAATATCAGACTCGTTTGATAAAGAGTCACTTTACTGACTTGGTACATAAATAACTATTATCGCCTACCGTCACAAAAGTCATTCATTATTGTGCTCATTTGCCCTCATTTGCGGCAGTAAATTAACACTTTATTGTACTGAAAGAATAATTTTACTTTACCTGCCGCGATTAATCGAGATTGAATGTAAGTGGTCGATGGCAGTAATCGACTATTTATTTGAGTTACTTGCAATTTATTTACTTTAATTATAAAAAATATTGTGCAAAACTTACGGCATTGTTAATTAAATTTATGTGAAAAAGTGAAATCCTGTAGTATTTTGTAATTATATTTATATAAAATAAATCAAAACCTTACCGATTTAGTAATTATTCAATATTGATAACTATCAATTAAAAATCGAAAGCGGCCATAATGCAAAAGTCATCTGTCATCACTGTCATGAAATTATTATGACGTCTAAAATTTAAAAAATTCTTAAATTGTAAATTGTAAGTAAGTGTTAAAACCAATATCAAATTATTGTACAAAGTGAAATTGTAGATAAAATATATTTTGGCATTATCCAATATCCAAGCTATCAAGCTTTCAGTGCTTCATTTTTCCAGTTTTTCATTCAGGGATTATTAAAATTAAAGATGACTAATTTTATGAAATTATGAAGATTATTTCATTCATAGGAGATTCTGATCAATAGAAAGCTACAGAAATCTGAATTAAATCGATAAGTTTTGATAATTGCCCGTCGTTAATTATATTACGTCAGATGCCCTTCGTTGCTACGAAAAAATACATTCAGTGACATTAATGACAATTAGTGTTTTAAAAATTATAAAAGTAATGACTTTCAATCGTCAAATATTTATAAAAAGTTTGTGTTTAATTGTACTAATTTGTACTTACATAAATAAATTACAATAAAATTTTGGTTTTGAACAGTTTTATTCATGAAATAATCGCAACAAATTGCACTCGAACTCTAAAATTAATATAGAATTTTTGCCCTCGTGACACTGACATAATTTCACTCGCTTTTGGCTCGTGAAATTAAAACTGTGAAAGTGTCTCTCGGGAAAAATTCAATAATTTTAGAGCTCTTGTGCAATTACTACCGATAATCAAATTAAAAAATTGAATTATTTTACTTTACCTGCTGTGAAAGAAGAATTATTTTACTTTTCCTGCTGATTAGTTATCAGATTAACTGACACTGAATGTAAGTGGTCGATGGCAACAATCGATTATTTATTTGAGTGAACTTAAATTTATTTACTTTAATTATTAAAGTTGTTCTGAAGCAATTTCCTTGTGAATGCGAACAATTTTGTTTAGGTGAAACATCAAGACCATTAAACGTTAAAATAAGTGAACATCAGTCTTATATTAAAAATAGAGAATTTGATAGATTTCAAATATGTCAACACGCATGAGATAATGAACATAGAGTTCAGTGGAGAGATTCAAGCATATTCCTGAAAGAATCAGATAGTAAAAATAGAAAAATCAAAGAAGCGGCTCTAATTATGCTAAATGAAACCAATTGTGTCGCCAATTCCTCGGTAGAATGCAGTAGGATGTGGTTACCCATACTGAAAGAGGAAGTCAATAGAAATAAAATACCACGATTAGTAAGTCAATAATATATCGAGTTAGTACAAATTTTATATTTTAGTATTACTTATTGTATATCTACATATTATTAATATTATTTAAAATTTAATCATATTATTAAAGTCAGAAATTGGTATTGGTTTTTGAAAGTAAATTAAATGTAAGACCAAATACTTACGATGTCGGGATAGTATCACGAGGTTTTTTCCTGGTTTTCTCTCGTGATTTACTATGGAATCTCTAACGCGAGAATTTTACTTTCATCGTTGCATTTGGTTGTCTTTTTAAAGACAGATCACATGCTATGATTTTTTTGCGACGGATATTCTTGAGTTGGGATTGATTTCATGTAATCGAATGAACTATCTTTTAGTAAAGTCGTCCCAGGAACGCAACTCATAAATATTGGCGATATCATTTTAAAGTCTTCTACTTTAAAATGTATAATATACGTCTGAATTGCCAATATAAATGAGTCAGATTAAATTAATTATTAGAAGAATTTTTTTACTTAGCAACAACATTTTTGTTTATTTTAATAGTATTTTGTATTTTGAAAACGAAACCCGATTTGGGCTTCGAAACGTTAATACATTCATTTTTTAGTAAAATTGTGGCTTAATTAATTAATTATTAAAAATATTGTAAAATAAATAAAAACTTTACAGCTTAAGTAATTAGGTACTTATTCAATATTAACAACTATCGATTAAACAGCGAAACAGGCCATCATGTAAAAGTCATCTGTCATTTGTCAAAGGAAATGTTTATTTCGTCTAAAATTAAAAAATTCTTAAACTATATGTAAGTGGTCATGTCTTTTTATGATTGGATACTTTTGTATGCACCACTTCAGTAAAGACTCTTTATCGAACTCGTCTGTTACTCGCTTCGCTCCCTCTGCTCATAAAATCAGACTCGTTCGATAAAGACTCACTTTACTAACTTGGTACTGTAGAAAACTATAAAGTATGACAAACTATCTAAGAAAGTCATTAATGTTCAGCTAAGCGGGGTGCTATTCTTCAAGGTGTGAAATTTTATCAACAAGGGATCTACCTCTTTTATGGAATAATCGCTTGTTTATTTAGTAGTACTCATTGTAATCAATATATTTTCATAGAAAAAAGTTATGGGGATAATATTAATATACTTACATGAATAGGCTCGTGTCGTAAATTTTAAGAATAACAAAATTTTGTAGATGTCAAACATCTGTGCCTACATCCGATATGTTATTAGTTTAGGAACATATCGAATCTCACAAACCCGAAAGTTCGATGCGCTTGCCTGTGTGGTATGAGTAGGGGATAAAATAAAACATGCCAAGAATTCTTACTGGGAGCTGATAGAAGAAGAATTGAACTTCCGGGAATATTAGACCGGACAGTATCGTCGCCCCCGCTAGCGAAATTATTCCGATTCGATTTTTTTGCACAAACTTACTCAAAAAGAGGTCCTTATATCATATCCACAAGGTGCCGTGGTCGAAAAATTGTTTAAATAATTTTTTTAAACAAATTCACAAAAATAATTTGTTCACTTCGACCAATTTTTTTAAGATAATTTGGAACATTCTGAGCAAAAAAGGTCTCTTGTGATTTTTTTCTAAAACTGATTGTTGTCGAGTTATACGCGATTTAAAATTTGAAAAATGCGAAAATGGCCATATAACTCGACAACAATCAATTTTAGAGAAAAATCACAAAATACCTTTTTTGGCTTAGAATAATCCAAGTTATCTAAAACAAATCGTTCGTAATGAAAAAATTATTTTTGTGAATTTGTTTAAAAAAAATTGTTTAAACAATTTTTCGACCACGACACCGCCTAGCACCCTGTGGATGTATTATAAGAACCTCTTTTTGAGAAAGTTTGCGCCAAAAAAATCTAATCGAAATAGTTTCGCTAAGGGGGGCGACGATAAAGTTGGACTATAACGCTAATAATTGTTAATAATTAAAAATAGCAGCTTTGTAATAAAACAATGACAAAAATCTCTTCAGCACCTTGAATAAGAGGTTTGATACTTGATTTGGTCACTTTTTTAATTTTATAATAATAATTTTTAATCGAGTTATTAAGACCTGAAAAGGGCCATTTTCGCATTTTTCAAATATTTAATCGCATATAACTCGACAACAATTAATTTTAAAGAAAAATGACAAGAGACCCTTTTTGCTCAGAATGACTTAAATTATCTGAAAAAATATTGTTCGAAATGAAAAAATTGTTTTTGTGAATTTCTTTAAAAAAAATGTTTAAACAATTTTTCTACCACGGCACCTCCCGGCACCCTGTGGATATGTTATAAGGACTTCTTTTGAGTAAGTTTGTGCAAAAAAATCGAATCGGAATAATTTCGCTAGCGGGGGCGACGATACTGCCCGGTCTATATATGTAGATACTTCGTAATTTCAACAATTATGTATATTTTTTACTTGCCTTTTTGGAACCTTGAATATCGTCATTTTTCGATTTTTTTCGGTTTTAAATTGTTTATAACTAGAAAACGATTAACTATAGAGAAAAATTAAAAAAGACCTTTTTTGTTCCCAATGATCCAAAGAATCTAAAATAATGTATGCCCGGGCCGAAAAAAAAATTTGTATATTTATTTATAAAATTTTTAAAAATAAATGTAGTAATAACTCCGAAATAACGGCATTTAGGTAAAGGGACAATACTATAAAGAAAATTCAGTATTTCTTAAGGACTTCAAAACTCAAAAAATATACAGGATGTTCCATTTGAAATAAGAAAGTTTATTAGATTTCCATAAAAACAGAAGATCTGATAACAGTGTAATTACGACTATATTATCGGCCGCATTAGAAGACCCTTACCCACCAAAAACTATAAAAACCTTTCAAGCCGTTTCCGAAATAACTGAGGGTTTCGATATACATGGTGTCCCAAAAAGATTGGTCATAAATTATACCACAGATTCTGGGGTCAAAAATAGGTTGATTGAACCTCACTTACCTATATAAAATAGTGCACACAAAAAAAGTTACAGCCTTTTGAAATTACAAAATGAAAATCAGTTTTTTTTCATATATCGAAAACTATTAAAAATTTTTCATTGAAAATGAACGTGTGGCATTATTTATGGGAGCAGCATCTTAAATAAAAATGAAAGTGAAATTTGTGTACCCCATAAAAATTTTATGGGGGTTTTGTTCCCTTAAACCCCCCAAACTTTTGTGTACGTTCCAATTTAATTATTAGTGTGGCACCATTAGTTAAACACACTGTTTTTAAAACATTTTTGCCTCTAAGGACTTTTTCGATAAGCCAGTGTTTATCGAGATATTTTGAATATTTATCGAATCCACCACATATTTTTGTATATGGTTAAGTACGATTATACAGGGTGTAACGAAAATACAGGTCATAAATTAAACCACATATTCTGAGACCAAAAATAGTTCGAATGAACCTAATTTACCTTAGTACAAAATATGCACATAAAAAAAGTTACAGCCCTTTGAAGTTACAAAATGAAAATCGATTTTTTCGAATATATCGAAAACTATTAGAGATTTTTTATTGAAGATGGACATGTGGCATTCTTATGGCAGGAACATTTTAAACAATAATTATAGTGAAATTGGTGCACCCCATAAAAATTTGATGGGGGTTTTGTTCCCTTAAACCCCCCCAAACTTTTGTGCACGTTCCAATTAAATTATTATTGTGGTACCATTAGTTAAATTTGATATTTCTAAAACTTTTTTGCCTCTTAGTATTTTTTCGATGAGGCAGTTTTTATTGAGTTGCGGCTTCTTTTTTAATATGTTTACATAAAAATTTTATGGGGGTTTTGTTCCTTTAAACCCCCCAAATGTTTGTGTATGTTCCAATTAAACTTTTACTGCGGTACCATTAGTTAAACACAGTGTTTTTAAAATTTTTTTGCCTCTTTGTATTTTTTCGAGAAGGCACTTTTTATCGAGATATTACTTCTTTTTTAATATGGTTCAAAATATACCTAAAAATGTAAATCATAAATAAATTTTCATATTATTACCAAGTCTCCATAATCGTACTTAGCCATATACAAATATGTGGTAGATTTGACAAATATTCAAAATATCTCGATAAAAACTGACTTTTCGAAAAAGTACTAAGAGGCAAAAAAGTTTTCAAAATATAGGGTTAGCTAATGGTACTACAATAATAATTAAATTGGAACGTACACAAAAGTTTGGGGGTGTTTAAAGGAACAAAACCCCCATAAAATTTTTATAGGGTGTCCAAATTTCACTATAATTTTTTCTTAAGATACTACTACCATAAGAATGCCACATGTCTATTTTCAATAAAAGATATCTAATAGTTTTCGATATATTGGAAAAAATCGATTTTCATTTTGTAACTTCAAAGGGCTATAACTTTTTTTATGTGCATATTTGTACTAAGGTAAGTTAGGTTCAATCGAACTATTTTTGGTCCTAGAATATGTGATTAAATTTATGACCTGTATTTTTGTTACACCCTGTAGAGACCTGTTAATAATCTAAAAATGTATTTATAATTTACATTTTTAGATATATTTTGAAAAAGAAGCCACATCTCGATAAAAGGTGACTTATCAAAAAAATACTAAGAGGCAAAAAAGTTTTAAAAACACTGTGTTTAACTAACGGTAACACAATAATAGTTCATTTGGAACGTACACAAATATTTGGGGGGTTTAAAGAACAAAACTCCCATAAATTTTTTATGTAAATATATTAAAAGAGAAGCCGCATCTCGATAAAAACTCGCTAATCGAAAAAATACTAAGAGGCAAAAAAGTTTTAAAAACGCTGCATTTAACTAACGGTAGCACAATAATGAATTAATTGGAACGTACAAAAAGTTTTGGGGGGGGGTTTAAGGGATCAAAACCCCCATAAAATTTTTATGGGGTGGACAAAACTTACTATAATTTTGTTTTAAGATGATCCTACCATAAGAATGATACATGTCCATTTTAAATAAAAAATATTTAATAGTTTTCGATATATTGAAAAAAATCGATTTTCATTTTGTAACTTCAAAGGACTGTAACTTTTTTTATGAGGACATTCGTACTAAGGTAAGTTAGGTTCAAGCGAACTATTTTTGACTCCAGAATGTGTGGTATAATTTATAATCAATCTTTTCGGGACACCCTGTATATAAAACTCACTCTGTATGTGCAGCTAAATTTGTTTTAGCTACTCAATAAATAATGATCATGCTTGGATTGAACTAAATACAACTATTAATATTATATGAACAAGACACTATTTCATAAATAAATATATGTTCACGATAAAACTTTAATATAAAAGTATATACTCCCGTGGAGAAGTTCTGTATTAGTTTGTTTGTTTATTAAATACTCAGTTATATCAAGAGATTATATATTTTGTTTTAAATTATCTGAAATTATTATGAAACATTTATGAAATCCTATAATGTAGTGGGTACTTTAAATCAGTAAATAATATATTATCAATGAAACCAGCTATTTTACTATAATAATATTATAACATATGAATTATTTCATATGACGTGGACGTTTACAATATCTTTGTAAATTTTAAACAAGCCTATGAACAATTACGATATGAATTATGATAGAACAATTCTACCTAATATATTGGAAGAATTTGGCATACCATCAAAATTAATACGACTAGTGAAAATGACAATGATAGAAACAGAGTCACAGGTATGTATTCAAGGACAGATCAGTGATGCGTTTACGATAACGCAAGGACTGAAACAAGGCGACGGACTGGCTCCAACGCTTTTTAATCTTGTTCTTGAATATGTAATTAGACGGTTGACGGTGAGCGGAAATAACATACTTACAAACAAATCTACCCAATTAGCAGCATACGCAGATTTGATGATATAAACATAATGAGCAGAACAATGAATGCAGCGGAAGAAACCTACGTTGAGTTGAAACAGAGTGCAGAAGCAGTAGGGCTAGCAATAAATACAAATAAAACAAAACTACTCATACAAACCAGATCAAATAGACTGGCGCAACACTTTATATTGACGATATAGAACATGTGAATAGATTCACATACCTAGGAATGGATCTGATCGCAAGCAATGAAGAATAACCGGAAATAAATTAAAGGCTTGTGCTGGCAAAAAAAGCCTATTTGGCGATGGGCCACATATTCAAATCGCGAGACGAACACCGGAAAACAAATCTCCGGGGCTATAAAACAATAATCAGGCCCATAGTAAGTTATGGCTGTGAAACATGGGTGGTGACACAGAAACCTGCCAATGCATTAGATGTGTTTGAAAGAAAAATATTACGTAGGATACTGGGCCCAATAAGTGAAAATAACAACTGGTGAATTAGGTATAATAGAGAAATATACGAGCAATATAGCGAACAAAGTCTAGCACAATACACTAAACCTAAACTGCAGAGATTATGGTGGGCAGGGCACGTGGTCCGCATGCATGAGAATAGAATCCCCAGAAAATTGCTAAATGCAAGAATGAATGGAAAAAGACCTGTTGGAAGACCTAAAAAGAGATGGGAAGACGAAGTCGATGAGGATGTCAGGAACTTCCTGGGAACGCGTTCATGGAAAAGAACAGCGGTAAATCGAAATGATTGGAGAAGCTTGTTGAAGGAGGCCCAAGGCTCGATTTGGGCTTTAGTGCCATTGGATGGATGGATGAATTATTTCATAACTCAAAATATATTTTGAGTATATTTATAAGAAAATAAAAAGAGGATAAAACTATGAAACTATACGGAAAATATTCTATACTGCGTTGAGGTATGGCCACTGAAAGAAAGTACACTGGCAACGCTGAGAGCAACGGAATAAATTTTTGGAGAAGAGCCGCAGGAAGATCTAGAGGAGAAAGGATTACCGACGAGCGCATTAGAGAAATAATGGAAATCAAAAGAACAATCACGGATGGGCTAACAACAAAACAACTTATCTGAACGGACATATACACAGAATGAATGAACAACGATTACCAAAGGAAATATTAAAACTATCGTGCTATGTATTAAGAGTATAAGTCAAAAATGAAAACTTTTCATTAGGACTTTTCAAAGTCTTTTTTACCACTGATAAAATAAGTATTACAACTAAATATCAAAATGGTGATGAAATATGATTCATAAATGTAGTAATTAACTATTTTACTTTCTACTTTGGTAATAACTTATTAATTATATGATTCAAAATATAAAAGAATCCCGACAAATCTTTTTTATGACATACTCTTAGTATATATCACGTTAGGAAATGGCAACCAGAAGGAAAAAGAAAAAGAGGTAGACCGAGAAAAGTTGGAGCGAAGGAATAAACAAAGAGCTGAGAGAAAGAGATATAGAAGAGAACATTATGGATCAACCTGACAAAGTGGCGATTAGAAGTCGGAAAATGGCAAAAACCGTTATAAACCGACATGAAGTTGTAGTAAGATATATTTTGCAATAATATCTACCTTATACGAGATGATGGCACAATAAGAAAACGGCCTAGTGAAGGAAATAAATTAAAAGTACTAGGAGGAGATTAAAGGTATAACCAATGGGCTCAGAAATAACCAAAAACCGTGAGAAAGCTAAATATTGACAGTAATGCTACAGAGTGGAGTGCAAGGACTACAAAAATTATGTACAACCTTATTAAAACGATAAGAGAAGAGGAAACAATGCTTTAAGATTGGACCAAAACTTTATTATATCTCATATACCAAAAGGATAGATTGGTGTTTGAAAATTAGAGAAATGTTGCTCTGTTTAATACTTGTTACAAGGTATTTGATAGGATGTTAAGAAAGAGATTCTACAGATGTGCTGAAGGCAAACTAAGTGAATATCAGGCGTTATAGAATTAATAGATCAGTGACAGATCAGATTTTTGCAGTAATATAAATCCAGACTAGATGCTATGAACGTGCATCTTTCATAGATTTCAAACAAGCGTACGATAGAAAAAGAAGGAATAAAATGTGTAAAGCACTGAGCTTCTTGGACATACGCGCCAAACTGGTTACAATATTAAGAATGACTGAATAGCACACAAAATAATATAGTGTGAAGAGGATTCTCAGCGAATGAATTTGAAATGGACAAGGAGATCCGTTATCCACGGCCTTTTTTATTTATTATTGGAAATAATAATTAGAAATAGCCAATCAAAGTTAAAACGAGCAGATTCATCTTCAGCAATGAATATATGTCTAGACTTCGATGATGATCTTACTGAGCAAAAGAAAAGGGACAGTTTACTTTTATGTCTAATAAATCAAGGAATTATAAGGGAAATCAAGGCAATAAAGATCAGAAACAATGAAAACTAAATGCCAAATTGGCAAAGGGAAATAGAATGATGGAGCCTAAGGCTACTGATGAAATCCAAATATATATTGAGAAAAACAAAGTTAAGAATATACGAAAAGTTAATAAGGCCTACAGTGGCGTATGGTAGCGACGTATGGAAAATGACAAAGCAAATACGGAGACATTATAAAGATGAAAAAGGGAAATGTTCAGAGCTATAATATATGCTGGCAAAAACACGGTGAAATATTGGATGCAATGAACAAACAGGGAACTAGAGGAATTGTAACACGAACCAAGTATCAGTCGAATCATAAAGATACAGAGAGTGCGACAGGTGGGGCACATGTAGAGAAAGTAAAGGAAGAGGATGTCAAACATGATCCTAAAACGGGGCTTAATCACGAAAAGAAGGAAAGGATACCCCGACAAAAATGGTTTGATAGCGGATGGGAAGATCTTAGAAAAGGCACAAATTGATGGTTGGAAAGAAAGAGAAAGAAAGAGGGATAGATGGAGGAGAAGAGTAAGTTAATTTAGTAGGCAAGACAAGAAGCTCCCCTACTTGAAACAAGTGTAATAAATATATAATATTAATTGTATTTTTGCCCCAGGCCTTTATGGCTTTTTGAGCTTTGTAAATAAAATTAAAATAAATTAAATAAAAATGTAAACCATTTTTATTCAGCTGCAATGCGAAAGCAAAACAATTTTATTTTTCACTTCGAACAGGGAGCGCAGTTCAGCACTCTGAATCAACGATTTTCGACTCTTAGTGGAGTCATCATCGGAGAGGCGTTAGGCCTGCTGCTCTCTGCTCGAAGTGACCAAACCATGAAAGTTCATCCCCACATTGCAACTGACGTGTATGGATTAGGTGACTAGACGTCATCTGCCAATTGAAAGGTAAAGTTTTCAATCCTAATAGCAACATTAATAATAGGGAGTTTTTGTAACTACCTAACGTAACGTATCTCCCTATACGTAAAGCACTAACGTACCGTAAGAATGATGAACGTTAATTGGTAGTTTTTGTAACTGCCTAACGTAAAGTAAAGTCATTTTTAAATTCCATTTACATTAAAAAAATAAATCAATATTTACACAATATAGATACAATTAATATACAAATCTAAAAAGGTAAAGGTGAATGATGAAATTGTATGGTTTTAATTGCTTCTATTTAAATATAAAAATATAATTTTTCCTTAGTTTTAAATAGTTTATTTTTGTTTATACCTACTTTTCAGTTGTAAATTATTGACCTACATCAGAGTTCCAGTATAATGTAAATAGTTTATTCATATTTATTTGAAAATTTTATTGAAATTAAGTCATTTGTTTAACTACTTATTGTGGTGATCACTGTATTTCTTAAATACAAGATTTGTTTGTTTTGCTTTATTAATAGACAACTTAAAAAACAATCAAATTTTAAATTATCAAGTTCCAATTTCCAATAACAAACAGAATAATTTTACTCAAATAGACTAAATGAATATCACCTTAAATGTTTGTTTATACACGGGCAATCCTCTGATACTCTGACGAAATGTTGATTTAATAAGTAATCGCCGTAATCGGTTAAGATCCGCTTGTGCATTCGGTAACTTTCGTCTCGATAGGGATGCGTCTGAACGTACGTATCAGAGCGTTATTAGGGAGTTTTTGTGCACACAAATACGTAAACGTAACGCATGTTTTTGACATATACGCTTACGCATTAATGGTTGAACTCCCGTATCTCGATACGTATTACCTAAAGTAGGGAGTTTTTGTTACTACGTAACGTAACGCATCTCCGTATACGTAAAGCAACTAGCGTGTCGTAGAGGATGAACGTTAAAATATGTAGTTTTTGTAACGGCCTTAATGTAACGTAAAGCATATCATTAAGTCATTTTTAAATTCCGTTGACTTTAAAAAAATAAAACAATGTTCACACAATATACAATTAATATACAAATGTAAAAAAAATATAAATGAATGAAGGACTTGTGTGGTTTTAATTGCTTCTATTTAAATATAAAAATATTATTTTTCCTTAGATTAAAATTTTTTTATTTTTGTTTATACCTATAGCCCGGGAGGTAGTGTCAAATTTAACCGGAGCATTTTAGCACGGCTGGTTTCTTTTTATTTAGGTAGGTGTTCCAAAGCTTATTAACAAATGATGTGTCAGCTGGCCCAAAACCGGGGATTTTAGACAAGAAAAGGTAAAATATGAAAGTTGATGGACAAACGCTACAACTTAAATGTCAAATATTTATACACGTTATTCAGAACATTTTATAGCCTTGCTTACTTGGCTCCTACCTTTCACTCAGGAGATCCAGGTTCAAATTCTGGCACGGAAAATTCTTTTTGTTTTTTAAATTGACATTTTATTTTGAAAAATAATTATTTTTATAATACCACGTTTTTATTATTTACACGAGACAATATAAAAAAATCTTTTTGTCTTTTATAGAATCGCAAACTATGCATTTTTGGTCATCATATTATGATTGATCTTAATAAGCAAATTTGTTGTACATGAACCTCTGAAGGTTCCTGAGTTGGTAAGATCAACAATCTAGTGGAAAGGGAGACATTTTTTGTTATTTTTTTGGACAAACTGTTTTTTATTAATTTTATATGTTATAGAACCGAAAGATACAACCCTAAATTTTCACTTTTCTCTCACCAACCACCATCTTTTAATAGCAATCTAAATATTTCCTTATTCTCTATAGGTAATACATAAAAATGCATGTTTGTCTGTACCTATGTCCCTTATAGAATCGTAAACTATGCATTTGGTAGGAAAAAGTGTAGGTACGCAATATTTTTTAGTATTTTTTGGCTTTCTGGTAATTTTTAGGTATTAAACTTTCAAACATTATTTAGTTTTAAGGCGGTACGAAGTTTGCCGGGTCAGCTAGTTAATAATAAAAAAATATTCTTGGAAAAAGTGTAGGTACGCAATATTTTTTAGTATTTTTTGGCTTTCTGGTAATTTTTAGGTATTAAACTTTCAAACATTATTTAGTTTTAAGGCGGTACGAAGTTTGCCGGGTCAGCTAGTTAATAATAAAAAAATATTCTTGGACTAGTGTGGCAAAGATTAAAAAGTATAAATCAATCATTTATGAATTTTAGATTGTAAAAAAAACAGCGTCAGCTGCATCATGTACGTTGCAAAAAATGTTAGCTGGCCAAGTGGACATGCCGTGGTATTATAAAAATAACTATTTTTCAAAATAAAATGTCAATTTAAAAAACAAAAAGAATTTTTCGCGCCAGGATTTGAACCCGGATCTCTTGAGTGAAAGGTAGGAGCCAAGTAAGCAAGTCTATCAAATGTTCTGAGTAACGTATATAAATATTTGACATTTAAGTTGTAGCGTTTGTCCATCAACTTTCATATTTTACCTTTTCTTGTCTAAAATCCCCGGTTTTGGGCCAGCTGACACATCATTTGTTAATAAGCTTTGTAACACCTACCCAAATAAAAAGAAAACAGCCATGCTAAAATGCTTCGGTCAAATTTGACACTACCTCCCTGGCTACTACTTTTTAGTTGTAAATTATTGTACCTACATCAGAATTCCAGTATAATGTAAATAGTTTGGTCATATTTATTTGAAAATTTTTGGTTATTAATTGTGGTGATCAATGTATTTCTTAAATTAATACAAGATTTGTTTGTTTTGCTTTATTAATAGACAAATTAAAAACAATAAAATTTTAAATCTATTCTGAAGTTCCAATTTCCAATTACAAACACAGAATAATTTTACTCAAATAGACTAAACCAATAACCAATATAACCTTAAAATGTTTATGAATGGGTAGTACGCTGATGAAATGTTCATCTGGTAGGTCATCGGGCAAGATCCTCGTGTGCACTCGGTGACTTTCGTCTCGATAGGGATGCGTTCTCACGTACGTATCAGAGCGTTACTTTAGGTAATACATATCGAGATATGGGTGTTCAACCATTAATGCGCAAGTGTATATGTCAAAATGATACGTTACGTTTACGTATTTGTGTGCACAAAAACTCCCTATTAATAGGGAGTTTTTGTTGCTACGTAACGTAACGCATCTCCGTATACGTAAAGCAACTACGTGTCGTAGAGGATGAATGTTAAAATAGGTAGTTTTTGTAACTGCCTTAACGTAACGTAAAGCAAATCGTAAAGTCATTTGTAAATTCCGTTGACATTAAAAAAATAAAACAATGTTCACACAATATACAATTAATATACAAATGTAAAAAAAGATAAATGAATGATGAAATTGTATGGTTTTAATTGCTTCTATTTAAATATAAAAATATTATTTTTCCTTAGGTTAAATTTTTTTTATTTTTGTTTATACCTACTTTTTAGTTGTAAATTATTGTACCTACATCAGAATTCCAGCATAATGTAAATAGTTTGGTAATATTTATTTGAAAATTTTACTGAAACTAGGTCATTTGTTTATCTAGTTATTAATTGTGGTGATCACTGTATTTCTTAAATTAATACAAGATTTGTTTGTTTTGCTTTATTAATATAATAGACAATTTAAAAAAAATAAAATTTTAAATCTATTATGAAGTTCCAATTTCCAACTACAAACACAGAATCATTTTACTCAAATAGACTAAGCCAATAACCAATATAACCTTAAAATGTTTATAAACGGGTAGTACGCTGATGAAATGTTCATTTGGTAGGTCATCGGGCAAGATCCTCGTGTGCATTCGGTGACTTTCGTCTCGATAGGGATGCGTTGTCACGTACGTATCAGAGCGTTACCTTAGGTAACACGTATCGAGATACGGGAGTTCAACCATTACTGCGCAAGCGTATATGTCAAAAAGATGCGTTACGTTTACGTATTTGTGTGCACAAAAACTCCCTATTAACGCTCTGATACGTACGTTCAGACGCATCCCTATCGAGACGAAAGTTACCGAATGCACAAGCGGATCTTACCCAATTACGGCGATTACCTACCAAATCAACATTTCATCACAGTATTAGAGGATTGCACGTGTATAAACATTTAAGGTTATATTCATTTAGTCTATTTGAGTAAAATTATTATATGTTTGTTATTGGAAATTGGTACTTCATAATTTAAAATTGATTGTTTTTTAAGTTGTCTATTAATAAAGCAAAACAAACAAATCTTGTATTTAAGAAATACAGTGATCACCACAATAACTTGATAAAAAATATACAACAATATATAACAAAAGTATATACTTTATGTAGGTAATACTTATCGAGATACTGAAGTTGATAATGGGAGTTCATTAATGCGCAAGCATATATGTCAAAATTATACGTTACGTTTACATTTGTGTGCACAAAAACTCCCTAATATTGAAAAATATTAAAAATATTACTAAAAGGTTTTTAAATTGAAAACTTATTGGTCCATTTCCCTGGTAACACCTCCAAGGCTTGTAAAATTTGCAAGCCAGATGGATGCTGCAGTGAAGACAAAGGGAAGGAATTCTAAAATGTTGCAATTCACAATCCCCGTCTGCAACTTGGTAAAGTTCCAACGGAAAATTGACCTAGTTACTCTATAGGAGTAATACTAATACAAACTAAAATAAAAATGTATACCATTTTTATGCAGTTGCAATGCGAAGGCAAAACAATCTTATTTTTCACTTAGAACAGGGAGCACAGTTTAGCACTCTGAATCGACGATTTTCGACTCTTATTGAAGTCATCATCGGAGACGCATAGGCCTGCTGCTTGCTGCTCTCTGCTCGAAGTGACCACACCTTGAAAGTTTATCCCCACATTCCCTAATAACACAAAACATTCCAGGAATGTTCCTAGAAGGTACACACAGGACATTGAAAACATTCCTGGAATGTCCCCAAAAGCACACGAACGTCCCTGGAAAGTCCCAGGAAAGTGCTGTGTCAGCATTTTAAACATTCCTTGAATGTCTTGTTGGAACATTCCATGAATGTCTACGAATGTTCTTTGAACATTCACAGTATATTGTTTAGACTGAATGTCTTGTTAAAACATTCCATGAATGTTCTTAGGACATTCAAAGTATATTTTTTAGACATTCTCTGAAATATATCGTCAGTGATGTGACAATACCTCCTATATGTTTTTTCATGAGTTTTGCAGGAGACGAAAAACATTTTTTACGGTCACCTCCTGTTTTTATACGTAAGTTTTAACTTGTTTTGTAGTAAATAGATAGTTGAATTTACTACAAAACAAATAAAAAAATATATGAAAACACGAGGTGGCCTAAACAAGTTTTTCATCTCCTATAAAATTCATGAAAAAGCAGATACCTCCTATTGTCACATCACCGACGATATACCAGAAGTACAGTAGGAAAAATGAAAGAATACCCACCGTGTCACAAAAAAAACTGGTCAGCACAAGTACATGTAATAATTATTGTTACTTGCACTGGACAATTTTCTTTGTGACACGGTGACAGGAAAATACAGCGTGTTTTATATGTTCATTCATGGGTATTCTTTCATTTTTCCGACTGTATATGTAGACATACCAAATAATACATCTTTGATAAATATAAAAATTTTTATTGCACAAAATCTTGTCATATATTTTTTTCCATAATCATCACTACGATGACGATTCATTGTATTGAATTGTTCATTAGAATTACAATCTGGTCATAACTCTGACCAATGAGCAATTTTAATTTAACCTAAATTACTACTGTTCCTTAAAATGAAGAGCTTACCCATAGCGTCTCTTATCTAATCTAACAGGCACACAAGCACTATGCTCTGCTTTTGTAACCGCACTATTCTAACACACACATGCACACAAGCATTGTACTCTGCTTTTCACTATCACTCAAACTAGTTCAAAAGGCTTTGTCCTCTTCAATCTTCTAGTTTGCCCAGTAGTATCCAGGAGCTGGATTTCCTCAATATTCTTGTAGGTACTTAGGAAGTTGTTGCTTGTGACTTCCAACTTTACTCCAACTTTAAAAACAAATCCAGCTGTAAAATATTTATGTACCTGAAGGCTTTTGTATGCTTTCATCTATAATATCTATAATAGTAATTTGGTGGAATGCACTTTATGGTAAAATCCAATTCTGACTGAATTGTAGGTATATGGATCTAAATCCCCAATTATTTTCAGCTTCAATAAATCTAAAATAATAAAAGAAATAATGTTATTGCTTGCAAAATTCATCAATATTGATAAATATCAGAGAAAAATGAACATTGATAAAAATTGTTTGCCCTACCTTTCTCCAAACATCTGGTGTCTCCAATAATAATTTCCTTAAATAATCACTTTGCAGTGTGGTAAAGTTTATAAAGTTCACAAAATACAGCAAACGAAATCCAAATGAATCCAAAATATGACGATAAACAGTGAAATGATGAAATGAAATGATATTACAAACATAACCTCTGTAGTAACCTGTATGCCATGCCAACCATAACCAGAAGTCACGTGGTTTGGATTGCCTAAATACATATACACGCGCAGCAAATTTATAAATGAATGCAAATTGAATAGTAAATGGCCTCTCTTAAAATATAGGACATTGGTAGTATGTTCATAGGCTGTCTTGTGGTAACATTCCACGAATAACTTAATCAGATATTCACCGAATGTTCCTTGAATGTCCAGTACATTCAAACATTAATAGAACTTTGATAGTACATTCCTGGAATGTTTTGTGTTGTTAGGTTGTTAGGGTTGCAACTGACGTGTATGGATTAGGTGACTAGCGTCATCTGGCAAATGAAAGGTAAAGTTTTCAATCCTAAAAGCAACATTAATTGAAAAGTTTACCTTTAAATTGTCAGATGACGCTAGTCACCTAATCCATACACGTCAGTTGCAATTTGGGGATAAACTTTCAAGGTTTGGTCACTTCGAGCAGAGAACAGCAGGCTTACGCCTCTCCGATGATGATTCCAATAAGAGTCGAAAATCGTCGATTCAGATTGCTGGACTGCGCTCCCTTTTCTAAGTGAAAAATAAAATTGTTTTGCCTTCGCATTGCAAGTGAATAAAAATGGTATACATTTTTATTTTACTTTATATTAGTATTACTCTTATAGAGTAACTAGGTCCATTTTCCGTTGGAACTTTACGAAGCTGCAGACGGGGGTTGTGAATTGCAGCTTTTAGAATTCCCTCCCTTTGTCTTCACTGCAGCATCCATCTGGCTTGCAAATGTAAGAAGCCTTGGAGGTGTTACCAGGGAAATGGACCAATAAGTTTTGAATCTAAAAATCTTTTAGTAATATTTTTAATATTCTTCAATATTATTAATGTTGCTATTAAGATTGAAAACTTTACCTTTGTAAATAAATAAAAATTCTACGTGGAGAAGTTCTATTTTAGTTTGTTTGGTTTATTAAATATTCAGTAATATCAACATATTATATTTTATTTTAAATGATCTAAAATATATACTATAACATCTAGACTACACAGATATGAAATACTAGAATGTAGTGAGTATTTTAAATCAGTAAATAATATATTAGCAATGAAATCCGCTCTTTGAGTATATGTATATGAATTATTCAATAACTCAAAATATATTTCAATTTCCAATATATCTTCCGTCCAATTTTCAGCGCGGCTGATGGAGAGTTATGACTTTACACAAAGCCTTATGAATAGTTTAATTCTCCTTCGATTATTGGGATCTGGTATTTTACATTATTCAAATAAAAAAATTTACTGGCTCCTGAGCGGGATTTTTAGGTTAAAATTTAATATATTTTTTTTGTGTAAAATGTCAAATACAAAGTAGTGGTAATATATGAGGAGCAGACTTTGAAATCACACTATGTCCATTTTTTACATTTTTCAGGAAATGGGAAAAACTGCAACTCCGGTATTAATAAAGTTAAAAACAAAAAATATTATAATATATGAAAAAGTGTACTTTTTTATTATCAATTTGACAGAACGCCCTTTGATTTTCTTTAACCCTTGAAGGAACAAGGAGGATTAAAATGTATCCACAGCATTGCATTACATCCGATTTTCTAGATACCTTTGTTCCTAAAAATCTCAAATAATTAGTAGTTGTCAGCGTACCACTGCCCTACTAAATGGCATAGTTAGCATTTCTATAATTTAATTCATTTCCTCATACTTTTATAAAAGCTTGACAGTGGACTATAAATAATCCCCTTAAATACCTTCAACACCATCCTAAAATGGAAAGGGACGATATCATTCATGTGTCAAATTAGCAAAATCTAAACGAATCTACATCTACAATCCTACAAAATCTTAAAAAACACAATGCTAAACAATATAGAAGCATTCGAATTGTGATGCTATCGACGAATCCTAAATATATCGTGGGTTTCGCACACTTCCAATGAAGATGTTTTTCAAATGCTGAATTCAGAACGTCTGCTCATAAGCATCATAAAGAGGATACTTCTACCATATAATTAGAGGACCTAAATACCATCTGCTTTGCCTTATAATACAAGGAAAAGTGGAGGGAAAGAGATAGATTTGTCGAAAGAAACTTTCATGGCTGCGTAATATTAGACAATGGTGTGGCTGCACAGTAGAAGAATTATTTCGCGCAGCAGCCGATAGAGAGAGATTTTACGAAATTGTAAACATGATGACAGCCAACGTCTTAATACAGACACGGCATCTAAAGAAGAAGAAAAGAATCTAAGAATCTAAAAACAATGACGGGCAACACGATCAACAGCCCAATATATATATAAAAGACGATGCAGGACAATTGCTCACAGACGACGAAGAGATAAGCCCCCAATGGAGAAAGTATTTTGAGCAACTCTTAAATACAGAAAACCCCACAACGATAGGGCAACAAAGACAGTACCAGTTAGCCGAACTTGAAATACCAGAGCCCACACCAGCTGAAGTAGAGTCCGCAATTTCGTCCCTAAAAAACCATAAAGCCCCAGGCCCAGACGGCATACAGGCGGAACTACTAAAAAAAGGGGGAGAAAAACTACATCTTGAGATATATCATCTTATGAGAGAAGTCTGGGAAAGAGAAGACATACCGAAACACTAGCGTGAAAGCCATATAATACCTATTCACAAGACGGGAGACAAACAAATATGTCGGAACTATAGAGGAATATCGTTAATTAATACAACATACAAGATTATATCCATAATATTGTTTAGAAGACTAACTCCATACGCAGAGGAAATAATAGGCGGCTACCAAAGCGGATTCAGATCGGGAAGGTCGACCATAGACCAGGGCCCGGATTACGTACACTCGATACGCATCGTATCCGCCATGTTTACCGTAGGGAGTGATTACGAAACCTCTTTCCCTACGTTGTCGATGCGAGTCAACTCGAAGGCACTGCTCGATACCTACGACCCTGTCGAGTTGCCAACTCGAACTATCTATCTCTCTCTGAGAGATCGCTGATCTCCTATAACGCTTTCTCTCTTGCCGGTCCAAGTATAAAAATTAAGAAAAGTGAATACATAATGACATAACCTACTTACTTTATACTTTGATTTTTTCAATTTAAAAATAATGTAAATCGTTAATCAAACGATATTTAGATTATACACGGTTTTGATAATAATTCTCATGTTTTGAACATTAAAAAAATATATTGTTTAAATCTCCCAGTGAGGTGTTATTACACTCATTACACGGACAGAAGTTCTCTAATACATAGGTACTTATTCCTATTTTAAAAATATGTGAAGGAAAGCTCTGAGACAGAATTCGATGAAGTGAATAGGTAGTTAGCAGTGACCATTACGACCTTTAGTAATATTTTTATATAACGTCTCCCATCTTTCCCTGGCCATTTAATCTTTAACGGTAAAAAATCATAATTAATCTCAAATTCTACTCAAGTTCGAAAATCATATATTTATATATCTAGGTACACGTTCACTGTATCATCCTTAGAATATAAAATAAACGTTTATAAATATGTAATAAAAACTTTATTTTATATTCTATTGTAATAATGATTGAGGTTAATGAGAGAAATTCCTTGACATATAACGTGCACATCATTCCATTTGTTCGAAATATTATCCCGCAGGTTCAAAAATACGAAAATTGCCGATGATTTTCTGACAGTCTACTCGAACCCAGTTCGTAATCACTTTTTGGCTTCGATGCGTATTCGCATCGAGTGTGCCTACGGTTCGTTTTGCGATCTCGCATCGAGTGTTCGTAATCCCGCTGCTGATCTTCGTCCTACGCCAGGTGTTGAAAAAAACTGGGAACTTAACCGCGATGTACACCAAATCTTCGTGGACTTCAAACAAGCTTACGATTCTGTTAGCAGAGAAGCATTGTGGGAGACTATGGTAGAAATGGAAGTACCTGGAAAGCTAGTACGATTAGCGAAGGTGAGCACGGAGAACGCTTCCGCACGAATCAGAATTGGCAGCACCACGTCGGAGGAATTCCTCATTGACACCGGGATTAGAAAAGGAGATCCTCTCGCCCCCCTGCTGTTTAACTTTGCACTGGAACATGCAGTAAGGAAAGCTCAGCCACAACTGACAAACGGATTTGCCGCCCAAGGATCAAAAATACTATTGGCCTTTGCGGACGACGTGGACACAATTCGAGAACGGAGCCACGAAAGTTGGTCTTAAGGTCAACGAGAACAAGACCAAGTACATGGTGATTACGAAGAACCCAAGACCAAGGGTTATACAAAACGTAACAATTAATGAATACAATTTTGAAGTCGTCAAAGAACCTGGGACCTCGTACCTGGGAGCGATCATAACATCTGAAAATAAATATGAAAAGGACGTGGCAGCCACGATCATTGCAGGAAACAGGTCATATTACTCATTAAGGACCCTAATTAAATCAAAAATACTCTCAAGAACAGCAGAAATAAGAGTATATAAGACAATAATTCGTCCAACAATAACGTACGGAAGCGAAACATGGACTCTGAATCAGCGGGAAACGACAAAATTACTGGTACTTGAAAGAAAGATACTGCGGGCTATCTATGGGCCTTGCAGAGAAGAGACATCAGGAGAATGGAGAAGAAGACACAACGATGAACTCCAGATAATATATGGAGATGAAAACATAGTACGCTACATTAAAGCAAACAGAATACGATGGACGGGTCACGTCCTAAGATCAAGTGACGAAAGACTTCTGAACGCCACATTCTGGGAAAGGCCCGATGGAAAAAGGTCAGTTGGTCGCTCAAGAAAAAAATGGAAGGACGCAGTAGCTAGTGATCTACGCAAAATGGAAGTACAGCAATGGGAAATAGCTGCTCAGGACCGACAACAATGGAGGGAAATAGGAATCGCGGCCAAGATTCACATAGAGTTGTAGAGCCAAATGATGAAAAGGCCACATGATAAAAGGTCACATGATAAAAGAAAAAAGGCCAATAAGTGGGCAAAGACAACCATAGTTTGTTCAAAATACAAGTATGTATGCGGTAAGCACAGCAGGAAGTCAAAAATATTTCTGTATCCTACGATGACGCCAATTCCACTGAAGCCGAAAACTCCGGGTAAATTATAAATTCGTATCTTTTGACTGTTCCATTAACGTCTAGAAATAATATAAAAGTGTTATTTTTAAATTAGTTTAAATAAAGAAGCACGTTTTGGATTAATTTATGTGTGGACATTTATTGACCCTCCTTGGTCCTCGCTGTTTCCACTAAAAGGTTGGTCCTGCGATAGTTAAAGGATAAAATGTAGTTTGATTGTCCTTAATTGATTAAAATAAAAATATGAACTAAAGATGCATTTCTGAGTGTTTGGAAAGTAATATAGAAAATTAAAAAGAAATCATATGACATGGATATCGTCCTCCTGAAGGCAGCAACTTTCCTCTTCATCTTCAGTTTTTTCTTCTTAACAGCATGCTTTATTGGCAATTCCGGCAGAACTATGTTACTTTGGCTTAAGTAAACTTACAAAACTTTTTAGAGGAGTCATATATAGGGTGAGGCAGATAACTGGCCTATTAGAAATATCTCGAGAACTAAAGGCAACAGAATCATCAAAATTGGAACAAAGGTGTTTTGAAGGATAATCTATTAAATGAAAATATTTTCATCTCTTTGCAACTTCCGGTTATACCGGAAGTTGCTTATACCTTCGTTTTTTTAAATGGGACACCCTGTATATTTTTACATTTTTGGATTCTATTCGATGTCTTCTTTCTTAAAATATAAGGTTTTGTAATATTATACAGTGTATTTTAAAAGATTATTACGCTTTTTTATTAATTTCGTAGCAATATTCACACCCTGTAGAATTGTAGTAGTTTGACATCTAAAACTCTACTTACGTTCAAATGATTTTTAATATACTCTACTATTGTAAGAATCATTAGTATAGCTAAATTTTTAATTTTAGTATACAGAGTTGGTCGAAACTCGGAATGAGTATTTTCTGAGTTTTCTTAAATGGAACACCCTGTATTTTTGTATTGTAGTGAAATTATATTTTATGGTACTTTTTTATTTCTTAAGCATTCCCTATACCTAACTGCTTTAATTTGTGAGTTATTGGTGATTCAAGCTAAACATTAATTGCAACAAAAAATACGTAAAATTTTATTAGGTTGGCCGTGAAAATACTCAATCCCAAATAATTTTTCAGAAATAAATACATATTAATCCAGACTGGTCCTTAAAATTACCAATAATGGTTTAGCTATCGAAATACCTACTTAGATAAGATTGTTGGTGCGATTAACAATTAAGCACAAATTAAAGCAGTTAGGTATAGGGAATGCTTAAGAAATGAAAAAGTACCATACAATATCATTTCATTACAATACTAAAATACAGGGTGTTCCATTTAAGAAAAATCAGAAAATACTCATTCCGAGTTTCGACCAACCCTGTATACTAAAATTAAAAATTTAGCTATACTAATGATTCTTACCAATAGTAGCGTATAATCTTAAAAATCATTTGAACGTAAGTAGAGTTTTAGATGTCAAACTACTACAATTCTACAGGGTGTTAATTTTGCTACGAAATTAATAAAGAAACGTAATTATCTTTTAAAATACCCTGTATAATATTACAAAACCTCACATTTTAAGAAAGAAGACATCGAAGAGAATCCAAAAATGTAAAAATATACAGGGTGTCCCATTTAAAAAAACGAAGTTATAAGCAACTTCCGGTATAACCGGAAGTTGCAAAGAGATGAAAATATTTTCATTTAATAGATCTTCCTTCAAAACCCCTTTATTCCAATTTTCATGATTCTGTTGCCTTTAGTTGTCGAGATAGTTCTAATAGGCCATTTATTTGCCTCACCCTGTATATTATGCTATATTTTCGTTTATTTTTTGGCTAACACTGCAATTCAAAATTTATAGAAGCCAAGCCACAAATCAATATAGACATAGACACAAATCTGTGTACTACGTGAGAACATTTTATTTTATTTTCCCAACAGTTTGTTTGCATTAAGTTATAGTTATTCTTTTGGATTTACTGATGTCTATAGCTTTTTAAGTGAAAGTGCTGCATGTTTTATGTCATACAAAATCCAATCAGAGCCTAGCTTGCAGACTTGTCCTTTCTTAAATTAGTCTTTTTTCGAAAGTCAGTCAACGCGGAACTTATTTCTACCTCAACCTCACCTCTTCCGGCTTAATGCTCAAGCCATGCATAAAAAACAGGAGTTTTTTTTAAATATCTATAACAAAAAATGCAACATAAAGTCGTTAAATAGTAAAATAGCATTGCAAGACAAACGAATCGCATTTTGTTCAAAATAGTGCTATTTGTTTTTCTCTCGGTAATGGACAAAATGCGTTTTGTTTGTATAGGTGATTTTTAAAGCCAAAAATATACGTGATATAGTACGCTTAAAATGTCTATATAGGAGGATGTCAATTAATAAACATTATGTTTTGACGAATCCAACATCACCTCTAAGTCATAATATGGACAAAGTGCGATTTGAAACTCTGCTGCTCATATAATAACCTCTTAAATACATAATTTAAAAATCAAATCGTGGTTCCCAAAAAAAGGAACGCATAAAACTAGATGCATGTAAGACAATAGATAAGAAGGGCACCAAGGGGTCTGAATAGAAGGGCATAGCCAGCAAGGCAAGAAAAAGGGTGCTAACTGTAGACTCTTCTTTCTCTGTCCAATCTTGGACAAACAAAAATTTGTTGAGCTTTAAATCCCCAACAGTACTGTACGAGGAGTTTGAATACAAAATGCACCTCATTTTTATGACAATTATAATAGACTATCCGCGTATTACTAATGGTTAAAATATATCAAAATATCATCTTAGTTGAGGCTGTATCTCACCCCCGTTAGGTTAAATTATTCCGATTCGATTTTTTTGAACCAACTTACCCAAAAAGAGGTCTTTATAACAAATTCATGATTGAGCACCCTCACAAAGAGGGTGCCAGGAGGTACCGTAGTCAAAAAATTGTTTACACCATTTTTGTTTTACAAAAAATTTGAAAATAGCCATTTTTAAGGCTTAGTAACTCGGTTAAAAATTATTATGAAAGTCAGAAAGTGACCAAATCAAAGTTTAAAGTCCCTCCCCGCTCCCCCTACAACATCCTGAAGAAATGTGTGACTTTATTGTATTACTAGGCGATAATTTTTAATTATTAACAATGAGCGCTATGCGCGTATTAGGCAGCCGTCAATGGTGAGTGCGAAAGAGATGCACCATTCCGGCCGTCAAGTGGTGCATCTCACTCGTACTCACATTGACGGCCGCCTCAATACGCTCTTAGCGCTCATTGTTAATAATTAAAAATAACGGCTTTGTAATAGAATAATGACAAAAATATCTTCAGGATCTTGTAGGTAGGCTCTAAACTTTGATTTGGTGAATTTGTGACATCCCTAATAATAATTTTTAACCGAGTTATTAAGCCTTGAAAATGGTAATTTTCGCATTTCTCAAATTTTAAATCGCGTATAACTCGACAACAATTAAGTTTAGAGAAAAATCACGAGACTTTTTTGCTCCGAATGACCCAAGGGATCTAAAAGGCAAAATTTGTCCGAAGTTAAAAATTATTTTTGTGAATTTGTTTAAACAAAATTGTTTAAACGATTTTTCGACCACGGTACCGCCTTGCACCCTCTGGATTTGTTATAAGAACCTCTTTTTGAGTAAGCTTGTACAAAAAAATCGAATCGAAATAATTTACTTAACGGGGACGACGATGTAGCCTGTACTATCTAGGTCTTTTAAACAATAATGTGCTCTTTTATAGTATTGCTCGGTTTAAAGCTATTGAATCAGATTTCTAATTTTGAATTTTGGTTGATGTTATTATATTGCTGTTTTAAAACTAAACTTTGGATATTGTCACCCATTTACCAAGAGAGAAATATGTTCTGCTTCTCATAGTAGAAACAAAAATTGAGGAAAAAATGTATATGTCAGGAAAAAAGATATTAAGAGAAGAAACCTAAAAATATCGAAATATTACATTTATGGGGTTTATTTTTATCGCATCTCGCGTATCCGTTAATATTTTTTATTTCTGCTAAATGATAATTGAGCCCATCAGAATCAAAACCTGCTAAATCCTAAATGTTTCGTTTTCTCTATTTTTACACAATTTCAAGTATCTATTAATCTACAGGCATAAGGTTTCGGATCAAAATGTTCTAAATCCTCTTCAAAACACCACTGACATGTTAACGTAGAATCAAACCCTGCTATGTCCATAGTTTTGTGAACAGTAAAATACTTCTTGTTCTTGTATAGTTTGTATGTTTTCCTATGAAAATGGTTCAATACAAACTTTTAGTGCATTACATACATACATAATCGATTGCCTCTTTTACCATTAGGTGTCGAGGATTCCGCCTTTATATAATACTCTCTGCAAATTTACGCCACTTCTTCCTATCTGCTGCTAAAACTTTTGCTTCTTGCCACGATGTTCCTCTTTTCTTAAGTATTTCGTTTACACTAGTGTTCCAGGTTTTCCTTGGTCGGCCCCTCGTGCTTTTACCCACTGCTTTGGCCTCCCATGTCATTTTCACTTGTCTGTCGCCACTCGTTCTTATCATGTGTCCAGTCCATTTTAACTTCTTTTCTTCAACTTTTTCGTTGAGCGATTTTACCTGTAATTCATGTCTTATATCTTCGTTTCTTCTTTTGTCTAATTTTCTTGCTCCCACCACTTTTCTTAAGTGTCTCATTTCTGTAGCTTGTAATCTTTTTCTTTGTATGTCATTAAGTACCCAGTTTTTCTGCCCCATATAATGCATTAATTGCGCCTAATAGTCTGGGCAGATTATCGGAGAATAGGCCATTTTTGAGAAAAGTTATTTACCAGCAATTTTATTGCGGGAATCGAATCTTATGACTGTATGTATTAATAATATGGATATGCAAAGTCCGCAGATAGTGTGCTACTTTTTTTTATAAACAAAATGGCGCCCGAAAATCGTGTTTTTTTTTCAATTTTTGCTCTATAACTCCAAAGATTTTAACTTTACACCAAAAACACCCAAATAAAAATTCACCGTAATTAAATTTTGCATATAGACGTGTTTTCCCGATTTACTTCGACGAAAATGTTTCCCGGAAAATGCGTGTTTTTCCAACAAAATCTTTAATTTTCAACTAAAATTTTAGATAAGTAATTGTCTATCAATAATTAAATAACTTGGTAATGTAAAAGCTCTTTTCGTATAGATTATAACTCCAGAAGCCGATGAAAATTGAATAGAGAGTTTAGCAACATTTGAATTGTTAATTAAAAATTTACGGTCACCATAATAACCACAATAATTATGATACATCTGAATAATTATGATACATCTGAATAATGTTTTTTGTATAAAAAGATACTGTACCTATGTAATGTACTTTACAGAATTGAAATTGGACTATTTAAGCGGCCTCAGAAATATTTTAAAATTATAAACAATTTTTTGGCTTATAAACAAATAGTAGATCTCGGGAAATATTAAATTAAATTAAATCATGAAACCGGTATTAGAAAAAAACAGCAGGACGCTTCTTGTAAAAGAAAAAACTTTTAATTGTGATGAGTAGTTCCTGAGATACAGCTGGTCAAAGTTAACCGGAATTTACGGCAAAGATATAAACAACAGGATCATAATTTTTAAACTATCACCTTTCTATTTTTGTTCTCTTTCTCCACACCAATTTTCATATCTTTAAAATAGTCATAACATATATTATTAGATATAATAAAAACGATCGATATTACGAGTGAAAAATGCCAAAAATAGCAAAATTCCAATCAAAAATTAGGTTGGAGAAAATGTAATCTCAAAGTATGAAATCGGTATACGTTAAAAAATGCATTTTCTCGGCTTCCCATAGAGAAATTTTCTTCATTCTTTTTTTGTTCCCAATTAACTCGAGTAGAGCCATCTAACTAACTCATTATTAAATGTCAAATTTGCTTTTCTTTTGTTATAAAAATTTAATTTATTTATTATAACAAAATTTTTAATTTGTTTAACTAAACATTGTTTAAATAATCATACAGCTTTCAAATGGTAATATTTGTGCTTTTAACGTTAAAAGGTACACTTGCAGTAAGTTTAACTAAAAAAAGTCTACAACTGGAAAAAATATGTAGTTTTCTTTCCTTATAAATAAATTAATCTATTATAACAAAACAAAAGCAACTTTGGCACTTAATAATACATTAGTCAGATGGCTCTACTCGAGTTACTTGGAAACAAAAAAAGAATGAAGACAATTGCTCCATGGGAAGCCGAGAAAATGCATTTTTTTAACGTATACCGATTTTGAACTTTGAGATTACATTTTCTTCAACCTAATTTTTGATTGAAATTTTGCTATTTTTGGCATTTTTCACTCGTAATATTGATAGTTTTTATTATAATAGTATATGTTATGACCATTGTAAAGATATGAAGATTGTTGTGGAGAAAGAGAACAAAAATAGAGAGGTGAGGGTTTAAAAGTTATGATCCTATTGTTTACATCTTTGCCGTAAATGCCGGTTAACTTTGACCGGTTGTATCTCAGGAACCACTCATCACAATTAAAGATTTTTTCTGCTGCTTTTTTTCCAGTACTGATTTCATGATTTAATTTAGTTTAATATTTCCTGAGATATACAGTTTGTTTATAAGTAAAGACTGGATTATATGCAAAATGCATATGCATATATATGCTGCATATTTCTCATGTTTTTCATAAATGCATATGCCTTGCATATTTGGAGATTTAAGAGCATATAAATGCATATTTTGATGGGAATTTACTCTACCCCATTTAAAAATAAGGTATATATTAGTAACATCAACATCCATTAAAATAAAATGTGAAAGTAAATATTTTGCTGTTAAGCTCCTTTGTTGTTGTACCCATAAACATAATGGGCGTTATTTATAGCTGCAGGTATCATTATCCGGATATTTAAGATTTATAGACTTCTCAGAATTTACAAATTACCTAAGTAAATACCGATTATATTTTGAATAACATTACAAATATTACCTGTACTTTCTGCTGGTGTCGGCCAACTATGAATTATTCTGGGAAAACCAACCAAAACGAAATTTTAAGGCAGCGTTGCCAATTTAGCTTATTTTATGCTAGATTTGGCATATTTTTGTGTTGTTTAGCTTATTTATTTCTTGTTTAGCATATAGCATATTTTCTAGCATATTAAATAATATAAAAATTATTTAGTAAAAATCGAAAATCTTCTAATTCAGAACAAATTTTTATGTTGGCCTTACAATTACTAAAACAACTTAGGAACTCTCTCACAGGAACTTGAAACTGATATCAGTGAGTCAAATCTGATTCCTAACAAAAAATGTTTAACCATTCACACATACACACCTACATCAGCAAATCCCTTCGCCTTCAATAATGTTTATATTAGTACTTATGTCTGTGGACCATGAGATTACTATTAACTACAAGATCATGTTTCAGCATTTTTTAAAACAAATAATTTATCTGTACTGGGTTATGCTTGCTATAGGGATTTTTTATTAGTTGATAATGGAATACCTACTGTTGAACTGATCATTCCATCATTCTTGTGAGGTTTGGCAAATACTATATTGGTCGAGTTGGCAACACTGTTTTAAGGGTAGGATAGATTATTTTATTTTATGAATGGTTAGTCTTAAATCAATCGCCGATTATTCAACTTTTGTGATTGCAAGTTATTGACTATACTGTGTAAAAAAATCATTTTATTATTATTGTGAAAATGCCTAAAGTAGCAAGGGAAAAATCAAGTCTTCTCAGAAGTTGGATTGGAAGTAACAATCATCTAAAAGTTATCGACAGTGAAAGTATGTTTTGCACCATTTGTGATAAAAAGGTAAGTTCTCCACTTCAATAGATTTTTAAACTTATCAAACTTCTTTGCACATCTATGTGTCTGTCTATTCTAAAATGACAAACCGTCCCATTTCTTCAAAAACTGTTTTTTAAAGTTCGCAACGGTTTGGCTTATACAGAGCGAGGTGTTGAGAGTGGCCCACCCTGTATACTACGGTACACTGACTGTACTTTATTGTTTGACGATTTCAATTTCACTTTGAGAAATAAAAAAAAATTGGGGGAGGTTTAAAAAGTTTGATCATTTTAATGTAGGTATCTATTTACGAAAACATCTAAAACATCATTATCATTATATTCCAGATTCCATGTCAAAAGAAATTCCAAGTAGTTCAACACATAAAAACTTCACTTCACCAAACTAAGCTATCAAAAAATGATAATAAACCTCGCCAGCAGATTCTACAGAACAGTTTGCAGATTCAGAATACGTCAGTTGGGCAAGAAACCTTTGCAAAGGATTTATGCCATTTTTTTTTGAACTGCAATATCCCTCTGCACAAGTTAGAACATAAATCGTGTCAAAACTTTTTAAAAACTTATTGCAAGATTAAAGATAAACCAGCTCAAATACCAAGTTCTTCAACTCTTCGGAAAAAATATGTCAGTGCATGTTACAAAGATGTGATGACGAGTATTAAAAATCAGTTAAAAGCCGATTATCTTTGGATTTCCGTCGACGAAACAACGGATACAAAGGGTCGACAAATTGCGAATCTAATTGTTGGAGTTCTTAACGACTCTGGCGATTTTAAAAACTCATACTTAATTAGTGTAAAATGTTTGGAAAAAACAAACTATGCTACAATAGCTAGATTTGTTAACGAATCCCTAACAAATTTTTTTTTACCTGATCAAGTACCATTTGAAAAAATATTATTAATGCTTAGTGATGCCGCCTCATATATGATGAAAGCTGCATCCAATCTTAAAATCTTTTTCCCTAATTTAATTCACTGTACATGTTTGGCGCACGGCCTAAACAGAGTTGCAGAGAAAGTTAGAATTGAATTTCCCAATGTAAACACCTTAATAAATAATGTAAAAAAAGTATTTCTGAAAGCACCACTACGTGTACAGGTATATAGGGAGATGCTTCCCGATATTCCTTTACCACCAGAACCAGTATTAACCAGATGGGGAACTTGGCTTAAAAGTGCTATATTTTTATCTGAACACTACGACGACATCAAAAGCGTTATTTCAAGTTTTGATCCGACTTGTACCGCTATTGATAACTGTCAAAATATTTTTAAAGAAAAGTCTATTAAAAATCAATTGTTGTATATAAAATCGAATTTCGATATCATTGAAAGTTCAATTACAAAATTAGAGGCTCAAAATTTATGTCTTCACAATAGTATGTCTATTGTTGATTCGGTTAAACAGAAAATAACAAATCTGAATGGGGAAATTGGAGTAAAAATTAAAGATAAACTTGATGACGTTTTAAACAAAAATGAGGGTTTCACTTTATTGCGTTCAATAAATAATATAATCAATTTTGGAAACTTCGATGAAAATATTAATATGGATCCGTCTCTAATAGCAAAGTTTAAATATGCCCCAATTACATCTTGTGACGTTGAGAGATCTTTTTCTGCCTATAAACAAATATTAACAGATAGAAGACATAATATTAGTTTAGAAAATATGAATCAATATATGATTATTTATTGTAACAATAAAAATATGTAAATTTGTTTTATTGTACTCTTTTTATAATATTAGTTTAGAAAATATGAATCAATATTGTAACAATAAAAATATGTACATTTATTTTATTGTACTCTTATTTATCTTGTGGTCAAAATAAAATATTTTGCCGTTTTATTTGTCACAAAACCTGAAGTTAAAAAAATATATTAAGAAATAATAATACAATTTGGTTTAAATTCAAACCTATTTATTTATTTTTATTATTTTTTATTTATTTATGTATTTAACGTAAACCATAAAATTATTCATATAAAAATAAGTGCATATATAAATGCATATTTGCATGTTAATTGTGCATATTCAGCTTGTTTTAAAATGCATATTGCATGCATATTTTAGACATTTTTTAGTGCATATTTTCCAGTCTCTATTTATAAGCCAAAAAATTGTTTATAAATTTAAAATATTCCTGAGGCCGCTTAAATAGTCCAATTTCAATTCTGTACAGTACATTACATAGGTGCAGTATCTTTTTATACAAAAATCATAATTATTCAGATGTATCATAATTATTGTGGTTATTATAGTGACTGTAAATTTTTAATTTACAATTTAATTGTTGCTAAACTATTCATTCAATTTCCATCGGCTTCTGGAATTGTAATCTATGCGGAGAGTGCTTTTACATTACTAAGTTGTTTAATTATTGATAAACAATCAATTACTTATCTAAAATTTTAGTTTAAAATTAAAGATTTTGTTGGAAAAACCCGCATTTTCCGTGGAACATTTTCATCAAAGTAAATCGGAAAAAACACGTCTCTATGCAGAATTTAATTACGGTGAATTTTTATTTAAGTGTTTTTGGTGTAAAGTTAAAATCTTTTGAGTTATAGAGCAAAAATTAAAAAAAAACACGATTTTCGGGCGCCATTTTGTTTATAAAAAAGTAGCACACTATCTGCGGACTTTGCATACCTATATTATTAATATATACAGTCATAAGATTCGATTCCAGCAATAAAATTGCTGGTAAGTAACTTTGCCTTGTATTTTGCTAATTAGCCCAGAGTATAATAGCAGTTTCAAATGAGCAATTCATATTTTGTGGGCTTAGAATCAAAACCTGCTAAATCCAAACTAATAGTACAAATTTCTGAAGATGTAAGGGAAATGCAGAAAAATGACTATACCAAATTATTGTGCCATTTTCTGACATTTATTGATGCCTCCTTGATTAAGAAATGCCGGACACTTTTTGGGAAATTTACATTTTTAATGTGTTTTAGTCTCCTGAAAAATTTCAAAAAATGGGGGTTTTGATTCTATAGGCCTCAATTATACAATTCAAAACTACGAGGAAACAATTTGACAATATAAGCAAATTTCAAAATTTAAATATTCGGATCGGACTAATCTTAAGATTTAAATTCAAATTAAAGAAGTATTAAGACAAAAAAACCGTCAGGATTAATGTACAAGTCCAAAAAAAGTTTTATGTTGAGTAGAGTTTCTCGGAATTACAGGTTTTACAAGCAGACAAGAATATTTTATTCACGAAGCCGTCTCCTAGTTTTCGCGGAGATGTAGTAGTAAAATGGAATAAAAGCCTAATTTGGAAATATAGCCGCCCTACAGGGCCTCTCATACTACATCCATTTTTGCAACTTTCATCACTCCGCCTTGCAATTTTTATTTTCTGCTTGACGTTTTGCTCTTACGAGTAATGGAAAAGGTACGTAAACTGACGTTTAAGGTTGAATATCTCTTACCATAAAAAATACTGACAAGTTTTATATTAGGGTTTCGTATGGTGCTAATAATTTTTTCAGATAGTTTTGTAAGTTAGGATTTGTTAACAGTATTGTTCTATTATTGTCCTTTGTCATGTATAAATAAATAAAACGTCTGTATAATATATACATTATTGTAATTTTGCAATAATTTTTAAAATTAAATTAATTTCCTCTTTTATAAATTTCAATAGAATTGAAAAAAAATATATAGAATTTTATAATTAAGAAATAAAATATATAGAAATAAGTAAAAGATATTTTAAATAACAGATGCCAATTTATATTTTTTTTATATCTTTATATTTAATCAGGAATCCCTTATATCAGGGATCTTTATATTTAATCAGGCCTCCGCCTGGCTAGTCAATATCTCCACCACCATTTTCAAGTTCTCGACAAAAAAAACTACATGTTGTAAATGTTATTTTCTATAATTTCTTTCATTACAATTTTTTTCGTGCGGTCGATACTTTCAGAGTTATGGGGGAAAATAATAACTGTCATTATTTTCCCCCATAACTATGAAAACATCGACCGCACGAAAAAATTGTCTTCTTCTTCTTTTATATAGGCAGTGCTGCCTGTTTTTCTTCAACGGTGCCTTTAGTTCTGCCCCTAAGTTGTCATTCCATCTTTTCTTGGGTCGTCCTATACTTCTTCTGCCTAACGGTGACTTGTCCCTGGCTATTCTTACTATCCTTGATTCAGACATCCTGTTCATTCCACTGTTGTTTTCTGTTCTTTACCCAGGTATTTATATTGTCCACCCCACAAATGCGTCTGATTTTCTCACTTCTTACCTATCCTGTAGTCCTTCCAGCAATCCTCCTTAAAATCTTCATTTCGTTGGGCTCCTGATGTCTCCGTGCTTTTCTTGTAATTATCTGGTCTTGTTTCCGCCGTGTAAGTCATAACTGGCCTAATAACTGACTTATAAATATATTCGAGCATTTGTTTCCAATCTTAGGTGTTTGTTTTTTCAAATTGTGTCGTTTAGGCATCCGGCCGTTCTACTGGCTTTAATTATTTGGCCTTTTACCTCTCCTTCGATATTGTTGTCGGCCGATAGATTAATTCCCAGGTACTTGAAAGTCATTATCTGTTGTATAATTTGATAGTTTAACTCCAATTTGCATCTTATTGGTTCTTTGGCTATTACTAAGTTTTTGTTTTTTGGGCTGATATTTTCATATTCATTTTTTTGCGTTAATGTTGAATTCGAGCAGTAATTTTTGTAGGTCGTCTTCGCACTCTGCTACTAACACGGAGTACCCAAATCTAAGTATTCAAGCTTAAATACCGGGAAAATGAAGCATTTTATAACAGAAACTTATTAAACATTTAGTGAAGTCCTTGAAGAAGTTGATAGCATTAAAATTTAGGCACCAAAATTTTTTCAAAATTAATCTTTTAAAATTTTTTCCAAAAAATGTTATTGTTTTTTTTTGTAAATAACTGCGTTAACTTTTAAGATAGCAAGTTCATCTAAAAACTAGTTAAAAGTTGATTCCAAGAGCTATTGAAAAACGTCAAATTTAGTCTTTTAAACCTCTTGCTTTTTTAAAAATAAAAGGTTAAATGGCCCCGGTTACATGGTTCTCGCAGAAAAATTGAAATTTTAAACGTTTCTATCTCGGTTATTTTTTACTCTACGGAAATAGTAAAATGGATAAAATATTTGGAGCAAAAAGACTAAAATTTATTTATATGTCATTTTTTACGTATCATGAGCATTTTTGGAGTTATTATCAAAAGAAAATGAAAAGTACGATAATTTTAAAAATTCTGATTTTTTTAAATTATATCTATTTTTCAAAAATATACATTTTAATCCGGCCAAAATTGTGAAAATTATTAACTATGTTAACCTAAGGAAATTCTTGTGAGGATTACTACAAATTTTAATTTTTGTGGAAATGGCGTATGTTTTATTTTTTACTTTTTCCTAAAAAAATTTAAAGGGTTCTCTTATTTTCATTATAACTTGCCTAATTTTGATGCTATTAACTTATACTGAAGCTTGTTTGATAGGTATTCTTAAGTACTTTGACAGGTGCTTTACAAGAATATTCTATAAAATGCATCGTTTTCCCGTTATGTAAGTTTGAATACTTAGATTTGAGTACTGAAAAAAATAAACATTAAATTACCCATAACTCACTTTGAAATAACATCAGTTTAGTTCTTTAAATACGGAGTGTATTAAATTTTTTATTGCCGTTAATTTTGGTAATAATAACATTTTTAAAAAAGCTTATAGTTTTTGAGTAATACGTGAAAAACCGCTTTAAAACATGCATTTTTTTAAGAAAAAATAAAATCTTTGATATTTAATAACTCAAAAAGTATTGATTTATGTTAATAACTTTATATAACAAATTTTGCTTAGAAGTTACCCCTCTATCGATTTCTGGTATTATTTTTAATAAAAAAAATTCGCCCTCGAGAAGGGGTGGCATCCACCCCCAGGGTAAAAGCGCAAGTTGGCATCATGTCTCCTTTGTTTCTTGAAGTATCTTCTAACTACTCACCAATTTTCATGAAAATCGATGAAGGTTCAACGAAATCGGAGGTGAAAACCTTCAGTGACTCCACTACTAAAGATTAGAAAAATAAAATTTGAGGCAGCTCGTCATGCAAGGTTAGACGTATTATTCGTCTAACGCGACTATCCCTGCTATCTTTGTTATCTACCACATACGGAAATTGTTGTAAGGAAAACAGTTGGGCGTCTCGTCAAAATGAAGCTTGTTAGTAGTAAATGGTGAAACTATTACTAAACTACTCAGAAAAAATAGCTTGTTAGTAGTACACGGTGAAAATAGGCCTGGGATCTCTGACTAATTATAAATTAGATTTTTATCATATTTCAAAGTTCTTTTATTAGTTCAGAAATACCTTTGTCTTTATGTTCTTCACGTGACATATCAGAATACTTATCCTACGGCAGCGATCGCCATTACGAAAGTTTCTCGATCTTCTGCAACATGGAATAATTGTCCTGAATAATTTTCCTGTGTTTTACTAGGTATATCTAAGTCCATGCATGAATATTTTCTAAGCAAGAAACTTTTTTCCTTTCTACACCTCTGCGGCCCTCTATTTCGACTTTAAAGATAAGCTGTAATATTTTATATCGATTTTCTCTCACTATATGCCACAGATGATATACTCTGCGGTATTTAACAGCCTTTAGCAGTTCTTTATCTTTGTTGACCCTCCTTAGTACTTATTTATTATTTTTTCTTGCTGTCTAAGGTATCTGCAGCATTCGTCTATGAATCTAGATTTCCAATGCTTCAATTATGTTCATGATTGTTTCTGATTTTTATCTACTGTTCCGTAATAAACAGGAGTAGAAGGAAATAAATAAAATTCAAATTTGTTAAGAAATATTCAATATAGTATTCAAATAACTTGGAAAATTATTACACGTAGAGAGATCAATAATATAAATATGGTAGGGGATCAAAGTAAACTAAATGTGCAGTCACTTGCGCGCTTTGGGTACCTATTGGGTTTTGAAGAGTAGGTCCTAAAACCAAAAAAAGTTAAGTACAGTTTTCCATTTTAGTGGGGACTTTCCATTTTTAATTTATTTTTTCGTTTCCAACAATCGTTTTTTTTTAGATTATAGCGCCATCTGTCTATTTGTCCATAATTCGAAAAATGTCTCGAATATAAGTTACTTATTTTTAAGTAAGGAATTTAAATCTGCAAATAAAAATGGGGGCTCCCATTTAAGATTTTAAAGTAACCCCCCACCCGACCTCCGTGGGAAGTCGTGTTTGGTGCCATTCGATAGATTTTTTAAAAATATTGAATAAATGTATTTTTCAGTTTTTCGATCTGATGTTCATTTCGCGAAATATCGCGGGATTCGTATTTAAAATATTAAATTTACCCCCACCCCTCTCCGTGGGAAGTCGTGTTTAGTATCATTCAGTAGATTTTTGAAAAATATTGAGTACGTATTTTTTAGTTTTTCAATCTGTCATTCACTTTGCGAAATATTCGCTTTTTTCTTGTGAAATTTTGGGACTCACCCATTTCCTTACGCCCCGCTTAAATCGTCAGATCTTTTAAATATACACTGTTTTGCATGTACTTAACTTATCTTAATATGACGTTTTCTTTTTTTTTTCGCCCCCCCCCCCCCTTAACGTACTCCCCTGCATTAAGAGCCAATATACGGTAGAGGTACATTTTCAGGGTACAAGGTTTCTCCCGATGTAATAATCTGACGAGCTCGAGTAACTGCAAAAATTTTCGCTTGGGCCCTACCAATAAGTATATCAATCTTTTTAAACAGATACAAGTTTAAAAAAATTTAACAAAGAAAACTATCACCAAAGAATTATTTTATTGTATTGTTTGGTTTCAAAAGTTTATGCCTTTGTAATAGTTGAAAAGGCACACAAATCAATTAACTTTGAATTATTTTAACTTTAAAATATGCCTGTTTCGTTTATATTCAAATTTTACATTTCCGCTGTTCTTTTATTAAAACTCCCTAGCTAAAACTCGCGTTTATTCTGCTTACACGACATGAAAGACAAATGTCGTATAATTTCTTTCTATCTCGTTTAGTTACTAAAATATCCTTGGCTATGATCCTCCCAATGAACGATAAACTTATTTATATTTAAACATACTGCAAAACGTAAATACTGCAAACTACACCCAAACAGCATTCATAGGTCAGAACTGTTTCCACTTTTAAAGCTCTTACTCAGTTTACACTATCACTTCTTGTCTCGATGGATGTTCTTCTTTCAAGGGTCAATGATAAATGATCACTTCTCAGCTTCCAAAATCCATCAAAATCAAATTCTCCTTTCACCTTCCTCTTTCAACTGATCATCTTTTACTTCAAACTCACCCAAAATTCCGAGTTCTCAAGAAATAACTTTCAAAATTTTCGGTAAACAAAAAAAATGGACCTTTATAATTAAATTTCTACCAAATTTTCCAGGGTTTTGAATACCAATACGAGACGCAATAAAGACCGCCAATTGCTTATATTTGTTTATCCAAATTTTGGAGAAACCGGTAAATGGGTACAGAAACAGATAATTGTCTGTTATACGAGGGTCGTTTTTTTTTCAACTTCCGTTTGTCCATAAAAAATTCCCGTGAAGCGCTTCGCCATTGCGGTGCGCAGTGGGCGACAGCGCATCTCCCCCGCTACACTCTACATTAATCCCGACTTCGAGGCATCAGTCTGTACTGTGCTACACACAAAACAACATGGCTGAGACAATTAGTTGTCCCGTCAAGTGTGAATTACGCGCTGTCATTCGCTTTAATTTGACACACACACTTGACACATCAAGGATGTGTCAAGTGTGTGTGTCAAATGAAACTTGTGGAAATTCCATTGCCAACGATGTTAAAGTGAAGCGACGGTTGTTTCTCACCGCTTCATCAACACGTTGAACAAGCTCATCTGTAACGACAGAATTGCGACCTTGACCCCCTTCGTCATGCACATCATTTCGTCCTTCTTTGAATTTTCGGCACCACTCACGCACAACTCCATCACTCATAAACCCTTCTCCGTACACTTGACACATCCTTCGATGAATTGCAGCTGCACTATTGCCTTCTGCCTGCAAAAAGCGAATGACAGCGCGTAATTCACACTTGGCGGGAGAACTAATTGTCGCGGCCATGTTGTTTCGTGTGTAGCACAATACAGACTGATGCCTGGAAGTCGGGATTAATGTAGAGTTTAGCGGGGGATATGCACTATCGCCCACTGCGCACCGCAATGGCGAAACGCTTCACAAGAATTTTTTATGGACAAACGGAGGTTGAAAAAAAAAAAACGACCCTCGTACATATTTTAAATCTAAAACTATTCTAAATTTTATTTTTCCTTCATATAAGTCTATCGTAAATCCATATTGTATGCATAGACATAATATCTATGCATCAGAAAGAAGACCCGATACAGCCACAACACTGACTATTAGAAACAAACGGCAGAAATAAGAGTACTGAGAAGAATTAGAGGAAATACACTGAAAATCGAAAAAGGAGTGAAGACATTAGAAGAAAATGTAACGTACAGTGTACAAACGTGTGGACAAGAATGGGGGAGATACGTGTGGTCAAAATAACAAGAGATAAATGATGTGTCGGTAGAAGTATCCGTCGACAGCGCAAAAGATGAAGTGACAAACATAGAGGTATCAATCCGCCAATGAACAGGCAGAATTGCTTGTAAAGAGGAGAAAGAAGAATAAGAACAAGTTCATATTACTTTTAACATCCAAAAACAGCATGTGTGAATATAATTCACTCATCTACTGTAATTTACATGTAAATAACAAATTGTTCTAATTTTTGGTTGTTCTTCCTTTTCTCCCTGTCTTTTTAATTTTTACAGTACATACACCGGGTGTCCACTTATATATCCCCCCATTTTCACTGCCTATAACTTCTAAACGACTTAAGATAGTAATATGCGGTTTTCGCTGAAATATTTTATTTTAGCCAAAATTTGTTTGGATGGATTGATTTTTTTATATCACATTTAAATAAAAAATGGCGGATTTTTGAAAAAAAACGTTGTTGAATTTTTTTACTAAAACACCCAGTATATCTTTTTGGAAGTTGAAAGAACTGTCATTTACATATCCAGTGATATAAAGTTTTTTAAAATCGGTTGTCAAATCACTGAGCAATTAATTTTTAAAATTTGAGATGCAATGTGGAAATCACACAACATAAAATCAATTTGCTTATTTATGTTATTTAGTTATGTGATAGGTATCCACGTTGCAACTCGCATTTTAAAAATTAATTACTCAGTCATTTGACAACCGATTTTAAAAAACTTTATATCGCTGCGCTGGATAGGTGAATGACCGTTCTTTCAATTTACAAAAAAATGTACTGGGTTTTCCATTAAAAAAAGTTAACAAAGTTGTTTTCAAAAATCCGCCATTTTTTTTTTCGTAATTGAAAGCGATATAAAAAACACAATCCATTCAGCAGAACTTTTACTAAAATAAAATATTTCAGCGAAAACCGCATACTTCTATCTTGAGCCGTTTATAAATTATAGGCAGTTAAAATGGGGGAAAATATAAGTAGACACCCGGTATTACATATTACAATCTGTATTTTTATAAAGAAGAAAAGAATAATAATTTGACATTCCATTCATTTTTTACATAAAAAGTACTACTAGATAATGTAGTTTAATATTTTAATTGGAAATAAGCGATTCAATGAAAATCGACCACTCCCAGTTGACATTTATATACAGGGTGTCCCAAAAGTAGCGGAACGGTCGAATATTTCGCAAAATGAACATCCCATCGAAAAACTGAAAAGTATTTGTTCAATAATTTCCAAAAATCTATCGACTGACACTAGACATGACCTCCCACAACAACCCCTGAAAGTGGGATGGTGGGTAACTTTAAGATCGTAAATGGAAACCCCCAATTTTTATTGCAGATTTGGATTTCTTACGCAAAAGTAAGCAACTTTTATTCGACATGTTTTTTGCATTATGGATAGATGGCGCTATAATCGGAAAAAACGATTTATCGTGATACCATGGGTAAATAATTATAAAAACGGTCTAATATCTCGAGAAATACATTTCAAAATAAATAACTAAAAAATATGCATTTATTATTTTTCAAAAACCAATCGAATAACATCAAACCTGACCCTCCACCCCACCCCCAGGAGATGGGGTGGGGGGTTACTTAAAAATCTGAAATAGGTTTGTCATGAAAAAATAAGTAACATTTGTTGCAAACACTTTTTAGAATTGTTGATAGATGGCGCTATTATCGGAAAATACGATTTATTAGCGTCAACTATATCAGCAATTCTAAAAAGTATTTCGAATAAATATTATTTATTCTTTCATGAGGAATCCAAATATGTAAAAAAAAATGGGGATTCTTGTTTAAGATTTTTAAGTTACCCCCACCCTATCCCCAGGGGATGATAGGTTTTATTCGACAGGTTTTAAAAAAATATTAAATGCGTATTTTTTAGGTTTTTATTTTGAAATTGCAGTTCTCGAGATATTAGTTTCTATAATTTCCTATGGTATCACGATAAATCGTTTTTTTTTTAAGTTATACTTCTTTATGCGCATATGAGGGTGAATTTTAATAGTATTAAAACCTTTGATCCCGGCGCAGTCGCATTACAACTTTGTTCTGATTGGATGTTCAAATGACATGACAAAAATTATCCAATATGGCAGCTGTATCACAGCTGTGGGACTGTGGTTTGGTTATGTGTGGTGTATGGTTGTTGCGTTTTAAAATTTGTAGGAAGAGAAACAACAAACAAAAAGTTAGTTAATGGTTATACTGCCTTTTTAAATAGTTTTCATATTATATTTTTGGACTTATTGACATAGAAGAGATGATTGTTGCATGTCAATGTGAGAGCCCATCAAACTGTGACTAGTATGAGTGCCGCAAAATTACTGATAAAAAACCTATTAGCTCGAAGCCGTAGAGAACTGTGGATAACAACAATCAACCGGGACGATCTACGATCTCGCTTATTCAAAGCTAAAGAATCTTACACTGGTAAGTGTTTTAAAAGTAGTAGATCAAATTTTGTTATGATATTGTCAAATTGTGAAACGTCAAAATATTTATATTTCATTTATTAACATTAATATTAATAATACAACTTGCGCAATTTGAAAAATGTGGTTTAAAAGGTTTTTTATTATAATTTTGTGTCTTTGGATTTGTCTTCCTTGGACGTAAAATAATCAAACGTCTATTTTTATATTTCACTTGTGACCGTGATGTGTAAATATGTATATCTGACACGTTAAACGTATGTGACTTGATGGTCTTGTTGGTAGAGCATTGGACCAGAGATTGAGAATTCGCGAGGTTGCGGGTTCAATTCCCGGACGATTCATACTTTTTTCGTTTTTTTTTTTTTTTAATATTTGGCATTGTAAAGTTTTGGTTAAATTTTGGTAATTATTGTTAATTTTTTGTAATGTAACTGTTAAGTAGGTATATTTATTTCGTTTAAATTATATTATAATAGCAGTATAACTTCTTACGTGCGTACAAAGTACTCACACATTCTTTTTTCGATTATAGCGCCATCTATCCAAAATTTGAAAAAATGTCTCGAATAAAAGTTGCTTACTTTTATATAAGGAATCCTAATCTGTAATAAAAACGGGGGGTCCCATTTAAGATTTTAAAGTTCCCCCTCACCCCTCCTCCATAGGGCGGAGTAGGGGATCAGCTTTGGTGTCATTCGATAGATTTTTTAATAACATTAAACACGTATTTTTCGGTTTTTCAATCCGATGTTAATTTCGCGAAATATTCGACCGTTGCCCTACTTTTGGGACATCGTATATAAAAATATTATTTTTATAATAATAAAATTATCTCCTCATTGCAAAACCTTAATACCAAAGGCGTTTAATCCTTATAAGTTTCCCTATCGTTTTCCAATCAAACGATCACCACCCTCTTATTTAATAATAAATGATTTCAAGTGATTCCTTTTGGTTAGTCAATAATATAATCAGGATAATAACACAGAGTACTTGGTATAATTAGAAACAGTGTTTACTCAATATATCAATTTTATTAGCGAGGGGCAAAATTATGGAATAAATTCATATTTTCGAGAATGGAAGGAAATCCCGGAACAGCCCGATTTGTATTTTAAATATTTTTAAATAACGATTTTTTGGCATATTATTTATCATACTAGCGACATCATCCATCTGGGCGTGATGACGTAATCAATAATTTTGTTAAGTGATAATAGGGGTCACGTGACAATTCATTGGAAAGGTTATTCAATTCTCTTTACACTAATATAAACCTTACCATCAATCAATATTTCGACGCTGCCAAGCCAAAACGGCATAAAGGCCAAAATGACCACTTTTTAGTTAGCTGCACTAAAAAATAGGATTTTAATTTGCGCACCAGACAGTCAACGCGGAATAACCGCAGAAAAAGTGAAATAGGTGTAATATAGGTTTAAAATTTTTATAAACGCCAGTCTAGTCACGCACGTGAACACCGACGTGAACACCGATTGACATAATCGCCAGTGCCCGTAAGATTATCATTTTGTACATTTCGGTCCAGTAATAATAGTAAAGGTATGTATTTTTACAATTTTTATGGATAACTAACATGGTATTATCTACCTTTGCAATATTTTCAATTTGTATTGATTTTTGAAGCGTAAACACAATGAATTTCTTTGAAAATTCCACACCTGTAATTTTGAACCAATCAAAATACGTTATTTTGACAGATCACCATGGCAACGGAGGTATTTTATCGGAAATTTTTTGCTCGTGGGGTACCCAACAGCGAATTATAGTGGAAATTTTTTGACGTTTACAATAACAGAACATTTTTGACAGACTGGTTTTTATTTGTTTACATAATTTAGTTTTGATTCATTTTCTGTCACTTGTAGTTACTCAAAACTTATGTAAAATTGAAGAATATACTATTTTCTATCTTGAAATGGTATTCCCATGCAACTACAATGAGTAGAAATTACGAATTTGAAAGCCTAAATAATTGCTGACAAAGCTATGGCGCGCTATTAATCTGTTCATGCAGCTTTGGATTTTCAAATGCAAATTTGGTGTGGAATTTTCTTACCGAATACCACGCGAAGTCAAATTAATATCCGGAAATTTTTTTTTTGATCATGAATATTTTTAGAAAATTTCCCTCGTCTGCGACTCGGGAAATTTTCAAAATATTCATGATCTCAAAAAAATTTCCGGAAATAATTTGACCTCTAGTGGTATTACTAGTGAAAACTATGAGGCGTTTATGCCAAAACCACATATTTACATCGTGGTTGACACAAGTGCCATTCCTCAATGATATTCTTATGCAGGTTTCTTATTTAAAAATTGCGCAAATAAAAAGTTTATTTTAAAATATTCTACTGTAATTTTGTACTAGTGTGATGAACAATTCATTTTGTATTACAGCATAGAGTTCAAATCAATTTTATATAGCTAAAAATGGCGATCGATTTTTGGCGTTTATGCCATTTTTTTGTTGCACATGAATAGCAGAAGTAAAAAAATAATGGCCTTACTAAATGAAAATAAAACATATACCGAATCAATACAAAATGATATACTTACTGACAATAATCCCCCTATATTTCCCTTAGAGGTTTATGACATTTATAATGCCAACATTGCAGAAGCTTTTAGCAATGACATTATCATCTTTGAGGAACCACCAGACGTTGTAGAAGAAGAAAGAATATTTAGTCACGATCTCACATCATGTTTCAACTTAGCAGAAGATAATGATTTGGATGCCGGTATAAGTAGCGATCAAAATAAGGAAAATACATACAATCAAATCAATACGGATGTTGACCAAATATTGACAGTGATTATGAATTAGAATCCACTACTTATTATTAGATATCCACTTTTAAGTATTTCATAATATTTACTTTTAAGTATTTCATCCTAGCACCAAAGCATGTTTAAAGAATTTAAAGTTTTGTTTTTAACTTAGAATGTATTTTTGATTAATAAAAAATAAACCCTATCAAAAATCTTCGTAATTTCATCATTTTTCTTGTTGGCATAAACGACAATTTTTGATTTTCATTTCTTTTTTCATTAATGGCATAAATCCCTTTTAAGCGCCATATTGACTAACCTTACAACGATGCGATCGACACAAACGCCAGAGATAAGTTTGGCATATTCACCAATGTTATATCTTGATTGGACATAAGCGCCATTTTATAGTTTTTAATTTATTTCAGACAGTATTTTCAGCCACATTAATATTCACAATATATTAAAATTTGAAAAAAAATCACCAATTTTTTTGAGTCACTGTGCAGATAAGCAGAATTGGTAAAAATAAAAATAATCAGTTTTTTGTGTTTCCTGAAAAATCAAGTTAATGTCGTTTATGCCGTTTTGGCTTGACACCGTCGATTTATACAGGGTAGCCACAAAAATAATTTTTGAATTAAATTAATTCACACAAAAAGAATAATGTCTTGAGTTCATTTAATTCAAAATACATTTTACTGTTGTCAGAAAAAAAATATTTATATGGCAAATAAATTGCTGTTCGGTTAAATTGGATGTTCAAACTGCCAAGAGATAGGTAGGTGACAGCTTTAGCATTGAATTTAAGTAAAAAAGCAAACATTATCTTTTTGGCCAACCTGTATAAATAATTAAGGTAATGTTTATATTACTAAAAAGATAATTGACAAACCTTTCACATAAACTATGGTACGACCGCTATTCTCATTAAAAAAACATATATTACGTCATCAGGCGTAGATGGACGAAGTCACTAGTATGGTACATATGCCAAAAAATCATAATTTAAAAATAAAAATTGACGTGTTTTGGGATTTCTCTCCAAAAGCTCCCATTCTCGAAACAATGAATTTATTCCATGGGTTTGCGCCTCTGTATAATATGTTCTTAACCCGGCGTTGGTCGCTAGGTAGGTTTGTACGCGAGTGGTCGCGCGTGAGATTTTCTCTCACATATCCAACTTTTGCCTCTCTTTACAAAATAAAAATTTTAAAAAAGGCTTTAATTTTTTTAATTACTAATAATAAGAATATAACATAATATACATATAGTACGTCCTTAAACGGTAAAATATTGCAAAACCTCTAAATTTTAAAGAACCGCTTGGATTGATATGAAATTACACATAGCTAACAAGTCAAAGAAAAAAGTGATATTGTGCCGATGTGTGCTTTTGCCCTGGGGGTAGTTTTAAATTCATAGAAAAAATATTCGTCCATAGTAACTCCGGAAATGGATAAACTGACTAATTTTAAGTAACTTTTGTTCTATAGGGTTTTTTCACTACGTCAATATTTTTCGAGTTATTTGCCAGTGAATATGTTCATTTTTTCAACAAAATAACAGCGCTTTTAGAACGGTTTTTCGCAAATATCTCAAACAGTAAGTATTTTGTCAAAAAAATATTCTTAGCAAAAATATAGCCTGTAAAAAACTTAAAACTGGTGTATATATCACGTCTCTTTACCTAGTAGATTCAGAGTTATAGCTAATTAAAAATAGGTTCATATTCGTCAAATTCCAAATGGAAAACTTTAACGTGAAATAACCAAAAATGAAGCACATTTCGGGGAAAACTCCATACAACTTATTTAAAGTGTTAAAAAAAGCTTCATTTTTGTTATATAAAAAAAATTTCTTACATCAAAAATAAACAAGTTACGCTCAAAATAAAATTAGTCCCTTTTTTTTTGGTAAAAAAATCGGGAAAATCACCCCCTAATTAGTATTTCAAATGAACTTAATCGTTACGACTTCACAAGTTTTTTTACTCTTGTATGTATTGTTTATATGATCTGTAAATTTCATCGGTTCAAAGTCCCTATTTTTAAAAGGGCTGTAAAAGGGGTTGAACGAGTCACTGATCACGAATGAATGTAAATTTAGAAACATCAAATATTAATCAATTTTTGTCTAACAGAAAACAAAAAAATACATGATATTCAGAAAAGCAATGCTGACTTTTTTGTTTTTTGAAATTTTTGGTATCTCTAACAATTTTTAAGTTATTTTGAGAAAAAGCATATTTTTCAAAATTAAAATTTTTAAAAATTTTACTTTAAAACCAAATTTTTTCAAAAATAAGCACTTTGAATCGATGAAACTTACAGATCATATAAACACAATATAAGTAAAATAATTTGTGGAGCGGTAACGATTAATTTCATTTACGTTGCTAGTTAGGGGATGGTCCTCCCGATTTTTTTTTTTTTTGAGAAAACAAAAGGGACCAACTTTATTTTGAGCGTAACTTGCTTAAATGTGATGCTAGAAACTTTTTATAAAAATTTCAATAAATTTTTTTCAATCAATTTAAAAAAGTTATAATACATTTTTCCAAAAAGGTGCTTAATTTTTTGGATATTTCACTTCGAAATATTCTATTTGAAATTTGGTGAATATGAATATATTTTTCATTGGCTATAACTCTGGTTCTGCGCGGTCCAGGGACCTAACGTGTACACCATTTTTTTTTACTTTTTTACAGGCTATATTTTTGCTAAGATTTTTTCGACAAAATACTTACTTTTTGAGTTATTTGCGAAAAACCGTCTAAAAATGTAGTTATTTTGTTGAAAAATGAACATATTCACTCGCAAATAACTCGAAAGGTGTTGACAAATAACTCGAAAGGTGGCGAAAAAGCTCTATAGAACAAAAGTTACTTAAAATTAGTCAGTTTATCCATTTCCGAACTTATTTTGGACATATATTTTTCCCCTTTTAAGTGGGGGTGAAAGTCACCCCCAGGGCAAAAGCAAGCAACGGCACAATATCACTTTTTTTATTTGACATGTAAGCTTTGCGTTTGCCAAATTTCAAGTCAATCCAAGCGGTTTTTTAAAATCTAGAACAAAAACCGTGAAAGAATGTACTTATAATAATATGATAAAATGCAAAAAAAAATCATCGGACTTAAACCAATATTAATTAACCTCCGAAACTTCATAATTTACGGCACCGCATTTTACACAGGTATAACAAGCATGCTCTGGACAAATTGGATGATGACAAGAATTACAATTTTTTTTTTACTTTTCTTTATTTTACAGCGAGGGCAAAATGAACAAAACTGAATATCCGATGGTTCAGGTTGTGATGAGTTCGGTAATGTTATTTTGGCAGTTCTTGCAATAGACCTCCGAAGGCTTAAAGTTAAGTTTGGAATTCTCGAACGATTTATAAGATGAGATTTCATCAACGATAAAGCTAATTCCTTTAAAAGGACACGACGTTGTTCTGTTTTATTATTATCTTTATATACAATGTGAGTGTTGATGTCGCCAATATTTAACATTGAAAAATATAGGGTACATAAGTGGCCATCTACAACTAACCAGTGAAACAGAATATAGAGTTTTCATTTCATCGACCACATCCACGGAGCCTTTTATTATTTACATTATAAAAGGATTATTTCAGGTTTTAAATGGAAAAATAAAATTTTTCCGGCACCGGCGCGACAGTTGGTCGCGCCGGTGGTCGCGCAATGAGAGAATATCTCACATATGAAGCGCACTGACTCATCAATCCAGTGATAATAAGTCAACTGAGTTACTATCTGAGCGGATGATTCTATTAGATTGTCGAGGGAGCATAGTTAGGAGACTAGACGGAAATACAGCGGGTATAATTTCCCAGAAAAAAATTTGTGCGCAATTTTCTGAAACCGTGAGAGAAAATCTCATATAGCGACCACTGCCGGGTTAATCCCTTCTCTAAATTGTCTCACAGCTACACAATAAATTCAGAATTTAACGTACTATTTAACGTATCTAAATTTCCTCTTCGATGTCTAAGAAATAAAGTATCAGTTACTCAAAAGCCCAATATAAAGGAAGATTCTAATCCATATTATGTATACCCAGCATATTATTTAAACATAAAATTTGTATATTTTTTGCTCACACAGGCGTAGAAGCAATTAAGAAGCATATAAAAGTGCGGAGAAAATAACAAAAATCACGGTCAGCAAGAAAGTGTGGTAAAGTTTGAAGGGTCGTGCCTGAGGAAACGCGACTAGTCTTAATCAAAAACTCATCTGTTCCTAAAAGAAAAAATATAATATCTTGGGGTTCAAAAACGAACAACCATTACTTGCAAACAATTCTAACTTAACTGAGATCAGTATAAATCAAGCGCATACATTCCTACTATTTTTAACTATGGGACCATTTTTGGGGTCAACCATGCAAAAATGCCATAAATATATCTAACTATTAGCTTTATTCCCCAAATATTGGAAAAAAGCCTCTTCTGCTCTTTCACATTATTTTTTTCGAGCTTTATTCTTATATTTCTAATTTTCAAATTTATCAATATCCATCGGATTTGTGCTTGTCCTTATGCTCTCCTGATTTTCTATAGTTTCCACTATACGATTAAATTATTCCACCTTTCATTTTCACGTAGGATATACTCTGCAACAAGTTTAAACTGTTTTCGCCTTTGGTTTGTGGATTACGAGAGGGTTTTTGATTCGGTAGAGTTTGAAACAGTACTGGAAGCACTAAAGTAAAGCCGAATAGATTACAGGCATACAGCACTAATCAAAAGCATCTATGAGAACGCTACATCAAGTATAAGACTACTTACATGAGGACACAGAAACATCCAGCTTAGGTCGAGGATTAAGACACGGTAGCAATATTTCGCCAAAATTGTTCGTGGAAGTTGTAGTGCCAGTATACATTGTGTCAATTTGAAAAGTTGCCACCCCCTATAATTTGGTCCCTATAGAAAATCTAAAAATATGCAAAAACACGTCAAATTTATTTGTAAGGGGGACATTTTGTAGACCAGTTTTTAACTAAATTACGTCAACCCTATAGCGGGGGCGGACACAACCCCCAAAGTCTTTAATGGAAAAGGGGGTTGAGTGATACCTCATTTTGAAGGTCATTCAATTACTCTTTCAAAAATACCACATACCTTATATTTCTTTTCAGTACTTTTCGAAAAATCTTGCACTCAATACTCTAAAAAATTTTGGAGTTCTGAACTCTATACTTAATATTATTATCTTTACGGTTTTACTTGATTTTTCCAAAAATACTTCAAAAAAATACTCGAAATACTTCAACACCCCAAAAAAAATTCAATTTGGAGTTCAATACTCCCAAAAAATTTTTGGAGTTCTGAACTCGATATTTAATTATTAAAATTAATTATAAAAAAATTAAAATTACTGAAAAGAAACATAATGTATATTGTATGTGGTATTTTTGAAAAGGTAATCGAACGACCTTGAAAATGAAGTAACACTCAACCCCCCCTTTCAATTAAAAATTTTGGGGGTTGTGTCCGCCCCCGCTAGAGGGTTAGTGTAATTTAGTTGAAAACTGGTCTATAAAATGTCCCTCTCACAAATAAATTTGACGTGTTTTTGTATATTTTTAGATTTTCTATAGGGACCAAATTATAGGGGTGGTAACTTTTTAAATTGACACCCTATAAATAAGAAGAATAGATAGATGAAAAACGAATAAATCCTCTGAGGTTTGCAGATGACATACTTTGCACATACTATCAGCTTTATTCCCCAAATATTGGGCAAAAACGTCTTCTGCTCTTTTACATTATTTTTTTTTCGTGCTTTATTCTTATATTTCGGATTTTCAAATTTATCAATATCCATCGTATTCGTGCTTCTCCTTATGCTCTCCTGATTTTCTATAATTTCCACTATACGATTAAATTATTTCACCTTTAATTTTCACGTAGGATATATTCTGCAACAAGTTTAAACTGTTTTCGCCTTTGGTTTGTGGATTACGAAAGGGGTTTTGATTCGGTAGAGTTTGAAACAGTACTGGAAGCACTAAAGTAAAGCCGAATAGCTTACAGACATACATCACTAATCAAAAGCATCTATGAGAACGCTACATCAAGTATACGACTACTTACATGAAGACACAGGAACATCCAGCTTAGGTCGAAGATTAAGACATGGTAGCAATATTTCGGCAAAATTATTCATGGAAGTTCTAGAGCAGTATATATAAAAAGAATAGATAGTTGAAAAAGGAATAAATCATCTGAGGTTTGCAGATGGCATTGTATTAATCACAGCCAACTTACAAGATACAGTTTCTAGGATACATTCGCTTATGACAAACGTAAACTAACCTAATGACAAATATCGTAATGAGCGGAAATATAACTATTGACAATAATACGATAATATAATCGCAACAAACACTTACAAATAATACCTGAGATACGAGTTCAAAATAAGCAGATAATCAAACACAAGAAATACAAATGTGAATAGGCCTGACATGGGCAGCATTTGCAAACTAAGTTATTTTCTAAACAGTGCAATTCCCATGTATCTCAAGCGAAAGGTTTATAACCAATGTGGTTTACCTGTTCAAATTGGTGAAGCAGAGATTTTAACACTGACGCAAAAATCCACAACTAAAATAAGAGCTACACAGCGCTTCATTGAACGTGCAATGCTGAACGTAAGTCTTCGAGACCACATAACAAACCAACAAGTCTGGCGCCAAGATCAAGATCAGGACGGATCAGGATCAGGATCAGGATCTTAAGAATTGCTACGCTTAAGTGGAACTTAAGCTTACGCGTAAGTATATTTAGCTAGAACACAAGATGAATGGTGGACAAAAGGAATCATGTAATGGAGGCCCATAAACTTTAAAAAAAGCTGAGGATAACCACAGACTAGATGGATCATCAGCATTATTTTTGCCTTATCCCTATGCGGGGTCGGCTTCCCTAATTGCATTTCCCCATACAATTCTATCTTTGGTCATATCAATATTAATTCCCTTATCAACATGTCCTGCATAATCGTCTCCCCCCACGTCTTCTTAGGTCTTCCTCTCCTACTCCTTCCAGGAATCTGCACTTCAGCAATTCTTCGTATTGGGTGACTAGCTTCTCGACTTGAACATGACCAAACCATCTCAACCTATGCTGTTTCATTTTGGCATCAATTGGTGCTACACCTAGTCTTCCCCCTAATATACTCATTTTTAATTTTATCCTTTTTTGTCACTCCACTCATCCATCAAAGCATTCTCTTCAACATTCAGTTCCGTACATCATAGCCGGTCTTATGGCTGTTTTATAGAATTTTCCCTTCAACATCATTCGAATTTTCCTGTCATACAGCACACCACTCGCTGCCTTCCACTTCATCCATCCAGCCTTATTCTACTGCAGGCATCTCCATCTATTTCTCCATTACTCAGTAATACCGATCCCAGGTACTTAAAACTATTGCTTCTTACAACCAGTTGACCATCCAAAGATACCATTTTATTTGTTGTAAATCCATCTATAAATAAACATGGCAAATACTCTGTCTTTGTCCTACTAAGTTTGAAACCTTTTTCCTCCAGAGCTTGTTTCCACTGTTCCAGTTTTTGTTCTAAGTCTCTTTCACTATTTCCTACTAACACGACCTCATCAGCATATACTATTTAGCACCATGGAATGTTACACACCTGTCCTAACACTAGTCGTTACTCCCTCATAGATATCCCTCACAATCTTTACATATTCACCAGGAACTCCGTTCTTATTGAGTGCTCACCACAGAATCTCTCGAGGAACCCTATCACATGCTTTCTCAAGATCAATGAATACCATATGAGCGTTTGTTTCTTTACTCCTGTATTTTTCCATCAACTGCCTTATAATGAAAATTGCATCTGTTTTTGTTCTGCCCTGCATAAAGCCAAATTGATTCTCGGATATTTCGGTCTCTTCACGTATACGTCTATCAATTACTCTTTCTCATATTTTTATGGTGTGGCTAAGCAGTTTTATAGCCCTGTAGTTTGTACATTGTTGGATATTTCCCTTATTTTTTTAGACAGGTACTAAGTATACTGCTTCTCCATTCGCCTGGCATTTGTCCAACTTCCATAATTCTATTAAATAAACCTGCTAGCCACCTTGTTGCTGTCTCTCCCAATGCTCTTCATACTTCTCCAGAAATATCATCTGGTCCTACCGCTTTTCCTTTCTTTATTTTTTGAAGAGCTTGAGCCACTTCCTCGTTTGTTATTTTGGTGACCATTGCTGCTACTGTCTCCGTTGACAAAGTACCTTCTCCATCTCTTTTTGATATCTTTTTCGTGAACTAGTAATTTATTATTTTCATCTCCGACACATCCAATCTGATTACAAACTGTTGCTTTCTTTGCTCTCTGTTTGGCTATTTTATATATCTTCGTTTCGCCTTCCATGGTATCAAGTGGATCGTATAGGTTTGAATACGCTTCTGCTTTGGATTTTGCTACTGCTACTTTCGCTTCCTTTTTCGCGACCATATAGTTTTGAAGATCTGTGTCGGATCTGGCTTCTTGCCAATTTTTATATAATTTTCCCTTCTCTTTTATTTTCCCTTGTACTTCGTTTCACCACCACAAAGTTTCTTTATCCTCAAATTTTTTCCTGATTTATTTCAATAGCAGTCTTTTTAATACTACTGGCCATTTTTCTCCAAATTGTATTAGGGCTTCTTTTCATGTTCCAACATATTTTGTCTACTATTCTTTCCCTGAATAGGCCTTCCTTCTCAGCTTTTAGCATCCACCACTTGATTTTTTGTGATCCTCTCCGATATCTTGGTTTAGCTTTCCTTTTTCCTTCAATGTCAAGAACAAGCAGCTTATGTTGTTGGCTTACTGTCTCACTAACTATTACATTGCAGTCCTTGCATTCACGTATGTCTTCTTTCCTTATCATGAAATAGTCTATTGGGGATTGATGTCTCCTCTGAAGGAATATCACTCAGGACATCTCCTAATTGGTCATAGAAAGCTCTTTTTTCATTCACACCCAGACCTGTTTGAGAAGCATAGATGGATCGGATGAGGAGCACCGACTAGATGGATCGACGATGTAAAAAGATTAGCGGCAAATTGGTTACAAGTGTCAGTGGACATGATTAGCTTATTGATGTTGATGCCTCATGGAAAAATTATTAACCGATTTTAAAAGTACAAATTAATGGTAGTAATATTGTAAAGTTTATTATGTACCTATTCTCTAATAACCTCTCACTTATTCGAAATTTTCTTTAAATAAAAAACAATATGCCATTTTCAACGAAATAATATAAAAAATAAGTAACTGACTAAAAATAGCATAATATCATCCTTGGAATAACAATTCAAATAAAAAGAAAAGCTTTAAAATTGTTTGGAAAACCATTTTGTTCCAGTACCAACTTGGAAAGCCTTTCAATATATTCTAGAAATGGATTAAGGAAATTTATAAATGGCTTTGGGCCACTTCCTGGGCTGGAAATATTACCGCCATTATTTCCAGGTTTATTGAACATTTAGCGAACGAACACGTGGCTAGTACACGTTATACACTTGATATTAACCGTCCGCCGGAAATAGAGGTCAGTGCAGCATTGCACTTTTATTGGATCTTGTTTGGATTTACGCTATCGAAAATTAGAAAATAGTTTAATTGGTTGTTTCTCTTTTTCGAACTAAAGTTAAAAAGAGGAGTTTTCTTTTACAATTATTATTTTCTCCTTTTTCAAACTTTTCCAATTAATTGGGAATACATACGAAATTATAAAGCTCTTTATTTGACGTTGCGGCTTCTACGTGGAAGATTTATACCAAAATTAAAATCGCAAGCATTGAGTAAAATTTTTGTTTAAAAATATAACAAACTAATTAAATGTTATAGTATAATCTGTCCTAATTATACAGACAATTTGAACATACGGTATTTCCAAAATTTTCAAGTAGAATAACAAATTTTTAATATAATTGTTAGTATTCAGAATCTTATTTAGATTATTTTAAGCGCAAATCGCTTGGCTAAAAACTCGCTTAAAAAACTCTCACTTGAACTTTATTGATACAAAAAGAAAACTTAAATCAATTGCTTACATCTACATTCTACATTTCTACATTGTCTCTCGCCATCTTCTTTTTTCTTCTTCGCATGTCTCTTGTCAATGCGCCGTCGCGTCCGCTGTCACTTTTTACAAGTCCAATTCGAAGTGTACAACTGTACCTATTTCAAGTGTCTCGCCAACTGCACTCATATTTAATTCTCCACAACAGATGACAAGGACGTATAGCCCGAACAAAGAACAATCTGGCCCCAAAAAAAATAAAAGAAGGATAAAAATTTGGAAATAGGTAGTTGAAATTGTCTATTATTATATAAGAAAAAGTTGACAATTCTACATCCCCTCCATTTTTCAAAAATAGAGGGGAATACCCCCTCTCGAAGGTGAAAAATATACATTCAAAAAAAGTCCGGAATTGGATAAAATGACTAATTCTAAGCAACTTTTGTTCTATAGAGTTTTTTTCCTAAGTCAATACTTTTCGAATTATTTGCAAGTGAGTATGTTCATTTTTAACAGAAAAAAAAAACATGTTTTTGGACGGTTTTTCGGAGATTACTCAAAAAGTAAGTAATTCAGCGAAAAAAATATTCTTAGCAAAAATATAACTTACAAAAAACTGAAAAAAAATGGTGTATACTTGAGGTCTGTACTGCCGTGCTAGGCCCAAAGGCGGTAACTAACATTTGAAAAAATGGTGGCAAAATCGATTTCAAAATTGAATGCTACAATTTTGGCCAGTTAGGGTTTATGTACTAGCTAATAGATTTAATGCATCGATATATGCCCCAGTTTATTAAGGGAACCATTAGTTATATTTTAAAACAAAGTTTTATATAAAAAGAGGTAGATACCGCTGAAACGTTTTATCAAAACTTACTATAATACTAAGCCTATTAGCGTTATGTAGTTTACAGTTGTGATTGATATGAAATAGAAAGCTTTTCTGTGTATTAAAGTTTATTAAATTGAAAGAATTAAAGTACTATTAAATGTTATTATTTTGTTGAGCCACGATATGACAACAACAAATTGACAATATTTAGTTGTCGTTATATCTGTTTTCTTTCAAGAGTCAATAAATACATATGGGTTCATTAATAATAATGTTCCATTTGTGATTCAATATAGACAATTAAATAGACAACCGAACAACATACCTTGTGTCTGGTACATACCAAAAAACCTATTTAGTATTACAATGGTAATACCTCATAATTAACATTTTTTATAAAATCTTTTATAGTGCGTCTAATAATTTGGGCAAAACTGTACGTACACTAGGAAAAAAACAGAATCCCTTCAGATTGTTATAGATGTTTAAACATCTGCGTTTTAAAGAATTCTTTAACTGTGAATGTGATTGTAAACCATACTTTTCACTTTCTATTCTCAGCTATTATATTCTTAGCGACAAATGTTAGCTATTTTACGACATCTTTTTGTAGAGCTTTACCTACCCTAATATTATTATGCATTGTTATATTATTGGGTATTTCACAATATCATATTGGGTATTAAAATACCATTACTTAATGTAATTAGGGCAAATTTTAACATTTTATTAGTTGTATTGTACAAACTATTTATATGTTATGATTAAAATATGATCACATTGTCTTTTCCTATTTATAATAGCGTTGTATAACTAGACTACTATATATTGTCTAGTTAAACAATGATAATAGCTTGTATTTAAACAAAAAAAATACAGTCAATGGGACTGCTAATCCCATGTACGACCAGCAAAGGGTTAATTACAGAAAACTTTAAGTATGAAACAAACCTTGCGCCTGTACAGGCTGAACATAATTTTTTTTCACCTCTTGTAATTACTTTACAATAGATTGTCTTCTTTATATAATATTGTCTTTAGTGGTTTCACCTCGTGTTTCACAACTCTTACTCGACTCTACTTGATTTTCTAAAAAAACAAAATATTTTAAGTCTCTTTTTCTGAAAATGCTTGTGGACAGCGTGTGGATATATTATTAAGTTTTTAAAATCTAATTAAAAAAAAGGAATATTTTTAAATATGGTTAGGACAACATAATTGGTTAATTCTTGAAACACTATAAACAAAAATGAAAATACATTTCAATAGATATAATAATCTCGAAAAGTTCTCATCATCCTCGCTAATTATTTCTTTTACTAACACAACTGTTTTAACTAACACAATAATTTAACCTTGTAAAGTTAGGCCGAATTTACTTCGTAATACTAAGGCAATTTGGCGCTTTCTAAATGTATGTAGGCGTAGCATTCTTTAAAGTAGATTAGCGGTAAGTGCAATATGCTAAGGTAAATGGACGGCAACTGTAGCAGATACCGTCAAAACGCCATAGTATTTAACATTTACCGCCAAATGGCTTAGTACTTGAACTGAAAAGTGTAGATACCGCTAAAAGATTGCAATTTTATTTAAACTATAATGCTTCTACAACTCCAAAGACTTTATAAATATATACTAAATACCCTATTCTACCTAAAAATACAAAAATCTCATTTTCGATAAAAATCAGTTACCGCCTTGGGCTTAGCACGGCAGTGAAGACCCAGTAGAAGCAGAGTTGTAGCTAATGAAAAGTAGGTTCTACCACTTCACAAGTTACTTTGCTTATGTATTATTTATATGAGCTCTAAGTTTCATCGGATCAAAGTGCTTATTTGTGAAAAAGCTGTAGTTAAAATGGCTTGAACGAGTAACTTATCACGAGTTTAGGCAAATTTTGAACAGCCATAGCATAATCAATTTCAGTATAACAAGAAAACAAAAAAGAAAAACTATTCAGAAAAACAAAACGTACATTTTATTACTCTCTAAGATTTTTGGTATTGCTAATAATTTTTAAGTTAATTCCATAAACAATTTCATTTTTTTCTTAAATTAAAACAAATGTTTTATTTTAAACCCAATTTTTTTCAAAACTGAGCACTTTCAACCCATGAAACTTATAGATAATATAAACAATACATAAGTAAAGTAACTTGTGAAGCGGTTACGATTAATTTTATTTGGGAAACTAATTAGGGGGATATTTTCGAGGTTTTTGTACCCAAAAATAAAAGAGACCAACAATATTTTGAGCGTAACTCACTTATTTTTAACGTTACAATTTTTTTTTTATAAAACAAAAATAAACCTTGTTTTAAACACTTTAAAAAAGTTAAAATGAATTTTCCCCCAAAAGTGCTCTGTTTTTTGGTTATTTCACATTGAAATATTCGATTTGGAATTTGACGAAGAAGAACCTACTTTTCATTAGCTACAACTCTGCTTATACTGGGTCTGTAGTAGGGTGGGCCGAAAAAAAAAAATTTTTTTTTTTTCGTGTTGCTATACCGCGCAAAAGTTGCTACTAGGATAGAGTTTTTAATTGCAAAAATAATTTTTCAAATTGATTGATATCTTCCGGTCGCGCATTGGTCGTAAAGTTTGAAAAATTGGTTGTTTTTGAAATTTTTTTAAAAACACAAAACTATTTTATCCCGTTTTGCTATACCGCGTACATCTTTCCTTGGGGGGTCAGGATTAAAATAAAGCAAAGAAAGAAAGATATATTGACATATTCCGGTCGCGCATCGTCCATACAATAAACCCATTTAGCGCCAAAGGTGCGAAAACGCACCATTTTTTTGTAGAATTTTTTTTGACAATTCGTTAATTTTTTTTATATCTTTGTATTTTTTAAGCAACCACAAGATATAAGTGTAACTAAATTTAATTTTGTTTAATTTCCAAACTCGTGCTTTCATCACAAAAATATTTTCTAAATGTCCGACATTTTCAATCCTTCGACACAACTTTATTTTTACTGTAGTAATTTTATTGGCAAGTGCAGTTGACCCACTATATGGTAAACATCAGCCATTGTTTGTTGAGTACGAATACCTCAAAAATAGTGAATTAGCATCGTTTAAAAATAGTGAAAGTGGTCCAGCAAGAACATTACACTATCCACTAGCTGGGTAAGTGTTTGCCAAATTCAAAGTGTCCAAATAGACTATTAATTAGAATTAGAATTACACAAAGACTATATAGACTTTTTATCAGCAACTTATTTTCAAATGTTTTTATTTTATTATTCTTGGGTGCGACTCAATTGCACTAGACAAGAAATATTAATCATCCATTTATAAAAATGTTTTTGGCTGGAAATGGGAACGGATCCGGTCCAGTCAACAATATATATAATGCACAAATGAATCAACCCTCAAATACAATGATACCAATGCAACCAAATCATCAATATATGCAACAACACAACTCTGTATCAGCAGACATGATGCACTATTATCAAAATCAATTCCCACCTCTTCCAAATATGTACACTCATCCATCTAATTTCCAAAATTTATCCTTACCTCAAATGAGCCAAAACTCAGTTCCTCCGCAGCCAGAGATACACTCAAAAACTTTCGAAGAAGGAATAGATTATTCCCTACCGTCCTCATCAAGTGACGATGAAAACATGGAAAGTGATGCAAATGCTTGTCCGTGGCAACAATTAAAAGAGTCGAGATCAAAAAGAAAACGTAGAAAAATAGCAGAAAGTACTGAGCAAGGTGCTTCAGTAAGCACATCTAATAGGTTTCAAACTCTCTCAGAAGAAAACGCAGATACAAACCAAATCCATACCAGTAAAAGAAACGATGACAACCCAAATACCCAAACGAAAGATCCCAAGCCGCCCCCTATTTATGTTTACGGAGTAATAGACGACAAAGCAATGACTGACTCTATAGCGCAAGTTACTGAAGATGAAACATATTATACTACCACTCTTCCTGAAAATGTTGTTAAAATAAATGCTAAAACACCCGATTCTTATAGAAAAATAATAAATTACATGAGAGAAGAAAAAATAGTACACCATAGCTATCAGCTCAAACAAGAAAGAGCATATAGAGTCGTCCTAAGAGGTTTACACCATTCTATACCCTTAGAGCAAATAAAATCTGAATTATTAAGGCAAGGCCACACAGTCAGAAATGTTTTAAACATCCGGCACAGGGTAACAAAAGAGCCCCTACCATTATTTTTCGTCGATTTGGAACCAAAAAACAACAATAATAAAGTTTTTAATGTGGAATTTATATACAATACCAGAATTAGAGTAGAAGCTCCGAAACACAAGAACACCATTGTGCAATGCACTCGATGTCAGGCATACGGACACTCTAAGACATACTGTTATAAACCTTATAAATGTGTTAAATGTGGAGGATCACACGACACTAAAAGTTGCACAAAGCCGAAAGACACACCTGCAACATGTACTCTTTGCAAGGGCAACCACCCAGCGAACTATAAAGGCTGCACTGTTTATCGAGACTTATTAAAAGCAAAGAACAGGAATAACGACACAACTGGACCTAGAAACACACAAGGATACATAAATCCCAATCCAGCACTGCACCAAATGGCTCAACAATATGCGCAAAATGGAATGAATTATGCTCAAGTAACCTCAGGAAACATCAACAGACCAAATAATGGTGAAGATTTAACACACATGATGTCAAGCTTCTTAAATGAATTCAAAAATCTATTTAATCAACTTCTGAACCAAAATAGCATGATCCTGAACATGCTAACAACAGTCATTAGTAAAATAACGAATTAATGGCTCCATCAATTAGAATAGCCGCCTGGAACGCCAACGGGCTACCAAACCATGTACAGGAAATCACAGCATTTTTAAAAGTAAATAAATTAGATGTTCTTCTCATCTCAGAATCACACTCAACCGAAAGAACAGTAGTAAAAATCCCTTTATACACAACGTACCTTACTCATCATCCTGATGGAACTGCTCACGCAGGAACAGCAATTATTATTAAATCTTCTATTAAACACTATTTCCTACAAAATTACGCCACACCTAAAATACAAGGAACCATACTAAAAATAGAAACATTTACATGGCCACTTGCCATTGCAGCAATTTACTCTCCTCCTAGACACTCCATATCAATTGAAGAATACGAGACCTTTTTTCAAGAACTAGGACCCCGATTTATAGCAGCTGGAGACTGGAACGCCAAACACACCGTATGGGGATCGAGGCTTATAACACCAAAGGGTAGAAATTTATTGGCGTGCTCGCAGAGAAATAATTTAAACTTCCTTTCGACAGGTCAGCCAACGTATTGGCCGACCGATCAAAACAGGATTCCTGACCTGCTAGACTTTGCCGTTATCAAAGGTATCTCAAATATACATTACAAAATAGAACCCAGTCTTGATTTAAGTTCAGATCACACCGCAATAATCATAACACTAAGTACAACTGTAATTTGGAAGGAACCTGTGGCAAAACTCTGCAATAAAAGAACCAACTGGGAAAAATTTCAAGCTATTATTAACACAAATATAAACTTAAAACATCGAATTAAAGAACCCCATGAAATAGAAAAAGCAGTGCAACATTTAACAGAAGTAATACAAGATGCTGCATGGAAGTCAACTCCAGATGATAAAAAAATTACCACCCATGATCATAACATTCCTTTACAAATTAAAGAAATTTTAAATGAAAAAAGAAGAGCTAGAGCCAAATGGCAGCGGTCAAGGAATCCCCGGGATAAAACACAATTAAATCGGTTAACACATCAACTGCGTACAGCTTTAATCCAGGCCCGTAATGAGACTTTTAAATATTACATCTCCAACCTAACACCTAATGACCATTCATTATGGCAAGCGACCAAAAAATTCAAGAGACCGATAACATCTATTCCACCAATTAGAAAATCGGATCTAAGCTGGGCAAAAACTGATGAAGAAAAATCAAACACATTAGCACAACACCTCGCCCAGGTATTTAGTCTACATACAGAAGTCAATGCTGAAGATGAAGAAGTATACACATTTCTCGACGCTCCTTGTCAATTATCACTACCACTGAAACCATGTACACCAACAGAGATCTGGAAGGCGATAAATAAAATAAACCCTCATAAGGCTCCAGGTTATGACTTAATTAATGGTGATGTACTAAAGCATTTGCCTAGAAAAGCGATAGTCCTGCTAACTATTGTATATAACAGCATGATAAGACTGTGTCACTTTCCTATTCAATGGAAATACGCACAAATAATTATGATTGCGAAACCGGGCAAACCGCCTACAGAACCCTCCTCCTATCGTCCTATAAGCCTTCTACCAATAATGTCAAAAATTTTCGAAAGACTTCTTTTAGTCCGAATTCTCGAAAGAATAAACATAAATAACATAATACCTGACCATCAATTTGGCTTTCGACAGAACTACTCAACAATACAGCAGTGCCATAGGATTGTAAATTATATAAAAGAAACTTTAGAGGGAAAGAAAATGTGTGCGGCAGTATTCCTTGATGTGGAAAAAGCATTTGATAAGGTGTGGCATAAAGGTCTGTTGTATAAAGTGAAAAAGAATATGCCTAATGAAATATACCTGATATTAAAATCATATCTGAACGAGCGATTTTTCCAAATCAAAGTAAATACCTCACTTTCCAAATATCATCCTATACAATCCGGAGTACCTCAAGGTAGTGTCCTCGGTCCCTTCCTTTATCTCCTTTACACTGCTGATATACCTGCTGATGATGACATTACTATGGCCACATTTGCCGACGATACAGGAATCCTTACATCAGACGATAACCCAGATAGAGCTTCTAACAAACTGCAAAACTATTTAAGTTCACTTCAAACATGGTTAACAAAATGGAAGATTAAAGTAAACGGTGAAAAGTCTTCACAAATTACGTTCACAACAAGAAGGATCGACTGTCCACAGGTTCATATTAACAACATTCCTATCCCCTTAAAATCAGATGTCAAGTACCTGGGACTCCATTTGGACCGAAAGCTGACATGGAAGAACCATATCAAAACCAAGAAAGCTCAACTAAATTTAAAAGTCAGACAAATGTATTGGCTGCTAGGTAAAAGATCCCAGTTATCATTAGAAAACAAAGTATTATTATACAAAATTATACTAAAGCCGATATGGAGTTATGGTATAGAGTTATGGGGCTGCAGCAAACCGAGCAACACTAAAATACTGCAAACTTTTCAATCAAAGACGCTGCGCATGATAGCGAATGCACCATGGTACGTCTCCAATATAACTATCCATAATGACCTTGGGATACCATTCATCGAAGATGTTATTAGACTACAGGCAACCAAAGCCCAAGAAAGAAATTTCGCCCATGAAAGTCAAACTATTCAACAACTCTACCAGCCGCTACTTGTGGGAAGAAGACTGAAAAGGACATGGCCAGAGGACCTAACTGATTAGGTGTATTGGAGAACCATCGATGGATGGTGCCCAAAGCATGCCAGGATTCAAGACTTTGCTACTATTTGCTAAATACTCTGTGTTGTAATTGGAGTAGATTGTAAATTTGCACTTAATAAAAAAAAAAAAAAAAAAAAAAAAAAAAATTTATTGGCATAACACTTTTATGGTCAAATAAATTAAAACATTATTTTTTTAACCTATTTGTACACCAATTGTTATAAAAATACAAAAAAGATAATTTCTGAGTCATCAAATCTCGTGTTTGAAAATAATGGTTCGATAACGAACCATTGGCGGAAGTCGACATATAATCCTGCCTGATCAGGAGTAAGTTCAAGGTGATGCACAGGCAGTAATTTGTTGGGATATTTCTTTATTATGTGTAAAAACACGTATCCACTGTGCTTGCGCTCCGAGCTCCTGCAACTGCTCCACATAGTGGACACGTTTGGCGCTCCCGGACTGTGCACTTGTGCGCACTCTGCCTCGGCGCTCCAATCTGTGGACAATTTATATGTAAGGGAGCGCATACCGTATGGATTGGAGCAGTTGCAGGGGGCGCGGAGCGCAAGAAGTTCGTGAACATAGTGGATGGTTGGCGCTCTCGGACCATGCAACAATGTGCGCTCCTCCTCAACGGTCCAATAGGTGGCGGTTTATATGTAGAGGAGCGCATGCATGTAGATGGGAGCAGTTGCAGGGAGCGCGGAGTGCAAGAGGTTCGTGAACGTATTGGATGGTTGGCGCTCCCGGACCGTGCAAGAGTGCGCCAACGACCGTGCGGCAGTGCCTCGGTGGTCCAATATTACGAACGTAGTGGATACGTACCTTTAGAAAGACGGGTATTCTGGTATGCAGTTTTGTTATAATCTAGGGTGGGGGAGGGGGCTACATAAGGGAGGCTGTGTAGTATTGTAGACAATATGTCGATTTGTCGAATTTATGCAACTGGTACAGTGCAAGATACGGGATTGGAAAGTGTAAACTGGAAATATCTAAAATAATTTCTAAAAAAGATAGAGGGCCGTTCGACTTCGTTTTTGAGAAAGAAGCTGAAGAGGGTGTAGGCAATGTTCTAACCATACTATTTTTGTTTATCAAAACTTCCAGGTCCATTTACACTCTAAATGTTTTGAGACTTTTCACAAAAAATAAAATTGTGTATTTCAATTTTTATATCTCATTTCCGCCAAAGGTTCGAAAACGAACCATTTTGTTGTTGTGACACCTGCCATTATCAAAGTGTAAAATAATTTTTTTACGAATGTTTAAGTTTATTTTACTCTAGTTAATCAAATATATTACATATTATTGCAGTATTTCTTTGCTTGGCGGTTAATGGGTTAAACAATATCATTTTTGCTTTTTTCTTCTTTGAAAATACAACGCTTTTAATAATATAAAACCAACTTAACGGCTCTACTTTTCATGTGCCAGGTACAAGACTTAAATAAAAAAAAAACAACTGAATTGCAATAAAAATGCAATAAAAATTTCAAAAACAACCAAGTTTTTTAAATTATACGACCAATGCGCGACCGGAAGATATCAACTAATTTGAAAAATTATTTTTGTAATTTAAAACTCTATCCTAGTAGCAACTTTTCCGAGGTATAGCAACACGAAATAAAATAAAAAGTTTTTTTCGGCCCACCCTAGTCTGTAGATCTCACGCGTACACCATTTTTTTCAATTTTTTAAGAGCTACATTTTTACTAAGAATATTTTTTTCGCTATAGTACTTACTTTTTGAGTTATCTGCTAAAACCCGTCCATGAACATTGAACATGTTTTTTTTTTTTGTTAAAAATGAACATATTCACTCGCAAATAACTCGAAAAGTACTGACTTAGTGAAAAAACTCTATAGAACAAAAGTTGCTTAGCATTAGTCATTTTATCCAATTCCGGGCCTATTTTGAATGTATATTTTTTCACTTACGAGAAAATATTTTTCACCACGTATTTCCCAATTTTTGTAAAATGGAGGCGATGTAGAATTGTAAACTTTATCTTATATAATAATAGACAATTTCAACTACCTATTTCCAAATTTTTATCCTTCCTTTATTTTTTTGGAGGTTTTCGTAAAATTTTGTGTTCCCTGATCGGGCTAATAAGAATTTTCGCCAATCTGTATTATGGTGGGGGAGCCCAAGCGGGGATTTTTGCAGTTACTCGAGCGCGTCAGATTATCATATGGGGAGAAACCTGGTACACTGAAAATGTACCTCTACCATATATTTGCTCTTATCACAGGGGAGTTCGTTAAGGGGTGCCCGAAAAAAAAAATTACCTTTAAAAAAACTCGAAATTGTCAGATTAAGAGAAGGTAAGTTAAGTATATGCAAAAGAGTGTATATTTCAAAAATCTGACTATTTGAGCAGGGCGAAAGGAAATGCGTGAGCCACAAAATTTCACAAGAAAAAAAGCGAATATTTCGCGAAATTAATGACAGATCGAAAAACTAAAAAATATGGGCTTAATATTTTTTAAAAATCTATCGAATGATACCAAACACGACTTCACAGGTTGGGGGTGGGGGGTAACTTTAATATTTTAAATACGAATCCCGCGATATTTCGCGAAATGAACATCAGATCGAAAAACTGTAAAATCCGCGCGCTCGGAAAATTTTTACGTAGCTTGTATTAAATTTTGACAGAAAACAATTTAATAATATTACCATTATAATATACAGTCTATTTACCACTGTAATTGTTTTTCTTGATAAACTTTTATATGTGAAATCCAAAAAAGAATTGTCACTACAAGCAGAAAAAGTTTTATATTGTATATTATAGTAAGAAGTAACATTATTATTATTATATTTATATAACAAGGAAAAAATTAAAAATATAGTTATTTATTTCATATATATGTATCATTTTTGTAATATTATTTTTTCAGAAATGAAATTTTACATATAAAATTTATCAAGAAAAACAAATACAGTGGTAAATAGACTGTATATTATAATGGTAATATTATTAAATTGTTTTCTGTCAAAATTTAATACAAGTTACGTAAAAATATTCCGACCGCGAGGATTTGAAGCGAGCCGGGCGATTTGCAAAATTCGGCCGCTCGCAAAAGCACCGATTTTAAAAATAATTTTTTATAATTAAATGTAATTACATCTTATAATAATTTTTAATTTTAAGACAACATAAGTCTTTCTTTAGTCAATGACTGTAAAATAATTTCTTAATTGTTATAAATAAAGGCACTACGACTTAAGAAAAAAAAAACAATTATCTCGGCTTCAGTTGGTTGTAGAAAATTTTTATTGTTTTATAAATCTTCGTTTTGTCTTCAGCAACAATAATCTGTAAGTTATAAACTCGTAGGATGTACAGGGCCGCTTCAGCTCTAAATGTTTTTAACGAAATTTGCCCCCTTATTTTCAAACCCAAAAATTATCTCGGCTTCAGTTGGTCGTAGAAATTTTTTATTTTTTTATAAATCTTCGTTTCATCTTTAGTAACAATAATCTGTAAGGTAAAAACTCATAGGATTTACAGGGCCGCTTCAGCTCTAAATGTTTATAACGAAATTTGCCCCCTTATTTTCAAACCCGAAAATTAGAGGTTTAAAAATGTTTTACGCATTTATTTACATCAGAATATGAGAACATAACTCTTAAGAAGGAGATTAGATGCTTCACCAACTCTCTACGATTTTTTTTTTCAAAAAGGTATAGCCTTCGACATTTGACCTCTTGGGATAAACAATTTATAATATCTAAGCAACAAATTCGTTAATCTGGCTTTACAATTTTTTTTATGTTTGGAATTGAAAGATCTTCATTTTAAAGCTTTAAAAAATAAAGAAAATTATTCGTACAATAAATAATGTAATTGTAAAAATCGGCAATTTTGGACATTTCTCAGGCTGTTTTGCAATAACCAATTGACGAAATTAAACTTACCATACCTCAAATTGTAGGTTTTTTAATTTACTACAACTTTCTATTAAAAAGTTTTTCTCTAAAATCAATATCCTAAGCTGCAAAATTAAAAATCATTAAAAATTGCAAATTTAACAAATGAAAATCGCAATAGAAAAAAAAGCGCACAATATTTTTGGTTACATTTTAGTAGAAGTTATTTCTGGCATCTTCCTTTACAAAACCTGATAGGTTTCAAAAATTCCTGAATTATATCCTGAAATCGACCTATTTTTCACCCACAGCCTGGGGTAATGATATAAAGAACAGAGTAGAGGTAGCCAGAAATGCTTTTTTGAGACTTCGTAAATTTCTGACTGATCGCAAGTTGGATTTCAGCTACGATATAGGATGCTAAAGTGTTACGTTTGGACTGTGCTGTCGTACGTATTGGAAGCAGGGACATTAAAGGCTAGTTTCGTTAACAAATTTGAAGTGTTTGAAACGTGATGCCTGCGTCGAATGCTTAGAATTTCATGGACGATCCGATCAGGGTCAGAAATGAAGAAGTACTAAGTAGAGAGGGCTTACAGGATAGGGATCTTTTTAATTATGTTAAAAGTAATAAGACTGCATACTTGGGGCACATATTACGAGGAAAAAGATACACTTCTCAGAAACTGACACTCGAAGGAAAGATAAGAGGGTTTTGGCACAAAAAGAGGTTATGGCTGCGTAATACTTGCCCATGGAAAGGAATCCACATCTATGAAATGCTTTGCAATACTGCCTAAGCGGAATTATTTAATGCTGACTATCTAAAATCTCACCTGACAAGACAATTTACGCTGGACGCCTACGCAGATATGGACGGCACCTTAAGAAGAAGGAGAAAAATAATACGTCCTCAACGATATATTTCATACACGTCATATAATATAATATAATATGATGTAGTATTTGACTATTTATACTTGCAATATTTAACATAAAAAAAATAACGTACTAAATAATCTGCTTTTAGTTTGTCCACTATGTCCATCCTTTGATGCTATTATAAAATATTAGCATACCAGCTTTGCACTTGGCGCCTGTGTTTTCATCGATCTCATCTGCATAATGAATTGTTCAGAGCATTAGGACAATTTTATTTGCTTGGAATTATATTATGAGTTAATGTCTAATGTCATGTCTCTAGTAAACACAAAAATATGGCTGTAATAGTGTTCGTATTTTGAAGTTTACTGAAAAAATTTAGAAGTTCCATTTTTTTAGCGTTTCTACCAAGGCTAAATCGTGGTTTTGGAATAATTCAAGTGTCTAACGAGATTCTAGAACTAAACTCCTAAATTATTCATTTAAAAAGATTTAGCGAAAAACATTGCTAAAAAAATTCAAGCAGTAAGTACTACTTCGTCGAATTTTTCGAATATACTGCCGAAATGCAGATCTGCCATGAAATGACTCTAGCATTTCATCAATCGTTAGCAATTCAAAAATACTTCATTCTACATCTATAAATAAAATATAATTTGTCAGATGGTTTAGATTCTCGGCACCAACAATGGCATTATTTTCGTTTCTAAAAATGATAACAAGCAATCAAGATACAGTCTGTTCCAATGAAAATTGACCCCCATCCAATGACCCCCCCCCCCCCCAGAAACTCTGAAACCAAGAGCTTCTTCAAAATTTAAAAAAACACGCCAGTTTATAATGGGAGGGGTACGAATTTTCATGCAAAATTCATGCCCTCAAATGTAACCACCTACTGCCCCGCATTAACCCCCACTTTTTTAATAGCAAGTGTGGTCGAGTGGCCACATCATTTGAAAGTTGATTTTGTTTCCCTACACAACACTCTATTTTTTTTAATTTACGTAATAAGTTTAATTTTGGACTTAACAAATGTATTATCAATTAATTTAATCCAAAATTTTAAATAATATGCAACTCGACTACACTTGACTACACTCGACCATTTGAGGGCATGCATTTTGCTTGAAAATTCGTCCCCCTTCCAATACAAATTGCCGTGTTTTTTTAAATTGTGAAGAAACTCTTGGTTTCTGAGTTTCTGGGTGGGGGTTAGATTTTCGTTGGAATACACTGTATAGTCGGAAAAATGAAAGAATACCCATGAACGATCATATCAAGCGCATATTTTGGATTTGCTTCCTTTTTCTATAAATAACAAACAAGAGAGATAGATTATTAAGTGTTGTCTACTAAGCAAAAACGGGACATCTTGGATATTAGTGCATCCTATGTAACGCACAGCTGAATCTTATGTTTGTGCGTCACAGTGTTGCCATGCCATTTCTTTCATAATTTCAATCAATGTTAAATGTACCTACAAGAATAATAGAATAAGAACGTTTACTTCTGCGTCATTATACTAGGTAGAATGACAAATAAGGTGTCAAATGAAAGCTTATAATCCAAGGATAGTACTAAAGGTGAGCAATTAGACCTAGATTGTGTGTCCCTCAAAAAATAAGCAATATATTGGGGATTTCTAATGTCGATATTAAAAGTTGCACTATTTTTTTCTATAAAACATTTTGATCTAAAACTTACCATAAAACTTTTCTGTACTCTCTACTTTCAAATAAATGTGAATAAGAGGCTAAATTTTAAACTTCGTCACACAACTTTTACGAATAAACTTTGCAATGCACAAATCCGCACCTTTTTTTTTGAAAAATTCATAACCTTTATCATGATAAGAATAAAAACTTGAAGCAAGTACTTTGTCTTTAGAAATGTTAGAGCTATATACTGTAAAAATTTCAGAAAAAAATATTAAAATGGAACAGAGTTGTAGCGAAGTAAACGCAAAAAATGTGATTTAATTTTTTTTTTATTTTTAGGTTAAAATTGCGATTTTGACAATGTTTTCCCACATAAAATTCAAAAGAAACCTCATTTTCGTTTTCACCACCCTCGAAAATATAAAGTGTGAATAAAATTAGCCATTCACCCCTCCGTGGTCAGTATCTCGAAAACTAAGCGCTTTTTTGAGGGTGTCCCGCTCGTGTATAATATCACAAAAAATTGTAACGTGATAGTATGAAAAAATAGAGGATACGGCAACGGTGTTACAAGTGATGGTCGGATCCAATGCCAAAATCTACACAGACATATTAGGGTGCACTAATATCCAAGATGTCCCAAAAACGTTATCCAAAACATACGCAGTTACATATTTATATTTGACAGAGTGAGACGGCGATACAATTGTTCAACGTAGTTAAATTAATTTAGTAGAAAATTTAAACTCACACTTGACTATTTCTGTAGTTCTAATTCCATTCTTAGAAAAGCATTCAACATCAGTAAAGATAATGATTGTAAAAACTACTATTCGAGTAATTGTGCTGGTCAACTATAATCTGACAGATTCAATTTCTGTCACTTTGACAGGGAAACTGGGTTAGGTTCGGTAGAGTTTATAAATTTTAATAATCAGTCGTATTTACTTGAATAAACTCAGTTCTTTTAAAAGCTATTTTGATATTATATTGTATTTTGGGTTTGGTAAGTATTTATTTAATTAAAATAAGTCAATAAAATTTGTAAGTAATCATCTGTCAATATGGTCATATGGTCAACTTCTGTTTATGAGTTTGCCAAACGTGTACATAATATTACTCTGACTTTTCAATCATAGTGTATAAAATTACAGATTAGAATATTTTTACGAATGTACATTTATTTGCAGATAATGTCTGTGAAATGATCTTGATACAAAAATGATCTGAATTCATTAATAAGGGAAAATGAAAATGTAGTATGTCAAAGTGTGTAATAGCTATTTGTATAACAAGGGAGGAAAGTGTAACTTTTCCTCCCGAGAATGAAGTTTACTGCCCGACGCGTAGCGGAGGGCAGTAATCATTCAAGGGAGGAAAAGGCACTTTACTCCCATGTTATACATATGGTTTTTCCACCTTCCTCAAATAACAAGTCATTTTGTCATTTTTTCTTAATTTATTTATGTAACTAACCAACAAAATTTATTAGAACTAAAACAACAAGTAGGTACAATATAACTGTCAGCTGTCAAATATAAGTCAAATTATGAATGTAAACATTGTTAAATCAAAATAACAATTTACTGTTTTTTACCATTCTGCAAAATACAGGATGTTTTGTAAATAAACGTTAAAATGTATAGATACTTCGTAATGTAAAATAGATATTATACAGGGCGTCAATAAGTTATATTTCATGAATGAAATATTATGACGTCACTTTTACTTTTCCTCCCTAGGGAGGAAAAATATTTTCCTCCCTAGGGAGGAAAAGTACAACTTTGCTCCCTACAATCAGGTCCGGAAAAGTATACTTTCGGTAGAGGTAGGTGGAAAATAATTTATTTCTTTAGCTGAGCGCTTTCGACATAAACGTCATCATCGGAGCTAATGCTAAAATAAAAAAAGAGATCTTGTAAGAAAAAGAAGTAAAAAACTCTTTTTTTACTTACGTCAAATACTAAAAAAGTACCGCTACATAGAGGTGTAACTTTTTAGCGGTACTTTTTTAGTATTTGACGTAAGTAAAAAAAGAGTTTTGTACTTCTTTTTCTTACAAGATCTCTTTTTTATTTTAGCATTAGCTCCGATGATGACGTTTATGTCGAAAGCGCTCAGCTAAAGAAATAAATTATTTACACACTTTGACATACTACATTTTCATTTTCCCTTATTCACTCAAGTGTGTACAAACTTATCAGTCTTTCAACTATGAATTTCATTTAAGTTACTTAATGCAGCCGACATAAACGACATATTTTAAATTCCTGTTACTATTTACGTCAGGCAAATTTAACATGGAGAAATTCATAAAACTATATTTGCTTACTCATTATCTTTGTATTATTAATCTGTATCAAATAAATAATTACGGTAGTAAAAGTAACGTTTATTACCAATAAATATATAGGTAGGTATTATCAGAAAAAGAATAACATCACAAAAAATGTTTGACACATTTACGTAGCGTAAAATCGTACGGTGGGGTAGTAGTCGCATCCGTTTTTTTACAGTATTAACTTAAAGACTAAGGGCCGGTTGTTCGAACGCTAATCAGAAATGATCATTATCAAATATTTAATTACTCTCACAACTGTCAATGTCAACTTTGATTAGGTTGCTGAAAACATAATTTTTGATTACAATTATGAAACTAGTTAATCAATTATGTTAATAATTGTTATGTTAATTGATTAACTAATCTCATAATTATAATCAATTATATTTTCAGCAACCCAACCAAAGTTGACATTGACAGTTAGTGACATTAATTAAATATTTGATAGTGATCATTGTTGATTAGCATTCGAGCAACCGTCCCTTAGTTTTTCAACCTAATAAAAATATTTGTAAAATAAAATATTTTAATTATTTAAAGTATTAACTTACTTTAGAAGTTGTTTTGACTAGAAATTTTTGATTTGATTCGTATGCATATCATCGATGACGCATGGGTATTCTTTCATTATTCCTACTCTATATAAATGACAACAAACAAAATGTTTCGTTGATTTCGAGAAGGCATTTGACAAATGACCACATGGAATTAATCGATATCCTAAAAACATTCGGACTTAATGACAAGGATATAAGGCTGATCTCAAACTTATATCCCCAACCAAAAGTAACAGGGCGATTCGAAAATGAAGTGAGAACGTAAAGATTGGCATAAATTCATTTTTTCCTGGATGGGCAATTTTGAAAATAAATCCTGAAACAGGTCGACTTTTAGTTTTAAATTATGATTTTTTGGCATATATTTCATACTGGTGACGTCGTCCATCTGGGCGTGATCACGTAATCAATGATTTTTAAATGATAATAGGCGTCGTGTGCTAGCTCCCTAATAGCTATTTAAAAAGGCTATTCAATTCTCCATTCAGTAACAGAAACATTACCATGATTATTTATACACGGTGTAAATTTTTTTTAATTAAATTAATTGATACAAATAAAAGAATGTATGTAATTATTTAATTCAAACTACTTTTTATTATTATTAGAAAATAGGAAAATATGTTTAATTCATTAACACACATTGGTTCCCGCTTAAATTAAATGTTCAATGTGCCAAGTGGCAGGTGGGTGGCAGCTTGAATATTGAATATAAGCAAAAAGGAATGTTTTTTTTTTCTCAAATAAATATTTTTTTTTGTTTTTTGACAGCTGTAAAATGTATTTTGTGTTAAATATATGGCATACTTACTTCCTTTTGTGTCAGTTAATTGAATAAAAAAAATTTTTTGGACACCCAATTATGTTATGGTTTATATTACTGAATAGATAATTGAATAACCTTTTAAATGAGCTAGCGCACGACCCCTATTCTCATTTAAAAGATTATCGATTACGTCATCACGCCCAGATGAATGACGTCACTGGTATGATACATATGCCAAAAAATCGTAATTCAAAAATACACATCGACCTGTTTCGGGATTTATTTCCAAAATCGCCTATTCACGAAAAAAATTAATTTATTCTAACTGTTATGTGCTCACTGTACAATTAACCTTTAACTACCCGCGCAACAAGTTATAACATAACTACACGCGTGGCGTACTTTATACCCCACAAGAAAATATACTTAAAAACAGCGGATTTTTTTATTTTTTTTTTGAAAAAGTACACTTAATTGTTTGTTATAAACCTTATTCGGCATCAGTGAATACTTGGAATTCCTTCTCAGTAAGCCAATTGGGATTTATAACTGGAATCATTGAATAACTGGAGTCGATGATAAATAAAATTACTAATAAAATTTTTTTTAAATATGATTTCTTTACAGGAGGAAAAGTATTGTTTATAAAGAAAAATACATTTTGTGCCATAATGACTAAAAAACAATTGAAATATGTACTTATATTACAACTTATATTAATACAATCGTGACGTATACTGTCCACCACCGGAAACAACAAATAATTAACTGTAAATTACGATCTTCCCAGAACGCCGATTATAACGAAACTAAATCCAAATTGTAAAGCACATTCCAGTGATAGGTTAGAGAGAAAAACGAGGTCAAAAATAAAATGTCTAAATACATTTGCAGTAGAATTCTTATATTTGGCGTACAAAATACGCCAGCGCGTGTATTTAAAGGTTAAAAAACCTTAAATAATTATACATTCTACATCTTAAAATTTATATAAATAGGAAGGAAGAAAACTAAAAATTAAAATTCAGTTCAAATTATATAAACTAAGATAACAACTACTGCAATTAGCAAAGTCAAAACACTTAGAGGAACATTTAATAGGAACCTAGTCTTCCTACCAAAGATTAATTCATTACGGAATGAAACCGCAACGTCCCCAAAACCAGAATTAAATAAAAGTTAAACGTTTATCGACCTCCATGGCGGAAACGCATCCATAATATTTTAACTAAGAAGGAAAATATATCTGTTTTTCAGCCCCAAAGACAAAAAGCTCGCCAAGGGAACATTTACGCTAATTCTTCGGATCCCCCGACATTGTAGAATCGTTTATCTACTTTTTATATTCCATATTTTATACTTTTGAAAAACTTAAATCTTGTTTGTATCTTTTTCTCTTTTGCTCGTGTTTTATTTAAATTATGTCGGAGGAGACGTTAAAGTTTTATGAAGTTGTTAACGCGATGGGATAGCTTATTCCAGTTATTTCTGTTCCGTCTCTTCGCTGTAGGAGCTTTCCATGATGGTAATTACTGCACAAATGAAAATAGTATAACTGGTAATTTTTTAATTACAATGTTATTATGGGCGTGTATTTATTTATTAGCTCTTAACACTGTACTAAATTATAAGAGCATACAAGGATTAATACGTCAAGCTCTTCAAAAAATAAATAAAGGAAAAGAAGTTGGACTAGATGATACCTGGGGAAGTAGGGAGTGTATTAGGAGCAAACTGGCCAACCGGTTTATTTAATAGAATTAGAGCAGTTGGACACATCCCAGTCTAATTGTCGGAGAGATAGAAACGGATTTTGTGCGTGATAAGTAATATGGAAAAACTATACGGGGATATGTTGAATTAGTTGTGTACATGACTTTCACCAACGGCCGGAAACCGGCCGAGTGGAGCCGTGGGTAGTTATAAGGGGTCAACATCGCCGTTTTTATTATTTTTTTTGTGACGCTCATGATCAAGATAGTGCACCAAAATTTGGGAATAAGTAGGTCATGACGTAACCAAGTAAAATCTCCAGGGGTGGCACGCTGCGTGGCCGATCAAGGGGTGGGGCAGGGGTATATACAAAAAATATAAGGGTTTTTTTGCGACGTTCGTGATTGAGAGAGTGCACCAAAATTTGGGAATAAGTAGACCATGACTTAGCTAAGTAAAATCCCTAGAACCGGAAACCAGTGTTGGAGATGAGGGTAGTTTTAAGGGGAAAAAGCCGCAGTGTGTATTATTTTTTTTTGTTAGCTGGCACAAAATTTGTCCCCCACGCAGCGTTCCGCCCATGAAGATTTTACTTAGTAATATCATGATCTACTTATTTCCAAATTTTGGTGCACTATCTCGATCATGAACTGCAAAAAAACCCCCATATATTTTTATACTCACCCCTACCTACCACCCCTTTGTACCCCAAGCAGCTTTCCGCCCCTGGATATTTTACTTAGTTACGTCATGACCTACTTACTCCCAAATTTTGGTGCACTATCTCCATCACGAGCGCCACAAAAAAAATAATAAAGACCGCGAATTTTACCCCTTATAACTACCCTCATTCGCCACTCTGGTTTCCACCTCTGGGGATATTACTTAGTTATGTCATGGTCTACTTATTCCCAAATTTTGGTGCACTATCTCAATCACGAACGTCGCAAAAAACCCCTTACATTTTTTTGTATTTACCCCTGCCTCTCCCCTTTGTCGGCCACGTATTGTTTCACTCCTGGAGATTGTACTTAGTTACGTCATGACCTACTTATTCCCAAATTTTGGTGCACTATCTCGATCATGAGCGTCACAAAAAAAAATAATAAAAACGGGACTTTATCCCTTATAACTACCTTTCTTCCCCACTCTGGTTTCCGGCTCTGGGGATTATACTTACTTATTTCATGGCCTACTTGTACCCAAATTTTGGTGCACTATCTCAATCACGAACGTTGCAAAATGCCCCTTATATTTTTTATATTCACCCCTACCCCCACCCCTTTGTCGGCCACGCAGCGTTGCGCCCCTAGAGATTTTACTTAGGTACGTCATGACCTACTTATTCTCAAATTTTGGTGCACTATCTCGATCATGAGCGTCATAAAAAAATAATAAAAACGGCGACTTTGACCCCTTATAACTACCCTCGGCCCCAACTCTGGTTTCCGGCCGTTGGTGAAAGTCATGTACACAACTAATTCAACATATCCATATATAGTTTTTCCATATTACTTATCACGCACAAAATCCGCTCCCAGCTATTAGACTATAATAGAGGAGCAGTATATTAATACCCTTTTTTATTTAGCTTAACGGTATGGGTGCAAATATTTTACGGCTATCGCTATTTTTTATGTCTTTACACGGCAAGTTACGTGTAGTAAAATTATCACTGATATGGATATGTAAACATTACTTGACAAATGTCATCATTAACTTTAAAGAGATGGCTTTTGAATGTTCTTTTATAACTGTTACTTGTATAATTGCATCACTCATGCAGTTAATTAATATGATAATTTTTCATATTTTTCTAATTTTTGATATTTTTCACTAACTATGTATTTAGTGGTTGTAATAATTTCTATACTGTACAACAAAAACTAATACTCAATCGAGAAAAGAGGATAAGTGATGAAGTGATTTTTTAAATAATATATTGTTACTATGGAACGCTTACAATTTTGAACATCTTTAACAAAAAAATACTTGAATCACAGAATATATCCTGCTGTATTCTCTGCTTGGATCTTCCATAAATAATAAAAAATAAATCACTTTTTATTAAGTTCACGTCTTAAATCAATTATTTATCAAATACACTATCAATATTATTTAACCTTCGGATGACCAAGCGGGGAAATTTGGACCCCAGCGTAAGTTTTTCTTTAATAAATTCAAAAGTATTTTCAATTTTTAACTCATTATTTTTTTATTTCACTTTAATATCATTCTAGATATCCTCATATTTTGAAATAAAAAAATTCCTTATATTTTACGAATAAAAAATATATTCTGAAATTGATGTTTAGTAAAATACCGTCTATTATGTGCAATTCCAAGCAGTTTTAAGTCAATGACGTCGACTTTGCAAAGTAACAAGACACTTACTCAACATACACACTACACATGACACTAATACTCATGTTGTGACTGGCTGATTGACATAAAGGCCATGCCATAAAAAAAATAAAAAAAAAAAGAAATGAAAAAAAATAAACTTCATTTTTTGTTAATTGTCATTTTTGACATTTTTGACCTGGGGTCATTTCCGCCCCTTGGTCATCCGTGTAACAAAAAAAGGTTTGTCATCGGAAAGTTAACCAACAACTCAAAATATTTCCGATGCCATGTCAAATATTTAAAATTGTCACTGTCTTGTCACCATATTTATTCGACTCGGTGCATTGTATGACAAAGATAGCGAATGTTCGATTTGGAAAATATCACCACGGACATGGTGTCCATTTTTTAACTAAAAATATAAATACTAATAATAGTTAATTAATAATAGTTAACTAGTTAGTAATAAGTAATAGTTAACTAATTAGAAAAAACTAATAAATATTTAAAAAAAATTAAAAGCAAAATGAAAGACTAAATTATTATCGAGGGCCAAAAGTCCCTTAGAATAAATAAAAAGTTTATTTTGAATGAGATATTTGAAATTAAAATCACACTACATTTTCTCTTAGTTTTTTACCCGTGTAACTTATTAAAATAAACATTACAGAAGTTTTCAGGGACTTTCGGCGTTTGGCAAGAACGTTATCTTTCATTCTGTGTTTAAATTTTTTAAAAATACTTATTAGTTTTCTCAAGATTCCAAAAAAAAATGAATCTCATTTAAACAGCATTGGAGCCGAAACTACGTATCCATCCCCTTAATGCATCGACAACTTATGGCCAAGGCTTGGTACAGTTGATCTTACAGTCAGAGACCTAGTATAGAGCATAGTGTGTATGTTGAGTAAATGTCTTGTTACTTTGAAAAGTCTTCTTAAGAAAAGCAAGGGAGATATACATATAAAAATGTACAAATTACATGTCCATAAAATTACTTAGTCATACTATGAACACATGGGAGACAGTAATAATTGATAGACGGATACGTGAAATATCAGATAATCAACCTGGCCTTATACAGGGTATATCAACAACAGATGCAATTTCCATCGCAAGGAAGTTAATGGAAAAATACAGGAATAAAGAAATGAACGCTCATATGGTATTCATTGATCTTGAGAAATCATACTTTCTCGAGAGATTCTGTGGTGGGCACTCAATTATAAAGGAGTCCCCGATGAATATGTAAGGATTATACATATTAATATACCAATACAGAAGTAAAAACTTCGAGATGTATTCTGGTATAAAATCGTTTATTTAAAACTATAAAATGTCATCGATTGCAGAACGTTTTCGTTCTAAACAGAACATCTTCAGTGCATCCTGCCGAGTATTTTGAAACTAGCACACTGTAAATAGTGTTAACATCATCATATATGGTTTACATAATGTAATATGTTAAAATGTTATGACTACAAGTCGATGTTAATGGATAAAGTGGAACACATGCTAAAAGGGTGCCATGGTTCCCTGCTCGAAGATACTAGGTACTTGCCAATTCAATGGGCACAGACCAACTGTGCCCATTGACCAACATCAGTTGGTCTGTGCCCATTGAATTGGCAAGTACCTAGTATCTTCGAGCAGGGAACCATGGCACCCTTTTAGCATGTGTTCCACTTTATCCATTAACATCGACTTGTAGTCATAACATTTTAACATATTACATTATGTAAACCATATATGATGATGTTAACACTATTTACAGTGTGCTAGTTTCAAAATACTCGGCAGGATGCACTGAAGATGTTCTGTTTAGAACGAAAACGTTCTGCAATCGATGACATTTTATAGTTTTAAATAAACGATTTTATACCAGAATACATCTCGAAGTTTTTACTTCTGTATTGGTTTTTTAAACTATGGTATACAGCCAACTATTGGGATTTTCCCATTGATTTTTTACATATTAATTTATACCTACATATTTAAAAACTGTTTCTACAGTCTCTCTCTCTCTCTCTTTTACATTTTTCCATTTGTTCATTATATCTTTTTACAAAAGCAACTAATACAGTAAACATAAGAGTGGAGCTGGTCAAAACAAAGGTGTTTTTCCTGATAAATGGAAAGATAGTTATGTTACCCCGATACACAATAATAACGATAAGAAATCTATTGAGAACACAGAGCAGTTTCAAAAAACTCTATTTTTGCTAAAATCTTTGAAATGTTAATAACTGAAAAAATATACCCAAAAATAAAATCCATAGATACTAATAAATGAACAACTTGGTTTTATGTCAGGTAGATCTACATCTACAAACCTACTTGTACTGGAGGAATTCATTTTAGAGGCCTTGGAGAGCCGGTGGCAGGTTGATGTGATCTACACCGATTTCTCCAAGGCATTTGACAGAGTGAATAAGGATATATTAGTTAAAAAATTATCTGCATTAGGATTTCATGGACCATTATTATCATGGCTTGAAAGTTACTTAACAAATAGAAGACAATTTGTCAAAATTCATGATTGCTTATCATCAGAAATTAAAGTCTTATCAGGAGTTCCTCAAGGAAGTCATCTCTCTCCAATGCTTTTTAATTGTTTTGTCAACGATGTTTTAAACTGTTTTTCCGATTGTAAAATATTACTGTATGCTGATGATTTAAAGATATTTAGGGTAGTTAAAGATGTAAATGACTGTCTTCTAATACAAGAGAATCTTGATAATTTTTTCAGGTGGTGTTGTGACAATAAACTGAATTTAAATATTGATAAATGTAAAATAATAAGGTATCATAGAATCTTACAACCTACACTCTTTAACTATTCTATTGACAACAAAAACTTAGAAATTTTAACATCCATTAAAGATTTAGGCATTATTTTTGACTCATCTTTGAGTTTTACTAAGCAGTTTGAGTTTGTTGTTAATAGAGCTTTGAAGATGCTTGGTTTTGTAAAACGTAGTCTTTCTGATTTTAATAATATAAATTGTCTTAAATCTGTCTATTGTGCATTAGTTAGATCAATATTAGAATATTCAAGCTGCATATGGACACCCTATTACAGATGCCACATCGATAATATAGAGAAAGTCAAAAAAAAAATTTCTAAGATTCATTGCATATAAACTAAATATACCATCTCAAAACATCAATTATAGTGAAATTCTCAACTTATTAGAGTTATCATCACTGGAAAATAGAAGATCATTTCTTGGTTTAGTTTTCTTATATAAGATTGCTAATGGTTTGGTTGATTGCTCAACACTTCTTGAGAAGATAAAATATAGAGTTCCTCAATGTAATACTCGTAGTAAAGAACTATTTTTTGTAGACTTTCATTGCACCAATTATGCACAGAACAAAGCAATTGGAAGAATGTCTAAGGGGGCCAATAATATCGATATTGACTTTTTTGACTGTTCATTGCCTAGTTTTAAGAAGAAATTGAAAAAAAAATGCTAAATTGTATTTAATATGTATGTGTGTGTATATATGTGTATATGTATATGTATATATATATATATATATATATATATATATATATATATATATATATATATATATATATATATATATATATATATATATATAAATCCTACTATCAATTTGGCATCGATACATTATGCATTTACCATCAATTTGGCATCGTCTTGCAAAGTGGCATCTGTATATCGATGCCACTTTACACTACCTTAATAACTTTTTTCCTGTACTTGTTAGCAGAAGTCTAATCAACTCTGTAGTTAGAGATTTGATTCCTTGATGTTACTTTAATATATCAGCTTTCTTTGTTTATTCCTTACTGACTTATATAAGTTTATTCCATAAAATGTTTGAGTTCAAAATGATGGCACAGTGAAAATATTATATACATTTAGTTCAGTGTTTTACCGTTTTGTCGCTGCCGCTATATACATGAAAACGTATATCCCACTTTCATTATCAATCATTTTGGCATCAGAAATTTGGCATCACTGTTGAATACAATATTATCCACAACGAAAAATAGGCAATTTGAGAATGTATATATTATTTTCATCAACAAATCATTCTGGCATCAAGTTGTTTTCACCCAATTTTGAAAAAATGTGAAAGCTTATAATCCAAGGATGGTACTAAAGGTGAGAAATTTGACCTAAACTATCTGTCCGTCGGTCTGTCCGACCGCGAATATAACTCTTACGTCATTATACCAGGTAGAATGACAAATGAGGTGTCAAATGAAAGCGTATAATCCAAGGATGGTACTAAAGGTGAGATATTTGACTTAAACTTTCTGTCCTTCGGTCTGTCCGACCGCAAATATAACTCCTCCGTCATTATACCAGGTAGAATGACAAATGAGGTGTCAAATGAAAGCTTATAATCCAAGGATGGTACTAAAGGTGAGAAATTTGACTTAGGCTGTCTGTCCGTCGGTCCGACCGACCGCGAATATAGCTCCTCCGTCATTATACCAGGTAGAATGACAAATGAGGTGTCAAATAGAAGCTTATAATCCAAGGATGGTACTAAAGGTGAGACATTTGACTTAGGCTGTCGGTCCGTCCGACCGCGAATATAACTCCTCCGTCATTATACCAGGTAGAATGACAAATGAGGTGTCAAATGAAAGCTTATAACCAAAGATGGTACTAAAGGTGAGAAATTTGACTTAGGCTGTCTGTCCGTCGCGTCGGTCAGTCCGACCCCGAATATAGCTCCTCCGTCATTATACCAGGTAGAATGACAAATGAGATGTCAAATGAAAGCTTATAATCGAAGTATGGTACTAAAGGTGAGACGTCGGTCCGTCCGACCGCGAATATAACTCCTCCGTCATTATACCAGGTAGAATGAAAAATGAGGTGTCAAAAGAAAGCTTATAATCCAAGGATGGTACTAAAAGTGAGAAATTTGACTTAGGCTGTCTGTCCGTCTGTCCGTCCGACCGCGAATATAGCTCCTCCGTCATTATACCAGGTAGAATGACAAATGAGATGTCAAATGAAAGCTTATAATCCAAGGATGGTATTAAAGGTGAGAAATTTGACTTACGCTGTCTGACCGTCGGTCCGTCCGACCGCGAATATAGCTCCTCCGTCAATATACCAGGTAGAATGACAAATGAGGTGTCAAATGAAAGCTTATAATCCAAAGATGGTACTAAAGGTGAGAAATTTGACTTAGGCTGTCTGTCCGTCGCGTCGGTCAGTCCGACCCCGAATATAGCTCCTCCGTCATTATACCAGGTAGAATGACAAATGAGATGTCAAATGAAAGCTTATAATCGAAGTATGGTACTAAAGGTGAGACGTCGGTCCGTCCGACCGCGAATATAACTCCTCCGTCATTATACCAGGTAGAATGAAAAATGAGGTGTCAAAAGAAAGCTTATAATCCAAGGATGGTACTAAAAGTGAGAAATTTGACTTAGGCTGTCTGTCCGTTTGTCCGTCCAACCGCGAATATAGCTCCTCCGTCATTATACCAGGTAGAATGACAAATGAGATGTCAAATGAAAGCTTATAATCCAAGGATGGTATTAAAGGTGAGAAATTTGACTTGGGCTGTCTGTCCGTCGGTCCGTCCGACCGCGAATATAACTCCTCTACTATACCAGGTAGAATGACAAAAGAGGTGTCAAATGAAAGCTTATAATCCAAGGATGGTACTAAAGGTGAGAAATTTGACTTACGCTGTCTGACCGTCGGTCCGTCCGACCGCGAATATAGCTCCTCCGTCAATATACCAGGTAGAATGACAAATGAGGTGTCAAATGAAAGCTTATAATCCAAGGATGATACTAAAGGTGAAAAATTTGACCTAGGCTGTCTGTCCGTCGATCCCTCCGACCGCGAGTATAAATCCTCCGTCATTATACCAGGTATAATGGCAAATGAGGTGCCAAATGATAGCTTATAGTTCAAGCATGGTATTAAAGATGAAAAATTTTACCTAGGCTGTCTGTCCGTATGTCTGTCCATCCGCGAATACAACTCCTCCGTTATTAATACAGATAGAATGACAAATCGGGTGTCGAATGAAAGCTTTTAACTTAAGGATGGTATTATTAAAGATGAGAAATTTGACGTCGGAGTTCCGGTTTTAGAGTTGCAACCGTAAGTATTTACTATTTTAAAGTTGCCGAAAGAGAATAAGTGATATATTATTCAACGTGGCTTAGCAAGATGAGAACAAATGTAAAATTTTGGTTTTTACGTAATTTCCGCTTAAAAAGTTATAACCGGAAATGCCATTATTCGCGGTGTGCAAGTACTTGGAACGGATACGAGAAACGATCGTGCGCGAATAGCGGAGAAATATTGCAACTTTCTTAAATAATTCATATTGTCCATTGAAATTGTCAAATTGACGTACATTTCATACCTACTGTCATTGAAGAAGAAAAATTATATGTTGCTCTGCAATATTGATATTATATGCAATTATTATATGAAGGCAAATTAAATTAATTGTATTTTGCTTGCAGTACTGCATTTTAATAACTAATTTTATTTACTACATACAATTGTTTACGTTTTAATAACATAACCTGAATCTTATTTTTTCTTCTTATTATTTTTTTGGATTATAGCCTTGACAATTATCCAGTAACCAGGACTAATATAATTGGCCAATATAATTAAAAGTGCGAATAAAGTTGCAGAGCGTAGAAACCAGGTGTCGTTTTGCCGAACTTGCACGGTCCCAATAGACTCAGAAATAGTATACGAACACATAAATCGAAGCGTATTGAAAGGTTTGAATCTTTAGAGTTATTTCTGTGTAAACAGTTTAGTAAAAATGACTCAAAATTAGTAAATTTGTATATCAATCCACGCAAAGTTACACGAAGAATTCAAATATCGACTTCCAATTCTACTTTCGATTACTTTGGGTGAAAACCTAGGACTTACGAAGTCCAATTACTTGTTTTCTTTAAAAATAAGACATGTCATAAATATGCCTTAGGCATCATAGAAGACAATGACACAGAAAAATCAAACAAGCAGCAGGTCAAAAGGGCCTTAGTTATGTATCTTCGGTCCTATTGGTTCAATCGTGACGTACAGCGCCTGAAACGATGGGATTTAACTGGCAGAATACGATGGTGTAGACAAATGAAAATGACGGCATGTAATAACACTTTAAAATTGTAGAAATAAAATGGATTAACGCACATGGTATGACATATTATGTGAGAGTATTTAACAAATAGAATACGATTACATACGTCCAGTTTTTGACAAGCGACTTCTCTACATATGATAAACGCGAAAGGGCCCCAACGTTCACTGTTCGACATAGGCCTCCCGTTCACTGCATATACCCACTGCTTTCTGACGCTGTGACTTAAGAGGATAGGATTTAACGAATAAAACGACAAAGAAGACTAAACAAGGCAGATCACGGGAAAAACACAACTGTCCGTTTTATACTCCACAGGGAAGCATCAAATATTCAACGTAAGGATATATTATAGTATAACGGTATGATAAATCTTTTTCTTTTTTTTTTTTCATTTAGTGCATTCCGTACGTTTTTTAAACATAATCAGGAGAAGTTGTTGAATTTCTGAAGTCTATAAAAGAATTTCTTAACAAACCTTTTTTTAATTGTGTTATGGATTATTTTTAAGAATGTGTTTAAAAGGTAGCTCACAGGCTTATTGTTCAATGGTCTTATCACTTTTAAACGCCTGTCTTTTTTGTAGGACTATTAATTGTGATTTCAAACATTCTAGCGGGACAATGCCTTTTGTGTAACTGAAATAAATATTGTTATCCATTTAATTTTTTTCCTCAATTAATTGAATGCCTCCTACTGGTGTTTGGTCTAAGCTTACCGCTTTTCCCCATTTAAGCTAAACTGCTCGTCAAAAGTTAGGGATATAGAAAATTATGCTCATTTTCATAGCTAATTTTTTCGAGAACAGATTAACGGATTCCACTAATTTTTTTTAATATTTTAGATTTTTCGTTAGTATTTACACAGTTGTGCAAAAGTTTACCCAAACTTTTTTTTGTACTTTTACCGAGTGGTATAAGTACAAAAAAGAAGTTTGAGTAAACCTCTTGTTAGGTATTAGTTACGTATCTTCACTCCCATTGGTCCAAACGTGTCGTACGGCGGCTCAAATGATAGGAATCAGTCAACAGAATACAATGACACAGAAAAATCAATTACAGTAAAATATTGAAAGGGCCTTAGTTACGTATATTCGCTGCTATTTTTCCAATCATGACGTACGGTGGCTAAAATGGTAGGAATTAACCAACAGAATACAATGACACCCAAATCCGGTGTCGGAAAGCTGGTCGAGAACACTTCGTCGACGGAAAATTGGTCGACAACAGTTGGTCGACAAACAGTTGGTCGAATGCACAATTCATCGAATGGACAATTCATCGACGAACATTTGATCGAATGGAATTTTCGTCGACAAACTGTTATTTATCTTTAGGATAAAGGGATTAATGGTGACAAACGACGGGTAACTGGAATATTGTGTTATATATTTTTTTTTTGGGTTTTGTTAATTTTGTACCTAAATCTTACCGGAGGTATTGCGCCTTTTATAAATGTGTAGTTGTGAATTAAGTTTTTGATAATAAAATCAAGAGGGTAAGAATCGCTTTACTTTTAAACTCTTCACTTTTGGCGCATCATGGACGGCTCGTTTTTAAAAGAATCGTTTTAATTTTTTTTTGTATAAACATGCTCTTTCATTCGTTTAAATGTTGCTTTTCAAATTTTCTAATATTTATAAACAAAGCCCCGGTGAATTTTTGAAAAAAGTGGCTAACTCGGGTTTTAAGGGTTGTAGGGCATTAAATTTTTGTTTCAGTTTCTATAAGAATACCAACATGTCGAATAAAAAAAATTAACTTCCTACGTGTTGTTGTTCTGAAGCTATTTTCTTGTGGCATTTTTGGAATTAACTAGTTTTGATGGGAAATAAGCCACAATTTTACTAAAAAAACTGATTTTATTAACGTTTCGACGCTCAAATCGGGTGTCGTTGTCAAAATAAAACCATTTTTTTTAGTAAAATTGTGGCTTATTTCCCATCAAAATTAGTTAATTCCCACATGTTAATGCGGTTGTTATTTTAATTGTTTATTCGCGAACTCAATCGACTATAGGTGGCAGTGCAGTTGCATGAAAATGGCCGATGTAATTGGGATAATGCATTTTGATATAATTAATATTTTTATTGATGTAATTAATTAATATAAATAAATCATTCATTAAATGAACACACCAGACAAGCATTCAATCGACATTGATATATAGGTTAACGGATGTTTTGTTTAAATCTTCATCCCAATTCCTCTAGTTCAAAATAAGCGGCAGCACCCTCGCTTGAGTTCGCGAATAAGCTTAAAATAACACTACTTTTTCAAAATTATTTTATAATTATTTATAATATTTATTATAAACTTTTTATTCAAGACTTGATCTAATTTGATAAATTGAACCTTTCTCTTTGGTTTGATGTCTTTAGAATTTATGTTGACCTAATAGTTTATGCATAATAACGCTGTAGATAGAAGCTTTTTGGGATAAACAATTTCAATTTTGCAATAACTATTAGGTAAAACTTCTTGAAATTTTAACGGCTGAATACTTCTAATATTGTTCCTTTACTTACGCGAAAATAAAGCTTTTAGTGTATTTTTAGAAAAGTTATTAATTATTTTCAAAAAATCGACTTTTGAAGCTATTTTCCCAATAACTAAGCAACAAATTAACAAAAAGAACTTTCCAAACACTCATTTTAAAGAATTTTCTATGCTCTTCAGTAAAATTGCATCACCTTTCCATACAGCATACCGGTCTCCACCTTTAATATTTACAATCAAATAGCGATCTTTAATTGTTTATATATTGTTTATAAGTTAAAAAGTACGTTTGATTTTTTGCATAATTTTTATATTGGATACTGTTGTAACTAAATTTACCCTAATGCCATAAGCAGTTCTTAGATACCTGTATCAACGGATGTCACGAAAGAGGCCATTTATTTGCTAATTTCTCTGGTCTATCACACCCTTTCTTATCTGTGTTTACAATCCAAATCATTAAGCCACATAAAGAGGTAGGGCAATAAACTCACTATAGCTATAGAAATGCTTTTACTACAAAATTTTAAAAGATAAGAGTTATAACGGAACAAGTATGCATACCTGCATTTTAAGACCCAGGTAGATTTTTGGGGATGACACAATGACACTAAAAGATGGCTTTGCCGATGATTGCATTCAATTGAGATGGTAAGTAGGTATGAATCACCTCTAGTTATATTTTAATGGCTTTGTAATTTAACTTCATGGGGTACGAAAGAATTAAGAAACTTTTAAGAATTTGAAAAAACATAGTTTTTGGGGGGTTTAGGTGTTTTACACAATTTTTGAATATCCCTAAAAACTCAGTTATTTCAAATTATATATACGTAACCTATAAAAAACCTTGAGTTAGTCTATTTTGAAGTATATAAAATGGAGAAAATCCCAAAAAACTACCGAAAAAACCAGTTTTCCGGATTTTTGAAGATGGCGCACCTTACGAATAAATCTGAAAAAAGTCAGAAATACAGATTTTGATAAAATTCACAAAACGCAAAAAAATTAGACATGCAGCCATCGCCAAAAAACGTTATACGTACCTATTAAAAAAACAAAAAACATTGAGGTTATGTACACTCGACCTTCGGGTCCATAAAAATATATGTTTTGTAAAAGCCTCAGCTGTGCGTGTGAATTTTTTGTAATTTATAATTTAATTGCAAACCAACTTAAAAAAAAATAAAATCGAAAAATTGACATTTTTTGATGTGGGGAAAGAGGAAGGGGGTGGTGGGCTAAAATTGCGGTGATTCTTAATTTTTTTAATCACATAGAACGTAAAAAAATAAAAAAAAATATTCAGGCTGTATCGACTTCAAAATAATACAGCATCATGCCAAAAGGGCCTTAGTTATGTATGTTCGGCCCTATTGATCCAATCGTGACGTACGTCGGCTGAAATGATAGGAACTAACCAATAGCATACAATGACATAGAGAAATCAAATACAGCCTCATGTCAAAAAGAATAGAATAAACAAAAATTTCTTTTGAATTAAATATTTGAAATAAAAAATCACACTAAATTTTCTTTTTTTTTCACCCTTTCACTTATCAATATAAACATAAAAGTTTTTAGAGAGTTTCGCCCTCGGTTATAATGTAATCTTTCATTCTGCGTTTAAATTTTTCCAAAATTCTTATTAGTTTTCTCAGGATTCGAATAAACTGAATGCATTTAAATAGCATTGGTCATAATTTTGCGCCTACTCCCTCAAGGCTTAAAAAATGTAACATTTCAAAGGAATGGAGATATTTCAAAGATTCGCTGAGACTATAATTTTTATCTAATATACATATATCTGTAGTCCATCCACTCACGGTAAATATTGCAAAACCTCCGAATTTTAAACAACCGCTTGGATTGACATGAAATTGGGTATGCACATAGCTGACAGGTCAAAGAAAACGTGATATTGTGCCGACGTGTGCTTTTGCCTTGGGAGTTAGTACAACCACTTTTATAATGTGAAAAGACATACATTCAAAATAAGTCCTAAAGTGGATAAACTGAGTAATTCTAAGCTAGTTTTTGTTCTATAGATTTTTTCTTAACATACTGTTTGAGTTATTTGCAAGTGAATATATTATGTTCGTTTTTCAACAAAAAAGTCACGTTTTTAGACGGTTTTAGAAAAAAACTCAAAAAGTATTTTAACGAAAAATATTCTTAGCAAAAATATAGCGTATAAAAAAGTGAAAACAATGGTGTATGTATGAAGTCTGTAGACCCTGTAAAAGTAGAGTTGTAGTTAAGAGGAAACAGTAGCGATCAACAGGTAGCGAAAACGCGTTCCAAGATTGCGGCTGTAATTTTGAATATTTTTTCGAGATATTTGGCACACGTATTCGTAATATAATAAAGAATGGCGGTACAGAGCCCAATTTGAAAAATATATGAATATGTGGAAATTACTCTGTAATTAAATACAATATTTAAAAAACGAGCCTGTACCGCCATTAAGAAGAACAAAAAAATACACTTTCTTCAAATGAACTTTTTTATCCGATGCCTAGATTTTGTGTCATTTTGGAACTACTAAAATTTTGTATTTCATTAGTAGTTCCAAAATGACACAAAATCTAGGCATCGGATAAAAAGTTTATTTGAAGAAAGTGTATTTTTTTGTTCTTCTTAATGGCGGTACAGGCTCGTTTTTTTAATATTATATTTAATTACAGAGTAATTTCCACATATTAATATATTTTTCAAATTCGGCTCTGTACCGCCATTCTTTATTATATTACGAATACGTGTGCCAAATATCTCGAAAAAATATTCAAAATTACAGCCGCAATCTTGGAACGCGTTTTGGCTACCTGTTGATCGCTACTGTATCACCTTAATGAAAAGCAGGTTCTACTTCGTCAAAATACAAATCGAATATTTTAACATGAAATAACCATAAAACGAAGCACTTTTCGGGAAAAACTCATGACTTACAACTGTTATAAAATGTCTAAAAAGTTTTATTTGTATTTTTATAAACGTTTCTAGCATCAAAAGTTAGTTAGCATCAAAATGAAGTCTCTTTTTTGTTAAAAAAATGTAAAAATCACCGCCTAATTTACTTATGTATTGTTTATGTGATATGTACATTTTTTACTCTTTGAGATATTTAGTATCACTAATGTTTAAGTTATTTTAAACCAAGGCATTTTTTTTTCAAAATTAAAATTTTTTTATTTTAAAACCAATTTTTTTTAATAAGCATTTCTTGCCAATAAATCTTATAGATCATATAAACAGTATAATATAAGTAAATTAACTAGGGCGGTAACTATTAATTTCATATGGAATGCTAATTAGGTGGTGATTTTCACGATTTCTTTTAGCAAAAAAAGGGACATATTTTATTTAAAGCGTAACTTACTTTTGATGCTGATGGTGATAGAATAGATACTTTTTAAATAACAAAAATAAAACTTTTTTAAACACTTTAAAAAATTTGTGGCGAGTTTTCCCCGAAAAGTGCGTTATTTTTTGGATATTTTACGTTGAACTAGTCGATTTGGAATTCGACGAATAAGAACCAACTGTTGTTCAGCTCCAACTCTGTTTTTATTGTGTGTCCAGACTTCATACATACATAATTTTTTTTACTGTTTTATAAGCTTTATATTTGCTAAGAATAGTTTTTTCGATCAAATACTTACTTTTTGATTTATTTACGAAAAACCATCTAAAAACAAAAAATACAAGGAATTTAATTAGTTTATCCACTTACGGACATATTTTTACCTATATTTTTTCACACTCGAGAAGGGGGTGGTACTCATCCCCAGAAAAAAGCACACACTGGCACAATATCACTTTTTTCTTTGACATGTTAGCTATGCTTATGTCAAATTTCATGCCAATCCAAGCGATTTTGTAAAATCCAAAAACAGTGAGTAAATTGTCCAATGATATCTTTAAAAAAGACTAGTGCATTTTACAAAAACTTAGGTCAATAAATAATATGAAAACAGCGGAATATCAACCAATGTTGAATGTTTTTACAAAGTATTGTTTATTTTTCGCTACTCGAAGGGGACAACTATTAAACTGGTTTCTTCCACTTCCAGACAATTTTTTAACCGCATATGACATCAAAACCAGAATTAAAAAAATTCGGTTTCGACCTCTTAATACACGTAAATTGATCAAGTATATTTTTCTGTGACTATGTGTGTCACTTCCGGGTACACCATTTTAACCGGAAGTGGTGTAAAACTAAAAAAAGTATTTCTTTGTTCTCATTTTTCTAATGCGCGTCAAATTTCTAATCGCTAGTACCATCTATGGGTTATAATCTTTCATTCAACCTCTGTGATTATATCTGACAGACGGACGGACAGACAGGCATAAAACCGGACAGGCATAAATATTTGTTCTCGTCTTTCTAAGGCGCGTCGAGTAATACATAGTTTGTACTATTTCTGCGAATTTAGAACAATACTTCGGGTTGCAACTCTTTATCCTGAAGTCGGAGGCCAAATTTCTCACCTTTAGTACCATCTTTGGGTTATAAGCTTTCATTCCACATCTAATTTGTCATGTTTTAACCCGGCATCCGACAGGTGAACTTTTTTGCCACTAACAGACAGGTGGGATGTGACAAACCCCAGCATTGAAAGAGTTAAAGAATCTCAAAAAATATCTCTACGTTTAGATTAGTTAACAGAAACAGTAAAGATGCAGTAGAAATAAACAAACCAAGACACGTTAAATGATACTAGGAGCACTCCCGAATCATAATTTACAATGTGTAAACTTTGGAAATCATGACTTGGAATTTACAATGTATATACTGATGTGATCTTGATTATTGATATGAGATAATATTCTTATATGTCACTTAATTTAATCAATGTATTAATACTAATCTAATTAATTAACCAGATCACATATCAATATGTTTTCAATCTCAGGGCGAATTATAAATTAATTACTTACTTTCGTGGCTTCTGAATATTTCTTAATGGTTCCTAATCGGGATAGAAAAGAAAAGAGTAAAAAAAAATACAAATATGGGTTACAATTATAATCAAAATATTTTTTATTTTATTCAAAAGGCAATCAATGCTTAATATTTGCTATTTCTTATTATTCTTAAACATAACATTTACAACTGGGAATTTTATTTCCTTTTGGTTTTCTATTGAAAGTTTTTATTAACATTTAACTATTAGGAGTTATTAGGGACAACTCTATTTAAGTTTGATGAAGCTTTTCTGATATTATTGATTATGTTATTCAATTTTTTATGTGGAATTTAATACGAAAAACCCATACATTCATGTCCAAACAAATGAGACTGACCTTTTCCTGGTGAACTGAAAATGTCCTCACACAAAACCCTTTCCTGCTATCCTTGGCTGCGATCAAACCTCGTCCTGGCTTCCAGTGATGTTCTCCTTTGAAAAACTAGCTCGAATAGCTCTCGTTCCTGCTTTTGTCGTGATGCTGTGTTCTACCTTTTTCGAAACTGCTATCAGCTACCGGGACACTCTGGGCTCAAGGAGATTCTTTTACTCTCGACCTGGCCTACTTCTCGTTCCACGATAGATACTCCACACTCACGGAACTACCGGCTTTCTCACTCCTCGAACACTACCGTCTACTACTCGACTTCACTTCTCGACAGCTCAAAACATTCTGATCCCACTTTGTCATTCATTCACCTACTTTCTCAATATCCCTTCCAGATTCACAAATCAACCTTCCACCACCAACTCTCATTCTCAGTATTCCTCAAAAACCAATTTTTAATCTTTCTAAATATGCTTAATGGATTTCAAAAGAAAATATTTAATTCCCATTCTAAAATCACTTTCTACTATTTACAAATTTTAATGACCTATTCTCTCTTTCAAATGAGTCTTATTTAGCATAGGCTAATGATCGAAACCTTCCGCGAAAAACGATAATGAACTATCATCTATTTCACTGAGTTTTATTTAGCATAGGCTAATGATCGACCTTCCGAGAAGAACGATAATGGTACGCGTCATTCACTTTGTTTATTTTAAGCGCACTGTCCCGAGTTCCGTCTAATCACTTCTTAAAATTAAATATAACAATTTGTTGTATACAGGGTGTTCTAAATTTATATGCCCGTGGTTGAGAAAATTGAAAATATTTTATATTAAATTGAATCCTGTTTACAACCATCAAAATTTAATTTTCATATCAAATAGAAATATAACAATACATTGTAAATAATTATGATTCGGGAGTGCTCCTAGTAGCATTTAACGTGTCTTGGTTTGTTTATTTCTACTGAATCTGGATTTTAAATTTAGTATAAATTTCTACGTATTATGACTGTTTCTTGTTGAGAATAAAGAAAAAACTTCACCAATTATGGTTTCATTTCGAAAACAACGCACACATCTTATGGAAAATATAATGTCACTCAAATTCAATAAAATTTATACGAATAGATCCGTTTTAATTTACCGATCAAATCTTATCATTGCGCCAACTCTCTATTTTCAAAAATAAGAGCAGAAATTGATACAAATAAATCTGAAATCAAATGGGTAGGTACATAAGTTAGAGAGAGAAAAAATATTTTAAACTACCCAGATTTTCGGTACTCCATAAATCAGCGGATTAGTTTCACTAATCCGCTTAGGCCCAGCGGGATTTAAGCTCTTATGAATAGCACTCGGAGCAATAATGATTGTAACTTTAACACTTTTAACACTTTATGGACTCCAAAAATGTGATTTCGATAAACTTTAATTGCAATTTGCGCCGTAATTAATCATAATTAAGAGTTGGCGCAATGATAAGATTTGATCGGTAAATTAAAACGGATCTATTCGTATAAATTTTATTGAATTTGAGTGACATTATATTTTCCATAAGATGTGTGCGTTGTCCGTATTATGACTGTTTCTTGTTGAGAATAAAGAAAAAACTTTACCAATTATGGTTTCATTTCGAAAACAACATAAGTCCACAAACTTTAAAACATAATATCAAAAAAATAAGCAACATTTAAACTTTTTTGGTCTTTCAGATATAGGTCTGGATCCCGCGTATGAAAAAAAAGTTGATTAATAGCAAGCTGAAAATTTGTTAATAGCTTAAGGGTGTCTAGTCGGATAAACTTTGATATATGGGAACACTGGAACAGGGGCAGTTTTAATTTTGGAACAGGTTAAAAATTTGAAACGGTCACACCACGAAAACGGCACATGTATTTTGTCCGACAGAACAGACTTAAACTCTTCGAACAGAGATTAAACTCTCATGCAAAAATTAGACTGCTATTTATCACCAAATGGGCCTTTTAATGAGTAGAGCATGTAGAATATGTCAAATGACAGGAATTATGACAGGTGATAAATAGCAGTCTAATTTTTGCATGAGAGTTTAATCTCTATTCGGAGAGTTTAAGTCTGTTATGTCGGACAAAATAAATGTGCCGTTTTCGTGGTGTGACCGTTCCAAATTTTCAACCTGTTTCACAATTAAAACTGCCCCTGTTCCAGTGTTCCCATATATAAAAGTTTATCCGACTAAACACCCTTAAGCTATTAACAAATTTTCAGCTTGCTATTAATCAACTTTTTTTTCATACGCGGGATCCAGACCTAATAGATGCATTTATAACCCATAATACTTATATAAAATATAGTATTACTATCAGAATCTCTAACTACTAATGGAAAGATTTTTACGTTTCCTGAAAAATTTACACATTGTAACATACAGTGCTTCCATAAAGTAACGCATAATTTCATTATTTCGTAAACCGGCGACTTTAAGGAAAATTTTCGAAACAGGTCGATTTTTATTTTTAAATTACAATTTTTTGGCATATTACATATCATACTAGTGATGTCATCCATCTGGGTTTGATAACGTAATCGATGAATTTTTTAAATGAGAATAGGGGTCATGTGATAGCTCATTTGAAAGGGTATTTAATTCTCTATTTACTAATACAAACAATAACATAATTATATATACAGGGTGTCCAAAAAGAATTCTTTAATTAAATTAATTGAGACAAAAAGAAAAATGTATGTAACTTATTTAATTCAAAATTCGTTTTACTTTTGTCAGAAAATTAAATGTTAGAGCTGCCATCCACCTGCCTCTTGGAAGTTTAAGATTACGCTTAAGCGAAAATCAATATTTAGGTTTTAAATAAAACATTTTTATGTTTGCTGGCACCAATAAAATATATTTAGAATTAAACAAATTACATACATTCATCTTTTTATACCAATTAATTTAATTTAAATAACATTTTTTGGACACCCTGTATAAATAATTATATTAACAATTATATTATTGAATAGAGAATTACATACCCTTTCAAATGAGCTATTACATGCCCTTTATTCTTATTTAAAAAAATCAATGATTACGTCATCACGCCCAGATGGATGACGTCACTAGTATGATATGTATGCCAATAAATTGTAATTTAAAAATAAAAATCGACCTGTTTCGGTATTTTTCCTGAAAGTGTCCGGTTTGTGAAATAATGAATTTATGCGTTACTTTATGGACGCACTGTATATTGTTTCGCAATGACCCATTAAATTATTATAAATGCAATTAACCATTGACCATGTCATGAAAATGGCAATATAAAATTAATTTTTCAAATGTCAAACTTTAAAATTTGTTTTTGTTAACAAAAAAATAATTTAAATATCTATTATGAAATTCGTTACAAACAAAATCTGATATTTCAACTAAACGAAACAAAATACACAATAAAAGTGAATTATTAAACTCATTCAGGGACCCGTTCAGACAAAAGAGCCTACAACTGGTTTTTACCTGAGTGCGAGTGGAAGACTTGTAACGTGAAGCGATCGATATTATGTATCTAACTAGGTACTGTCTTTTCCGTAAAAATGTATATCTTGGCAACATCCTGTTGTTGCCAAAGTGATGTTTAAGCAATGTTTTTGACCTACGGGGGTCAAATTGTCGTTATAGTGTAAGGAATAAAATATATAAATAAATCGGATTACTGAAAATCCGACAACGGTGCCAAGCTTAAAGAAGTGTACTAAGCGAACATTCACGGATTATACCTAGAAAATGATAGCATTTCTAGGTGATGCCAAATGACTGCAACGTGAAAAGATGCCAATTTAATAGCGGGATGTATATATATATATATATATATATATATATATATATATATATATATATATATATATATATATATATATATATATATATATATACATCCTACTATCAATTTGGCATCGATACATTATGCATTTACCATCGATTTGGCATCGTCTTGCAAAGTGGCATCTGTATATCGATGCCACTTTACACTACCTTAATAACTTTATTCCTGTACTTGCTACCAGAAGTCTAATCAGCTCGGTAGTTAGAGATTTGATTCCTTGATGTTACTTTAATATATCAGCTTTCCTTGTTTACCTCTTACTAAGTTATATAAGTTTATTCCATAAAATGTTTGAGTCCAAAATGATCGTACAGTGAAAATATTATATACATTTAGTTCAGTGTTTTACCGTTTTGTCGCTGCCGTTATATACATGAAAACGTATATCCCACTTTCATTATCAATCATTTTGGCATCAGAAATTTGGCATCACTGTTGAATACAATATTATTCACAACGAAAAATAGACAATTTGAGAATGTATATATTATTTTCATAAAGAAATCAGTCTGGCATCATGTTTTATTGTTTTCACCCAATTTTGAAAAAATGTGAAAACTTTGTATTATCCACGTCCGTCTGTCCGTCTGTCTGTAACCACAACTCCTCCGTCAATATACCAGCTAGAATGACAAATGAGGTATCAAATGAAAGCTGATAATCCAAGGATGGTACTAAAGGTGAGATATTTGACCTTGGCGGTCTGTCCGTCGGTCTTTACGACCGCGAATATAACTCCTCCATCATTATACCAGGTAGAATGACAAATGAGGTGTCAAATGAAAGCATATAATCCAAGGATGGTACTAACGGTGAGATATTTGACCTAGGCTGTCTTTCCGTCGGTCCCTCCGACCGCGAATATAACTCCTCCGTCATTATACCAGGTAGAATGACAAATGAGGTGTCAAAAGAAAGCTTATAATACAAGGATGGTACTAAAGGTGAGATATTTGACTTAGGCGGTCTGTGACTCGGTCCCTCCGACCGCGAATATAACTTATCCGTCATTATACCAGGTAGAATGACAAATGAGGTGTCAAATGAAAGCTGATAATCCTAGGATGGTACTAAAGGTGAGATATTTGACCTAGGCTGTCTTTCCGTCGGTCCCTCCGACCGCGAATATAACTCCTCCGTCATTATACCAGGTAGAATGACAAATGAGGTGTCAAAAGAAAGCTTATAATACAAGGATGGTACTAAAGGTGAGATATTTGACTTAGGCGGTCTGTGACTCGGTCCCTCCGACCGCGAATATAACTTATCCGTCATTATACCAGGTAGAATGACAAATGAGGTGTCAAATGAAAGCTGATAATCCTAGGATGGTACTAAAGGTGAGATATTTGACCTAGGCTGTCTTTCCGTCGGTCCCTCCGACCGCGAATATAACTCCTCCGTCATTATACCAGGTAGAATGACAAATGAGGTGTCAAAAGAAAGCTTATAATACAAGGATGGTACTAAAGGTGAGATATTTAACTTAGGCGATCTGTGCGCCGGTCCCTCCGACCGCCAATATAACTCCTCCATCATTATACCAGGTAGAATGACAAATGAGGTGTCAAATGAAAGCTTATATTCCAAGGATGGTAATAAAGGTGAGATATTTGACATAGGCTGTCTTTCCGACGGTCCGTACGACCGGGAATATAACTCCTCCGTCATTATACCATGTAGAATGAGAAATGAGGTGTCAAATGAAGGCTGATATTCCAAGGATGGTACTAAAGGTGAGATATTTGACCTACATGGTCTGTCCGTCGGTCCGTCCGACCGCGAGTATAACTCCTCAATCATTATACCAGGTAGAATGATAAATGAGGTGTCAAATGAAAGCTTATAATCCAAGGATGGTACTAAAGGTGAGATATTTGGCCTAGGCAATCTTTCTGTCGGTCCGTACGACCGCGAATATAACTTCTCCGTCATTATACCAGGTAGAATGACAAATGAGGTGTCAAATGAAAGCTTATATTCCAAGGATGGTACTAAAGGTGAGATATTTGACCCAGGCTGTCTTTCCGTCGGTCCGTACGACCGCGCATATAACCCCTCCGTCGTTATACCAGGTAGAATGACAAATGAGGTGTCAAATGAAAGCTGATAATCCAATGATAGTACTACAGGTGAGCGATTTGACCTAGGCTGTCTTTCCGCCGGTCCGTACGACCGCGACTATAACTTCTGCGTCTTTATACCAAGTAGAATGACAAATGAGGTGTCAAATGAAAGCTGATAATCCAATGATGGTACTACAGGTGAGCGATTTGACCTAAGCTGTCTTTCCGCCGGTCCGTACGACCGCGACTATAACTTCTGCGTCTTTATACCAAGTAGAATGATAAATAAGGTGTCAAATGAAAGCTTATAATCCAAGGATGGTACTAAAAGTGAGATATTTGGCCTAGACAATCTTTCTGTCGGTCCGTACGACCGCGAATATAACTTCTCCGTCATTATACCAGGTAGAATGACAAATAAGGTGTCAAATGTAAGCTGGTAATACAAGGATGGTACTAAAGGTGAGATATTTGACCTAGGCGGTCTGTCGGTGGGTCCGTCCGACCGCGAATGTAACTCCTCTATCATTATACCAGCTATAATAATAAATGAGGTGTCAAATGAAAGCTTATAATCCAAGGATGGTACTAAAGGTGAGATATTTGAGCTGGGTACTCTTTCTGTCGGTCCGTACGACCGCCAATATAACTCCTCCGCCATTATACCGGGTAGAATGACAAATGAGGTGTCAAATAAAAGCTTGTGGGTGAAAACCTAGGACTTACGAAGTCCAATTTAAAAATAGGGCATATCAAAGATATGCCTTAGACATCATAGAAGACAATGACACAGAAAAATCAAACAAGCAATATGTCAAAAGGGCCTTAGTTATGTATCTTCGGTCCTGTTGGTCCAATCGTGATGTATAGCACCTCAAATGATAGGATTTGACAAACAGAATACAATGAGAGAAAAATCAAATACAACCTCATGTCAAAAGGGCCTTAGTCGCGTATCTTCGGTCCTATAAGACCAATCGTGACGTACGGCATCTCAAATAATAGGACTTGACAAATAAAATACAATGACACAGAAAAATCAAATACAGCAAAAAGTCAAAAGGGCCCTAGTTATGTATGTCTAGTCCTATTGGTCCAATTGTGACGTACAGCAGCTCAAATGGTAGGGTTTAATGAACAGAATACAATGACACAGAAAAATCAAATACAGCAATATGTAAAAAATGCCTTATTTACGTATCTTCGCTCCTATTGGTCCAATCGTGGCGTACAGCACCTAAAATAACTGGATTTGACTAATATAATACAATGACGTATGAAAATCAATTACAGCATCATGTCAAAAGGGCCTTAGTCTTGTATCTACGGTTCTATTGGTTCAATCGTGACGTACAGCGTCTGAAATGATGGGATTTAACTGGCAGAATAAGATGGTGTAGACAAATAAAAATGACGGCATGTAATAACACTTTAAAATTGTAGAAATAAAATGGATTAACACACATGGTATGACATATTAGGTGAGAGTATTTAACAAATAGAATACGATTACATACGTCCAGTTTTTGACAAGCGACTTCTCTACATATGATAAACGCGAAAGGGCCCCAACGTTCACTGCTCGACATAGGCCTCCCGTTCACTGCATATACCCACTGCTTTCTGACGCTGTGACTTGAGAGGATAGGATTTAACGAATAGAACGACAAAGAAGACTAAACAAGGCAGCTCACGGGAAAAACACAACTGTCCGTTTTATACTCTACAGGGAAGCATCAAATATTCAACGTAAGAATATATTAGAGTATAACGGTATGATAAATCTTTTTCTTCTTTTTTTCATTTAGTGCATTCCGTACGTTTTTTAAACATAATCAGGAGAAGTTGTTGAATTTCTGAAGTCTATAAAAGAATTTCTTAACAAACCTTTTTTTAATTGTGTTATGGATTATTTTTAAGAATGTGTTTAAAAGGCAGTTCGCAGGCTTATTGTTCAATGGTCTTATCACTTTCAAGCGCCTGTCTTTTTTGTAGGACTATTAATTGTTACTTGTGATTTCAACCATTCTAGCGGGGCAATGCCTTTTCTATAACTGAAATGAATATTGTTATCCATTTAATTTTTTTCCTCAATTAATTGAATGCCTCCTACTGGTGTTTGGTCTAAGCTTACCGCTTTTCCCCATTTAAGCTAAACTGCTCGTCAAAAGTTAGGGATATAGAAAATTATGCTCATTTTCATAGCTAATTTTTTCGAGAACAGATTAACGGATTCCACTATTTTTTTTTAATATTTTAGATTTTTCTTTAGTATTTACACAGTTGTGCAAAGGTTTACACAAACTTCTTTTTTGTACTTATACCGAGTGGTAGGTATAAGTACAGAAAAGAAGTTTGAGTAAACCTCTTGATAGGTATTAGTTACGTATCTTCACTCCCATTGGTCCCAACGTGTCGTACGGCGGCTCAAATCATTGGAATCAGCCAACAGAATACAATGACTAGGGAGCGGATTTATATGCGTTCAATTTTGATGAAATATTCGCATATATATGCGGTAAAAAATTACGAAATATGCGCAAGATATGCACAAAAATTCAAAAAATGCGCATTTCGGGAAACCACAAATTTTCTGTCTTATTTAGTAATCTTATTTATTATTTTTCAAATAAAATCATTTTTTATATATGCAATTTATTCACAGTTTTTACAAAAACTGCTACCAATAGTTACCTATTTAAAATAAAACAACAATATCACTATAAATATATCTTCGATTATAATTCACTACAATGTGTTTTTCCAAATTCTTTACGAGGAAACATATTCTTTGATCAGACAAAATATTTTTATAACTTGAAAAACTCCTTTCAACATCGATAATTGGTGCGTATTTAAAATAACTTGTTAATTTCCGTTAGAAAATCGTAAAACTTTGGCTAAAGGTGTAAATTCTCTTAACAATAGAGGATTTAAAAAATCACCAGAATTATATGTAGGTACCTACCCTAATAGCACAAGGACGTCCAATGGACGTCCTTCACGGACTTTAGGGACGTCCATTGGACGTCCGTTTTCGTCCGAGGAACGTCCTTTATACGTCCTATTTTGGTCCAAATGTCGCGCTACCGAACGTCCATTGGACGTCCATCTAATGTCCGAGGGGACATATATTGGATCTTAATCGGACGTAAATTGGACCTTAATCGGACGTCCTAGGGGACGTAAATTGGACCCTAATCGGACGTAAATTGGACCTTAATCGGACGTAAATTGAACCTTAATCGGACGTAAATTGGACCTTAATCGGACGTAAATTGAACCTAAATCGGACGTAAATTGGACTTTAATCGGACGTAAATTGGACCTTAATCGGACGTAAATGGGACCTTAATTGGACGTAAATTGGACCTTAATCGGAGTAAATTGGATCTTAATCGGACGTCTTAGGGGACGTGAATTGGACCTTAACAGGACGTCTAATTTGGTCCAAATTCCACGTTGCCAAACGCCCAATGGAGGTCCACCTAACGTCCGAAGGGACGTTCGGTGGACGTCAATTGGGCCTTCATAGGACGTCCCAGTTTGGTCCAATGTATTGCTGCCGATCATCCATCTAACGTCCTGGGAGGACGTTCGGTGGACGTCTAGAGACGATATTTATACCTGTGGAGAATGTATTGTGGGAAATAAAAAATATATTTTTTAAGGAACTTATATTACATCTTATATTAATTTACAATTATTGGATATTAGATTATTTACATTAAATTATAATTACATTTCTCCAAGAAATTAACGCACCACCTTAAAAATGGGCCATTTTTGATGTCTCGAATTTCCTAAAGCCATTGTCCCATCTAAGTGATTTTTTTAATAATATTATAGCCTAGGCTATATGGGCTACCTCCATAAGCTTGTCATGCACGGGGAGCTATACTGTAATAATATTATATCACATCGCTGAGGGAACTCTACATTACATATACTTTTCGAATCAAAACTTTTATTCTCTTAATATTATTACTTAAAAAATATATACTACATTCGTCTCGCTAAACTCGAAAAATAACTTATAAACCATAAAAATCTCCAAAAATATAAATGACATAAATGAGAATTGGCACAATTATTATTATGGTTTTAAGTTGATTTTTCGGATTTAACTACAATATTATGCAAAAAATTATGTTATATCGCAGATTTAAAATGGGTTTATCTCGAAAACAGTTATATTAAGTTTAGCGAGATGATTGTAGTACACTTTTTTTAAGTAAAAATATTAAGAGAATAAAAGTAGACTGGTACGCAGTCTGATTTTTGCATAAGAGTTTAATGAAATGGTAACAAATCAATTGGAAGTTCTGTCCGACAAAATACATGGAACGTTTTCGGTAGTCTGATGTTCCAAGTTTTTAACCTGTTCCACAATTAAAACTTCCCCGGTTCCAGTATTCCCGTACATCAAAGTTTGTCCGACTAGACACCGTGAAGCTATTAACAAATTTTCAGCTTGCTGTTAATCAACTTTTTTTATTACGCGGGATCCAGGTCTATAAATGAATACAATAAATAAGTAGGTAGGTACATATTATACACTTATTTATACGAGTACAATTAATAGTAGAGCTGGTTTTTGGGATGTTACAAGCAGCATTTGCATTTCCACAGAGATACTTATGACAGAAATAATAAAATACCGAGACGGACTATTATTATAATAATTTACAATAGGACCCGACGGCCGACGCTATAGGGACAGGTAAAATTTATGACTGAACAATGCACCGAGCATCGATACAAGCAATATGTACCGGTCGAAGGTTATTTTTTATTGTGCCAAATGGACGTATATAGTACCTACCTTTAAAAATCGAATACACAAATTAAAAGATATTTAACAACCATAAAGATTTGTCAAACTCTATCACCGACTTCATGAAAACAAGTATTACTACATTCTTTGATGGTTTTTGCTGTAGATTTTAAAGGATTGACATGAAATTTGGCATACGCATAGCTAACATGCCAAAGAAAAAAAGTGATATTGTGCCAATGTGTGCTATTGCCCTGGGGCGAGTTTCACTCTTTCTCTGGGGTGAAAAACGTTCAAAATAAGTCCGGACTTCGATAAACTGATTAATATTAAGCAACCTTTATTCCATACTTACAAAGTATGTGTACTTACAAATTAGTATGTGAATTTGGGGGGTGAGTTTCACCCCGAGGAGGGGTGATATACAAAATATAGATAGATACACAAAAGATATACAAAAATGTTTCAAAACATCGAAAAAATGTGGTAAAATGCAAATATACATATCATATTATGATAAAATTGCGATTTTGGCGATTTGCCTTTTTGGATAGAATGATGATGATGTTGATTAGGATAAAACTGCGAAGAATTTTTTTATCGAAATATAGTAAAAAATATGAAAAATATACCAAAAAGCTTGAAAAAATATGTAAGTATGTAAGGAAAAACATAAATAATTAAATAAACTTTTGACAACACAACACAAAAGTTTGAAACACTCACTATTTGGATTGGTTGTCCTGGCTTGTGATTTTCTTCTTTGCAGATGACGCTCACGGATCGATGTCAATGTCCAACGGACGTCCGAGCACGGACGTCCAATGGACGTCCAAAGGACGTTCATATTTATTCAACACGTAAGTACGTCCAACGTCGGACGTCCGAAGGACGTTCATTTATAGTCCATCCGCATTAGGACTAAAACTGGACCTATTTTGGGCACACGTACGCTCAACTTCAAAAAGATGCTCTCAATATTCATCTGTAGTAAGGATACATTGATAAAAATTATATTTTTGCTTATTAGAATTAACCACCAAACTTCTATCATCTTGGTAACGGGAATAATAAAACATTATAAAGTCCACTTTACATCAACAATAATTGAACAAGAAATTGACGACAAGTTATTCAAGGTCAAATTTGGCTTATACAAAACACAATTCTACTTCCAATTTTGCCGTGAATAAACAGAAAATAAAGAAATTTGACAAAATAAAACATATCCAATTGTTCTATTTCATCAAATTCCTTCATTTTCTTTTACAAATCATACATTTTGTACTCGTCAAATTTGGCCTTGAATAACTTAGTCAATTTCTTGTTCAATTTATTGTTGATGTAGAGTGGACATAACGAATAATTTACCGATCAGATTTTCACACTTTACATAAAAACAAAAACATGTATTAGATATTAAACTACATATACAGTTTTGAATTAAATATGATTTATAATCTTTTCCATTTAAACTATTTTATTAACATAATTAAGTTAATATTTTATTAAATAATTTTGCTGTTTAATCCCCTTATTGGTAGAATATGTCCAATATGGACGATTGGAAAAGGTCCGTATTTCGTCCGAGTACGGACGTCCAAAGGACGTTCATATTTATTCCACCCGAAGGACGTCCAACACCGGACGTCCGAAGGACGTACATATTTAGTCCACCCGAAGGACGTCCAACGCCGGACGTCCAAAGGACGTACATATTTAGTCCACCTGAAGGACGTCCAACGCCGGACGTCCAAAGGACGTACATATTTAGTACACCCGAAGTACGTCCAGCGTCGGACGTCCAAAGGACGTCCGTTTATGGTCCATGGACGTTAGGACCAAAAATTGACCTATTTTGGACGTCCAAAGGACGTCGTGTGCTATTAGGGTATTAAATATAACAAAAGTATATAAAATTCGGATTTCCGGGTAAAACATGCTTCGTCATTTTAACATCCTACAATCATTTCATAACGGCGGCGTATTATCCTATAAGTACTTTGTGTAGAGATCGTTTATTTTCTAAGAAAAAATGAAAGGCGGTTAATGAGCTGTCTCTCTTGGTTCTCGAATTAATACAGACCACAGCCTGTGCGTGGAAATATTTTGTCGAATTAAAAAATTTAAATTTTGTTTTGGACTAATGAAATAAAACATTTTAGTAGTTCCAAAATGACACAAAATCTAGGCATCGGATAAAAAAGTTTATTTGAAGAAAGTGTATTTTTTTGTTCTTCTTAATGGCGGTACAGGCTCGTTTTTTTAATATTGTATTTAATTACAGAATAATTTTCAAATATTACCTAATATATTTTTCAAATTGGGCTCTGTACCGCCATTCTTTATTATATTACGGATACGTGTGCCAAATATCTTGAAAAAATATTCAAAATTACAGCCGCAATCTTGGAACGCGTTTTGGCTACCTGTTGATCGCTACTGTATCACCTTAAACAATTTTTTAAACAAATTCACAAAAATAATTTTTTCATTACGAACGATTTTTTAGATAAGTTGGGTTATTCTGAGCAAAAAAGGTATCTTGAGATTTTTCTCTAAAATTGATTTTTGTCGAGTTATATGGCCATTTTCGCATTTTTCAGGTTTTAAATCGCGTATAACTCGACAACAATCAATTTTAGAGAAAATTGACAAGAGACCTTTTTTGTTCAGAATGTCCAAAATTATCTAAAAAAAAATTGTTCAAAGTGAAAAAATTATTTTTGTGGATTTGTTTAAAAAATTGTTTAAACAATTTTTCGACCACGGCACCTTGTGAATATGTTATAAGGACCTCTTTTTGAGTAAGTTTGTGCAAAAAAATCGAATCGGAATAATTTCACTAACAGGGGCGACGATAAATCCGGGACTATAGCGCTAATTATTAATAATTAAAAATAACAGCTTTGTAATAAAATAATGACAAAAATCTCTTAAGGACCTTGAAGCAAGGGTTTGAAACTTGATCTGCTCACTTTTTAATTTCATAATAATAACTTTTAATCGAGTTATTAAGACTTAAAAATGGCCATTTTCGCATTTTTCAAATTTTTAATCGCATATAACTCGACAACAATCAATTTTAAACAAAAATGGCAAGACACCTTTTTTGCCCAGAATGACACAAGTTATCTAAAAAAAATTCTTCGAAATGAAAAAATTGTTTTTGTGAATTTGTTTCAAAAAAATTTTTTAAACAATTTTTCGACCAATGCACCGCCCGGCACCCTTTGGATATATTATAAGGACCTATTTTTGAGTAAGTTTGTGCAAAAAAATCGAATCGGAATAATTTCGCTAGCGGGGGCGACGATACTGCCCGGTCTACTTTTGATGCTGATGGTGATAGAATAGATACTTTTTATATAACAAAAATAAAACTTTTTTTAAACTCTTTAAAAAATTTGTGGCGGGTTTTCCCCGAAAAGTGCGTTATTTTTTGGACATTTTACGTTGAACTAGTCGATTTGGAATTTGACGAATAAGAACCAACTTTTGATTAGCTCCAACTCTGTTTTTATTGTGTGTCCAGACTTCATACATACATCATTTTTTTTACTGTTTTATAAGCTTTATATTTGCTAGGAATAGTTTTTCGATCAAATACTTACTTTTTGATTTATTTGCGAAAAACCATCTAAAAACAAAAGTTACAAGGAATTTAATTAGTTTATCCACTTACGGACTTATTTGGACCTATATTTTTTCACACTCGAGAAGGGGGTGGTACTCATCCCCAGAAAAAAAGCACACACTGGCACTCTGATGTTCATTTCGCGAAATATCGCAGGGTTCGTATTTAAAATTTTTAATTTACTCCTCACCCCTTTCCGTGGGGGTTCGTTTTTGGTATCATTCGATAGACTTTTGAAAAATATTGAACACGCATTTTTTAGTTTTTCGATCTGACGTTCATTTCGCGAAATATTCGCTTTTTTGTGAAACTTTGTGACTCGCCCATCATTTCTTCAGATTTGGGAACACTTAATAATCGGAGGGGGCCAAGTCAGGAGAGTAAGCCGCATGAGAAAGTAATTAGAACCCCAACTCGAATTTTTGCTACTGTCACAACGGTCTTGTGAGTCGATGTATTGTCTTAGGTCTTGAGAACACTTTTTTCTTCTGCTTATGGAGTCGTTTTTCATTCATCACATACCGGAACTCACCACATAAATTTTGAAGACCCTGACATCAAAACTGTATTAAATTATATGTGATCTAAGTAAGTTAATGAAAAGTCAGAATAGATAGAGTAGAACACTTATAAAAAAAATTGTAACAAGCAATTGGACATCGTAAGTTCTAATTTTTCACAAAAAGTGACCGGAAGTTGAACCGGCAGTCGATATTTGAACCCTTCGTGTAACTTTTTGTCAGCTGATATGACGGATGAATTTTGTTCACCTACAGATATGGACGAACAGACAGGCATGAAACCGGAAGTATGTATTTGTTCTGGTCTTTCTTAGTCGTGTTGACCAATAGTTTGTACTATTTCGACGAATTTAAAACAGTACTTTCGGTTGCAACTCTGGAACAGGCAGTCCGAGGTCAAACTTCTCACATGTAATATCATATTTTGGTTATAGGCTTTCATTTGACACATTATTTGTCATTCTTTCTGTCCTACTAATAGACGAGTTGTGTTTATTGACGGACAGACATGGATAATTCTAGGTTTTCACATTTAATGATAAAAACAATAATTATACAATTCAGTTAACCTGACTATATCATTGTGATAATGACTTCTTATCTAAAAGTGACAACGGCAATAATTGCCGTTGTAATAATTATTATTCCATTCACTCACGATAAAATATCGCAAAACCTCCAGATTTTAAAGAACCGCTTGGATTGACATAAAATTTGGCACACACGTAGCTAAAATGCCAAAGAAAAAAGTGAGATTATGCCGATATGTTCTCTTGTCCTGGATGTGACTTTCACCCCTTCTTGGAGGTGAAAAAACATACGTGCAAAATAAGTCCGGAAGTGGATAAACTGACTAATTCTAATTCTAAGCAAATTTTGTTCTATAAAAGTTTTAGGTCAATACTTTTCGAGGTATGTGCGAGTGAATATGTTTATTTTTCATAGAAAAACACGTTTTGGACGGATTTTCGCAAATAACTCAAAAAGTAAGTATGTACATATTTTATCGAAGAAAATATTCCTAGCAATAATATAGCTTATGAAAAAGAGGTGTCAGTATAAGGTCTGTAGACCCAGTAGAAGCAGGGTTGCAGCTAATGAAAAATAGGTTCTTATTCGTCAAATACCAAATCGAATATTTCAACGTAAAATAACCAAAAAAATAAAGCACTTTTCGGGAAACACTCATCATAACTCTTTTAAAGTGTTTAAAAAAAAATTTTTTTGGTGTTTTTAAAACAGTTTCTAGCGTGAAAAGTAAGCAAGTTACGCTGAAAATAAAATCGTTCCCTTTTTTTTGGCAAAAGAAAGTCATGAAAATTAATTGTTACCGCTTCACACGTTACTTTAGATAAATGTATTGTTTATACAGGGTGTCTCCGAAAATAGTGCGTTCCTTTAAGGTGTGGATATAATACACAATTTAGAACAAAAAGGTGTTGTAACATTTTTTCCTAAAGTTAACCGTTTCAACAAAAATTACGTTATTCTCCATAAGAGTAAATTTTTATTTTCATAAATTTATATGACCTGGCAACATGGCGTAGAAGAACCTGTGACTGTGAAATTTAATCTAATGGGACCCCTTGTTTATTTACTAATTGAGTATCAATTTGCATATCAAAATGTATTTTCGTTTTTTGGTCAAACGGCTGAATTTAGAATAAAATGTTATAAGACTTTTTTGCTCTACATTGTGCTTTCTATCTATACCTTTAAGGAACGCACTATTTTCGGGGAAACCCTGTATATGATCTGTAAGTTGCATTGGTTCAAAATGCTTATTTTTGAAAGGGGTTTTGTTGAAAGGCCTCGAACGAATCACTAGTCACGAGTATGTATATGCAAATTTTGAACAGCCATATCTTAACCAATTTTTGTCTTCCAGAAAATCAAAAAATTCCAAATATTTAAAAAAGCAACACCCCACATAACAATGATGTTCGCATCATGTTCTAAGCATATCCTACCAACATTCGTCGGAGTATATTCTTTTTAGTATATGTGTAGTACAAGCATAGCATCTACCTTAAAAAACATTCTAAATTTCATGTTCTTTCTATACAGGGTGTAACAAAAATACAGGTCATAAATTAAATCACATATTCTGGGACCAAAAATAGTTCGAATGAACCTAACTTACCTTTGTACAAATATGCACATAAAAAAAGTTATAGCCCTTTGAAGTTATAAAATGAAAATCGATTTTTTCGAATATATCGAAAACTATTAGAGATTTTTTATTGAAAATGGATATGTGGCATTCTTATGGCAGAAGCATCTTAAAGAAAAATTATAGTGAAATTTGTGCTCCCCATAAAAATTTTATGGGGGTTTTGTTCCTTTAAATTCCCCCAAACTTTTCTGTACGTTCCAATTAAATTATTATTGTGGTACCATTAGTTAAATTCAATATTTTTAAAACTTTTTTTGCTCTTAGTATTTTTTCGATAAGGCAGTTTTTATCGAGTTGCGGCTTCTTATTTAATATGTTTACATAAAAATTTTATGGGGGTTTTGTTCCTTTAAACCCCCCAAATGTTTGTGTACGCTCCAATTAAACTATTAATGCGATACCATTAGTTAAACACAATGTTTTTAAAACTTTTTTGCCTCTTTGTATTTTTTCGAGAAGGCACCATTTATCGAGATATGGCGTCTTTTTTAATACGGTTCAAATTATACCTAAATATACATAAATTTTCATATTATTATCAAGTCTCCATAATCGTACTTAACCATATACAAATATGTGGTGGATTTGAAAATTATTCAAAATATCTCGATAAAAACTGACTTTTCGAAAAAGTACTAAGAGCCAAAAAAGTTTTAAAAATATTGTGTTTAAGTAATGGTACTACAATAATAATTTAATTGGAACGTACACAAAAGTTTGGGGGGGTTTAAAGGAACTAAACCCCCATAAAATTTTTATAGGGTGTCTAAATTTCATTATAATTTTTTCTTAAGATGCTACTGTCATAAGAATGCCATATGTCCATTTTCAATAAAAAATCTTTAATAGTTTTCGATATATTGGAAAAAATTGATTTTCATTATGTAACTTCAAAGGGTTGTAACTTTTTTTATACGCATATCTGTACTAAGGTAAGTTAGGTTCAATCAAACTATTTTTGGTCCCAGAATATGTGATTAAATTTATGACCTGTATTTTCGTTACACCCTGTATACTTCAAAGTATATTCTCGTACCGAATATACTAAGTATATTCGTGTACGTAGGATCTCGGAATATTCGTAAAAGTTTATTCTTAGAATATACCTTTATCGAATATTCTTAACACATACTTATAAGTACATTCTTAACACATACTTATAAGTAGATACTTTTAAAATATCTTAAAAATAATTTGTATGTATAGGAAGTATAATATTAGCCTTACATATTATCAACTTCGTTATTTTTTAGAATACATAATTAATAAAATTTATGTATGTAGGTAGTATTGGACGAATTTCATTTCAAAATTTTTGTAGGGTAAAAAAGTTTAAACATTAATTGTATTAACGTTTACATAGATACTATTAAAAATTCGTTTTCATAATTAAAATGACTTTACCATTTCGAGTTTATCATGAATCATTAGTATTTTTACATCCTTGGAATTTGAATTTAGGTACATTCAATTCAATAGACCATTTCGCAGAACCAAAACGTGCCAAACTGCACAACCAAAGCAACCAAAGGATTTGGCGTTGCCAACCGTCGAGTAAGCTTTTTCCGTCAACTTACCTTAAAAATTCCCACTTTTATAAAAAAAACTTCCCTCCTGTTTACAAAATCTGAGAAGATATGTTGAATTATTTTCAAATATTTTGATTTTTTCTTAATATTTTACAATTTGACTGGAACAATAATTCCCTTTTGAGTTAACTTTTTCCCTTTATCACCGTTTATGTTGAAAATTCCCGCAAAAAGGGAAATTTCTCTCCGTTTGGCAACACTGACCACCGATTTTGTTATTCCACAATACATTCATAACCCCCCCCCCCCCATATTCTGACCATTTCTATTCTTACCTGAATGGATCAGGGATAGGAAAAAACCGTAAAATATGAAAAAGAAAACAGGCATTATTTCATTATTTGTATCATCTATGGATCTATACTATGCAGTGTTAAGGATGAAGGCGAATGATGTAGTACTAGGACTAAAGAACATACATAATCTGTTTATTTTGTTTGCGGTGCTTCAAAATACATATATAATCTATTTTGATAACTCAATATTACTTAAATAGGTAAGTACATATAAGTATTATATAAATTTTAGTTACTTATTATGCATAGTTTAGTTTAGCTAAATATTATATAATGATTTATATAAATAACTAAAATTTATAAATATGTACTTACTTTTTAAGTAATATTGTAGAATGTAGGTACTAACTACATTCTCATTTGCAATTAAAATATGTAAATAGATATTTGGTAGAACCAGTAGAACCTAAGATGAGATTAGGTGATGCTGAAAACATACTTCTAAGCAATATAGCACTTGATAGCACTTTCTTAGAATATTCTTAAAAATATAATATTCTTCCCATACAAAGATGTGCGGTAGTACGTTCTTAGTATATAAATAGAAGGTTTATAGCACTTCCTTGGAATATTCTAAAAAGTACCTTCTTGGTATAAACTAAAAAGATGTGCGGTAGTATGTTCTAAGTATACACATAGAAGGTTTATAGCATGTCCTTGGAATGTTCTAAAAAGAACATTCTTGGTATATACTGAAAAGAAGTGCGGTAGTACATTCTAAGTATATACATAGAACGTTTAAGTACTGTAATGTAGTATATACTCAGTATCTGCTCTGCACATTCGCAATGGTAATTACGCACATTCTCAGTATATACTTTTTCTGAAAAGTATGTTCTATGAATCTACTAAGAACATGAAATTGTTATGTGGGACCTACATTTTTTACTCTTTAAGATATTTGGTATCACTAATAATTTTTAAGTTATTTTGACAAAAGTCTTTTTTTCAAAATTAAAGATTTAAAAAAATTTACTTTAAAACCAAATTTTTCCACAAATAAGCACTTTGAACTGATGAAACTTACAAACACAAACAATACATAAAGTTACTTGTGAAGTGGTAACGATTAATTCCATTTGGGCTGTTAATTAGAGGGAGATTTTAGAATATTTTTAACCAAAAAAAAAAGGAACAACTGTATTTTGAGCGTAACCTGCTTACTCTTGCTGCTGGAAACTTAAAAAAAAAATAAAAATAAACGTTTTCTTAAACACTTTAAGAAAGTTGTAATAAGTTTTCCCAGAAAAGTGTTTCATTTTTTTTATTTCACGTTAAAATATTCGATTTGGAATTTGAGATATAAGAGCTTATTTTTCACTATAGTCTGTTTTTAAACAAGAGGAGTCATTCAAATTTCCCGCGCCGTACACCTTGTTTGTAATTGGTACAACCTCAGGCAATTTTACTCATATCAAATTTTGACACTATTGGCATTTCATAGGTTAGTTTATTTATTTTATCAGCAATTTTTGTATTTTCTGCGTTCTTCCTTTTATTTTTAGATTTTTAGTCAAGATTACCGTCAAAGGCCGATATGATCAACCAAAAAAGAAGATTTATCTGATGATATTTCTAGTGACTTTCTTGGGTGTGAATCTGCCATTTAGTTTACCTACTCCTCTTGGTTTTAAAACAAAGCTTAGCAATAACTCTGCTTCTACTGGGTCTACAGACCTGACACATATACCATTTTTTCACTTTTTTATAAGCTATATTTACTATTTGCTAATTTTTTTCAATAAAGTACCTACTTTTTGAGTTATTTGCGAAAAACCGTATAAAAACGTTTTTTTTTTTGTTGAAAAATGAACATATTCACTCGCAAATATCTCTAAAAGTATTGACTTAGTGAAAAACGCTATAAAATAGAAGTTGCTTAGAATTAGTCAGTTTATCCAATTCCGGACTTATTTGAACGTATTTGTTTTCATACCCTATAACCGACGAAACTCACCTCCAGATCAAAAGCACATATCGGCACAATATCACTTTTTTTCTTTAACATATTAGCTATAGGTACGTGTCCCAAATTTTATGTCAAACCAAGCGTTTCTTCAAAATTCTGACCAAAAACCCTAAGTATATTAAACGAAAATATAAAATGAATTTTTCAAACAAATATTTTAAGTCGGTATGAGAAACTTTAATTTAACAGATGAAATCAAATAAACACAATTCAACTCGTAAAATATTTAGACCCTTGCTTGGTAATCCAGCTGAACAGGTAAAGAACCTACCTTTTATGTAGTTTATAATCTGAGAGGATGGAATATTTTACCAAAATATTCCATCCTCTAAGTTTACAATAGACCTTTTCTACCTGTCCTCAAAAGATCGGTATTTTTAACTCGTGGCAACGTCGAAAAGCGGCAAAATGATGGGAAATACACATTTTTATGTGGTGGAAGTCAAAATGGTTATGAAGTGTAAAAATTTTTGTATATAATTTAAATTTTTAAAATTAAAATTTTAGAAAACTGAGAACGATACAGGGCGTTAAAAAATGCGCTCAACAAACATACACGAATTAAAATTCGAAAATGATAGTATTTCTTGGTGATGCCAAATGACTGCAACATGAAAAGATGACATAATGATAGCGGGATGTATATATATATATATATATATATATATATATATATATATATATGTATATATGCTTTCTGTTGTTTTCCGGGTTTGACTCCGCGTTGAATAATTTTGGTTTTGAGAAAAACCATTATTTTGACGACGTTTCGGCAAGATCTCACTTGCCATTGTCAAGTCAGGTAGTTCCGCTTCTCGCTGCTGCTGGAAGTACACTACAGTCTACCTGACTTGACAATGGCAAGTGAGATCTTGCCGAAACGTCGTCAAAATAATGGTTTTTCTCAAAACCAAAATTATTCAACGCGGAGTCAAACCCGGAAAACAACAGAAAGCGCATATAGCTCCCGCGGAAACTTCAAGTGTAACATATGTATATAGGTATATATATATATATATATATATATATATATATATATATATATATATATATATATATATATATATATATATATATATCAAACAAATGAAATAGAGAATGTGGAAAAATCCCCTTACGAATAACTCACACATCCACTATTTCTGGCTGGGAAAAATTTTTCGAATAGAATCAAAGATCCAAACACCAGTTCTTAGAAATGTGTTTCGCCCTCTTCAACCTCCGTGGGCTCATCGGTAAAGATGAGAGGTTGAATATCTTTAGACACATTCCATCAAAAAACAACATCCGAGACATAGACATAACAGGAGTGTAAATCTACGCCCAACCTGAAAATGACAGTCTCAAGTTTTAATTCCCTAATTACTTTAGAGTAAGTAAGATAATGTTTCATATATATAGATAATGTTTCATATATATATGATTTTTCAGTCTTTATATAGTGATATTGTTCTATATTTCAATATGTATTTATGATTGTGATACTACCTATACCTATTGTGATATGTGGTATTTTTGTAAATGGTATTGGCCGTAAATAAACTATTTATTTAACTTAAAATTAAAAATTTATCTTTGAAATTTACTTTAAAGCATACCTCATCATCATCATTCGACCCGAATCTCTCCACTGATGGATATGTTTCCCTTAGTCTTTTTTATGTAATTCTGTTTTGTCCTGTTTGCAATTTGCAAATACATATACTAAAATCACAACAAAGGTGCACTAGAAATAAACAAACCAAGAAACGTTGAATGTTGCTATATACATTGTAAATTATGATTCGGGAATTCTCCTAGTAACATTCAACGTCTCTCGGTTTGTTTATTTCTACTGCATCTTTATTGTGATTTTTGTATAATTTTTGTCGATCCGTTTTATGTCGTCAAACCATCTTGTTAACGTACAACATTTACTTCGTTATGCTTCTTGTCTTGGTCTCCAATGTATTATTCGCTTTGTCCCATCTGTTATCCGATATTCTATAGCTGTGTGCGAAGCCCAGTTGGATTTAGGATAAATACAGCATACCTATTGTTAACTAAATAATTAGCATTATATCAGCTGACTATTGTTTAAATCCTTTGTACTACACTATACAATTTTTAGCCTTAGTATCTTGTAGGCCTGACGATGCTGTATAACTTCTAAACAGCGAAACCGCTCGCCCAATCCTTCTTTTAACCTTCCGATGACCAACCTTTTTTTGTTACACGGATGACCAAGGGGGGGAAATATGACCCCAGGTCAAAAATGACAATTAACAAAAAAATGAATTTTTTTTTTAATTTTTAAATTTTTTTTATGGCATGGACTTTATGTCATTCAGCCAGTCACAACATGAGTATTAGTGTCATGTGTAATGTGTATGTTGAGTAAGTGTCTTGTTACTTTGCAAAATCGACGTAATTAGCGTAAAACTACTTGGAATTACACATAATAGACGCTATTTTACTAAACATCAAGTTCAGAATATATTTTTTATTCGTAAAATATAGGGAATTTTTTTTATTTCAAAATATGAGGATATCTAGAATGATATTAAATTCAAATAAAAAAATAATGAGTTAAAAATTGAAAATACTTTTGAATTTATTAACCCGGCACCTGCCACGTGGCTTTTCAACTGCCACGTGGGGTGCTCACAGCACCCCTTAAAAATTTTCTGTGATCTACTTGTTTAAAAAATAAAATAATGTGTCGAGTAACACAAGAATATAAAGAAACATGTTTTATTAACTTATTAGCCACTAATATGTTATAAAAGTTAAAAAATAAAATGAATAAGTTGTTATAAGCAAATTAGCAAGTAGCCGTAATACATGAAGTCAAGTAAAATATCTAAAAATATTAAGATTTAGTGAGTGTAGAGTCTACATTAATAATAATTTAAATCAGTTATTTCAGTAAAAAATGTAAATTTGACCTGCTTATCAAAAATACAAAAAAAATTAAAACTTAAAATGCCAGATGATGACACCCCAATTTGACTTAAAGGCTATAAATTCAGAATGACACTAAATAACCACTTCAAACACTAACACATCTATGCTATACAATATTATAGAAAGCTACTATAACGCACAGCTCGGTTACCAAACTTGAAATACCAAATATTTGATAAAAACGTGTTATGGGGTGCTGGTAGCACCCCACGTGGCAGGTGCCGGGTTAAAGAAAAACATACGCTGGGGTCACAATTTCCCCCGCTTGGTCATCCGAAGGTTAATGTAATAAAACCAACATAAAGGATTGTGAGTATAGCACTTATTTCCCTAACATACATGAATATGTGCTCACACTAGCAACCCTTTCATCACTTTAAGGTTTATTGTCTGTTCTGCCATGACCCATGTTTCTACGCTACGTATTTCTATAGGACTTTTTAACAACAGTCGTTTGTTTCGAGCTTCTGTCATATATGTTGTATAATACGTATATATTAATATTATACACGGATTATACGATATTTGACAGAAGCTCGAAACAAATGAAAATCGATGAAAAGCCCTATTGGTCATCTGAGAGTTTTATATACTTTGAACTTGATTTCCTTATTATGGATGTTTATGGTTCCAAACCCGTGCGACAGAGAGAACTGTGCTTTGTTAGGCTACGGCTCCACGGGCGAGAAATTGACGCTAGCAGTAGCCGTAAAACGAACTTAAGGTTCCACGGAACGGAATAGGAATAGCCGAACTGAACCGACTCCGGACAAGTCCTGTAGTCGGTACAGTTCGGCTATTCCTATTCCGTTCCGCGGAACCCTAAGTTCGTTTTACGGCTACTGCTAGCGTCAATTTCTCGCCCGTGGAGCCGTAGCCTTAGCAAGCATTATTCGTCTTGCGTATTTCCTCCTCCTTGTTGCCGTCCTCAGTTCTGTGTACTCAGGTATGTGAGCTGTTTTACTAATGCAATGTTAGCGTCGTCTATTGTTAAATTCTGTAAGTGTCGTTGTTTTTTTTCTTGTATTAGGGTTTCATATTTATCTACGTTAACGGCTAGGCCTATTTATTTTGCATTTTCGTCAATCTCCACAAAAAGTTCTGCGATCTCTCTTGAGATTCGTCCCATCAAGTTTACATCCATGTTAATTTCCACAAAAAAACACAAAATGCATGGGTATAACAGCAAATCCAATAAGAGGTAAATTTGAGTTAGAGGGTCAGATAATAGAACAAGTGATGGAGTTTAAATATCTAGGCATCACAGTATCTAGCTGTGGAAAGCTCCAAACAGAAGTGGAAGATTAAGTGAATAGACAAACAGAAAATGACACAATATGGAGGAATAAAAATTTCGAAAAAGAAATGAAAGTTAGAATTTACAAAACAGTCATCAGACCAATAACGAAATACGTGGCAGAAACACGACTTGATGCAGAGAGGACAAAGATATTGCTCGAACAGAGGAGATAAAAACTCTTCGAAAATTCGATCGTAAGACACTACGGGATAGAGCAAGAAGTACAGATATAAGACGGATATGCAAGGTGGAGACATTAGTAACTGGATAAGCAACAAAAGAGTAGAATAGAATAACGACATAAGCCGAATGACAACAAATAAGGACAACAGTAAGGACGGCAAGTGACGGTTCCCCAATACGAATACGATCAGTGGGAAGACCAGGAAAACAGTGGAACGACAAATTACTGGAGGCATAATAAAAAAACAGAGGATCACGTCTAAACAAAAAGAAGAAGCGGCAGAAAAAGAGAATTATACATTAAGAATTAAAGCTAAACATGTGCTACATTATTAAATAAGATTACAAGAGACAGTTCAAAACCAGACTCACTACTGAAGTTGTGAAGCATGAAAGTACAAAAGTCTAAGTGTTTTAGATATTGAAGACTAGCACTGATTTTTTATTTATTCTAGTTTTGCTGATTTCTATAGTATTACCAGAGAACGGCAGTTCTCGCCAGTGACGCACACCCAAACCGCCCTACATGCGACACTATAAATATACACACGAAATTTGCGATTTTCTAAATCTGACTGAATTGAAAATTGGACCAACTCTCATCTTAAAGGTCAGGAAAAGACTCACCCATTATGTCAACCATCCATTTTTTTCCAAGGGTGTGGATTTTACGGCCTTTCCTATTTAGAGTCTGTTTTTTGTTCTCGTCTCCAAAACTCCCAAAAACTTCAATAATTTAAGTCCGGCCTTTACGGCTTTTGATAATACTGATCATTGCCTTTCCAACGCATGTTTAATTTTGAAAATCGGTTATACCATTCAAAAGTTAGGGAGCTCAGAATTATGACTCAATTTTTATTTAAAAAAGAAAAAATGTTTGTGGATATGTATGTATGTGTGTTTAAAAGTTAAATTGATTTGAATTTTTTTTCTGTGTTTGAAGAGGGGGACAGGGCCGATTCAGAACCGGTGTAGTTTGTGACTTTTGACCACCCATAAGCCAGCTACAGGCCTTGGTAGGTACAGAACAGCATATTTTTTAGGGGTATATATCTTCGGATCAAGAAGAGACAGGAGAACCGCAAATACATCAAATCAATAGAGCTGAGTTAAGCTTTCAAATGGTGTTTAAGCCGTAAGGATCAGACATACACTACACACGGCTCAGTATAGCCGAAAAACTGAAAAACTAAACTTTGAAAATTTTGGTTTTTCGACAATTATTCAAAATTTGAACCTACGAATTGGGCCAATAACTGATACACGAGTGGGACACCCTCAAAAAAGCGCTTAGTTTTCTAGATACTGACCACGGAGGGCCGAAGGGCTAAGTTTATTCATACTTTATATTTTCGAGTGTGCTCAAAACTAAAATGAGGTTTATTTTGAATGTTATGCGGGGAAACATTGTCAAAATCGCAATTTTAACCTAAAAATAAAATAAAATGAAATTACGTTTTTTTGTGTTTACCTCGCTACAACTCTGTTCCGTATTAATATTTTTTTCTGAAATTTTTACAGTATATAGCTCTAATATTTCTGAAGACAACGGTACTGGTTTCAAGCTTTTATTCTTATCCTGATAAAGGTTATGAATTTTTCAAAGGTAAAGGTGCGGATTTGTGCATTGCAAAGTTTAATAGCAAAAGTTGAGTGACGAAATTTAAAATTTAGCCTTTTAATCACGTTTATGTTAAAGTAAAGAGCACAAAGAAGTTTTCTGGAAAATTTTTGATCAAAATGTTTTATAGAAAAAAAATAGTGCAGTTTTTATTATCGACATTAGAAATCCCCGATATAACGGTTATTTTTCGAGATACTGACCATGTGTGATGAATGGCTAATTTTGGACTTAGATTATGTTTCTGATGGTGCTGAAAACGAAAATAAAATTTATTGTAAATTTTAGGTGGGGGAATATTGTCAAAATTTTAATTGTGCCATAAAAATAAAAAAAAATTAAATCACGTTTTTTGCATTTAGCTCGCTACAACTCTGGTCCGTTTTAATATGTTTTTTCTAAAGTTTCTATACTATATATCACTCACTTTTTTTGAAGACAATGGTTTCTGCTTTAAGCTTTTAGTCTTATCCTATGTTATGAAAAGTTATGAATCTTTTAAAGTACAAGGTGAAAATTCGTGAATTGCAAAGTTTAATCGCAAAATTTGATTGACAAAATTTGAAATATAGATTTTAAATCAAATTCAAAAATAAAACATAAGTAAAAAAAGTTTTCTGGAAAGTTTTGGATCAAAATGTTTTATAGAACAAATGGTGCAACGTTTAACATCTAATTTTAACTATTTAGAATGGGAAATAAGCCACAATATTATTAAAAAATGATTTTTATTAACGTTTCGACGCCCAAATCGGGTGCCGTTGTCAAAATACAAAATACTATTGATATATAGTTTAACATCTACGTCATAAATCCCCAAAATAACGCTAATTTTTCGAGATACTGATCATTGGTGGTGAATGGCTAATTTTGGTCTTACCTTATGTTTTTGATGGTGCCGAAAACGAAAATCAAGTATATTTTGAATTTTAGGTGGGAGAAAATTGTCAAAATCGCTATTTTGCCCTAAAAATAAAAAAAAGTTAATCCACGTTATTCTTAAAATTAAAAGTTGCACCATATTTTTTCTACAACACATCTAGACCTTAAACTCCCCATAAAACTTCTTTGAACTCTATGGTTTAACATCAACGTAATCAAATAGATAAATTTTAAATTTTGTCACTTAATTTTTGCGATTTAACTCTGCAATTCACGAATCTTCACCATTTTTTTTTTAAATTCATAACTTTTACAAAAAAAAAAGACTGAAAGACTAGAGTTACTTTCATAGTCTTCACAAAGGTAAGAAATATATGCAGTAGAAATTTAAAATAAATTTCATTCTCGTTTTCAGCACCATGAAAAACATAATCTAAGACCAAAATTAGCCATTCACCCCACATGGTCAGTATCTCGAAAAATAAGCGTTATATCGGGGATTTCTAATGTCGATAATAAAAGTTGCACTATTTTTTTGTATAAAACATTTTGATCAAAAATTTTCCTGAAAACTTTTTTGTACTCTCTACTTTAACACAAACGTCATGAAAAGGCTAAATTTTAAATTTCGTCACTCAACTTTTGCTATTAAACTTTGCAATGCACAAATCCGTATCTTTCCCTTTGAAAAATTCATAACCTTTATCAGAATAAGAATTAAAGCTTAAAATAAGTACCGTTTTCTTTAGAAATGTTAGAGCTATATACTTCAAAAATTTCAGAACAAAATATTAAAATTGAACAGAGTTTTAGCGAGGTAAACGCAAAAAAACGTGATTTATTTTTTTTATTTTTAGGTTAAAATTGCGATTTTGACAATGTTCCCCCACATAAAATTCAAAATAAACCTCATTTTCGTTTTTAGCACCCTCGAAAATATAAAGTATGAATAAAATTAGCCCTTCGGCCCTCCGTGGTCAGTACCTGGTCATTTTAGGGTTATCTACCGCTCGCATAATGAGCGTTTGTAGAAGGACTCTAGACGAATCTAACGGTGTGTACCTCATATCCGAAGAAATTCGAATTTTTAAGTTATAGGCTTCATAAGTATGATCAAATCTATTTCCTATCGAAAAAACGGTTTCTCAAGGTCAATAATTCCTGTCCTAGCTTCAGTTATCATGCTTGACCTTAAATCCATCAGATACTACTAGTTAATACGTTTCAAACTCATGTCTACTGATCAAAATCGGTTAAGCCGTTTAGAAGTTATTAAGCTACAAAAGTATAATCCAATTAACGGTTATTCCCGAAATGGTTTATGTAGTTGTAGTGGTTACGACGCTAAATTTGATCTGGCAATGGGCAATTCGATTTCATTTACCGGCCATCTCAATATTTTATTTCAATCTATTTCTAATAGAAAAAAAATCTAGTGTACATTCGATTGACACTAGATCATTTGGGAGATAATGCAACAAAGGTGACCATTTATAAAGCTTAACCTTTAATAGAGGAACATTGTATTCAACTTCATACATTTAATTTAAAAATAACTTTGAAAAACTTCTGATACAAGAATAAAAAACCGCTAAACGCCGTAAAAATGAGTGGCGCATACAATATTCCAGCTACAAATGATCTGATATGAATATTACGTGGCGCGAAAATGTATTTTTATTTTGATGCAAAACAAAATTATAGTTTTATTTTAAAAGATTTTTCTATAATATTTGCTAAATTTGAAGTAAACGCGCCACAAAAGAGTTTCAAAACTCAAATTGTATCAAAGTTACTCTTTTGTGACGCGTTTTACTTCAAATTTAGCAAACATTATGTAAAAATCTTTTAAAATAAAATTAGAATTTTGTTTTGCATCAAAATGAAAATACATTTTAGCGCCACGTAATATTCATATCACATATTTTGTAGCTGGAATATTGTATGCGCCACTCATTTTTACGGCGTTTAGCGGTTTTTTATTCTTGTTCCATTATACGAGTAGTATCGTATCATTGATCCGTCGTTCACCTTGAACTAATGAACACCTTTCAAAAGCTTCCAACGCATTTAAATTGGGAAATTAGGACCTGCAATATTTGTACAGTAATTACCTCCCAAACTTGTTCTCGGGTAATATTTTCATTAAAATGTTAAATAAACATAGATTACATGTCTTGTACATGAACCAACCGTCTCTTTCCCCGGTCGACTTTTCTCTGCTGTAATTATTAACATGGAAAAGCGTGAAAATTGAATACTTATTTATATTTATGAGGTTAAAAGGTTTTATAATGTTACTTAGGAGGTGTGTTATTGAAATTTAGTGCCTCTTCATGCACCATAAAAGCAGTTTATAAATAAAACTTGTTTTAGTCTGTTTGAGATAAAATACTGTGCTCAATTTCCATTATCAAACGTGTCAACACAACGTAGCGTAATAAAATATTTGTTCTGTTTCAGGCTCCATCAGTTGTTTATATTTAATATTAAGCTAAAAAGGCATTTCAAGTTTACTAAACTATACAGTATGTACCTTATATTGCTTAATTTATTAAACTGATTTGTTTACTGATGATTTTATTATTTTTGTAAAATCTGCTTGGATCAACATTGATGAAGATATTTTAACTCGCATGCCTTTTCAGATAATATCTAGGAAGCATAATATTATGTATAACTCCTAAAAATATCCAAAAAATTAGTAAAATCCTTTAAAAGTATATTTTATTAACCCTCGTAAGGCGGTGTTTAGATTCTTACGTAAACAACGGTGCGGGGTGAATTTGCACCCCATCTGCATATCTATTTTTTTATATGTGAACGTCGGGGAAATTGATTTGAAAGATAATTAGGACTTGTTTATTATACCATGAAACAAAATTTTACAAAGTACTCATTTCTTCTTTAAAATAATTATTATTGTTGCAAGACAAACTCATGGAATTTTCCACAGATTAAGCAACACAAAGTTTTTACACTCAATACAGTTATGCCGGGACTTTCGGTCTTTTTTCTCTGACATAAGTAACACCGACCTGGTCCCGTAACTCTGTTAGCTCCAGGTGGAACATCAGAGACGTCCAATTCAGGATACGAAATTTTCATCATTTGTACCCTACAGTCATTTGTCCAAAAAAAGCAAGTAAACGCAATGAGTGTTAAATGCTGTAATGGGTGGAATGCGTTTAGAATTGAATTTAATGCGAATAAAAAAATGGACAAAAATAAAAAAAAAATATTAAAAAAGATAGGTGACAAAACAAGGTCTGGGGTTCAGCTGCACCCCGCACCGCCTTACGAGGGTTAAGATCCCTAAAAAGGGCTACATCACAAAACGATTTCGTAATAACAATTCCATCATCAATGCTTTTACCTGAAATAAATATAAACTTTTTAATGAAGACAAACGTAAGTTTCAATTTTTAAATTAAAATTTTGGTTAAGGTTGAAAATTATAAGATGGTTATACTTACAGGGTAAGTGACATGCTTGAGCCCCCAATATATGTGGGTGAAACCCTTTAAACATTATACAGTTTTAAAATCTTTACGATATTGTATTAAATTTAGTGTGTTGTTTCAAATATTCCTGGATTTAATATCAAGCATCACAGGACTCTCCCCACTTGGACTAGTTTGTCTGGAGCATGGGTTCCCAAACTTTTTTGTACCACGCCCCCTTTTGTTGAAATAAAAGCTTCTCGCGCCCCTCCCCCTCTTGACAATAAATTGTATGCGCCTAAATAGGAACAAAACAAAAACAGATAAATATTAGCTTGAAAACAAAACATTTATTTATTCTACCATAAAATACAACAATATCAGGTTCCATAAAATACAAAAATTATTATTAACCCGCCATTACACGCGCTATGAGGGAATCCCTCACCATATTTGTTTATAAGCAATGAAATTGTGTAAACTAATACGATAACCTTAAGCACCCAGGAATGCCTTTAGCATGGTTCATGAGAGGGTATGAAAAAGTTACAGAATATTTCAGGCGGTCAGTGTGCTGTGTGATAGTTGAAAGGAGAGACATCCATCCCTCTTCAAGTGAGGGAATTCCTCACTGCGCGTGCAGTCACGGTGAAATCACGTTTCTGTTATCTCAAAGAAACTTTTAGGTTTTTATTTAATATTTAGGTAGGTTTAATTAAAATATTATTGTTTGGATTAGGTTAGGAACAGTGGCACACCGAGGGGGGGTTTGGGGGTTAAAATCCCACCCAGAGCATATAGAATATAGGCATATAGAAATATATATAATAGAAGGTAGGAAAATGTAACTTGTCTTTCACAAATAATACAAAAAACTTTCGGTGCCCAAGCAAACCCCCTCCCCCCAGAGGAAAATTCTAGGTGCGCCACTGGTTAAGAACCCATTTTTAAATTTACCTATTCTAATTGGGAAATAAGCCACAATTTAACTTGAAAAATTGATTTTATTGACGTTTCGAATTCCACCTCGGACGTCGTTATCAAAATACAAAATATTAATAGTTAATTACATAAATGCCACAAATAAATAGCTTCAGAACAGTTGTTAATTTTAATTTGTATTTTTAGTAAAATGAATTCGCGTAAGGAACGTTAATTTCTTCAGTGGCTTGCTGAAATTGAAAATTAAGAAAACTTGCTTTTGATCTATATTATTTTTACTTTTGTTTTGTTAAATTAATAAAAAGAATTGGTTTACGAGACTTTCTATAATATGTGAGTACAATCCATTTTATATTTATACATGTTGACATTCATTCTTTCTCGAAATAAGTCGAATTTATGTAGGTGAGGGCGACGCTCATACGCGTGCAACCACGTCACAATAGAAGACGCGTGTAACGGCGGGTTAATAAAAGAAAAATAGATTAGGTTGGTTAGTGAGATAGATGTGCTTGCATTTTATTTACTAGTATGCCTATTCGTGGCTGAGTTTTAGTAAGTGCACAGCACAAGTCACTAGCAACATCAAGTTTATTCCGATACTTTGTTTTAATTGCCACAAGTGTTGAAAATCGCACAAACAGTTACTTGAAAAAGGCAAATATAAATAAAGAGCTTCCCGTGATCCATTAAGATACACTTTGAAATATTTTAACGAAAATGAAGGTTTGTCCATTATAACAAAGTATTTGGCAGAGGAATAATGCAAAAAATCATTTGGATTTATTTGCAAAGCATCTTCTTGAAGTGATTCAGCCAGGGAGTCTATGTTGATATGGAATGGATCAGTTGACATTCTGTAAATAAAATTGTCACAAGTGTTTGGGAAGTATTTCTGGAACTCTTCAATTAGGCTCTCCAAATAGTTTGATATTTGGATTTTCAAACTTGAACCTTCATAAATGTCCTTAAAGCGCGTTTCTTATGAGATTGGCTCTACTTTAGAGAAATTTGAATAATTTCAGGGGTTTGCTGATATTTTACGCCACCACAGTTGAATAAATAAGCCTCCATCACAATGAGTAACTACTATATTTGAGTCTCCACCCTGCAGTTTTAGGTTAAGGCTGTTCAACAAGTCAAAGATATCTGACAAATAAGCCAATATTACTTGGGTACAATGTTTTTTAAAGATCATGTTTAGCTCATTTTGCTTTTGATGTTCCAAAGTGATTACTTCATCTCACAGGTCAAATAATCTTGCCAACATATTTCCTTTTGAGAGCCATCGTACTTCTGTATGGAGTAGCAGTGTTTTGTGATCACTTTCTGAAACTTCACAAAGAGTTTTAAAGTCGAGTATTCAACGCGCTGATTTTTTTTATGTACTTCACTACTTTAATACACAACTTTAAGACAGCCATAAGTTCATTTGGAAGGGTTTTTGCTGCCAAGGCTTGTCGATGTATAAAACAATGTATCCCAATCACATTAGGATTTTTCTCTATTACTAATTGCAAATACCCTGAGCGAAAACCAAGCATTGAAGGTGCGCTATATGTAAATAAATTGATCAGTTTTTGCCAAGAGAGTTCATGTTTGTCAAAAAACTCTCACACTGCTTTCACAACGTTAATAGCTTTTGTCGTGGTCTCCAGTCTCCAACTCTGTAGAAAAGAGTAGCTCGTCTTTCATTCTTTCGTTTTGAATATACCGAATATAAACAATTAACTGATAACATTGTGCTATGTCAGTACTCTCGTCTAGCTGAATAGCAAAAAATGGCGATTATTTTACTGCATCAACTACCTGGTTTTGTATGTCTTCGGTCATATCATCAATTCGGCGTTTCACAGTGTTGTCAAAAAGAAGTATTTGAGATAACTTTTGCTTACTCTGCGTTACCAGACACAGTTTAACAAGCGGTTAATTTTGAATTTTAGAAAAATAACTAAATTTATTTTAATGTTCAACTTGTCTCGCGCCTCCCCTGATATGTTCTCACGCACCCCCAGGGGGGGCGCGCCCCCCCATTTTGGGAGCCCCTGGTCTAGAAGATGGTACCTCACACCACTGACATTAACTAGCAACTGAATTGAATGGCATTTTGAAATATGTCATAACTAAACGAGAAAAATGAGAAATGTAAATTTGTGTATTGTTAGTTTAGCCAACAAATTGAAAAATTTATACTAATGTTAAAAATTATAACAGTATCAAACATCCATGTATAGAGTTTCACGATACGATACAATATCGATACTTTTTTAAGTATTGAGTATTGTATTGGTTATGCCAATGAAGCATCCTATACTATAGAGTATCGATATCGTCAATATGTACTTTTTTATAAAAATATCGTATTGCTATTGATTTCGATACGATATCGGTACAATACTCGATAAAATATCGACATAAAAAGGAATATTAATATAATAACCCTTGACATAATTAAAAAGATATTAAATTAATAAAAAAACTATTCTTTATTCATTTATCACTATATTTATTAAACAAAGCTCTTAAAATATACATAGTGCAATCACTGAAGGTGGATTTGAGCTATTACCTCTGATTTCGTTGAACCTCAATAGATTCTTTTGTGAAATTTGATGTGGTTAGAGGATACCTTAAGGAACAAAGGTGATATAGTGCCGATTTGCGCTCTTTACATTTTAGGGGTTAAATCCACCCTTGCTTTAAAATTATTTTTTATATTTCGAAAAGTGCAGCCATCGAAGGTTTTCACCTCCGATTTCGTTAAACCTCTCTTGATTCTCATGAAAATTGGTGAGTAGTTAGAAGATACCTCAGGAAATAAAAATGATACGGTGCCAACTTGCGCTTTTTGCATTTTATGGGTGAAATCCACCCTTTTTAAATGGAAAAAATGGAGATTTAAGCATTATGGAGTAAGTATAATTTATGGTTGTAATTAACCTTTCAACCCTTTTAGCGACCTAAGCTTAAATAAAATTTCACGTAATTGTTATAGCAATTAATGTTGGACAAAAATAACTCACAAATAATGAAGTATCATAAATAGAAATAGGAAATAATGAAGTATCATAAAATAGCATTTCATTACAATACGAAAATACAAGGTGCTCATTTGAGAAAACTCTAGAAATACTCATTCAGTTTCGACCAATCCTGTACACTAAAATTAAAACATTTAGCTATATTAATAATTTTTAGCAATAGACTATATTAAAAATAATTTAAAAATAAATAGATCCTTATGCTTCAGAAGAAGCAGCAAGAAAACTACAAATCTCTAACAGACTTAACAAGTGGACTAAACGCTGGCGAATGAAATTAAACGAAATGAAGTCAGTGCATATAAATTTTACAAACAAAGAAAAACAATACATTCCTTTTTTAACTATTTATAATGGGAAAAAAGCAACAATATTATTAAAAAATGATTTTTATTAACGTTTATAAAAATAACGTTTATAAATCGAAACGTTAATAAAAATCATTTTTTAATAATATTGTGGCTTATTTCCCATTATAAATAGTTAAAATTGTAAAAATGCCACAAGAAAATAGTTTCAGAACAACAATACATTTCTGTTAACGTAAATAATACTCGGATACCATACGCCGATACCGCAAAATATTTGGGTATTACACTAGACGCTAGGCTACGCTGGAGGGACCATGTTAAAAAGAAACGAGGACAGCTTAACATGAAGTATAAAAAAATGTATTGGCTATTGGGAAGACAATCTACTCTCTCGATCTACAATAAAATACTTTTGTATAAACAGATTATAAAACCTATATGGACATATGGCTTACAGCTATGGGACTGCGCTAGTAATACCAATTTAAACATCATTCAACGATTCCAAAACAAAGTACTAAGGAAAATTGTCAACGCTCCATGGTACTATAGGAACAGTGACCTCCATAGGGACCTAGACATGGATACTGTTAACAAGACCATAGAAAAATTTGCCAAGAGTCACGAACAACGACTTCTTCAACACGTCAATGTTGAGACTATCCCGCTCCTTGACAACACGGATCTAGCTAGAAGACTCAAGAGGAAGAAACCCTTCGAGTTAGTTAAGTGAAAAATAGTACACGGTGCAAGTGATGGTACTATAGAGGTACTATAGAAACCTAAGAGGTACTATAGAGTTTGTCCTTAGTCTTAAGTTTTTAGTAGTAATTTAGGTTAGAAATAAGTTGCTCATTGATCACATTCTTTGATCAGATTGTAATGTTCTTAAGAATCTTATTGGCGTTGAATAAATAAAAAAAAATAAATATATTTCTTATAACTAGGGAGCGGATTTTATGCTAAATGCATATTGCATGCATATTTCGCATATTTGAGAACTTTACTAAATTTTGCATATTTTTAAAGAAACATGCATATTTTGTGCATATTTAAAAACATTTAAGTCCAAAAAAAAATTTAAAATTTTTAATTCGACACAAAATATTTCCCCGCACAGGCTGTCGTATCTATTAATTCGAGAACTACCTGAAGAGAGACGGTTCATTCACTGCCTTTTCATTTTTTCTTAGAAAATACCCGATCTTAACACAAAGTACTTATAGTGCTTATAGTACGTCGTTATTGTAGGATGTTAAAATAATGAAGGATGGTTTACCGGGAAATCCGAATTTTATTTACTTTTATTATATTTAGTACAATTTGTATCACAATTTAGTAGGTACCTAGAATTCTGGTGATTCTTTTAAATCCCCTATTGTTAAGAGAATTTACACTTTTAACCATAGTGTAGCAACACTATAGTGTCGATTCATAGAATGGTGAGATTTCACTCAAATAAAGTGATAAAAAAAATGAGAAACACACTGGAGGAAGCTAACACATATAAATACCACGGTAGCTCTAGTCTCTAGAGATTATAGGGATGGATTCTTATGGATGTTATTAGAGATGTGATGCTGTTTATCAGATCAAATTATGAAAATCAAATAAAAAAAAAATATTTTAGTACAACGATCGGTGTCAGGTCTTATTTTCCAATCTTCAGCGGGCGCCACCATATCTTTCAGCTAACCTAGGAGAAACATGGAAACCACACAAAACAAACATGGTATACATAGTCAGATTACACAAAAAAAAATATATGAAATATTTATTAGGAGGTTAACTACCTTTACTATATCATCTAGATACACCTCATCATCTGGAATAGAATTAAGTATAAAAAAACTAGGAATAGTGAACAACGGTAATAACGTTAGAGTATGGTATATTTATCGTTCAATTAAATAACAAAAAAAATTATAATTTTATCAAAACGAAAAAGAAGATATTATTATTATTTACTATGTAATTAACTTATTTTTGGACGCCGGAAAGCTTTCTTAGTCTTCACAAATAAGAAATAATATAATATTATGTAGCAGAGTATTCTAACAAAATTCTTTAGAAACTAAATATTCAATTTTCAAAAAAAAAGAAGGAAATAAGCTGGATTCTGTCGTCACATTCCGAATTGATGAGAAATATTAAATAAAATTTATTACTTTAGTTTTCCAAATGGGTATGTAGTGGAAATTCAGCAAACAGGATAAGCAATTGTAAAACAATCAAAATATGGTTGACTTTATTCGTACAGGCCTCAAACTAGACGGTCTTAAATTGAATTGGTCTCAAATTAACGGCATATCAAAACGAGAGCGTCCTAACAATATACGCTACCTCGCAAAATCTGGCCAAAAAGTCAGGACTTTTTGTGACTTTTTCACATTCCAAAACCTGTAACAATTTATACCGTAAGACAAACGTTTTCTTTTATCGATGGACAGCCATTATTAAACCGAAAGGAAAGGAAATATTTAATGAACACTTACCAAAATTATTGTGTGAAACCAGATTGTATGCACAAGTAAATTTTAAAATGATTTATTAGACAGTGACAGTTAGTCGGTGGATTATCAGAAAAATGACTTTCGTTATGGAATTTGTTGCGTTTGAAAATTGAATTTAAAAAGTTTTCTCGCGGTGACCACTTATTATTATGATTACGTCATGCAAGTAATCGGTGTGAATTAAAAGAGAAATAAATATTATTAAATTAAAGGTATACTTATTTCGGATCGTTACACAACCTCCTTCACGAACTAAAGCTCGCTAGCGCGATTTAGATCGGACTATGGGTGTGGAAACACACGTAACGAAACGACCAAGACAAATTCATACATCCAAAGAAAATTTAGATAAAATTTATTCAAACGACCATACTATTACACTAAAATGGAAGGAGAATTGTAGCCTTTGTGGCTTGACATATAGAGATTTTCATTATATCTCTCGACTTGAGGTATACGTATTTATCCTCACGTCTATAAGCGGACTTAATCACATATTTTCACATTTCTACGTTCACTCACAGCGTAAATGTTATATGAGTAAACTAAAAAAAAAAAACAAAAAGTAGGAACATGGCCATAAAAGAAACAAACCATGAAATTCAGACATAGAGGTACGTTACTAGTTTTTCGAAAACAAAAGAATTGGGTTATACTGGAGAAAAGTTAGACATTAGAAATACGGGATGACATACTTGCATATGAGATAGATGGTAATAGTTATTGTTTCCTTAGGACTGGTGATAACTAACGCGTATCAAACGCCTGTAATAGGGACATTTTTGGTGAGGGTCAAATTTGGTAAGCTCAAAATCGGTGAGGGTCTAAAATCCTAGGTTACATAACTTAAAGTTAATCAGGATACTCAAAAATTATTATTGGTACGGTATATCTGAAAAACTTATTATTCCGACAAGTAGCTGGCGGAAATCTGCTAACATTTTTCCTAGCCCTTCTCTGTGCCTGGCTATCCAAGACATCCGTTGAACGCTAGTAACAAAATGAGAAAGAATGAGAAAAATATTGAATGCAAGGAGTCAAAATTCCTAGTCTATAGGGTAAAGTACAACTACAATATTCGAACTAGTACTCATATGATAGAATACATATCAGAACAGTAGGTACTGTTTACTACAATTCAGGATATAAACGATTCCCATAAAAAAATAAAAAAAAATACTATATTTACTACTACTACTATATTTACTATTAACTACATTATGTACTAATACATCATTTTGTTTTTGTGACCCCATGAGTATATCAAATCTCTCTATATAGGGAAAGAGAAATCACAAAACACACATGTTGACTATTTAGATGTATTATCTAAAAAACGTTATGTCGGCCAAAAATTTACCATTTACCAATATTCATGAAATCGACACTAACATCCATCATCAACCAGAACTAAAAGGTAGTGTGTTAACAATACACACCAAGATTAAAACAAACTGCACAACAGATATATGATATATAACCTACATATCATTAACATTGTGATACACAGTAGAGGCATAAACCAAAAACGACCAGCATGCGTATAGTATACACATCTGACAGCTTTATGTATGGTTGCCGAACTCAAAGCAAAAACAACACAATTATAAAATTTTTCTCTCGCAATTACCAGATAAGACAGATCATGGATGTCTGGATTTATTTGGCAAAAGAAAAACAAAATCGTTACAAAACAAAAATGGTCACAAAGGACACACTGGCCATAAGTAATTTAAACAGGAGAAGTTTATACATACACTCGATACAGTATTAAATAAAGAAAAACTTTCTTTTATTCTGTATCTGACGAGTTCGGTTCGTCGTCTGAATCATTATCAGGATAATATGTTTTCAAATCCTTTATGTGCCATTTGCCAGCATTAGATCCATCAGGATTTTTCAAACCATATATTAGAGGAGAAAATTTCTTCACAATTGTACATAACACATATTTAGGCGCAAGTTTTGCCATATATTTTTTTGGTGCACTGGAGAGAGCCATATTCTTTCTCCATACTTTATCTCCAACACTAAATTGGACATCACGCTTGCGCAGGTTGTACGTCTTGGCATTGCGCTCATAAGCTTTGGTGATATTCTTGCGTACAAAAGAGAAAACTTCAGACAAACCTTTAACTTCAGAGGCATATGATTTACGGTCACCTGGGACAATTTCCAAATCAACAAGATCATTTGGTATTCGACCGTAATAATTTCCGGAGATAGGTACATGCCGAGCAAAATTTAAAAAAGCTGGAGTGAATTGAGTCACTTCATGCTTGGCGGTGTTTATTGCCTGACGAATCTTATGGATTTCTTTATCCCAGTCACAGTGATTTTCTACGTAACAACGAATAGCAGTTCCGATGACACGGTTGCTTCTCTCGACAAAATTAACCTGAGGGGAATAGACTGCGGAAAACCATATTTTTTGAACGTTGTAACGATCACACAGATCTTTCATGATCTTACAATTAAGATTAGGGGCATTATCACAAAGAAGATGCTGAGGAACTCCAAACATGAGAAAAACTTGATTTTCAAGAAAATTGCAAATATTCGAAGCAGTAGCTTTCCTCAAAGGATGTAATAGAGTAAATTTAGAAAACCAATCAGCTACTACAAGTAACCAGGAGTGGCCACTTTTACTACGAGTCAAAGGACCTATTAAATCTACAGCAATGATTTGCCAAGGAAAATCGGCTTGTTTTTGACGACCCATTTTTCCAATTTTAGCAGTATTAGGGGCTTTTTGAGCTCCACAAGTCTTACAAGATCTAACATACTTTACAACGTCTTGGCGCATCTTCGGCCAATAATAACGTTCTCGGATACGTGCAAGAGTTTTGTAAGCACCGAGGTGTGCACATGTTGGTGGTTCATGGCATGAATTGATGACATCACGACGTTGAGGTTTGGGCACTAATATTTTCCACTCAAACATATTCGAATTAAACGGTAAACAAGACGGTATGAATTTATAGACGAGATCGTTTTCGACTTTCCATTGGGGAAATTCATCTGGATGATTAAGGATCTTAGAACGCAGATTATCGAACCAGGGATCGATACGATCGGTATCTACCTCAAGATAGGAAATTTCAGAATGTTCATGAGTTCTGCTAAGTGCATCCGGTACATTGTGGGAAGTTCCTTTTCGATGTATAATTCTAAAACCAAACTGTTTTAAACGCATCGCCCAACGAGATAAACGTCCAGTCGGATTCTTAAGATTCGTTAGCCACAAAAGAGAGTAATGATCAGTTATGATAGTAAACTCGACTCCATCAATATAAGGACGAAATTTTTCAACCGAAAACAACACGGCTAAGCACTCTTTCTCAGTCGTGGAAAAGTTACGTTCCTGCTTAGTTAAAGAACGACTTGCATAAGCGATTACCTTTTCTCCGCCATCAATTTCTTGGGTTAAAACAGCACCAAGACCAGTATTGCTAGCATCACATTGAACAGTAAACGGACAGGAGAAATCAGGCTGTACTAAAACAGGAGAAGATATTAAAGCTTCTTTAACAGAGAGAAAGGCTTTTTCAGCTTCGGGATTCCAAGATATAAGTTCCTTTTTCTTCTTACCTTTAAGTAAGTCATTAATGGGAGAGACAAGTGTCGAAAAATCTTTGATAAAACGTCGGTACCAAGAACACAAGCCAATGAAACGTTTTATTTCCGTGGTGTTAGTCGGACGAGGATAATTGACCATAGCAGTTATCTTATCAGGATCAGATCTCAATGAATTATTGCCAACGATGTAACCTAAATATTTAAGAGATGTTTTAAAAAATTCACATTTTTCCACATTGATGGTAAGATTTGCTTCTTTGAGTTTATCTTTCACTTTTTGAAGGAGGGCTATATGCTCTTCGGCTGTAGCTGAACAAACTATTATATCGTCGATGTAAGTAAAGATATATGGTTCGAATTCGGGACCAAAAATTTGATCGACTAGTCTTTGTTGTGTCTGTGCAGAATTGCATAAGCCAAAAGGCATGACTGTAAATTGGAAAAGTCCACGACCTACTACAGCGAAAGCGGTTTTTTCACGTGAAGCATTATCCATTATTGAATTTGCCAGAAAGCTTTTTTAAGATCGATGGAACTGATATATCTAGCATTTCTTAAAAGAGACAAAATACGATCGATGTTTGGCAAAGGATAAGTGTCATGACGAGTGACCTCGTTCAAATTTCTGCCATCAAAGCAAAATCTATACTCGCCTGTCTTCTTCTTGACCAGTAACACAGGGGAACACCATGGACTATTAGAAGGTTCTATGACGTTAAGTTTTAACATTTCGTCCAATTCATCATTTAGAATTTTGGCCATATATGGGGACATTGGGAAAGGACGTTTCCGAAATGGTTTGGCATCACCAGTGTCAATAGTGAGCTTGATCTTATTAGTTAAACCTATCCCATTTTTATTGTCTACTTCTTGGAAACTTTGTATAGCTTTTTCTGCACGATTTTTCGATTCTGGATCTAACGATTCAATAGAACTCAAATAATCAAAAGACTCATTCATTTCTGATTCATCACATGATGTTAAACATACTCGATTTTTTACATTCCAAGTGTTTTGAGTAAAATTCAACGAAAGAGAGAATTTCGAAATAAAATTGCTACCAAGAATAAATGTAAGAGGTAAGGATGGAACAATAAGACAGTTTATGACGTGACATACGCCATTAGCAACTATCGGCAAATCTACAATTCCAGTTACCTTTTGACTAGAACCATCGGCAAGCGATACACTCTTATGATTGGGTATTGCAATCTGAACGTCATGTTTTAGAAGAAATTCAATTCCCTGGGATCCTACGACAGTGGTAGTACATCCTGTATCTAACAGAAGAGTAAAAGTCTGAAAAAATATTTGTACCTTTAGATATGGTCGGTTGTCACACGGTTTGGAATATATAACTGGAGTTATTTGTGGTTTTGGTTGGTTTAAAAAAATTTTAACGTTATTGAGCCATTTGGACCACTCATTTGAATCGAAATTTTTGTTAGTCGAAATAGAAAGACATTTTCGTTCGGATTCTTTACTCCTACGAAAGACACACCTACCGAACACAGTAGTGTCATTCTTTAGTTTTTTGAACAATTATTGGGGCATGTTGGAATGGTGACATCTTTTTTACCACAGCGATAACAGTAACGCTGATGTTTTCGTCTACACTCACTGGAAAAGTGCCCCGGTTTTTGACAATTAAAACATATAACATTTTTGGGACTTCCACTTGAAAGGTTTTCAGAAGACTGATTCGATTCAGCATGGTTTTGAGAAGATTTTTTATTCCTAAAATTAGAATGTTTAGTCTGACGTTGGTGACTAACCAAAGCAACATTAGAAGATGATTATTTCTTAACATTTGAAATCTGAGCGTTATTTTCTAATTTTCTGATAACTATTGAAAGTTCCTCGATGGTGTTAGTATCGGTTAAAGCAATTAAGGGAATATACTCTGGAAGAATATTCTGTCTCATATATTTAACTAGAGTTTTTTCAATAGGAAGGGTAGTCAGACGTTTTGACAAGGACAGAATTTGAGCTTGATACAAAGCAAAAGATTCATTCCTCTTTTGTTTCCTAGTTTTGATCTGACTCCATAATTCCTCGTCATAGTCATGCGGTAGAAATGTAGTTTTTAATAAAACAGTAAGGTCGAGCCAATTCGTGATGGTATGACGAACGCTTCTAAACCATGTAGCAGCACTGCCAGAAAATAATTCTACAGCTGAACGAAAAAGTAGTTCTTGTGAAACATTCCTAGATTCTGAGATGTGTTTAACTTTTTCAAGGAAAGAGAATACACTTTTTGGATCACCATTGAATTTGATGTTCCAATCAGCAAGATTGATCGGATGAGAAACTTGTACAACTGGAGTTGGGATAACGACATTGTTCTGATTAATCGGAGTACCTAAGGTAGTGGATGGTTGACTAGAGACAATCTTATCATCAAGTTGACCTTCATATAATAAGCAATTTGCAGTAGCTTCATTTTTGTATTCTACTTCATCAGCTGAAACACTAGGAAGACGAGCAATTCTATAAGCGAGATGGGTCAACCTAGCCTTAGCTCTACGGTAGACAGAATCATTATCATCACCTTCAAATTCATCAACAAGGTTGGTAATATCAGCTAAAGTGTTATCAATACTTGTCTTTTCATCGTCAAAGTGAAGAATATTGGTTTCAATGTCTATTGGAGAATTCTTTAACAGAAGTTTACGAAGAATAGTCTTTTTGTCACTAACACTCCTTGTAGTTTTAACTCCCCGTATAAAAAGTTCATAATCTAACTCATCAACTTTTAAATATGGTACAATAGAGGACTCCATATTATCGTTAAAAGAATTAACAAAATCTCAATAGAAAAGAAAAAAATTTTCTTAACCAAATCAATATATTTAAGTCGTCGAAAAAACGATAGTGTGCACTTCAGCAAACAAAAAAAAAACTAAGTCACATTTGGGGAAATAAATTTGTAGTAACTTGACTCAAAGACACAAGATAAATATTTTCGTAATCTCCTTGGTATGTTTGAAATTTTCTTTCTAAACTGGAAATTCACACAAAAAAAACTTTCAGAACTTTCCGAAAGACAAAAGACTTGAGTCAACTACAAACACACGACGACTTCGTTATTACCTGCCAAAAACAAAATATTTGATATGCGACCAGACACGACACTGTTGTCCAGAAAAAAAAAACATACACTAAAAAGGCAAAATCACTCAATCATTAGGACACAATCCACAGTTTACCCTTGGAGGTATTCTGTTGACAGATTCAAACAAACACTAACATTCGAAAAAACTGGAATTATTTATTCCTATCATTCAGTTTACATAAACAATGCAACCAAAATTTTTATCATTAACAAGATATCTATTTTTTCTAAATTTGAATAGATTGTTCTTTGTTGCTGTTCCTGGTACTTACTAAGGTGTTATGTTATCGAAAAAAAATAAAAGGTGAAAGAAAAAAAAATTAGTTCCTTTTTTATTTCTATGTATGCCTGTTCTTATACTTAAAAAAACACTATCACAAACCTCTACAGAATAAGTCCCACGTTCGAGCGTCAAATTATGTGTAGCAACACTATAGTGTCGATTCATAGAATGGTGAGATTTCACTCAAATAAAATGATAAAAAAAATGAGAAACACACTGGAGGAAGCTAACACATATAAATACCACGGTAGCTCTAGTCTCTAGAGATTATAGGGATGGATTCTTATGGATGTTATTAGAGATGTGATGCTGTTTATCAGATCAAATTATGAAAATCAAATAAAAAAAAAATATTTTAGTACAACGATCGGTGTCAGGTCTTATTTTCCAATCTTCAGCGGGCGCCACCATATCTTTCAGCTAACCTAGGAGAAACATGGAAACCACACAAAACAAACATGGTATACATAGTCAGATTACACAAAAAAAAATATATGAAATATTTATTAGGAGGTTAACTACCTTTACTATATCATCTAGATACACCTCATCATCTGGAATAGAATTAAGTATAAAAAAACTAGGAATAGTGAACAACGGTAATAACGTTAGAGTATGGTATATTTATCGTTCAATTAAATAACAAAAAAAATTATAATTTTATCAAAACGAAAAAGAAGATATTATTATTATTTACTATGTAATTAACTTATTTTTGGACGCCGGAAAGCTTTCTTAGTCTTCACAAATAAGAAATAATATAATATTATGTAGCAGAGTATTCTAACAAAATTCTTTAGAAACTAAATATTCAATTTTCAAAAAAAAAGAAGGAAATAAGCTGGATTCTGTCGTCACATTCCGAATTGATGAGAAATATTAAATAAAATTTATTACTTTAGTTTTCCAAATGGGTATGTAGTGGAAATTCAGCAAACAGGATAAGCAATTGTAAAACAATCAAAATATGGTTGACTTTATTCGTACAGGCCTCAAACTAGACGGTCTTAAATTGAATTGGTCTCAAATTAACGGCATATCAAAACGAGAGCGTCCTAACAATATACGCTACCTCGCAAAATCTGGCCAAAAAGTCAGGACTTTTTGTGACTTTTTCACATTCCAAAACCTGTAACAATTTATACCGTAAGACAAACGTTTTCTTTTATCGATGGACAGCCATTATTAAACCGAAAGGAAAGGAAATATTTAATGAACACTTACCAAAATTATTGTGTGAAACCAGATTGTATGCACAAGTAAATTTTAAAATGATTTATTAGACAGTGACAGTTAGTCGGTGGATTATCAGAAAAATGACTTTCGTTATGGAATTTGTTGCGTTTGAAAATTGAATTTAAAAAGTTTTCTCGCGGTGACCACTTATTATTATGATTACGTCATGCAAGTAATCGGTGTGAATTAAAAGAGAAATAAATATTATTAAATTAAAGGTATACTTATTTCGGATCGTTACAATAGTTTTACGATTTTCTAAAGGAAATTGAAATAGTCATGCTTTAGATCAGATCCCGTTTTTAAACGGCTTTAAAACTTTGCAGGACATATGCGAAATTTTTAATGGAAATTTTGAAATTGATTTTGGTGCAGAATTTTCGGCTTTAACAAGTTATTTTAAATACGCCCCAATTACTTCTGTTGATGTTGAAAGGAGTTTTTGAAGTTATAAAAATATTTTATCTGATCAAAGAAAATGTTACCTCGAAAAAAATTTAGAAAAACACATTGTAGTGAATTATAATCGAAGATACCTATATATAGTGATATTGTTGTTTTATTCTAAATAGGTAACTATTGGTATCAGTTTTTGTAAAAAATGTGAATAAATTGCATATATAAAAAATAATAATTTTATTTGAAAGATAATAAATAAGATTGCCCCCCCCCCCCCCCGCCCCCTATAAAAGAACCCCCTAGAATAGAATAGAACAGAAGATTTGTGGTTTCTCGAAATGCGCATTTTTTGAATTTTCGTACATATCTTGCGCATATTTCGTAATTTTTTACTGCATATATATGCGCATATTTCATCAAAATTGATCGCATATAAATCCGCTCCCTACTTATAACTTATAGATTCTTATAAAAATTGAATATGGCTGAATGCTTCTTTGAAAGTCGACTAAAACTTACTAATTCTATATTGTTTAAAAATACTATTTTGAAAAGATAGGAAAGTCCCCTGAGATTCGCAATAAATCGGAATTCAGTATTCTTGTTGAAAATTATTTTTGCGTCATCACTCACTTCTATAATATTGCCACAAATTCCACTTGATAAACAGTGTAATCATAACAGTCATTTACTCACTCTCAAGAGTTTCAAGTTCAGGCACTAAAGTGGAAAATATTATAACAGCTGATGCTTGGGTTGCAGATCACTTAATAATTTAATGTAAATAATTATAATCTACATAAGGTAAGTGAGGGTAACTTCGGCGGCTTAAGGCCTTATTTGTTGAGGTATAATATTTTAGGGCAAGCACTTCTCAGTTATACACATTATAAAAATTGCAGTATGTGATTTCGGCTCAGAAATAATGTCTTTATCAAAAGGGGAAGGCTAGTTATTTTATTTATTTTTCTGATTTAGTTAAATAAAAAAAGAGTGCAGAAACTACCTACGTCAGTAATTTCGGCATAGGAAGGTGCTATTTTCGTGATGGTTATGCTGGTAATTTCGGTGGTGACTGAAGACAAACTATTGTTAGAAAAATATTTGCCTTTTTTTATTTAAAATTTAAATAAGAAAATTTTAAACAAACATTTAATAAACCAACATTTATTAACATTTTAAACAAACATTTATAGGAACTAAAACTGAAATAAACACATAAAAAATGTATAGATATGAAAATATGACAACACATTAAACATTCCTTACTTCATGTTGTCAAAAAACGTTCATAACAAAACAGAACGGACAAATAAGTACTTACATCTAAATGTTTAAAAATATTCCTTATTAATAATATACCAACTAATAATCACAAAACATTTATTATTGCAAAACAGTGTTGAACTTAATAGGTATTTAACGGTATTTAAAACTATTTTTTGGTATTATAGGAACCCTTATTTATTAAATAATTTGATAAACTCTTTTGGCATATCCGGTACTTCATATATTTTTTGGTTTCATTTATCAATTTTGGTTCTTTAATCGAACAGACAACATGTTCTTTTGGATAGGTTAATATGTCCTCCTTTTGTGGCCACTTCCAAAAAGACCCCGACTTTTCCATACACCTGACATTAAAACTTTTATTTTCCTTATTCACAGAGATAATTATTCCTGGAAATAGGTTGTCCTCATAATTTACCACCAAATACTCTCCAACATCTGATTTTAAAGCAGTTTTTGCTGGTTCATCTTTGGAAGATTTATTTTTTTTGTATTTTGTTTCTTTTTTAACTGCTGGTTTTCCTTTTCTTTTTGTTTATCAATCCTGCTTTGTTTTCTTTCCTCTTTTTCTTTAATTTCTTTTAGTTTTTTTTCGACATCTAAACTTTGTTGCAGATCCTGAGTAACACCGTTTTTAAAAAACTTTTGGAACTTTATGTTATCTGGGTTAAAGGGCACGAGCCCACAAGTTCGAAATCCATTTTGTATTGTTGTTGAAAAGTGACAATTTTTTAATAACGCTTCATTTCGAATTGGAGCAAAATTATCTTTGGCAAAGGTTTTATTTGGATTATCTACGCGCCAGTTTTGAATAAGTTTTTTGTAGGTTGATTTAAGAGAATGGAATAAAGCCACATCCAATGGTTGCAATATGTGGGTAGAGTTTGGATAAAGGCTGATCAGAACTGTTCCATTTTTGGAGCAGAATCGGCTGAGCTGAAGGGTTAGATGAGAAGTGTGACCGTCAGCAAATAAAATAATTGGCCTTTGAATTTTGTTATCATGTAACCACTTAATAAATACATTCGCAATGTATTCAAAAAAAGTTTCCTGGGTCATCCATCCATTTTCGGAGCGTCACATTGCCCAACCTTTGGGAAAGCTGGAACTGATCACTTTTGAAACTCGTTGCATTGTGTAAACTACCATAGGAGGAGGCAACTGGCCTAGAGCATTAACCATTATTAATGAAGTAAGGCACTCTATTTCGCTTGTAGTAATAAACGCATAGACGGTTTTATCTCCTTTTTTGGCCAAAACTTTGTCTCCTTTTGGACACAGAAAAAAAGCCGTCTCGTCACAATTATACACCCTACTTGGATCTAGGAGGATATCTAAGAAGCCGTCTTTTTCAAGGTAGCTACTTATTTCTGCAAACCAGTTACGTATCTGTTCTTCCGATACTTTAGAACGATGTTTAGTCAAATTTTGGGACATCCTTAGACTTATATTGGAGTGCCTTCTCATAAATCTGTCATACCAATCCCTACCAGGCCGCAGGCCGGTTGTTGTGAAAAGGATTTGGGCGCTGCAGATCATCCAGTATTCCTTTTACGCTATTTAAAAGCTGCTCTTTTGTAACGGGAAATCCTTGCCTTGCTGAGTTAAGTATCCATTCTTCTAAAAATTGCTCTTCATCTTTAGACAAAATTGTCTGAGTCCCAACTGATCCAGTATGTTTGTTATTTCGTTTATCAGAAAGAGTTTGTCTGGGTATGTTAAATTGTTTAGCAGCAGCTGTTATAGACATTCCTGCTTCAATGGCATCCACAGCTTGTTTAATATCTTCTTGAGTATAAGGCTTTTTCTTTTTGGGCTTCATTATGCTAAAAAAATAGTTAAGTACTTACTCAACTACTGAAGACCCAATTTATTATTTAGTTAATATTAGTTAACTAAAACTAAACTGAAAGAAGATATAACGAGATTAGCGCATAAAAAAGTTGGACAATTTTTAATAAAATACTTACTATATACGTTTTTATCAATTTTGTTAACAACTACTTAAATTTAAAAACTGTATGACTTAATGAAATTGGTGTGTAAGGCAATTCCGGCAATAGCGCCGAAAATACAAAACTTAGTTCTGGGCTATTGGTAATTTCGGCGTTTACTTTTTTTTATAAGTATAAAACAAAAAATTAAAATACGACTTAAAACATAAAGTTTAAACCTTTGAAACTAACCCGGGGTTAAAATAATATCTGAAACACAATTTTAGAATATAAAAAAATCTATGCCATAATGCATGCAACTTTCATTTTTTTAATGTAATTTATAATACGTTAAAAAATAGAAACAGTAATACTTAGAATAAAACTAACAAAAAGAATGACGAATTTACCTCAAGAAAAAAGTTAGATACTTTTTTATTAAACTTGATAGTTTTTCATATTTTTTGTTGGCAATTGAATTTAAAGAATAAATAATAATACAAATTGTTCTAGCGGGAAATTTCGGCAGTACCGCTGAAATTATCAATATTTTGTTTTAGGCTGTTGGTAATTTCGGCATTCAATTTTTTTTGTAAGTATAAAACAGTAAGTATAAAATATCACCTAAAACAAAAAGCTTAAACCCTTGAGGTTAACTCGAAGGTAAAACAATATTCAAAACACAATTTTAGTATATAACAAAAATGTATAGAAAAAATATATGCAACTTTAATTTTTTTTAGTGAAATGCCATAATACGTTAAAGAATAGAAATAGTATTACTTAAAATAAAACTTATAAAAAGTATGACGAAATTACCTCAAGAAAAAAATGTGATATTTTTATATTAAATTTAATAGTTGTTCATATTTTTTGTTAGCAATATAATTAAACAAACTTTATGTTAATACAAATTGGTCTAGCAGGAAATTTCGGCAGTACTGCTGAAATTACCAACACTTCCTTTTAGGATGTTGGTAATTTCGGCATTCACTTTTTTTTGTAAGTATAAAACAGAAAACTAAAATACGACTTAAAACACCAAGTCTAAACCTTTGAGGCTAACCTGGAGGAAAAACAATATTTAAAACACAATTTTAATATAAACAAAAATGTATAGAAAAAAATGCTTGCAACTTTAATTTTTTTTAATGCAATTCAAAATACGTCAAAAATGAGGAATAGTATTACTTAGAATAAACCTTACAAAAAGTATGACGAAATTACCTCAAAAAAAAGAGATATTTTTTTATTAAGCTTAATTATTTTTTTTTATATTTTTTGCTGACAATTAAACTAAATAAATAAATCCTAATATAAACTGGTGTAGCGGTAAATTTCGGCAATACCGCTGAAATTACCAACACTTTATTTTAGGTTGTTGGTAATTTCGGGGTGCTATATTTATTGTAAAAACAAAGCCAAAACGTAAAAATACGACTCAAAGCATAAAATTCAAACCTTACAGACTACTCCGAACACAAAATTATATTTTCAAATACAAGTAAAATGCAAGAAAAAAGAATTTTAAAAATCCGTACAGATCACTTACCTTATAAGATCGCAGATTCGGCTTCCACAATGTCTAACACACGAGTAATGATTTTTTAGGCCGGCACGTAGGTATTTATTCCAACCGAAATTATTTAATATTGTTGCCAGATGTATAGGGAATGAGTAGAAATGCCTATATTTTAATTTCTTTTATTGTGAACGTTAATAAATTTAATAATTTGAGAAAACCGCCGAAATAACCCTTACCGCCGAAATTACACTCGTTTACCTTACTTATTCTACAAAATATAATCAAACAACTGTAGCGTTATATTTCTTTTCTCGATATCGATATTTTCAATAATATCGAGGCAAGCGTATTGACAATACAAGAGTATTAAACTATGAAGCTCTATCCATGTTTTGGGGTTAAAAAATTCTTCCTCTTGATGTGCCTGTCCGTGACGAATGTTGGCGATCAATATGGCAATCTTCACTTTATCTGCAGAAACGCGGAAAAGCTGCACAGATGTTGTGTTAAATCAGGTACTGAGGTTCTTTAACCAGGATGTTCTTCTTCCTGGATCTCGCTTTCCAAATATTTTTCCTTACAGAATGGCTTGTAGGAGAGCATATCTGGATTCATTTCGCATAATGTGGCCAAAGTATTCCAACTTTCGAGATTTGATGGTGGTTATTACTTCTCGGTTTTTCCCATTCTTCTAAGGACCTCCTTATTTGTAACCCGATCAGTCCATGTGATTTTAAGAATTCTCCGATATAGCCACATCTCAAATGCTTCCAATTTTCGGCACATATCTTCGTTTAAGGTCCATAATTGAACACCTAAAAAAGGACAGAAGACGTTGCATCTCAGCATTCTTACTTTTATGGTTGTGGCTCTTGAAAAAGGACCCCATACGGTTGAAAATTGATCTAGCTTTTCCGATGCGCGCTCTTATCTCTTGGTTGTTGGTCCATTCTTCATTTATTATGGTGCCGAAGTAGTTGTAGTGCCCTAAGTGTAAGGTTAAAAGATACTTTGCCGTAAATATAAAAGGTGGTATATAAAAACATATCCAATTATTGTAAAAATCAAGTGGAACTGAGTTAATATTTGGGTTGTGGGCAGGCAATCATCAGTACTTATTGCCGATGGAATGCAATATATTTAGTAGTATTTAGCAATCATCAGTACTTATTGCCGATATAATGAGGTATATTTAGTAATGTTGAATTAATAAACTTAGAAAATAATAAGGCCATATATGTTTAATAACACCTAGGAGTGGAAAAACTTTAATATGTGTTTACGTATTTGTATGTTTCTAAGATATTAATTATGTTGTAAGTTATCTCTGAATGATCTTTTGATAAAAGTTGTTAATTAAAAGTGGGCCCAACAAAATCGATGAGAGATGGAAGGCTTAGTTGGTTAAAGACAATTTTTTATTGTAAAATATGAATCTAGACGGGACTAGTAGTAATATGAGGAGACTGAGAGCTCCAGAGGTCTAACACCAATATATCCGAAAATAAATGACTAATGGAATGGAGGGGGGGGGAGGTTAGGATATATGATTAATCAATATCTTATGGCTGTTGTGCTGGATGCCAGGTTCGATTCTATGGACACAGCCCACGTGGTTAGAACCTGGGATGCCTGATATTAAACCAGGAACATTTTATACGCACAACATTTTAAAACTGTATAATATTTAAAGGTTTCACCCAAAAATCTTGGTGGCTTGAGTATGTCATTTAACCTGTAAATATAACCATCTTAATTTTCTAGTTTATCTTCAATAAAAAGGTTATAATTTTTTCAGGTAGCGCTGATGATGGAATTGTTATTTCGAAAACTTTCTGTGATGTAGCCGCCCTTTTTTATGGATTTTAATAAAATATACCATTTATTAAGGATTATAGTAATTTTTTGTGATTTATGGTACACAGCCAGCTACAGGAAGTTAATTTCGTTGTGGATTTTTTTAAAGATATCTGTTTGATGATGATAGTGTGTTTGGCATTGAAACTAGTCCATTACTAAATGTCACAAATTTGTCACAAATTTGTGAATGATTTATGTTACCGATATTTAATATTTGAAACTTGATTGTAACAAATTTATATTAAATATCCGGTTGCATATAAGTAATTGCATACGAGTTGGTACATTGATTATCATTGAGTGACAGTAGGTGTGTTATGTTTACTGGACGTTGCATATTACTTTTAAGTAGGTTTTCATAAAATGTTGCTGAAAGTGCTCGATTTTTAATACATCCAAACAGGGTGTCATTAATATTTCACTGGGTATATTATCGCACGAATAATTTCCTGATTCTATAATGATTGTTTAACCTAGCTTAATCCAGAAAGCCACTGCGCATCCGCTAGGAAAAATATTCTAATTCGGATTTTTTGCACAATCTTACTCAAAAAGGACCCCTTTTAAAAAATTTGCATGTTGCCAGGACCATAAGTTGGTCAAAATTTTTTTTAACGTTTTTTTTTTGTTTTTTTCCTAAAAATTTTTTTTGCATGGAACAATTTTTTTAGGTTTCTTGGATCATTCTAAACAGAAAAGGTCTTTAGTGACTTTTCTCTAAAGTTGATAGTTTTTGACATATAAGCGATTAAATATTGAAAAATTGCGAAATCGGCCATTTTTAAACCTAAAAAACTATGTGAAAAACTGAAAATTTTAATGTTGCCAAGGTAGGTAGATATTCTTTAAGCATCGATTGATGAAATCCCGAAGAGTTTTTTGCAATACAATATCAAAAACCCCTTTGTTTTTTAATTGCCAATCAAGCGTGCGCGACACTATTTTCCACCGTTGCATGTGTATGCAGTATGGAATAAATTCGTTATTTCGTAAACCGGCGACTTTAAGGTAAAATCCAGAAACAGGTCGATTTTTATTTTTAAGTTATGATATTGTGACATATATGGTATACTAGTAACGTCGTCCATCTGGGAGTGATGACGTTATCGATGATTTTTTTAAATGAGAATATGGGTCGTGTGCTAGCTCATTTAAAAGGCTCTTCAATTCTCTATTCAGTAATATAAACATTTACATAATTATTTATAGAGGGTGTCCAATAATTTAATTTTTTTATCAATTTGCCAAATGATTTAATTTAATAAAAAAATTTTGGACACCCTGTATAAATAATTATGTACATGTTTATATTCTTCTTCTTCTTCTACGGCACTACAGCCCAAATTGAGCCTTGGCCTCCTTTATTTTTTGCCTCCACCCTTGCCTGTCTGTGGCTGCTCTTCTCCATACACGGACTCCTAAAAGGGCTTGTGCGTCGCTGTTTACTGTGTCTTCCCAGCGCTTTCGTGGCTTCCCAACCGGTCTCTTTCCTTGCATTCTAGCATTCAGTGCTCGTTTTGGTAGCCTATCCTCTCCCATTCTTATCACATGTCCGGCCCATTGCAATCTTTGTAATCTAATGAAGTCTGACAGGGGCGTTTCCTTATAAAGTTGATAAAGCTCGTTGTTGTATCGACTTCTGAAGATTCCGTTTTCCCTCACAGGTCCTAGTATTCTCCTAAGTACTTTCCTTTCGAATGTGTCGAGTTTGTTTTTGGATGTTTCTTTCAGCACCCAGACTTCACTGCCATAGCATGTTATTGGTCGAATTAAGGTTTTATAGATTCTCATCTTTGTATTTCGGTGGACACTTTTTGACCGAAATATATGGGAGAGGGCAAAATAAGCTCTGTTTGCCTGCGTTATTCTCTTCCTTATTTCTCCATCTTTTGATCCGTCGGCATATATTTCTACTCCCAGGTATGTAAACTTTTCAACCGTTTCAATGTCATCTTCATGTATAATGTTTTCTGGGACTATATTTCTTCTCGTCTGAGTCATTATTTTTGTTTTTTCTGTGTTAATTTCCAGACCTAGCATTTTTGTTTGTGTTTATATTACTAAATAGATAATTGAAGAACCTTTCAAATGAGCCAGCACACGACCCGTATTCTCATTTAAAAAAATCATCGATTACGTCATCACGCCCAGATGGATGACGTCACTAGTATACTATATATGTAACAATATCATAACTCAAAAATAAAAACCGACCTGTTTTGGGATTTTTCCTTAAAGTCATTGGTTTACGAAATAACGAATTTATTCCTTTCATTTGCACCATACTGTATACACATGCAACGGTGAAAAATAGTGTCGCGCACGCTTGATTGGCAATTAAAAGACAAAGGGGTTTTTGATATTGTATTGAACAAAACTCTCCGGGATTTCATCAATCAATGTTTAAGGAATATCAACCTACCTTGGCAACATTAAAATTTTCAGTTTTTCACATAGTTTTTGAGGGTTAAAAATGGTCGATTTCGCAATTTTTCAATTTTTAATCGCTTATGTCAAAAACTATCAACTTTAGAGAAAAGTCACTAAAGACCTTTTTTGTTTGGAATGATCCAAAAAACCTAAAAAAAATTTGTTCCATGCAAAAAAAATAATTTTAGGAAAAAAACAAAAAAAAAACGTTTAAAAAATTTATGACCAACTTTTGGTCCTGGCAACATGCAAATTTGTTAAAAGGAGTCATTTTTGAGTAAGATTGTGTAAAAAATCCGAATTAGAATATTTTTCCTAGCGGATGCGCAGTAGCTTTCTGGACTAGCTATACTAAAATCACAATCAAGATGCACTAGAAATAAACAAACCACGACACTTCAATGTTACGAGGAGCACTCCCGAATCATGATTTACAATGTATAAACTTGCAAATCATGGTTTGGGAGTGCTCCTTGTAACATTTACCGTATCTGGGTTTGTTGATTTCTAGTGCATCTGCAAATAAACTGAACTATAATAGGTAACCAGGAGCTGCACCGTGACTAGTTTTAATCTTGTGATGGTTGCTGCTGATCGTTTGGATATGTTATAATATAATCATCTTGTATTAATGATTATTTGATATATTTGCCAATATTTTCCATCTGCCTTGCCATAGCCCCATAAATGACCGTTTTGGAGTGTAATTTCCAGGGGCAACTCCGAATTGCATGAAAATTTGGATTTAGGTTCTACTTACCCTCCACTTCAAAGTTGAATTTGTGCCGTTGGTTGCTTTTACTTGGGGGGTGACATTTACCCCTTCTCCAGGGGTGAAAGACGCTTGTCTAAAATAAGATCGGAAATGGATAAATTGACTTATTTTAGGCACCTTTTGTTCTATAAAGTTTTTTACGTAAGTCAATACTTTTCGAGTTATTCGTGATTTAAGATGTTGATTTTTCGACAAAAAAAAAACTACGTTTTCAGACCGTTTTTCCCAAATAACTCAAAAAGTTAATATTTTATCGAAAAAAATATTTTTAGCAAAAGTGTAGCCTATAAAAAAACGAAAAAATGGTGTACAAGTAAAGTCTACAAATTGAGTAGAAGCAAAGTTATAGCTCATGAAAAATACGTTCTTATTCGTCTAATTCCAAATCGAATAATTCAACGCGAAATCACCGAAGAAAGAAGGGTTTTTCGGGAAAACCTTATTAACATTTTTAAAGTATCGAAAAAAAGCTTATTATTTGTTTTTACAAAAGTTTACAGCATCATAAATAAACGAGTTACACTCACAAAAAAAGTTGGCCCCTTTTTCTGGTAAAAAAAATCGTGAAAACCTCCCTCTATTTAGCACCCTAAATGATATTAATCGTTTGGCTTTACCATCTATTTTAACTGTATGTGTATTGTTTATAGGATATGTAAGTTTGATTGGTTTGAATTGCTTATTCTTGAAAACATTTGGATTTATAGTAAAAAAAAAATTTTCTAAAAATTTTTGAAAAATTTCATTTTTTCAAAATAACTTAAAAATTATTAGTGATAAGAAAAATCTTAAAGAGTAAAAAAATGTAGGTTTTGCTATTATAAATATGCAAGTTTCATTTTGATTCTCCATAAGACAAAAATTGGTTAAGATATGGCTGTTCAAAATTTGCATACACTCGTGATTAGTGACCCGTTCAAGCTTTTTCAATTATAACCCTTTCAAAAATAAACACTTTAAACCGGTGAGACTGACAGATCATATAAATAATAGATAGGTAAGTAAATTGTTTGTAAAGCGGTAGCGATTAATTTTATTTGTGGAGCTAAACACGGCGAGATTTTCATGATTTTTTACAAAAAAAAAGAGGGCCAACTTTATTTTGAGCGTAACTCGCTTATTTTAATGCTAAAACTTTTGTTAACAATTAAAACAAAGCTTTTTATAAACACTTTAAAAAAGGTTAAATGGGTTTTTCCCGAAGAGTGCTTAATTTTTCGGTGATTTCACCTTGAAATATTCGATTTGTAATTAGACGGATAAGAACGTATTTTTCATGAGCTACAACTTTGTTTTTATTTGATTGATAGACTTAACTTATACACCATTTTTTTGGGTTTTTTATAAGCTACACTTTTGCTAAGGATATTTTTTTCGATAAAATATTTACTTTTGAGTTATTTGCGAAAAACCGTCTGAAAACGTAGTTTCTTGTCGAAAAATCAACATTTTCATTGGCAAATAACTCGAAAAGTGTTGACTTACGTAAAAAACTCTATAGAACAAAAGTTGCTTAAAGTCAGTCAATTTATCCATTTCCGGTCTTATCTTTAACGTAGGTTTTTTCATCCCCGAGAAAGGGTGAGTGTCACCCCCCAAGTAAAAGCAACCAACGGCACAAATTCAACTTTGAAGTGGAGAGTAAGTGGAACCTAAATCCAAATTTTCATGCATTTCGGAGTTGCCCCTGAAAATTACACGGTATCGCCGAATTTCCCGTTCATTTACTGGGCTACCAGGTTAAATTTACTTATTGAATATAGGATTTGATTAGACAGACCTATAAATATATTCTTGTATGCCAGTACCATTTTTATCCCGGTGTGAACTTTTGAATTTATGAAACAAAGCACTCGGACCAGGGAATATACCTGGAGAATTGTTTAAGTACGGAAGGAACCAATTGTACGAATGTCTTGGACAACTATTTCAAGAATGCATAATCACAAGCGAAATCCTTATGGAATGGAAGATGTCATACCTTAGTACTATTATACATAAAAAGGGTGATAAAATAATTGTGAAAATTACAGTGAAATAGCTGTAACCAGATATATCAGTCGAATATATGGAAAGGTTTTAAAGAACCGAATCGAGAGACAATACGTAGATTCTGAAGTAGAAGAACAAGCAGGATTTCGTACTGGTCGATCCACTATTGACCACATTGTCTCCTTAACCCAGATATTAGAAACAAAGATGGCACGGAGTCAAGAAATTCATAGGTTGTTTGTCGACCTGCGGAAAGCCTACGACAGCGTTTCACTGAACAAGTTGTGGCAATCAATGGAAAGCACGAATATTAAAATAGAATTAATAAAAGCCGTCAAAGTGACATACAATCAACCGATAACAAAAATAAAAACAAGGAGATAAATAACAACAGGATTTATAACATCAAAAGGATTAAAGCAAGGATGTTGCCTGGCCCCCACTTTATATTAAAAATATACCTCGAAAGTGATTTAAAAAAATGGAAACAAAAATGTAGAATGATGCGGATACCGCTTACCAACACTATGGTATATACGCTCAACTTTGCAGGCGATCAAGTAATAATGGCTCAAGTTTATGACGATTTAAACTATATGGCCCCAAAATTAATTGAAGAGTATGATATATCGGGTCTAGAAGTAAATAAAAAAAACCGAATACTTGTGCACTGGAGGAGAACAAAAAGATCTCATATTAGACGATAACACCACGATAAAGCAATGCTGTAACTACAAGTATCTATGTATCAATATTTCGCACGATGAAACATTAGACAAATCCATAAGAGAGTGAAATACGTCAGGGAGAAAAGCCATCACAATGTTAAACAGCATTTTATGGGACCAATTCATTAGCAAAGAAAATAAAAAGAGGATATATGAGACTATAATAAAAAGTATCACTTTATACAGTTGTGAGTTGTGAGGTATGGCGACTGAAAGAAAGAATACTGGCAACACTGAGAGCAACAAAAATGAATTTTTGGAGAAGAGCCGCAGGAAGATCTAGAAGAGAAAGGATTACCAACGAACGCATTAGAGAAACAATGTGAATCACGGATGACCTAACAAGAAAACAACTTATCTGGTTCGGGTATATACAAAGAATGGATGAACAAAGGAAAAAGAAAAACGAGGTAGACCGAGAAAAAGTTGGAGCGAAGGAATAAATAAAGAGCTGGGAGAAAGGGACATAGAAGAGGAACATAGCGAAGAACGTTATAAACGGACATGTGGTAGTAGTGAATTTTTGTCAAAACTTGGAGATTTTCGTGCTCTAGCCAATCCAGAGCTTTCCTAATAGCTACGGTTTCTGTAGTGTAAAAAGAGCAATGCTGTACAATACTAATGCAATTAGCATCAGTCAAGTAACTAGGTAAAAGTACATTGAGCCTGTGATAGTTAATAATTACTAACTTTCCTAACCTATGATGTTGAAACACTGAATACGACAAAAATAATATACAAAATATATAACGCATATAATGCAGAGGAAAGTTTAAAGATCAATGCTGGGAGTAGTTAAGACAAAAAGACCGAGTTTCAGATTAAGTAACCAGGAACAAGATAGGGGTGCGACACTGTTGATCCTATTTTGCATCTAAAATGGAATTGGCACAATCATGTTGGCAAGATGATGGATGAGGGATGAACAATAAAGGTACTGACAAAATCATAAACAAAAAAATTTATAATTGTTATAATTCAGAAAAAAGAAACCAATCTTAAAACGATGATAAATTTTATAAACCTATATAGGGAAAAAGGTTCATCATCATCATCATCATCATCACACAGCCAAATTTGTCCACTGTCTGACATAGGCCTCTTCAAGAAGTCTCCACCCTTCTCTGTCCTGCGCAGCTGCAATCCAGTTTGTTTCTATTCTTTTAATGTCGTCGGTCCATCTGGTAGGTGGTCTTCACGACTTCGCTTGCCTGCCCTTGGCCGGTACTCCAAAATCTTCTTTGTCCAACTGTTCTCTATCTGTCTTGCGACCTGTCCTGACCATTTCCACTTCAACTTCATAATGCGTTTTATGATATATTCCATTCCAGTTCTTCGCCGTAACTTATTATTTCGTATTCTGTCTCTCAAAGTTAGGCCAAGCATGGATCTCCCCATTTTTCGTTGAGCCACTTGTAATTTTCGTATTGATGCTTTGGTCATTGTCAGTATTTCAGCTCCATCCGTAAGCACCGGAAGTACGCACTGGTTAAATACTTTTCTCTTTAGCTTTATTGGGATGTTTTTCTTGAACACGTCTCTTAGTTTGCTATACGCTGCCCATCCTAAAGCTATTCTTCTAGATAATTAGCATGTTTGGTTGTCTCTACTTATTTGTATTTCGTGGCCCAGATAGATGTATTTGTCAACTGTTTCGATATGGCAGTTTTCTTGTTTCAATGGTCCGTTAGGTACTAAACTGGTCATCATTTTAGTTTTCCCAAAGTTTATTTCCAACCCTACATTTTTCGAAACTCGTTGTAGTTCTTGCAGCATTTCGTGGGCTTGCTTTAAGTCGCCGGTTATTAAAACTATGTCATCTGCAAATATTAGGTGGTTCAGCCTGTCACCATCGATATTCAAACCTCTGTTTTCCCATTCTAACATCTGGAATGCATGCTGCATTACGGCATTGAACAGTTCTGTAGACATGTTGTCTCCTTGTCTAACTCCCATTTTTAGTTTTATCTTTTGAGTTTGGGTATGGAGGTTTATTGCTGTTGCACATTTGCATCTATATGTTGAATAATGTTGGAATATGGGTAGTCGATTCTACAATCTCTCAAAGCTCATAAGATGGCTACAACCTAAAAAGTGTCAAAGGCGTTTTTGTAGTCAACAAATACTAAAACTAGCGGCCGGTTGTACTCCACAGTTTTTAGATTAAGCCTTTTAGACAAGTAAGATGCTCATTTTTGTACTATATAACCAGGGCGTAAACCTGCGTGTTCTCTTGGTTGGCATGTTTCTAGTTTGTTCTCAATTCTGGCAGTGATTATTCGAGCAAACAATTTATACAGGTGGTTTAAAAAACTAATTGTCCTACAGTTTTCGAGGTCTGTTTGATCTCCTTTCCTATGTATGAGGAGCGTTATAGAATTATTCCGCTCAGCTAGTATGGCTTGGTTTTCTAATGGTAGAGGAGCAAAGTATGCTAAATGTGCAGTCACTCGAGCGCTTTGGAGACCTACTGGGTTGTAAAGAGTAGGTTCTAAAACCAAAAAAAGTTAAGTAACATTTTCCATTTTACTGGGCGCTTGCCATTTTTTAGTTTAATTTTCCATTTCCAACAATCGTTTTTTCCGATTATAACGCCATTTATGCATAATTCGAAAAAATGTTTCGAATAAAAGTTACTTATTTTTTCGTAAGGAATCCAAATCTGCAATAAAAAATGGGGACTCCTATTTAAGATTTTAAAGTAACCCTCCACCCCACCTCCGTGGGGGGGTCGTGTTTGGTGCCATTCGATAGATTTTTTAAAAATATTAAATAAGTGTATTTTACGGTTTTTCGATCTGATGTTCATTTCGCGAAATATCGCGGGATTCGTATTTAAAATATTAAATTTACCCCCCACCCCTCTTCGTGGGAAGTCGTGTTTGGTATCATTTGATAGATTTTTAAAAAATATTGAGCACGTATTTTTTAGTTTTTCGATCTGTCATTAATTTCGCGAAATATTCGCTTTATTCTTGTGAAATTTTGGGACTCGCCCATTTCCTTACGCCCGGCTCAAATCGTCAGATTTTTGAAATATACTTTCTTTTGCATGTACTTAACTTACCTTATCTTAATCTGACAATTTCGAGTTTTTTTAAGGATAGATTTTTATTTTCGGGCCCCCCTTAACGAACTCCCCTGTGTTAAGAGCTAATATATGGTAGAGGTACATCTGCAGGGTACCAAGTTTCTCCCCATATGATAATCTGACGCGCCCGAATAACGTCAAAAATCCCCGCTTGGGCTCCCCTACCATAAGCATATTTTGAAGTATATGTTCTTTATGCCGACGACTTGCTTCTTACGGCAAATTCAAAAATATCATGCAAACATTGATTAACATTACAAACATAGGAAATAGAATATGCGTCAAAGAAAAAGGTAAACAAATAAGTGACCGGGATAAGTAAGATATTAACAAAATTGGCTTATTTTTGAGAAATTCGAACCACTGAATTTGAAACTAGTTCATAATTAAATCTCATTCTGATTTATAGTTTCATAAGGAAAGGTATGAATACCCGTACTAGAAACTATTTTATGAAATGGAGACGGTTGCATTATAGGAGGTTGCCTAGTACATGTAAACGAATCAGATTGACACCGGAATCCAAAGGAGTAGTTTCCAGTGTTTAGAATATACCCTAATTGTGTTTCGTGAAGATAATTGAAGCAATATTAAACATGTAAGCGTAGCTACTGTACGTGCTGCAGGAAGGATAACTCAACAATCGATTGTCTTTACAAATTCAGATTCAAATAATTCGCCAGCAAACTAGGCAAGCGGTCTATTCCTGGAAAGGCTCTTATGGCCGGTGTACACGACAACGATTTATCGTAGCGATGTGACTGTGCAGATCGTTGGTGCAGTTTTGTCGAACGTGTGGACGCAAATTGACGCAGATATTTGGTTGGTGGAAACTGTCGGTAGGCACGAACAAAATTTATTCAATAAGTCGTTGTCGATCACAGTTGATCACATAAATCGACCGTTGTCGACTGCACAGTTTTATCGCAGTGGGCAAAAGGAAGTTAGGGCAAGAATTAAGTCCATTCTCAAGTCTTTTGATTTTGATCGATTGTTCAATCAGCCTGTTCTTTACTCCAAAAATACTCCAAAGATCTCCTTAAATTTTTTCAGATTTTTTAAAGCAACATTGCTCTCACAAAAAATAAAGTTGAAAAAAATCTGCTCTTCTTTATGACCTCTTGGTTCTATAGCCTCTTTGAAGCTAAAAAGTTGTATGACGATATGTTTTTAGCTTTATCAAAATCACAAGTGGAGGAGCGGATCGTTGCGTGGGAAATTTTGACCACCTGGTCCCGCTAGAGCGTTTACGTGAGAGTGCGCCTTTTTTATGATAAGCCAATATTTACACCACAGATTCCTTGATTTTCTTCTGTGTTGTTCTGTGTTCTGCACAAAATAAGCTGGGTGATCGCAAGCATGTCGCGACGTCGTCTTATATCAAGAATGATGTTTAGACCAGGGCCCATCTGTAAAAATATTAGTACATTTGGACGTTGAGAGGTGACTCAAATTTTTTTGCAGAAATTGCTTAAAAATAAATCAAATAATAATATTTGAGTTATCCTCCCTCTCAAAAAGGTCCGGAACATAGTATAAATAATCAAAATGTCAAAAAATTAAGGAAAAATTCTATTTTTTTCTTGGTTTTTTGATTATAACTTTAAAAGTATTCATTTCCGAGAAAAGTTGTACTAACATAAAAGTTGCGTAATTAAATTTCCTATAATATAGAATTAGTTAGAAATTTAAAAAATAGTCACCCTTGTTGCAAAATAGCAATAATTGTGAAAAAAAACATACAAAAACAAGTATTCGTATTTTACGTTTTTCAACCATTTATGCTACACTTAGGACCTTCATATTTCATCCTGAAAAACTTTATGATACAGTAAAACAATACTGTAAATTTAATTACGATCAGTTCAATAGATTTTGCAAAATAAATTTTGGAATCCGGCTTTCGTAAAAAAAATTCATTTTTTCAAAATGTTACAGGACTGAAAATAAAGCAGACAGCAAGTTGAAAATATTTTTGCATATAGAAGTGTACTGTACCTTTTATTTGAAATTTTGAAAAATTAAAATCGATTAACACCACGGCGTCAGGAATTTTTTTAAATAAACATTAATTATTGGTGCTACGCGCAGGACAGCGGATAGTTTGCTCTGATTGGGCATTACAATGACCTTTGATAATGATTGATACATTTTAATTTTTATTACATTTCGATATAAATAAATAAATTTGTTTATTGCAAAATAAAAATACCTACTCTATCCTTTGAAATAACACTTTTATTAGCAAAAACTTTCTTTGTTCATATATTTTAACTTAAATAATAAAAGTTTATTATTTTTAAACATATGCAATTGTTTAAACAATATTTCACAAACAATAATAAAATTAGTTTGATTTTTGTGGAATTAAAATATTAAAATACAACAAAATATAGAGTAAGAAAATAATATATTATATAAAGATTGGAAGAAATTTTGGTGGAAATCAACTTGTGTGAATCGAACACCGCTGTCCTGCGCGTAGCACCAAAAATTATTTTTTATTTCAAAAATTTTCTGACGCCGTGATAATTAATCGATTTTAATTTTGAAAATTGCAAATGAAAGGTACAGTAAACTTCTATAACCAAAAAAAAAATCAACTTGCTATCTGCTTTATTTTCAGTCCTGTAACATTTTGAAAAAATGAATTTTTTTTTTGCGAAAGCTGGATTGCAAAATTTATTTTGCAAAATCTATTAAACCGATCTTAAAGAAATTTACAGTATTGTTTTACTGTATGATAAAGTTTTTCTGGGTGAAATATGAAGGTCCTAAGTGTAGCATAAATGGTTGAAAAACGTAAAATGCGAATACTTGTTTTTGTATGGTTTTTTCGCAAATATTGCTATTTTGCAACTAGGGTGACTATTTTTTAAATCTTTAACCAATTCTATATTGTAGGAAATTTAATAACGCAACTTTTATGTTGGTACAACTTTTCTCGGAAATGAATACTTTTAAAGTTATAATCAAAAAACGAAGAAAAAAATCGAATTTTTGCTTAAATTTTTGACATTTTGATTATTTAAACAATGTTCCGGACCTTTTTGAGAGGGAGGATAAGTTAAATATTATTATTTGATTTATGTTCAAGCAATTTCTGCAAAAAAATTTGAGTCACCTCTCAACGTCCATCTCAAAACAGATGCGCCCTTGACTAGTTGTCTTCTATCACGGATGACGGATATTTATAGTTTGAGCTTCGGCAGGGAACTGATGATCGATGCAAATTTTGGAGACTTGTGGACACTTATTGGACGTTCGATAAACTGCACCAACAAACTGAACAGTCACATCGCTACGAAAAATCGTTGTTGTCTATACCGAGCATTAGAAATGTAGTATACCGACTAAATAGACCGGGAGATATTATAGGGTAGGTGGGGGCAAAGGTACGCATATTCTAAATTTTCATCTCTAGTGAATCTCCTAATGCTTAAATTGGCACAGAGTATAGATGAAAGTAAAATTGATACATTTTGTAATCATATTAGGCAAATGGAAATTCTTCAATATTATTTTTGTAGTGTTGATAACTTTAAAAAAAAATGTAAATGCGTACCTTTGCCCCACCCAATGGGGCAAAAGTACGCATGGTCGTGCTTTTGCGGATTTGAGACATTTTGCAATTGAGACAAAATTAGCTGATAGAATATCAAGCTCAACTTGATATTCACTTTGCAGATTCACTTGAAACCTGCATTTGCCAAGACTACCTCACTGGGGGCAAAGATACGCACTGCGAACGTTTGCCCCATTTGTGTGAGTACTTTTGCCCCATCCGGCAACCAATAATATATCTAACCCCAATATGAAACTATGCACATGTGAACTTCAAACTGTCATGTAGAAGAAGTCTTCTAACAATAAACTTTCAACATGCCTAACCAATAATAATCTGAGTTTGAAAGATTAAGAATTAGAATCAATCAATTTTTAAGAAAAATAAAATCAAAAGGTACACAATTAATTTTTACCTCATTTTTGTTGTTGTATTCCCCCTGATTGCGCCAAAGTTTCTCCTCCAATGCTACTGAATAGTACAAATATATTCCACAAGATGTTGTCGCCAACATATAAGAAGTTACTGAAAAATGTAAGTTCGTACCTCTGCCCTGTGCGTACTTTTGCCCCACCCTACCCTACAGAAGTTCAGCCACGATTTTCTAAGTCCTGCCTTTTGCAACAGTGGAAGGATAGACAAGGTACTTACAATTTGTGGAAATATCCACAAATTTCCTGTGACATTTTCTTGTAAAAATGAGATTTTCCCAAAAAATAAAAATAGGGTTTTGCGATGAATTTCTGAGTCCTGCCATATCCGTAGAATGACAGGATACAATGGATTTTATGAAGAAAATTTTTTGGGCAGGAGGGTTGCAAACGGGCTAACGGAGTATTTATATGTGTACAAATATGTAAGGAGAATAATGAAATTTTCATGATTTTCTGAGTCCTGCCAACTAAATAAATTAAACACATTCAAAAAAAAAATGTTGGCATAACGTCTCCTACCGTTTAAGTATACTTGTCCCTTGGAAAGTTCTGCGGAAAATTTTTACCTTGATTCCGTGATTTTCTGAGTGCTGCCTTGAAAAGTTATAATACTCAAATGCAATCAATACTTTTTCGGTACTCGGCAGGAAGGTCAAATGGTTCTTGTAAGACGGCAGGAGTTCTATATTTGTAAGAAAATTCGTGAAAAATTCCACGATGTTCTGAGTCATGCTATTTTGCATATGTTTCAAAAATCTTAATATAAGTCTATTTACAAAGAGGCAGGATTGTTTTATAGTTATCTCATATACAGGGTAGGGCATTCGTGTGACAAAATCCAATTACTTGTTTGTTGTAAGAGATACGAAAAAAGTTATTAAGGTAAAATTTGGGGCAAAGATAGGATCATAATTTAAAAATATTTTTAATAAAGAGGGATACCCGTATCGACAGGGTGACACAAACTTATGTTTTTTTTTTAATATAACACCCTGTATATAATTTTAAGATTACTAAGTTAATTTTAAGATTCCTAAGATAATTTTAAGAGAATTTAATACCATTCACCTAATCCAAAAATGTTTCCTAAGGGAGCTATTGAAGATGGCGCCTTGTAATTCGTTTTTTTTATTTTTCCAGAACGCTTCCATTTCGATAGAAAAAAACTGCGGTCCGCCTTTTTATCTTCCATAGATAAATCGATTCCATCAATTGCGAATTTCTAGTACTCGTCATAGCAGTCCATTTTGGGTAGGGCAACGGTTATTTTATAGCATAACTTTTTTGTCTTTAACTTTTAATCATTTTTGACACTATAGTCTTAAATTGTGAGGTATTCTAGTACTAAAAGGTACTCTTGCTTTAAGTCGGTGGGATGCACCGCTTTCTAGAAAAATTAATTTTAAAATTTTTCGTATTTTGAATTTAAGAAAAATTTGAAAAAAAAATAAAAAAACGGTATATTTACCAACTTAAAACAAGAGTAACTTTTAGTACAAGAATACCTCATAATTTAATACTCTACTGTCAAAAATTTTTAAAAAATTAAAGCAAGTTACACTCAAAAAAATTTAGTTCGTAATATTGATTAACAGTGATTACTGAATAGTATTTCGTTGTCACAACAATTTAATTTATTGTTTCAACGAACTTTTAGACATTTACAAATCTGCAATAAAAAATAGGGGCTTCTATTTAAGATTTTAAAGTTACCCCCACCCTGCCTCCAGAGGGTGGAGTGGAGAGTCGTGTAGGTTGTTGTTCGATAGGTTCTTGAAAAATATTAAAAAATTGTTTTTTAGATTTTTATTTCTGAGTTGTTTTCCAGAGATATTAGACCGTTTCTATAAAATCAATTATTTACCTATGGTATCACGATAAATCGTTTTTTGTTGCTATTTTTTATGTAAGCTATAAAAGTTTTTTGTAAGCAATCCAAATCTGCAATAACAAATGAGGGTTTCTCTTTAAGGTTTTAAAGTTACGCCACCAAACCTCCACAGGTAGAGTGGGGGTTCGTGTTTAGTGTCATTCGATAGGTTTTCAAAAAATATTGAACACGTATTTTTCAGTTTTTCGATCCCTATCTTCATTTCACGAATAATTCGATCGTCCCGCGAATTATTCGATCGTCCAGGCGACGAGTTCCACCCTGGGCACCAGGTACCTCGTAGACCATCGCCGTCACGAAATTTGTGTTGACTGACCTCCAATACCCCAAAATATAAAAATTGAACTCATTTCCGTCAATATTTCCCGAGTTCTAAATTTTCCATCGATTTTCCATCTCTTTGAGATACACTTTGAAAATGCATTTTCTCATACACAAAATTTTTTGCCGGAGATCAATTTAGTTCACAAAATTGCCTGACACTCTCTCGAATCGAATGCAAAATGCTGCATGACGATTCATTTTACTGCACAAACTTCCTAGGTTTTGGGATTTTTAGTGCTTCGTTGCTTCACCTATTAAATAGTGTTACGAGAAAGAAATCTCATTTTGGTTTTAAGCCATAGATTTTAATTGTTTGCTATAAAGAAGACCTCTATTAAAATTTATGTTTCTAGAGAAACAGGTATATAATAATTTTTCGTTTACATTATCTCTCTCACAAACCAAACATCACAAACAGGTTGGACAGAATAAGCATATTCCTTATAACTTCGGTATTACAGTGCACTTAGTTTGTTTTCATGGGGGTAATGTCCGAGCAGATAGGGTGCGGTGAGCTTAGTTAAGGCCCTTTCTCACTGTCCGTTGTCATCGGTGATAATCCAGTTCCATGCCGAGGTAAAACTGAATTATACCACTACGGGAAACTAAGCCAATGTGATTAAGCGCTTGACAGAGAAGCGATCGGTTATATCAGGTTATTCTATAGTGTGGATCAAAATGTTGTCGTTTCATTTTCTAGGATGGTAAAATTGATGGATTATATATTATATTTTCTTTTCAAGTTTATTATTTCTGTTCAATGAAAAAATGGACTTCTAAAATTCCATCTCATAGAAAACATAGACAGTGTGTTAGTAAATAAGTGATACATTTTGGGAGGCAATTCTGCATACAAAATAAGGACAGTTTGTTGGATATATCTATGTCCGAAAATGCTTCGTTTCCGTGATACGGGGTGTTGAACTTTTTCTTAAAAACTGGAAAATTATTTACTGCCCCAAAACTTTTTAGATATGCGCATGAAATTTGGTAGGTTTTAAGAAGTAGTTATTTCGCATTTTTTGATATACAATTAAGAATATTATGTTCACTATTATCGCACATACTGGTAATTGTCTAATTAAAAAAAATTTACGTCACTGAAATATATACAGGGTGTAACAAAAATACAGGTCATAAATAAAATCTCATGTTCTGGGACCAAAAATAGACAGATTGAACCTAACTTACCTTAGTACAAATATGCACACAAAAAAATTTACAGCCCTTTGAAGTTATAAAATGAAAATAAATTTTTTCTGATATATTGAAAACTATTAGAGATTTTTTAATAAAAATGGACATGTAATATTCCTATGGCAGGAACATCTTAAAAAGGAATTATAGTGAAATTTTTGCACCCCATAAAAATTTTATGGGAGCTTTGTTCCCTTAAACCCACCCAAACTTTTCTGTACGTTCCAATTAAATTATTATTGTGGCAACATTAGTTAAACACAATGTTTGTAAAACTTTTTTGCCTCTCAGGATTTTTTCGATAGACCAGTTTTAATAGAGATGCAACTTCTTTTTTAAATATGTTTACATAAATATTTTTTTGGGGGTTTTGTGCTTTTAAACCCCCCAAATGTTTGTTTAAATTCCATTAAAACTATTATTGCGGTATCATTAGTTAAACACAGTGTTTTAAAACTTTTTTGCCTCTTAGTATTTTTCCGATAAGGCACCTTTTATCAAGATGTGGCTTATTTTTTTAATATGGGTCAAAATATACCTCAAACTGTAATTTATAAATAAATTTTCATATTATTACCAGATCTCCATAATCGTACTTAATCGTATATAAATGTGGTGGATTTGACAAATATTCAAAATAACTCGATAAAAACTAGCTTTTCAAAAAAGCGCTAAGAGGCAAAAAAGTTTTAAAAACATTGTGTTTAACTAATGGTGTCACATTTGTAATTTAATTGTAACGTACACAAAAGTTTGGGGGGTTTAAGCAAACAAAACCCCCAAAAAATTGTTATGGGGTGCACAAATTTCACTATATACTTTTTAAGATGTTCCTCTCCTAAGAATTACACATGTCCGTTTTCAATAAGTAACCTCAAATAGTCTTCGATATATTCGATAAAAATCGATTTTTATTTTCTAACTTCAAAAGGCTGTAACTTATTTTGTGTTCACATTTCGTTGATTGTATGATATTTCAAAAACATTAGGTTTACAGAAAAGACAATTAAAGATTGAGATGGGTTACGAGATCGGATTACTTAATCAATACAATATTAAATATCCTTTTCATCAGAATAATTAAAACTTACAGTATTAACTGACAATATGGGTTTTACATCCAATCCATATACCACCCCCAACTCATATTTTTCATCCCCATTTTGAGTTATAATACTTTTCTTTATAAAAATTTTGTACTATTTCACAATTATGAGGTTATTCGGGACCATAAAACGGGACAGTTTAGATGTTTTATTAGAGTTTAAACAACAATTAATGAAAAAATCTTAGTTATAGTACAATACAAATATAAAAAAACAAAAAATTTGGGCTCCCATTAAAAAAAAATGAAAGTTTCTACAAGTTTCCGTTTCTACAAGCGTAAAAATCTCTATAGTATTGTGGCATAACCGCTACATTCTTTTTTCTTTTCAAAAAGAGAGAGCAGGCCAGCTTTCTTTTTTTCACTTATTCCCACTTTCTTCTTGTAAGCTTGTTTTATAGTAACGTCACGTGCTGATGGAAGTCGTCATTTGCTTTGAAGAACGTTTATGGTTTTAAATTCCTGTTCTTTGTACGACATTTTATATAGCATGTGACTAGGATTTCCTTTGGTAACTTTTAAAACGCATATTCCTGAGAGAGGGACTGATCCATCTTCTTCCGTCTTAAAAGAATCCTTTATGCCCATATCACTTGATAGTTGTTTTAGATCAAAAAAATTCTCATGACCCATTTCATGTACGTTGAATGGATTTCCATGCTTCTTTGCTTGTCTAACCAATGTTACATATTTATCTGGTACGTAAACGTTCTATAACACTACACTATATGTTCTATAAATTGAACGTTCTAATAACAGAATGAACGTGGTCTCCCTCGTTCTGAGTACGACCACTAATTAAAAATTTTTGGGTGATGGACCTAATATTTTCCAGAATAGAAACTCCATATGTGTATAAAGCAAATACGAAGCGGTTCTTATTTTGTCCGAAGCAGTTGTCAGTATAAAATACAACATCTATCATTTCACTATTTTTGTCGTTCACAGACTTCAAATAATTCCAAACGCACGAACCCACTTCATTTGCACATCTGTGAGCAAGACCGTGTGCCACATAAAGCACATTTCGTCCGTACTTTTAAGCTCGTACAATGTTAAATTATACACACTTAGTTTTGATACATAATAAAAAGAAGACGAGTCCCCTTGTGGACATGGCAATGCTGCCTGCATATCATAAACAGCGTCAATTTTATCCGGAGAATTTTTATCCATGTCCTTTTCTTTTCTTGCCAGTTCTTTGTCTTCAATATGGTTATTGTACTGTTCCTGAAGTTCTTGTTTTTCTACCTCGGAGGCATTAATAAAACCCTGGCAAAAATCACACTTATCTTTTTTTTTGGAATAAAAAAAGATAAATTAAACTCTCCTTTGAATATAATGGAGTACATCAAGTAGTTTACGTTAGGTTTCCCGAGTTCTTTACAACGCTGCTCATAATCTCTGTGCAGGTCGGCAATAGTTTTTCCTCCTTCAATGTATTCTTTCTTTGATTGAGGTCGGCAGTAGTGGCTCTCCATTCAAGGAATAGATCGAATATGACTACGCACTTCTTCTTTCAACTCTTCAGGAACACTATGTTTTTCATGTCTACTTCGATTATCTGCCTGTATTATTCCATTTAGTTCATTATTTTGTTTGCGTAAAATGGTCTCAATTACTTGAGAGTTAATGCGAAGAGTTGCCAGAAAGAAGGATTTGCAAACACGAATTTTTTCTCCTGCGTATGTGAAAAAAAAATGCGTTATTAAGTATCTAGTAAGAAAAAAATATTTTAAGGAATATAATGATAAAACGAAATAATTTCTTGGATTTGAGTGAAATTATGTTGAAGACAATGTTAGCTAAAAATATCACGTTATACTTAGCGCAAAATTATATTCAAAACTATGTTAACTCAAAATGAAATAAAAATAAAATGCCCACAGTTGTACTTATTTTATTCAAGAGTATCATATTATTTGTAATCATCATACTGACCAAAATTATAACAAAAATAAATGCTTACCTGTTAAAGAAGAGTATGATATTTTGAAATGTAATTCTCTTGCTCCAAAAATATTCACTAATAAGATGCAAGCAGTGTTAATATTTTGACTTATAATAGTATTGATTAAATAAAAATGACCTAAGCTTAGCACGAACTGTAGACAACTGAGTTACCCGAGTCTTCTCCACACGCACCGGTTGTGTGGAAGTGGGAGATGCCATACTTGGTCACAGAGCTCTCTAGTGCTTGTCGTTTAAACTGCACTTACAATACTTTTCTCCATAATAGATCCATTCATTCTGAGTAGTTTGTCGATATAAACTAAAAATGAACCATTTTTGACTTATCATACTATTCTTCCCAATCAACGATTTGTACTAAGGTTAGTTAGGTTCAATTAAAATATTTTTGGTCCCAGAATATGTAATTTAATTTATGACCTCTATTTTTGTTACGCCCTGTATATAATGGTTTTCAAATTACTCCGAGGCTCTTATCTGGACTTGTTGTTTATATTGTTTATACTCGTATCTCTACCTATTCTTCCCATGCATTCTCATCTTCGTCACATTTATCATTGAATCGTTTTTCTTTTGCACATGTCAGATGGGGTAAATGTGTAGCAAAATATTTAAAGTTAGTATAATATTTACATACCGCATTTTAAGACCAAGTAAGATTTGAAGCTAATATTTTAATTTAATATTTTAATTCGTATTACCTACATCTTGTTTATTTTATAACTTTCCACGGCAATGACGTCACCATATATTTTTTTTAACTATGTCCGCAGTACACACTTCCCCTTTCAAATTGGGGAAATGTGTCTACGATTTATTTTTTAGCCATGAATGAATAGAAATGAATCTGGGTAAGTATGTAAAAGTAGAATGTTCATTATATCTCAGCTATTTAAATATTCAACACAGAATGCCGATGGTACTTGATCCTGAATGGCACGTCTCGCATGAAATGCGCACTTAACGTTAGGTCCAGACATAATGACACTTTTCTAGTTAAATAAAAGCAAAGCGAATCTTGGTTTCAGTTTACCTTGTAAGCATTTATATTCTTCTTTAAAGAATCGTAGATGAGGATACTAGTATATAACCATATTAGAATATATTTTGACTTTACACACTTACCACGGATACACACTTACCCCACCTGACCTTACGTGTTTCCGCTATGTATGTATATGTATATGTCATTATAGGATTAATATACTGTTATAATACTTTGAGTGTAGATTTGTTGTCTATTTGTGATTTCCCAAGAATAGTACTTTTTAATGAGTAATACACGTTAGAAGCCTTAATCAATGTATTACTATTATTGCCATGTCCGTTTCTCAATATCTGTTATTATATTTCCCAAATATTTAAAAATAGGTACTTGTTCTATTATTTTTCCATTTAATATTATATTAGTATTCCTTTCTTTTTCTCATCTTTATTTATTATCATAAATTTTGTTGTATTGAGAATCATTTTCATTTTTAAATTCTATACCTATCTATTTTTGCTAAATGTCCATTATTTTTTGCATTTTTTTCTACTGTGTCTGTGATTAAAACTATATCATCAGCGTATAGAAGAGAGTTTTTATCATTATTGCATTTAAGTTTTTGTATCCTACTATAATGCATTGAAGGTTACCTATTGGTGCTATCTTTTGTATTTTTATACAAAAGGTATATTTTGTATAGATCAGGGTCTGCTGTCTTTTATTGGAGAAGGGGTAGAACGGGTAAACCATTTTAAATGCCTTGGAAGCTGGTTAAATGTAAATTGTGACTCTAAAATATATGTGGTAGGAATTTTATGAGTACCATATTGGCCTAATGGCAGCTAAAAATGGCTAAATATCGGCAGTATTAAATCCAAAGAAGTAATCCGAGCCTGTAAAGTAAGTGATGGAAAAATTCATGAATAACTAGTTTTAAAAGAAATTAAAATAAAAAAAATATTGAAAATTTAACTATTTAGATGGTAAATAAGCCACAATTAAATTTAAAAAATAATTTTATTTAGAATAATAGAACAATATTATTCTAATTGATAAATGAAATAGCAAGCAGCAATTTTTGCTACATTTTTCTTTTAGTTGACGGCTGTTAGGGGGAAAGGCGCAAAATGTCACCTGTCAAAATTTTCAATGTGTTTTAAATGTATTAGTTTTTTCGAATCCTGAGAAAACTAAGTATTTTTTAAAAATTTAAACGCAAAATCAAAGATTACATTATTACTGAGGGCCGAAAGTCCCTGAAAATTGTATATTGTTTATCATAATAAGTTACGGGGGTGAAAATAAAAGAAAAATTTAGTGTGATTTTTAATTGCAAATATTTTATTCAAAAGAAACTTTTTATTCATTCTAAGGGACTTTCGTCCCTCGGTACTAACGTAATTTTTCATTTTGCTTTTAAATTTTTCAAAAATTCTTATTGGTTCCTCAGGATTCGAAAAAAAATTAATACAATAAAACACATTGACAATTTTGACAGGAGACATTTTGCGCCTTTCCCCTTAAGAAAATGATATATATACGCAATACTTCTTAAACATTTTTCTAATGAAGTAAACAAATTAAGAAAACTAACAATAAGTACACTAAATTGCTCTGTTTAATAAAAAAACTAAATAAAAATAATTCTTAGGTAGATTCTTACATTATTCCGCAGACTAATGTGGCGCTATGCAAATATTAGTATATTAAAAAAAACTCGCTCTATCAGAGTTAGTTTGGAAATTTTAAACTTTTAAATGCGGTCATAAAAGCCCGTCAAAATTATGAGCTGCAACTTTATTGCGGTTTAAATTTTAATATAGGAACTTTTCAAATTTAATTTTAAGGTAAGTTGTTACCCAACTATGTGATGTACAAATTATATAAATATAACTTTGTAATATCAAACATGCTTCCTGCAAAATAGCCAAATTGATCAGATGGTCTTTATGACATGTAAACAGATATTCATATGCGTAACGCACCAGATTCCTTTCTCTATATGAATTAATTCTAAACCGTTAAACCTACATTTAAAGTAAGCCGCATAAAACCTGAAATTAATATAATGAATTACATCGTACCTACTAGGCCTGGATCCCGCGTACCAAAAAAAGTTGATTAATAGCAAGATGAAAATTTGTTAATAGCTTAACGGTGTCTAGTCGGACAAAATTTGATATATTGGAACACTGGAACAGTGGAAGTTTTAATTGTGAAACAGTTTAAAAATTTGGAACATCAGATTATTAATAGCAGAACGACTGCTATTACTAACCAACATGATTCCTGTCATTTGACATGTTCTTCGTGTTCCACTCATTAAAATGCCCAGTTGGTAACAAACACCAGTCTGATTTTTGCATGACAGTTTAAAGAAATGGTAACAAATCAATTGGATGTTCTGTCCGACAAAATACATGGGACGTTTTCGTAATCTGACGTTCCAAATTTTTAACCTGTTACACAATTAAAACTTCCCCCATTCCAGTGTTCCCATATATCAAAGTTTTTCCAACTAGACACCGTTAAGCTATTTACAAATATTCAGCTTGCTATTAATCAACTTTTTTTTTGGTACGCGGAATCCAGTTCTATACAGAGTAAAATGGATGTGAGAGAAAGTAGACGACTGGTTATTAGAGATATGTAAGAAAGCATGCAGTATAGAGAAAAGCCCAGAAGACTGTAAGAAAAACATGGTTTTACCAATATCCAAAAAATCACAACATAATAAAATTCATGTGTTAGAAGTTTAGAATTATAGAGCAATATGCTTGTCATCGGTCGGCTTCAAGGTATATACAAGAATTATGGAGAAGCGTGTAAGATCAGTGATAGGAAACGAAAATGAAGACGAATATTTAGGTCAAACCGTCAAACAAACGATATAGTCCTGTCGCCAGGGGGAGGGGGTACAACGGCCTGCTTTATTCAGATGGACTTGTTCAAGTTTTTTTATGTATTTTGACCCGTAGACCACGAATTTTTTCGGTAACAGTTGATCCGGATGTCGATAAGATTGTTATAAACAATAAACTTAATTACATAACAGCGATTTCTCGCAAAACAAAACATTTTTTTTGTAAAAATCCACAAGGAAAAAAGTTTTCCTGTAGTTGGCTGTATACCATGTGATACAAAAACAATAAATGCTGTATAAAAGGTATATTTAAAAAAACCCTCAAAAGGGCCACATCAATTCACATAACTAGTTTTCGACTGGTTTACCAGTCATCATCAGTGCTAACGTGCAATGTACATGTTAGCCACCAAAATGCTATTTTACAAAAATATGTGGGTCAAAGCCCATTTCAAGTAGTCCGTTAAGGAAACATAAGTATAAAAAGCTACCTTAAGCCTTGATGTTTAAAATATAATTTAATTTGCCCTAGGTAACATCTGAAATTTGGGTGTGACTTGTTCACATGTTGGAAGTTTGACGGCAAGTCATTTTTTTTGTATTTTTTGGTTCATTATAAGCAAAAAATGTTTTTACAAGTTTTTTCGTAGGATGCATAGTTTTAGCGATAAACGCGGTTAAACTTTAAAAAATCGAAAAATTTCAATTTTTGAACCCAAATAACTTTTGATTAAAAAATAAAATAGCAATTTTGCTTACCGCATTTGAAAGTTCAAGTCAAATTTTATCGGTTTTAATTATTTGCATTGCTAAAAATTTATTTTTTTATTGTTGAACAATAAACTGTTGAACACATAGTGCTTGAGTGATGTTTTTAACTATTTAAAATAGAACGACTATGTAGATAGATAGATAGATAGACATTTATTGTTTTTAAAAACTACAGTTTTATAACAATGAGTTTAGTAAGTACAGAATATAACTAACAACTAGTCTAGAACATAAATAACTATTAACAAATTTAAACAAAAGTTAAGCGCTATCACTAACTGAAATGGAGAACTTGGTTTTTTTAATAAACACCAATGAAGGAGAAACTGAAGTACAGAATATAACTAACAACTAGTCTAGAACATAAGTAACTATTAACAAATTTAAACAAAAGTTAATCGCTATTACTAACTGAAATGGAGACTTGTTTTCTTAAATAAACACCAATGAAGGAGAAACTGAAGCTTATTCATTTAAAACAAAAGATCTAAGTTTTATGATATTCCAAATATATATTGAAATTGCTTTCAGAGATATTATAGTTACATTATTAAGACAACCAATAAGGTCGGTGCAATTATTAAGGGGGGCCATATTAACCGGTTTCATTGAACTGTAAATGGGACATTCAAACAGTAAATGTTCAAGAGTTTCCAACTTGTTTGTGTTACAAATAGTACAGATTTCAGATGGTCGTATATGATATGTTATACCATTATAGGTAAATTTTAACACATGGCGATTAGATGTTCGAAGTTGCGCCATGGCACGAATGTATTTTATGGGAATTTGAAATTCCAGATATTTCTGTACTGAGGTATCTACGGATAAATGTTTGTAAATAGTTGAGAATGTTGACATGGAGACTGCTTGAATGTCTTCTTGATGAAGCATATCCATATACTTTTTTAACATGCTTTTCTTGTTTTTTAATAGCCAATCAGAGATGTTTTCATCCCAAGAAAATTCATAATCTAATATTTGAAAATATTGCTTAAACTGTGAAACCCAGTTGTATCTGTTCGTATTTATTGAATTATTTGCTGAAGAAATTTGAAGCTGACGCAGAAAACAAATAAGAGGAAGTCTTAAATCATGCATTTGCGATAGCTTGATAAGCCAATTTAAAGTTAGCTTGAAAATAGTAAAAGAAATTTTTACTCTTCCTGTCTCCAACCTAACAGCATAATCAGGTGTATTGATACTGAGATGTAAAAGTTTTTTAAAGAAAGTTATTTGTATTCTTTCTAACTGGTCAGCATATCTCATTCCCCAAACGGGCACACAGTTCATAACAAGGCTTTGAACTAGCGAATCGAAAAGTTGCACACGAGATGTCCAAGAATTCATTTTGGTTTTAGCCATTAAACCTATCACGTTACCAATTGCGTGTTTTGCTCTTTCCACTGTTGTATCGGCCATTGCTTTAAAAAGTGATGTTGTGGTTAGGGTGACTCCAAGATATACAAATTTGTTAACAACTTCTATTTTTTCATTCTTATATAGGAACTTAACGCCTTTATTGACAATTTGACCGCTTCGGGCAAATGGAAGAATTTTGGTTTTGCCAACATTTACAGTTAGCTGGTTTTTGTCACTGTATTTTTCTAGATAACTTAAATTTTTACCGAGTTCAACTTCCGAGTCACAAAGAATGACCAAATCATCAGCATACAATAGCATTATTATTTGATTTTGGCTATCAATGGAGATACCTTGTGATCCTTGACTAATAAAAAACTGTTCTATATCCGCAATAAATAAACTAAATAATAGTGGACTCAAAGGTTCACCCTGTAAGACTCCTGTTGAAATATCAAATGGTCTTGTGTAGCCGTTTGGAGTTTTGATGTACATCCTAGCATTATCATAAATGTTTTTCAAAATGGCTATTATTTTAGAACTCACCCCAAGGCCAAATAGCTTTTGCCACAGCAAATGATGGATAATGGAGTCAAAAGCCCGCTTATAATCTACAAAGGCAGCGTACACTTTGCGTTTTTTCAGTCGTAGTTGCAGTTGTACAGCAGAAGTGAGGGTGAATACATTATCAATGCAACCCCTTGATCCCCTGAAACCCGACTGACATTCGGGAAGAACATTATTTACTTCAACCCAATCTCTGAGTCTGTTTAACAAAATATTAGTAAATATTTTTTCAACACAATTAAGTAAGGCAATACCTCTATAGTTTGCTGGATCATCTCTGTTGCCCTTTTTAAATATCATAGTAAAAATGACTTCACTCCAGTTATGCGGCGTAATGGTTGTTTCCAGTATTCTATTAAACATGCCCGTTAAATACAGTATCCAATTATTTGGAAGATTTTTAAAGAATTCATAAGAAATATGGTCAGTTCCAGGTGCTTTACGATTGGGACAGTTATTTAGGACTATATATATTTCGTCACTGGTTATAATAGCGTCAAAAATGGGATGTCTTGCATCAAAAAAACGGGCATTATGATATAGTTTTGGGGGATATATATTCGAATAAAATTGCTCCCATACGTCTACATCGATAAAAGAAGTATTGTGATTTTTCCGAAATTTCCTAATCACTGACCAGAATGTTTTGGAGTCCCTGCTGTTTGCAAGTTGAGAATACAGGTTATGAAAATATATATGTTTTTTCTTTTTAATTATTTGTCTATAGGCTTTTTTTGATGTCAAAAAATTTGTTTTATAGGGGTCGCGGAAGTTATTTGATTTAGCTGTTTTGAGGCTTTGTTTCATGTTGTTTTTAGCTGAGGTACATTCATGATCAAACCATGGAGGACTTTGCCTGATACACGACGGGAAAGATTTTTCTTTACAAAGTTGTAATTGCGAAGCAGTTTCTTTAATTGCTGACATTAGATTATTGTATAGTTCCTGTGCATCAATATTTATAGAAAGAGACGTTTTATTCGAATGTTGCATAGAAATTTTATAGAAAAAGGCAAGGTCAGTATTCCATTGATATATAGTTTTTTTTTGTATAGGAAGTGCTTTTTTGAAACGACTTTCTCGAAAAAAGTCGGAAACGCAAGTTACCAGTATACCAAAGTGGTCAGAAGGGCTGTTATGGTTCATTACACATAAATCTTGGATAATAGGTATTGCACTGTTCTGGATAAATGCTAAGTCAATTACACTATTTCCAGCTTTGGTAATGTGAGTAAATTGTGCCGGTGTATCAGACTCAGTCCTCCCATTAAGTAGACAGAAAGAGTTGGTGTTCATGAAGTCAATAATATGGCGCCCCTTAGTATTTAAAACCATGTCATTGCTTAGACGATACTCCGATAGATTTGTGCCCTCCAGCATCTCTGGCGGAACTTCTCCAATATCTGATATTCTACTGTTAAAGTCACCGCCAATTAGAAGCGGAACATCGAAATGGTTTTCTAGAATTTCCGACAGAGATACTTGAAAAAGTTCTAGAATATACACAATATCTAAGGACGGTTTAAAATATACTGTGCAAATAATAATAGACTCTTCCGAAGGAGAAACCAGTCTGCAAAATAGCCACCACGGTGTTTTTTCTAAAATTACACAGTTGTATACATTTTTATAAAATATGTAGATACCACCGCTTGCTCTGCCCACGGATTTCTCTTTCGAAGCAGGACTACTTATAACATTATAGGATGACAAAACAATTGACAAATTATTACACTCATTAAGTAGCCATGTTTCAGTAAGACATAAAACCGAAAAATCATCGTAATCTCTAACAAATTCATCCAGATTGGCAAATCCTTGACAGTTCCAAAATACTATTTTGAATGATTGCTATTCAGGTACAGATGAGTTTGCCCCACATAAAGCAGGCTTTGAAGTCTTGAGTCCCTTTTCACGTCTAGGTGATTCCTGTTCCTCTCTATCACGTTTGGTTGTTCCTCTTGTAGTAATTCTAGGTATTTTGTTTATGTATCTAATCGTTAAATTTTTCTCCCCATTATCTATACGACTTTGTAGCTCTGTTCGTAATTCAGCTAGATATTTTGACTGGCAAGGTGTCAGATCTTGTTTTATGTATATGTTTGAGTTTGAGTTTTGATTCAGTTTAGATTTATTTTTAAGAACAAAAAGGGCATCTTCACTGGACATCATAGTAACTTTCAGCGGCCTTGGTTTCATATCTTGGCGAGGAAAGCCAAGCCGGCGATGCGAAGCTATTTGTAAGTTAGGAGCTACCTGATTTAATATTTGTTGTGCATTAACTTCATCGGATTCTGTATTTTCTGGAACACCCATGAGCAAAACATTTTTTTCCCTTTGTTTTCTATCAGCCAGCTCTATAAGGATATTTTCGGGAGGAGAGGATTCTATTTTCTGGATTTTAATTTTTAGCTGTTCGTTTTCTCTTCTTAGAACCGCTATTTCCGAGATGCAAGCGTCAATTTTTGTCGACTGAGAATTTACTAAATTATGTAAGTCAGACATTCGAGTGTTACATGTTGCGATAGTGTTACTTAAATTAGCAAGCTGAGCCATAATTGCGTTGAAGTGCATTGTGCTAGCATCTGCTTCTGTGGTACAATTTTGACACTTCCATGTCAACAAGGTTGCAGGTGAAAAATTTAAGGGTTGAGGTTGAGCACAAACACCGTGCCATGTTGTTTTGCATCCAGAACATTCCAGTTTGCTACCATCTGTCGGTGTTATAATTTTATGGCATGCCTGACAATTTAAATCCATTGTAGTAATATTAACCGTACTATTAAAGGTACCACTAATTACTTAAGTTTTTGTCTAAGGCAATACTCAAGTTTCAATTAAGTAGATCGCTGAAATGTAGATTGTATTTCTTGTTTAAAAATTGGGTTTTTCTCCTTACAGGTGTGTTTATAGTAAAAACTATTCAACTGTTCTAAGGCAATATTCTGGTTTCGATTGAGTAGAACGTTGAAATGTAAATTGTATTTCTTTTCTAAAAATTAAGTTTTTCTACTTACAGTTGTGTTTACAATAAAAACTGTTTAACTTTTAACTTATATTGGTTAAATTCACAAGCCACTATTAAACGATGTTACCTCTACGGCTGCTAGAACTAAACTAAAAAATAGAACGACTATGTAGAGTAGGTACAAATGCAAGCGAAGCTATTTCTACGTAGAATGCATTAAAACGCATGTCTTGGGCACGGGAAACACTATGTGTTTATAGCTTTGTTTAACAATAAAAAAATAAATTTTTGGCAATGCAAATAATCAAAACCGATAAAATTTGACTCGAACTTTCAAATGCTGTTAGCAGAATTGCTATTTTATTTTTTAATCAAAAGTTATTCGGGTTAAAAAATTGCAATTTTTCGATTTTTTGAAAGTTCAACCGCATTTATTTCGAAAACTATGCATCATACGAAAAAACTTGTTAGAACATTTTTTGCTTAGAATGATCCAAAAAATACAAAAAAATGTTTTGATTTGCGAGAAATCGCGTTTATGTAATTCCTCATGTTCTTTGTTTATAACAATCTAATGGACATCCGGATCAACTGTTACCCAAAAAATTCGCGTTCTACGGATCAAAATATATACAAAAAACGTGGGTAAGTCCATCTGAATAAAGAAGGCCGTTGCACCCCCCCTGGCGACAGGAATAATAGCTTATATTATAAGCTGTCGTAAATAAAGGGGATGAACTATTTCTCATGTTCGTTGATCTGAAGGCGGCATTTAACAGGATAAACAGAAGAATGATGTGGAAAATATTGGAAAGTTATAATAAAATATAAAAAAAAAGATAGTGATAAAATCTATATAGAAGTAGAAGGCCAAGTACAAATAAATGGAGAAAAATTAGGCACGTGCAAATGGGATACGGGAATTACACAAGGAGATAAACTAGTCTTCTTTTATTTAAAATAGTCATGGATACCTTAATAAAAAATAGAAAAGATCAAACAAATAACCCTCAATACATTTCAGTAGGATACAAAAACTTAAATGCAATAACGATCAGCCCCCTTCTATAAGCTGATGATATAGTTTTAATCACAGATACAGTAGAAGTATAGAGTAGCAGTATTTCCAACTGCCATCCACTTTGCTCTTTGAAATTGTTGATTTTAAGATCTCTTCGATAACTTGTTTCTCTGACTAGATTTACTAATGTCTGGAGATCTTGTACATTTTACGAAAAGATGACTGTATCGTCAGCGTATCTATATTGTTCCCTCTCCGCTTAGTCTTGTTTCCTCTTGTCTGTCATCCAAAACATCCATAAAGATAAAAATGTATACCATTTTTATTCAGTTTTCAATTTAAAAATCTCTTATTAATGTTTTTTATATTTTCAATATTATTAATTTTGCTATTAGGATTGAAAACTACTTCATCCTTCATCATCCATAAAGATTTCTGCATAGTACAGATTAAAAAGACTAGAATATCCAATTGGGATAAAGATCTCTCTCTCTCTCTCTCTCTCTTTCTCTCTCTCTCTCTCTCTATGTTTCTCCATTGGTCTCTATCTTCAGCTGCTCTAAGAACTTCGCAAAATGAGTTTCCAGCTGAATTCTTTATTTGGTCGGACCATCTAGTTGGTGATCGTCCTCTTGATCATCTCCCCGGAACGTTTCCAGAAACAATTAATCTCTCCAAACTGTCGTCACCTCTGCGAACCACGTGACCGAAGAATTGCAGAATTCGTTGCAGACATATTGTAGACAGCCTTTTTTTTAATATTGAGTTGGTTTAGAAGGGGAACGTTTGTCCTATAAGCTGTCCAAGGTAGGCGCAGCATTCTTTTTCAGCACCACATCTCAAAGGCATCAATTTTTTGGCGCTCGCATGCGCAAAGAGTCCAAGTCTCTGCTCCGTATAGAAATATTGAGAATACAAGGGCAGGATGAAGGCGACTTGATTGTAATATTGATTAGGAATCTCATATCGTAGTGGTCAAGTCTTGCTTTTCGCAGGCAATCGAAAAGTTTATCGTGTTGTACTGCACTCGGTCGAATATCTTCTTTAAATCGATGAAACAAACATAAACGTTCTTTCGGAACTCACAACTGTTTTGTAAGAGAACGCGCATACAAAATAGTACCACTTGAATTCCCAGAACATGTTTCTAAATCTAAATAGTTTATTGCCCATTCTACAACAAAAGGAATACTCAGTATTCTGTTATTCGTAAAAGTATCTCACATACGTGACTTATTAAACTGATTAGTCTAAAATCGCGGCATTTGGTGGGTCTGCTTTTCATAGGTAACGTGATAAACAGCTTCAACGAATCAGATTGATACCAGATGATTCAACGAATCATCTGGTATTTTCCTTCGGCTTATATTTTGCTAAAGAAAGTGGTTCAGTAGGTAGCGATTTCCTCCTCAAAGGTTTAAGTAGCTCAGCAGGAATTTGATCTGGTCCAGGTGCTTTATTATTTTTGGCTTGCTGTATTGTTTTTTTTTTGACTTATGATTTCAGTATACTGAAACTTTTGCCCAGCTGGTTATCACAGGTATAGTCATCGTCAGTTAACTTGGCGAGACGCACAAATCCAAAATTGCAGAGTGGCTTAGGGGATGATCGTCAGTCTCTGTGACGTTTTGAGTATTCGCTGTCGCCAAGTTAACTGGCGATTGCAGTAGTACGTGGAGCATTTTCTCGGGAAGCCTCGTCAGAAAGTTTCTGATGTATCTCTCCCATTCTTTGCACTGTTGTTCGCACAATTGTTCGTGAATACGCCAAATCATATTTTTCGTCATTCGATAGATTTTAGAAAAATATTTAATAAGTGTTTTTCACTTTTTTGAATTTATATCAATTTCGCCAAATGTTTTACCATCCCGCTCCTTAAGACATACTCTGTAAAATAAATTAGTAGATATGTAGTTGAAAATTTCAGCAAGAAGATAGAGTAAAATTAAAAAAATTTAAACAGAACAATTTTAAAGGCCAAGTAAGTTTTCAACCTAATAGAAACATTAATAATATTGAAAAATTATTAAAAATATTACTAAAAGATTTTTAATTGAAAACTTAGAGAGGGGCAGAGAGCAGCAGGTCTACGCCTCTCTGATGATGGCTCCAGATAGAGTCGAAAATCGTCGATTTAAAGTGCTGGTCTGCGCTCCCTGTTCTAAGTGAAGAAAAGACGGTTTTGCCTTCTCATTGCAATTGAATAAAAAGGGAATTTTTATTTTATTTTTATATTGGACTTTACTCCTTTGAGTAACTAGGTCCATTTTCCGTTGGAATTTACCAGCTGAACAGACGGGATCGTGAATTGTAAATTTTTTGAATTTCCTCGTGTCTTTTCGCTTCAGCATCCATCTGGCATGCAATGTTTAGAAGCCCTGGAGGTGTTGCCAGGGAAATGGACCAATAAGTTTTCAATTAAAAATTTTTTAGTAATATTTTTAATATTTTTCAATATTATTAATGTTTCTATAGGTTGAAAACTTACTTTACTTTTCAGTTGCTTAAAGACGCCAATCACCTACTCCATAAACGTCATTTGCAATGCGGGGATAAGCTTTCGTGATTTTGCCACTTCGAGCAGAGAGCAGCAGGCCTACGCCTCTCTGATGATGACTCCAAATTGAGTCGAAAATCATCGATTTAGAGTGCTGGTCTACGCTCCCTGTTCTAAGTGAAAAATAATACATTTTTGCCTTCGCATTGCAACTGAATAAAAATAGATTTTTTTTTATTTTTAAAACAATTTTATATACAATTGATTTTTTAAGGAATACATATATGACGTATGTATAACATTTTGCAATTTTTAACGTGTTGTTCCACTTCTATTAGGGCTTACAACCATGCTTAAATTAATAAGAGGGTCTTCCAAAATATGTTGAAAGCCATTAAGTACCAGTTTCTATTAAATTATACATGACTTCATTGACTTTCATCGTATGTGTTAGCTCCTAAATAAGACGTTCCAATATAATCAAGTTCACCGAGCTGCCATATGAGCATGCTTGGTTACCTTTAGCGTTTAGTTGATGTTCCGTTAGATAACTAACCCGAAACTAATATTCCCTTACCGCACGTACGGGAGACGCTATCTTCAAACTCAAAACTGATCTCGTTAATATTTATTAGGAGCCGAAGTAGACTTTTGAAATTAACTATTTTATGACTAACGAATTTCGGAGCAGAATATTTCTAGGTCGAAATTAGGTAAGAATAAACAAAGCAATGACTATAATCAAACTAATATGTAGTAGTTCAGAGAAATAAGAAAAAAGATATCCTGTTGGTGACACAACCCCTCCAGGCCGAAACCAAATTTTTTGAGTAGTATGGACATTTATAATAATAACCTATATGTTTCCTGCAGTCGATTTTGATGATACACATAGTTTGTTATAAACAAGTGAAAGTGAAAAAACGGTAAATTTTCGCTTTTTTCCTCTATTACCAAAAAGTTAAGCATTTTAAACAATTTTGAGAGTAAGAAACTCATAAATCGTATAAAAAACTTCAATATGGCGTTCTTTGAATATGTCTATCATTATTGGTTGCTTAAAAAATTGCAAAACAAATCATAAATTTTGAGTTTATATAAATATTCATGACTTATATAAAAATTAACTTAGAACTATCTTATTACACGAAATTCTGAGACTTCTGGTGCTTAAATCATACCCTAAATGTTAAAGCAATTGGTCGAATAGTTTAATAGTTATTTAATTTGTTTTTCCGAAATTAATTTTTTTTGCCACACTATAAGTCAGAAAATGATGAAGTTACAGTAATACTTTGGATAGTTTATGAAAGAAGAAGATCTATAGTATTAATTTAATTAAAAAGAAATGACAAAAAATAATTCTAAATATGTATTTCAAAATTATTTTGCAAGAAAATGTGAATTAAAAAAGGGGGGGCTAACTTCGTCCCTAATTGTCCTAGGACAATTGTTTTTCTTTTTAAATTTGTATAAAAATTCAGTCTTTCTAGATCTAATAATTTTTCTACGGGTAACGGTTAAAAACTTTTTCTAATTGTTTATAAGTAAGCAAAAATCGACATGTTTTTGCAAAATAATTTTACACTGTTTAAAATTACTTTTTGTCATTTTTTTAATTAAGTTAATATTGTAAATGTTCTTCTTTCATAAACTGTTCGAAGTGTTACTGTAACCTCATAATTTTCTAACTTATAGTGTTGCAAAAAAAATGAATTTGGGAAAAACAAATTAAATAACTTTTAAACTATTTGACCAAATGCTTTAAAATTTAAAATATAATTTACCCACAAGAAGTTTCAGCATTCCATGTAATAAGAAGGTTCTAACTTAATTTTTACATAAGTTATGAACATTTTTAAAAAATCTCAAAATTTATGACTTAATTTGCAATTATCTAAGCAACAAAATAGGATAGATATATTCAGCAAACGCCATATATAAGTTTTTTATATGATTTATGAGTTTCTTATTCTCAATTTTGTTTAGAATGCTTTACTTTTTAGTAATAGACGAGAAAAGCGAAAATTTACCGTTTTTTGATTTTTATTTGTTTATAACTATGTATATCATCAAAATCGGCTGCAGGAAACATATAGGTTATTATTATAGATGTCCATACTCCTCAAAAACTTTGGTTTCGGCCTGGAGGGGGATGTGTCACGAGAAAAATCTTATTTCTCTGGACTATAGGTACAACTTTATATTTTGTATTTTTCGATGCCGAAAGAATTTTTATGTGTAATACATAGTTTTCCCAAAATGTGAAATTCATTACAAATTTTAAAAGAACACATCATAATAAGAACACACCTATTCCACGAACATACGCCTGTTTTGGATTACTTCGACAACGAATATTTTACTGTGCAAAATAAGAAGAACGAAAGTAAATTGCAAATTACATTGTTGTTTATTGGAATAATTATTAGCGCCATTTACTTTCGTACTTCTTATGTTGTTCAGTAAAATAGTCGTTGTCGAAGTAATCCAAAACAGACGTATGTCCGTGGAATGGCCCAAAATAGGTAATACACAAATCAATAGAGTGTGATGGTGAAAATAGAAGACATAACATCAGAAGAAATAGAGATACAAAGAGGTGTTCGACAAGGGTGTATACTTTCACCAATATTATTTAATATATACTCGGAAGATATCAAGGCAATGGATGAACAAAACGTAGGCACTAGAATTAAGGGTATAATCATAAAAAATAAATAAAACACCAAATAGTTTTACATACTTTTGTACGGTTTGAATTTTATCGAGCAACTGGATATAGTAGTTGTCCCATGTTAAATTTTGGGCACATACGAGAGTTTTATTTTATATTGTTCCACAAATCGATTTATTTTATTCAGAACTAAATTAGTATCACTGTTTGGGTTAGATAAAGTTAGTCCTCGGAGGCTATAAATATGACAGAAACAGATACGATGGATATAAATAGGGCAATATTGGAGCAGCAGGGTATTGGAGAAACATAAACAGTAACAAAAGTACAACCAAGGCCCTTACCATAGCAATTTTGATTATTTCTGCCCCAGTTACAGACAAAAAAAATTCTAAACCTACATGCAAATCTACAAAGGAAAAAAGTTTTACAAAACACCAGTCAGAAAGGCGTATAGCCCTTTGTAAGTTGCACATAGGTTTATTATAATAATATGAGATACAAGAACATAATAAGTACTAAATTAAACAATTAAGAAAGCTTTTTAGCGTTACTCTGTGTAATCAACGCTTTTCATAAACTGCGGTTTGTAACCAAAAACTTAGTTATATTAAAACTTAATTAAGTCCAGCTTCTAACCCAAGCATCAGGTGCTAAATACTATTAGTGTTTCGCGACAATAACCCCGTTATAGCTGCTTAGTTGTGCTATAACTTTAAACTGGATAATTTAACGGCGGATAAAACCATAGAGCTCACCGGTTCCCGTAGGTCATAAATTAACATCGCTTACTAATTTCGCAAAGATACATTTCTGTCTCATAAAATTAACTGAATTTAATTCTGACATGACATTAATAGATTTTATTTGTCTTTATCTTGTTGTCAATATACACTTATACACGTGCGAGAAAAAAAAAACGACTAACTCGGTGAATTATTGTAGTTTACTTATATTAGTAATTTCATGTTGTGTTCTTTGCGTTAAATCAACTAATGCAAAAATATTGGTTATTACAGAGCTTCCAAAAAACAATAATTGTTTTTTGGTAACATCGTAAAATTTGCCTATTTTTTAGTGTTGCATAAGGAATATATCAATAATATCTAGACTTGGGCAAATATGCAAATGGCATATTTTGCATATTATGCATAAAAAATGCAAAACCTTCAAATTTTGCATATTTATATATAAGTGTGCATAAAGTGCATATAATTTAAAATTTTGGTTGTAACTATACATATCTTTTTATATTCAGGTAGCAAATAGCTTGGAAATCTCAATATTTGTTTATGCTTTATAATCTCTTCGTAGGTATTCAAATTTTTGGCATCGGAACGTACTAACTAATAAAAGATACCTACTTATACATTTTGTCACGTTTTGGAGTATTTTTAGAGTATTTTTGGAAAAATCAATTGGTCTGGATCCCGCGTATGGAAAAAAGTTGATTAATAGCAAGCTGAAAATTTGTTAATAGCTTAGGGGTGTCTAGTCGGACAAGCTTTGATATATGGGAACACTGGAACAGGGGAAGTTTTAATTGTAGAACAGGTTAAAAATTTGGAACGGTCAGACCACGAAAACGGCACATGTATTTTGTCCGACATAACAAACTTAAACTCTCCGAACAGAGAATAAACTCTCATGCAAAAATCAGACTGCTATTTATCACCAAATGGGCGTTTTAATGAGTGGAACATGTAGAATATGTCAAATGACAGGAATGATGACACGCGATAAATAGCAGTCTGATTTTTGCCTGAGAGTTTAATCTCTGTTCGGAGAGTTTAAGTCTGTTCTGTCGGACAAAATAAATGTGCCGTTATCGTGGTCTGACCGTTCCCAATTTTTAACCTGTTCCACAATTAAAACTGCCCTGTTCCAGTGTTCCCATATATCAAAGTTTATCCGACTAGACACCCTTAGGCTATTAACAAATTTTCAGCTTGATATTAATTAACTTTTTCTTCATACGCGGGATCCAGACCTACAAGTAAAACCGTAAAAATTTATCGAGTTCAGAACTCCAAAATTTTTTTAGAGTATTGAGTCCAAGATTTTCCCAAAAGTACTGTAAAGAAAATGGTACAGAAGGTAATTGAATGACCTCTAAAATGAGGTATCACTTAATCACCCTTTCCATTAAAGATTTTGTGGGGAATTTCCGCCTCCGCTAGAGGGTTGATGTAATTTAGTTGAAAACTGGTCTACAAAATGTCCCCCTCACAAATAAATTTGACGTGTTTTTGCATATTTTTAGATTTTATATAGGGACCAAATTATAGGGGGTGGCACTTTACAAATTTACACACTGTATATCTATAATATATACATGTTACAGTTCAAGTTGATTCTCAGTTAGAGTCGACTCCAACTAGTTGGAGTCAACTCCAACTGAAACGAGCAGTAAAAGTTGATTTTAAAAATTTAAATCAACTTGTACTAGTTGGAGTTGACTCTTCCTGGATCGATTCAGTAAATGTTGATTATACGAGAATCTCAAGTGCATTTTTGATGAGTGTGCGTTTCGTTGTCTTGACCGTTTTAACTACTTATTAGTAGAGTCTGTAACGTCGTCCCCGTTAGGTTAATTATTCTGATTCGATTTTTTGCACAAACCTACTCAAAGAAATACATCCTTATAACAAATACACAGGGTGTCACGCGGTACCGCGGTCGAAAAATTGTTTAACCAATTTTTGTTAAATTCACAAAAATAATTTTTATCTACTTTATCTCATATTATGTAAGTAAAGGTTTTATTGTGTGAAAATTGTAAATATAGATAGCAGTACATGAAGGGATTAAAGTGTGTCTGAAGTAACAATGTATTTTAAATGGATTTTAATTTTTCGCACTGTTTTTTAGCACACTTTCATATAATTAAACATCCTTAACTTTCGCCTTCGGGAGGAAATCAGACTCGCCCTTGCAACGGCAACTGAAATGCTCACAAAACAGCGACCACGGAAGCAAAGATGGATGACAGAGGAAATATTGGATTTAATGGATAAAAGAAGAAAATTCAAACAGCACAAAGCAATGTACAAAGCATTAAATAGAACCATTAAACAAAAAATAAAAATTGCAAAAGAAAAATGGAAAATAGAACAATGTGAAGAAATCGAAAACTTATATAAAAAAACATGATGACTTCCATCTGTATAAGAAACTCAGGAATTCACAAGCACGAGGACTAAATAAAGAACAAGGACTAAATAATCTAATCAACGCAGAAGGCAAACTGATTTCAAGCCCTGAAGAACAAATAAACATGTTGGAAGACTAACGACGAAGGTCTTCCAATACTGAAGTCCGAACTGGAATATGCTCTACGTTAACTAAAAAACAACAAATCTGTAGGAAAAGATGAAAAACCAGCTGAGCTGTTGAAGTTAATCAACGAGAAAACTTAGACCTTCTTCTTGGACTATTTAATAATGTTTACAATACAGGGACTATCCCTAAAATATGGCTTGAATCAGTCTTCATACCACTACCTAAAAAGAAGAATGCCAAATTATGCCAGGACTTCCGCCTTATAAGTCTATTAAATAACATTCTAAAGCTTTTCTTGCGTATCATACAGAACAGAATATACAATAGAGTCTCGGTTATCCGCCCTTCATTTATCCGCCGTTCCGTTTTATCCGCCGCTATATTGAAGTAATAATTTTTTTTTTCAAATTTATATAACTTTGAAAATATTAAAGAATGAGTAAAACTTTTTTCCGAGCAACAAGAAGAAAGAGCTGTCGATATTATGATGCTACAAGATGGCGAGTATTGGCAGCAACAAAACGAGATACATCAGCAAGGCAGATGAAAATCGCTAGTTTTTTTCGTTCATCCTAAATCATTCTATCTACAATGTCCAATGTCAGTCAAAATTAAACTGATTCTCTTCTTCTTCTTCTTGTGCCACTCCTATCGGAGACTGGAAATCATCAAGGGCTCAACTTGTGTTTCATTTAACGCTCCCTATTATCCGCCATTTTTGCTTATTCGCCCTTCCGTCGGCCTGTTTATGGCGGATAACCGAGATTCTACTGTATTATAAAATATGTGATAAGGTCACCGGTCAAGAACAATTTGGCTTCAGGAAAGGTATGGGGACACGAGAAGCAATATTCTGTCTTCAAACTCTGGCACAAAGATAAGCAAGCAGACCTTTTTATCTGTTTCATAGATTTTGAAAAAGCGTTCGATAGGGTGACGCACAAGACCTTGATAGAAAGATTGAACAACATCGGAGTCGACAAAAGAGATTCTAAAATTATAGAGGCTATTTATTGGAATCAGGCAGCAATCGTAAAGACCAATGGTAATACGTCAAGGCCAATTGAAATACAACGAGGTGTTACACAGGGTTGTGTGCTATCACCCATACTTTTAACGTCTACTCTTAGCTAATATTTGCGAACTCTTTATCGCACTCTTCAGAAGGAATCAGGATAAACGGTCAGAGAGTAAATAACATCCGCTATGCAGATGACACAGTATTAATGACTGATTCGGACCATAGTCTGCAGATACTGTTGGATAGGGATACTGAGAGTTGTGAAAAAATGGGGATGAAGATCAATACTGCGAAAACCAAAGTTATAAAAATATCAAGGAACAAAAATTTACCTCTTCCAATAAATATGTGAAACACCAACAGCTTGAATACGTAAGCCAGTACAAATATCTTGGTTGCTGGTTCAACAATCAACTTGATTATAAACAAGAAGTCAAGAGCGAAAACACAGGTAGCCCGACAGGGGTTTATCAAAATGAAAAGCTTATTTTGTAACAGTAGCATTAATATCAGCCTTAGATGTCGTTTTCTGCATTACTATGTGTGGTCAATACTTTTGTATGGAACGGAGGCGTGGACACAACACAATACTGATGAACAAGTTGGACGCCTTTGAACTCTGGCTTTATAGAAGTGACTTGAAAATACCTTGGACAACCCACACCACCAACGAATATGTTCTGAGGAGAATAGGTACAGGTAGGGAACTGCTAAAAATCATTAAAGTCAGAAAAGTTAGCTACCTGGGACACATAATGAGAAACGAAAAGTACCGCCTCACGCAACTGATCATCCAGGGTAAGATTAAAGGAAAACGGGGTCCCGGTAGGCGCCAGATTTCATGGCTTAGAAATATCAGAGACTGGACCGGCCTTGATTCAACATCTTTGTTTAGAGCCGCATTGGACAGAGACAGATTTGCCAGTGTAGTCGCTAACCTCCACTAAAGTAAAAAGCACCACAAGAAGAAGAACTTTCGCCTTGTCATGGTGATGACATGTGAGCAATAAATTACAAAAAAAGTGTTTTTGTGGTTTTACAGAAGTTTTAATTTTTAAATGTCAAAATGGTGCAATGGTGCATCTCACTCGCACTCACATTGATAGCTGCGTCAATACGCTCCTAGCGCTCATTGTTAATAATTAAAAATAACCGCTTAGTAATAAAATAATAACAAACATTTCTTCAGTATCTTGTAGGGGGGTCGTTAAAATTTTATTTGGTGACTTTCGGACTTTCTCGTGACTTTCGATGACTTTCTCGTCACTTTCGGTGACTAATATAATTTTTAACTGAGTTATTAAGCCTTGAAAATGGTCATTTTCGTATTTTGAAATAAATATAACAATAAACAAGTATGAACAATAAATTTTACAGAAAAATCACAAAAGACCTCTTTTGACCTTGCTCCGAATGACCCAAATGATGTAAAGAAAATTGTCCTAAAGGAATTTTTTTTGTGAGTTTGTTTAAAAAAGTTGTTTAAACAATTTTTCGACCACAGCACCATCTGACACTCTGTGGATTCGTTATAAGGACCTCTTTTTGAGTAAGTTTGTGCAAAAAAATCGAACTGGAATAATTTACCTATCGGAGGCGACGATACAGCCTAGAATATAAATATCACAATTTGAACATAATTATTTCCAGTAACATTTAATTTCTAGAATGATGACGTCATCTACGTTTTTTTTAAATAAGAATAGGGGTCATGTGATAGCTCATTTGAAAGATAATTCAATTTTCTATTCAGTAATATAAACATTAACATTATTATTTATACAGGGTGTCCAAAAAATATTTTTTTGAATTAAATTTTTTGACAAAAAGAAGAATGTGTGTAATTTATTTAACTCATAATACATTTTACTCCTATCAGAAAACAAGAAATAATGTGTATTTGACAAATAAAGATATTGTTTTTTGCTTAAATTCAGTCTTAAAGCAGCCACCCACCTTCCTCTTGACAGTTTGAACATTTAATTTAAGCGAAAAGCAATGATTATTTTTCAAATAAACATTTTATTCTGTTTTATGAGAGCAGTAAAATGTATTTTGAATTAAATAAATTACATACTTGCATTCTTCTTTTTGTCAGTAAATTTAATCAAGAAAATAAAAAAAATTGGGCACCCTGTATAAAAAATTATGTTATTAGTTATATTGTTCAATAGAAAATTGAATTACCTTTCAAATGAGCTATCACAAGACCCCTATTCCCATTTAAAGAAATCATCGATGACGTCATCACGCCCAGATGGGTGACGTCACTACTATGATATATATACCAAAAAGTCGTAATTTAAAAATAAAAATTGACCTGTTTCGGGATTTCTTTCTAAAATCGTCCATTCTCGAGAAAATGAATTTATTCCAACCTTTACGTGCTCACTGTATATTATGAAAGTCAGAAACTAAAAAAAAATCAAAGATTAAAGCTACCTCTATAAGATCCTGAAGAAATTTTTGTCATTATTTCATTAAAGATATTATTTCTAATTATCAACAATTAGCGCTAAGCGCGTATTGAGGCGGCCGTCAATGTGAATGCGAGTGAGATTCACCATTGGACGGCCCAAATGGTGCATCTCTTTAGCACTCACCATTGACGGCCGCCTAATACGCACTTAGCGCTCATTGTTAATGATTAAAGATAAAGCTTAGTGATAAAATAGTGACAAAGATTTCTGCTGGATCTTGTACAGGGGGCTATAAACTTTGATTTGGTCACTTTCTGACTTTCATAATAATGGATTTTAACCGAGTTATTAAGCCTTGAAAATGGCTATTTTTGCATTTATCAAATTTTAAATGGCGTATAACTCGACAACAATCAATTTTAGAGAAAAATCACAAAATACCTTTTTTTGCTCAGAATAACTCAAATGACCTAAAAATAAATTGTTCGAAGTGAAAAAATTATTTTTGTGAATTTGTCTAAAAAAAAATTGTTTAAACAATTTATCGATCAAGGTACTGCCTGGCACCCAGTAGATTTGTTATAAGGACCTCTTTTTGAGTAATTTTGTGCAAAAAATTCGAATCGGAGTAATTTACCTAACGGGGGCGACGATACAGCCTAGACTAATTTGAACATATTCAGTAACATTTAATTTCTATTTCTAGAATCGGCTGTTTGTGTGAATCAGAATCAACTTTTACTAAATGGCATTGGGAAGAGTATACTTTAACTAGTTGGAGTCTACTTTTACTAGTAAATGTTGAATATAAATCTTCATTTTATATTTGTAATCAACTTTCACTGAAACCAGCCGTTAGAGTCGACTCCAACTAGTTGGAGTCAACTCCAACTGGATAATCAACTTGAACTGTAACATACACACAACCAAGCTTATATGGAATAATATTGAAAATCATTAAATCATTAAATCAAATGTATTTGAAACCTGCAGATTTTGGAAGCTATAGGTATAAACATTTTAGTTGAAACGATTAGAAGAAGAGTTGCTGCGCCCAAGGACTATATAGCAGGAGGAAGTTACGGGATCCCGAGTTAACCAGGCATCACAAGACTAATCACGTAAATTGGTGTCTTCAACACCAAAACCGGAACATTGGAAATTGGAGAAGTGTGATATTTTTAAACGAAAAAAAAAAATAATATGTAAAATCAGATGATTAACGAATTCGTATACTTAAGCCTGGGTTTCCTAGAAAGCGGCACCGACAAACTACGACCGTAACACTGCGGTGAATGACGTCAGATTACGGTGAAAAATTCAAGGTTCTTCACTGCGGCAATGGAATGTGTCAACTTAGCAAGCGGTGGCTTCCAACGCATCCTTGGAAACCACTGCTATTATTTTGCGTGATACAGTTTTTTATGACGTCGTTCATCGCAGTGTTACAGTCTCAGTTTGTCGGTGCCGCTTTAGAGGAAACCAAGGCTTTAGAGGGCCAGGAAGACAAGCAAGAACGGAAACTACCAGATTTGTTCACAAATATAAAAGAGTTTTGCTCTGGGGTGGATTTATGATCGGTAAAAAAACTCTTTAATTTTCATCCGACCAACTTTTATAGCACGCAGGTATGTTGATTTGGTGCTATAACCTGTAGTGGGTCTCCTGAGAGATGCGATGGAAGAAAATTTAATTTAGCATTAATTCGCTTTAAATAAGCTAGAATATTTAGGCCACATTACCAGAGGTGCCAAATATGAGATATTGTGGCTCATAATGCAAGGTAAAATAAAGAGTAAAAGATCTATTAGCCCAGTAAATGAACGGGAAATTCGACGATACCGTATAATTTTCAGGGGCAACTCCGAATTGCATGAAAATTTGGAAATAGATTCTACTTACCCTCCACTTCAAAGTGGATATTGTTCCGTTGGTTGCTTTTACTTGGGGGGGACAGTCACCCCTTCTCGGGGGTGAAAAAATATATGTTCAAGGTAAGACCGGAAATGGATAAATTGACTGATTTTAAGCAACTTTTGTTCTATAAAGTTTTTTACGTAAGTCATACTTTTCGAGTTATTTGCCACTGAAAATGTTAATTTTTCGACAAAAAAACTACGTTTTCAGACAGTTTTTCGTAAATAACTCAAAAAGTAAATATTTTATCGAAACAAATATCCTTTGCAAAAGTGTAGCTTATCAAAAAAAAAACAAAAAATGGTGTATCAGAGGTGTATCAAAGGTTTATCAAATAAAAACAAAGTTATAGCTTATAAAAAATACGTTCTTATTCGTTTGTAATTCCAAATCGAATATTTCAAGGTGAAATCACCGAAAAATTAAGCACTTTTCCAGAAAAACCCATTTAAACTTTTTTAAAGTGTTTATAAAAAGCTTTTTTTTTAAATGTTAACAAAAGTTTTAGCATTAAAAATAAGCGAGTTACGCTCAAAATAAAGTTGGCCCTCTTTTTTTTTTTTGTTAAAAATCATGAAAATCTCGCCGTGTTTAGCTCCCCAAATGAAATTAATCGCTACCGCTTTACAAACAATTTATTTACCAATCTATTTTTTATATAATTTGTCAGTCTTACCGGTTTAAAGTGTTTATTTTTGAAAGGGTTATACTTGAGAAATCTTGAATGGGTCACTAATCACGTAATCACTGCATGAGTGTATGCAAATTTTGAACAGCCATATTTTAACAAATTTTTGTCTTACGGAGAAACAAAATGAAACTAGCATATTTATAATAGCAAAACCTACATTTTTTCACTCTTTAAGATTTTTGTTATCACTAATACTTTTTAAGTTATTTTGAAAAAATTAAATTTTTCCAAAATTTTTAGAATTTTTTTTTACTATAAAACTAAATGTTTTCAAAAATAAGCACTTCAAACCAATTAAACTTACAAATCATATAAACACTACACATACAGTTAAAATAGATAGTAAAGCCAAACGATCAATTTCATTTAGGGTGCTATATAGAGGGAGGTTTTCACGATTTTTTTTTTACCAAAAAAAAGGGGCCAACTGTTTTTTTCAGTGTAACTCGTTTATTTTTGATGCTGTAAACTTTTGTAAAAAACAAATAATAAGCTTTTTTTTTTCGATACTTTTAAAATGTTAATAAGTTTTTCCCGAAAAACGCTTCTTTCTTCGGTGATTTCGCGTTGAATTATTCGATTTGGAATTAGACGAATAAGAACGAATTTTTCATGAGCTACAACTTTGCTTCTGCTCAATTTGTAGACTTTACTGGTACACCATTTTTTTCGTTTCTTTATAGGCTACACTTTTGCTGAAAATATTTTTTTCGATAAATCTTTTATTTTTTGAGTTATTTGGGAAAAACAGCCTGAAAATGTAGTTTTCTTGTCGAAAAATCAACATTTTAAATCGCGAATAACTCGAAAAATATTGACTTACCTAAAAAACTTTATATAACAAAAGGTGTTTAAAATAAGTCTATTTATATATTTCCGGCCTTATTTCAAACACGCGTTTTTCACCCCCCGAGAAGGGGTAAATGTCACCCCCCAAGTAAAAGCAACCAACGGCAATAATTCAACATTGAAGTGGAGGGTAAGTAGAACCTAAATCCAAATTTTCATGCAATTCGGAGTTGCCCCTGGAATTTACACTCCAAAACGGTCATTTATTGGGCTATATAGGTAGAAGAAGAATTTCCTGGCTGAGAAAATTAAGAGAGTGGTATAGTTGCAGCTCAGTAGATCTTTTCAGAGCAGTCGCCAATGAGCTACGGATAGCTGTGATGATAGCCAACCTCTGATAGGAGAAGGAACTACAAGAAGAAGCTTTAAATAATAAAAAATATCACATGATATAAGTATGGTTGAGTGTATATTTTATACTTTATAAAATATATTTTTTATAAAATTTATTTATATATGAGATAATTTCCGGCTTTACACAAAATACGAGATAAAAATACCACACACCCTTCAACTTTATTCGCTTTATTCGCTTCGGCAACCTCTTTCATTTTTAATGTACATTTTTAAAAAACCCTTTCACTTTTACTCTTCCCTAAATGATTGAAAGGGTTTTAAGCAACAAACGTTAATGAATAAATTAGTAAAAAAATCAACATATCTGACATGTGTTTTTGTTTCAGCTTTAGTGAATTTCGGTACGGGGGTCAAAATAAATCGGTTGGAAGTCCCGGAAGTGATAAAGCACGGTGATCCGGTAACATTAGACTGTGATTTTACGTTAGAAGATAATGACCAAGACTTGGTGGTGAAGTGGTTTTTCAACAAGACGTTGGTGTACCAATGGATTCCAGGTAACAATTTTTTGTGACAAAGTGCACATATAAATCAATGTTTTTCCAAAAACAAACAATTTTTTTATTCTAAGATGATTTATTCTCGGAGAATAATAACAGGCTTATTGAAAAAAAGGTCTTCCTATTGCTAGCAATTAACTTGATAAGTTGTTCACAAATTTATTCTGTTCAAAATAGTTATTAAGCAATGCGTATTGCTATCCACTCACAAAACTTTTAAGCCATGACTAGAGATTTAAAATTTCCGGAAAAATTGGGGGCAGGAAAAAAACCTGTTTCTTTCCGGAAAAACAGGAAAAAATTAAAAAATACGGAAAAATTTACATTTTTTTACAATATACTAAACCAATTCTGCATCCCGTAACAAAATCGATAAATTTAGTAAAATTCGATAGATATTTATTATCAGAAGTGCCTTTTGTCTTTAAGTAGGTATATAAAAGACATAATATTAAAAAATATTCCCCAACAAGTTAACCAGACTAGTTCTCTTATCGAAAGCTTGTTATGTATGTTAAAAATCACTACGAATTTTGATCTAAGCTGATTAACATTGCAGCCTCTTGATGCTCACTTTAAAGAAGAATAATTATTGAATGAAAACCAACTAATGGAAGCCATAGACTTCATTTCTGAAATGGCTTGTTCACTAAGGCCCGGTCTTTCACCTCCGAATAACTCCAGTTATCGGGAAGTTTATTGGACAGATATACATGTAATCTGCCGGATAAACTTCCCGATAACTATTTATTTAGAGGTGAAAAGACTGGGCCTAAACCTAGATGTAGGGAAGGTGGTGGCAAATCTAGCCCAATTTAGAACAAAAACTGGATTTTTTAGTCGAAATTCTTTATGGGATAGTGCAAATATGTAGTACTAATCTTGTTATATGGTAGCAAGGTTTATGTACATCGCAGCCACTTATGCCAATTGCCTCCCGAATTTTAAATATACCTCCACCTTCCGCCTCTTCAGAAAGAAACTGGTATTTACGCGGCCTCATATATACAAGCAAAAAAATATGTTATCACAGGATAAATTTATAAGTTTTTGCTATTCATTTAAATTTGGTTATAAACGAAACGACGACTGACAAAAATCATGTTGTGTTATTCGTTCAGGATGGTGAAGCGGAGATCGTGTCTGAATCAGATGCTTGGTCTGAACATTCAGATTCAGACTCAGAAAAAATATACCACTGAACAATTTGATTAAATAATGTGCTTTCTACCTTTGAGGTTTCGGTTTTGACACTTACAATTAAAGTCTCTTAGTTTAAGTACACTTAAGTCTCAATTAGAAAAATATTTTCAAATTTTCCCATTTTTTCCCAATTTTTCCCGTTTTTTCCGATATGTTAATTCTCTACCCATGACATCTACTTTCTTCCAATTGCATCATGCCCTAGCCCTAGATGATATCTTTCCTATCTGAATAATTTCAAGTAATTTACTTGTGGCATTTGCTATATTTAACCCTACGTTAGTCGCGCGGTTTTTGCTGACGAGCTTAATCGCGCGGTCTACGATTGTAGACCAATAGATTTTTGTCGTATAATACCGGATTTTGACAAAATTAACAAATTAATGGTTAATAACATGTTTCTATTTCTGTACTTCGATAGATATTTTTTGAATCTTGGCTTTCGCAAGTAAATGAAAATGGTCATAAAAATAAGCTCAATTTAGTAAAAAACACAAATCTTTTTATCGTTGAACTTATAAAATGACCAGTAGTGATGAATAATCAAGATCAAAACAAAAAAGTAAACAAAGAACAAAACTATTAAATGGTAAAAGTGGCACAATTTTAGTCCGTCAAACATTCAGAGCAAATATTCCTTGCAGCCAAATTTGTCACATTTTTGGCATGACCTTCTTGTTGACTTATTGCAACCTCATGGCCAAATACAACATCATCCCACGTAATTTCTTAGAATATTAGTGGGAGGGGTACGACTTCTTGAACTCCGAGCGTACGCGAACTCGTCGTCTAAGTGCTCTTAGCGGGGAAGGTATAGTTGATCCATATTCAATTTGGGATTTGATTAGTTCACATGCTAAGTCTTCAATAAACTCGCATCTTGAAACTATTTCATTTATGTTATTAGCTTATATACACAGCAGGCTCCATATTAGCTTTACATATTATCCAACTAAAAACTGAAACGCGTTTAGTCGCGCGGTCTACAGTTGTAGACCAGTGCTCTTTGAATAATGTTAAAAAAATAATGCAAACAGATCGGCGGCGTTTAGCAAACTTAAGAGTAAGTTGGAAGTATTAGTGACAGCTACTAAGCGAGATGGGGGCGTATGTGCAGTTTTCTGGAATTGGCGACCACTTAAAGGAGAGTGGTCTACGATCGTAGACCGCGCGACTAACGGAAGGTTAATACTGCTTCGTTAGTCTTCATAACTGTCCAGTATATGGGGAGAATTCTTCTTTACAACCACATCACGAAGACTTCTAGGCGACTGATCGTATTAGACTTAAGACTTTAGGTTTCTATAGGTGTAGTTATACAACAGCCAAACTTACAAAATTGTGGAATAACAATGACATTACAAAAAACACAAAATTACGCCTTATTTGAAAATTGAAATTTCCTATCGTCACCGACGCTTCAGAAACCTGGACCATCAAAAAGCTGGTAGCGTAGAATGGAATTTGTAATGTGGATATACTGTAGAATTTTGTGCATACCATGGACCGTACATCGCACAAATAATTCAATTCTACCAGAACTTAACATAGAAACTATACTCACCACAACTATCAATCACAATATACTGTGATATTTTAGATATACAGGTTGTCCCCGAAAATAGTGCGTTCCTTAAAGGTATAGGTAGAAGGCACAATGTAGACCAAAACAGTCTTATCACATTCTTTTCTAAATTGATCCGTTTGACCAAAAAACTAAAATACATTTTGATATGCAAATTGAAGTTTGGCAACAACGCGCCATTCAAAAATTTAAAAATAGACAGTCACAATTAAAAATATGTAGTAGGTCTGTAGGTCAATTATTGTATCTGGTAGTTAAAGTAATGTAAATATCAACCACTTATGCAGGGTTCTAGTGTTTACATTTTTCCACCTTGTCCATGGTCGTCCTTTCACATCAGACAAACCAAGAATTTGGTTATTGGCATTTTGTTATTGACAATATTTTGTTATTGACAATATTTTTTATTGATATTGGATATTTTGCAATTTTTGTAATCTTGTACATTGGTTATCTAGTTTTATTCTATACCAAAAGAACGGGTATTTCTTATTTCTTAACGAGTAGTGATTTCGGGAATTAAACAAATATTTTATCAGTTACTTTGTAAAGAATAGAGAACGGGTAGAGGGTGCAATATTTTATGAATTACCCAGAACACTAAATGGAGAGGCCTATAAATTTCTTGTAAAATATTTTGCCGGTACTTCTTGAAGTGCATTTGCAAACACGACATGAAATGTGGTTTCTTCACGCCAGAGACCCAAAGCTGTGAAAAATCTTCTAGATACCACTTATCCTCATAGTTTAATTGGTAGGAATTGACTCATTCTGTGGCCACCAACGAAGTCCCGAATTCAATGTACTGGATTTTTATTTTTGGGGACTGAAATCGTTAGTGTATGATAACCAAGATTTGACATGAAATACAAACAGAACCTGAATTCCAGGAACGCATTTTTGATGCTGCAGAAACAATCAGACATAATTTAGTTAATTATGGCATTACTAATAACTAGATTTATTATAAAAATTATTGGAAATTAAGTACAAACATCCAATTTAATTTTAGATCACTAGTAAACAAACTACTGACAGTCCGGGCATAATATAAAAAACTAAATTAGAATTATTAAACGTTGTCTGTTGTATTTAATTTCAACTGTAAACTATGTAATTCAGTTAAAACCCCTTGTATTCAAAACCTTGTATTCAACACCTTTAAAGCTTAATAAATACATAATACTAGTTTAGTAAAAAGATGAAGTGTTTCTTATTGTAAATAATTGACATTTTATCCATTCGTTTAAAACTATTCCATATTTCAATAGATTTCAGAAAAACATTACATACAAATAATTTTTCCTAGGTGCATTTACATTTTAGTAATTTAACCATAGTTACTAAGTAAAAGTTATAATTTATGTAAAATTTCGAGCCTGAATTATAAAACTTTAATTAATTCAGATAATAGCAAAAATGACACATTACTAAAGCAAGAAATAATTATTTTGCAGGAAGATACCTACTGATGTCAACAACCCCAAAAATCACACCTCAAATAGTAAATAAACAAAGGGTAGAATTAGGTTAAATTTCAACAGTCACTCAATGTATTTTTTTTCTTGGAAACGGGTAACTTTAGAAAAAAATATTATAGGACTTTTTTATTCTAAATTGTGTATTATATCCATACCTTAAAACAGCGTTTCCAACCGGTGAGTCACGACCCACTAGTGGGTCGCGGGCAGATTTCAGGTGGGTCGCGGCGTGGCTCTTACAGTAGTTGAGTGAAGTACAGAATAGCGTATCATCATGGGTGAGGGATGGGTCGCGAATATGAAAAAACATCAGAAGGTGGGTCGCCAGACATAAAAGATTGGGAACCACTGCCTTAAAAGAACGCACCATTTTCGGGGACACCCTGTATAAACGGAAGAAGGGAAGGCATGGAACGAATGATAGTTGAAGGTAACGTAGAGAGCAAAATATCCAGATAAAGATCTGCAGTACGATGTTTGGACCAAATAAAGGACATGGCTTATTACACTTATTGTAAGAACCGAAACAACACACACGCATGAAAGAGATAATTAAACAGAAATAGTCAAACAAATCTAATGATGCCACTAAATATTTACGAAGGAGAAAAGACAGAGGAGAAGGAAGTGTCATAGAGAAGCAAAGATTAAATAGAACAACACATTATAATTCTTTGATGCAACTTTTAGTTTAAGTTATGGTTACAGAAGAATGATTTCTTTTTGAGAAAACCTTGAACGAGTTTCTTCAATTCTTCATTTGGTCTCTTTACTTGAGTCAACTTGTTCTCTAATGTAGCAACTTAGGTATTTTAATTCAGTAACTCCTCAATGTTTTGTCGATCTACCTCTCGGGAGGCATTTTCGTACGGAATATTTCTAAATATCATACAATATAATCTAAATGTCACTTATACATATCTACAGTGCTAGTCAAAAGTCCGTACCCCCCCTCGTATCTTTTGAACGGTTATACCTATAATAGTGAAATTTGGAGATAGGAAATAAACGGACGTAAGCTTCTTAACTAGTCATGACAGGTGACGTAATAGTGACAGATGACTTTACAGCGCCACTGTGACAGATAATTTTAAATGGGACCTTATGGCAAGTGACACCTCGTTTGAAAGGTATTGAAAATACCTATTCAGTCATACTAATATTGTTTAAGTTTAAGCTAATTTTGACGAATTAATGAAATAAATATAAAATTGTAGTTTCATTTAATTAATTCAAAATTCAAAATTCCGCCTATGATTTCTTGTCAAAAAGGTTGACGTTGACGTAAAAACTACTAGAGAATCGAAAAACGTCAACTTTTTTGACAAAAAAACCATAGGCGTACATTTGAATTTTTATTAATTAAATGCGAAGCTACAATATTATATTTATTTAATTTATTCACCAAAATCAAAATCAACTAAAACACAAAAAAATTAGTATGGCTGAGTGGGTATTTTGAATACCTTTCAAACGAGGTATCACTTTCCATAAAGTCCCATTTAAAATTATCGGTCACAGTGGCTCTGTAACGTCATCTGTCACTATTACGTCACCTGTCATAACTAGTTAAGAAGCTTACGTCAGTTAATTTCCTCCATCCAAATTTCACTATTATAGGTAAAACCGTTCAAAAGATAAGAGGGGGGGTACGGACTTTTGACTAGCACTGTATATACATTTCTTCTCTTGTTGAGTTTACGTAATCCAACATTATTTGAAGTCCCTGGATACTGTCGCACAAGATGACAGTGTCGTCAGTATATAGAATCGTATTATTAACTGACCAATAACCTTCATCCAAAACTCTTTATTTGTCCAATCCTGTTTGAGGGTTACATCTGAGTAGATATTGAATAACTTCATCATAATCATCATTAAGGTATTACATCCGCTATATAGGGCTTTGACCTTCTTAAACTTTCTTCAGAATTAAGCTCTGTCCGTTGTTTGAATTTGCTAGTTGGTAACACCAATCTCCTCAACACTCTGTGTTACCCCATATATCCACTTCAGCTTTGGTCTTTACCTTATTTTTCCCTTCCTCCATCGGCTATTCTGTTTTTTGTCCTGTTCGATTCCGAGGCTCGGGCTACATGTCCTGCATACTGCAGATTTCGCTTGATTATAGTGGTAATATAATTATTTTCCACCAAACTTATGCTAGTAGATGTTATGTAGTTCGAAGTTATATTTACGCCTCCATAATCCGTTTTCACAAACCACTCCAAATGTTTTGCGTAGTACCTTTCATTCATAAATCGATAGAGAAGATTCATCTGTTTTGGTAAGGGTTCATGCTTCTGATCCATACGTGAGAACGGAGACTATCAATATTCTATACAGTCTTCTGCGAGTTTTTGGAGGCAGACGTCTGTTAGTCATGTGGTTTAATACAGCATAATAATATCAATTTGCAGTTATGATGTGCCTTTTTATTTCCCCTGATGTCTTATTATTGGTGTTAACCAACAAGAATCCTACCAGATATACATATTATGATTCATGATTCGCTACAAAGTTTTGTTCATTGACAATTAGAACCATGTCAGCATTTCCAGCTCTCGTGTTTGTATTACTCTGCACGAATTTGGATATATAGTTCGTCCGCTATAACTTTTTCCATGCGTCACGATTCATTTTCAAACAAATTAAGTCAAAACATAAAGTGAAACGTACGCCGATGTGTGTAGTATATAGTATACAGTATACAAAATGTATATACACATCGACGTTCCTTTCACTTTATGCTTTGACTTAATTTGTTTGAAAATGAATTGTGACGCATGGGAAAAGTTATAGCGGACCAACAATATATTGATTTATATTGTAATCCCACTCAGTTAGCTGCTGCTACCATCTAGTTACGGTTTTCCGTGGCTCTTGTGCTGGTTATTGTCCTGGTTGTTGTTATCATTTCCACGTCATCAACAGGCTATTATATTTCCCCTGCTATCTAATATGGCCTTAGAAAAGGTCGTACGAGGTATTTAATAATAACAAGGATAAAATACATGCATGGTTGACGCCTAGTTGATGTAACATTAGTCGGTCAGCCTTCCATTGACTCGAAATACATCTTCCTGTTTCTATTCGTTTCCAAACTTTCGTAATGTCTAACGAGTACGTCATTGAATTCCATAAAAAATATAAACACGCAGTTTAGTTAAGTTATCCAAACAATGAGACTTCCTATCGTTTGTACCGGGTGTCCCAATAAGGATGGATCTCGGCCATATCTCTTCTTCTTCTTTAAGTACCGTGCCCAAATTTTTAGACGTGGGTATCTTCCATAACAATTTGCCGATATGGTTCTCGATCTTGTGCGGCATCTAATAGTTGATCTGCTGATAAGCCAGTCCATTGACGAAGTATTCGGAGCCATGAATATTTCTTCCGACCAACTCCTCTTTTTCCGTCGATCTTTCCATTGAGTATTAACTGCAGCATCCTCTATCTGCCAGCTCTCATTATGTGCCCCAGATATTCAACTTTTCTCTTTTTTATCATCTTGGTTAAATCACCTTCGCCCTGACCTACTCTGTTTAAAACTTCTCTGTTTGAAATGCGTTGAACCCAAGATATTCTGAGCATTCTAAAATACCACCACATCTCAAAGGCTTCAAATTTGTTCATCACGTTAACCTTCATGATCCAGGTTTCACATCCATATAGTAATACAGAATACACATAACATTATAGGATCTTTATTCTTAGTTGTAAGTTTAGCTGAGAGTTGCTCAGAATAGATCTAAGTTTCATAAATGCTCCTCTTGCAATTTCTATACGAGTTTTAATTTCTTCATCCGGATTTAGTGTCTCGTTTATCCAACATCCTAGGTATTTAAAATGGTTAACTTTTGTTATTGGTTTATCACTGACAATTAGTTGCACAGGGCCGACGTCTTGTTTACTAACCACAAGTAACTTTTTCTTTGTTGCATTTATGTTAAATCTGTTATTGGAGCATGCTCTAGTGACTCGATGTATAAGGAATTGAATCTTTGATATTTTCAGTCATGATCGCGGTGTCGTCTGCATATCTGATGTTTTTAATAGTTTCTCCCCCGATTCGAACTTCTCCCCCGATTCGAACTCCACTTTGTCCTTCCAAGGCTTCATTAAAAATTATTTCTGAGTATCCGTTAAACAAAGTTGGAGATAACACACAACCCTGTCTGACACCTCTTTGAATGCAAATTTTGTCCGTTTCTTTGCCGTCTACCAGAATACAAGTTTCTTGATTCCAATATAGATGTTGTAAAATTCTCAGGTCTTTATCATATATTCCAACCATTTCTAGATATTCACACAACCTATCATGTTAAACTCTATCAAACTCCTTCTCAAAATCTATAAAGCAGACGTAAATTGCTTTCTGTACTTCCCATGATCGTTGAAGTTCCCTTGTTCCCCTTATCTCAGGAACCGTTTATAGTACAGCTTTGAGAAAAAAATATTTATAACAAAGGTCGCCTCGGGAAAAGCCTGGAAATTATTTTCATAATTGTAGGTTCACCGCTAGAGGGCGTAATTGAATATCAAAAATTAAAAAATCAAAATTTTACCAAATTTGCCTAATGAAAGGGCACTGGAAATCCGATCATCGTATTCGTCATAAAATTCTGCGCATATTTGATTTCACAAGTTTAAGTCAACCTTTGCAAATAAGAGGTGGGGGTAAGAAGGAACCTTGTTATGAAAAAATGGCTGTAAGTCTGGTTCTGCTAAATCGAATTTTGCAAACTTGACCTTGTTGAAAACAGCTCTTTTTCGTCAATGTGAGAGTTATAATTTCTAAGCAGCCTATTAAGTAATATGCCAGCTAGAAATCTAGTTTTCTTTGGCAAATATTAAATACAAGTGTGCATGTTCAATCCTGTATTACAAAATTAAATCAAATTAACAACAGAATAGTGAAAACCGCATGTCGATACCTTTTTTCTATCTCCAGATATCTTAACAACGTGTAAATTTTAAACATAACTGTTACTGTTACCGGTAAACGCAAAAGGTAGTGTGCTGTGGAAAAAAACAAAGAAACATATTTTAGATGTCAACGTGTATTAATTAAAACAACAATAGGATAAACAACACTATAAAATATAACAAAGAAATAAAAACAACTACTTAGTGACAATTTAAATGTTCAAATTATGGCCCATAATTTTCGATGCAAGTATATACTCTTTAAGAGTATATTGAACAGCAGTCTCAATTTCTGCTCTCGCAATTCTTTGCATGGCGTTTCCTACTCTCTGGATTATGTTTTCTCGAGTAGTGGGCCTAGCGTAGGGTCAAAAACAAGGTCTTTAATCCGCTTCCGTAAATAAAAGTCTAAAACAGTTAAATCTGGTGATCTGGCTAGCCAAAAAATAGGCTTCTACGTCCTATCCATCTATCAGCGAATGTCTCATCTAAAAAATCTCGGGACAACCATCGTGCTGAAACAACATGGACCTACGAACTGCTAGCGGTACATCTTCCAGAAGAAGAGGCAATTCATTCCTTAAAAAAATGATATAGCGTTCACCAATAATATCTGGCATTATCGAAAAGAAAGGGTCCAATTATCTGACTATCACCAGATTTAATTGTTTGGTGTGGGGACGGTTTGGTATTTAACTTTTATTTAGATATGGGAATGGATTAAAGACCTTGTTTTTGCAGCTAGACCTACTCGATAAAAAATGATCCAGAGAATACGAAACTCCATTCAAAGCATTTCGAAAACAGAAATTAAGACTACTGTTCAATCTACTCTTAAAAGAGTAAATGCTTGAATCAAAAATGATGGGCAATAATTTGAAAATTTAAGTAGTCACTAGGTAGCTGTTTGTATTTCTTTGTTATATTTTATAGTGTGTCGTTTGTCTAATTGTTGTTTTAATTAATTACCTATATACGTCGAGATCTGGAAAATGCTTCTTTGCTTTTTCCACAGCAAACTACCTTTCCTTAACTTCGTTTACCGGTGAAAGTAACGGTTAGGTTTAAAACTTACACGTTTCTTAAGATATCTCGAGACAGAAAAAAGATATCGACATTCGCTTTTCTCTATTCTGTTGCTAATTTGATATAAATTTGTAATACAGGATTAATAGTGCATACTTGTATTTAATATTTTCCAAAGAAAACTAGATTTCTGAAAATAAATAAATAACGCTTCCTAGCTGGCATATTACTTAATAGGCTGTTTCGAAATTATAACTCTTAGATTGACGAAAAAGAGCTGTTTTCAACAAGACCAAGTTTGCAAAATTCGATTTAGCAGAACCGGACTTACAGCCATTTTTTCATAACAAGGTTCCCACTCACCCCCACCTCTTATTTGCAAAGGTAGACTTAAACTTGTGAAATCAAATATGCGCAGAATTTTATTGCGCAAGATTTTTAATTTTTGATATTCAATTACGCCCTCTAACGGTGAAGCTACAATTATGATAATAATTTCCAGGCTTTTCCCAAAGCAACCTTTGTTATAAATACTTTTTTCTCAAAGCTACTATAAACTGTTCCTGAGATATGGCCGAGAGCCATTCTTATTGGGATACCCGCTACATACGTAAAACTATCTTATTCATTTTACTATTAAATTCTACGTATTGTAAACCGAATTTCTCCACTACACGAAAATTCGTGAACTATATAAAATACCCAATATAAATACTTTATTATTATAACCGCTATAACCGCCCCCTTTATTACTAATAACGTGTTTATATATGCAAGTGAAGTTTCTAAGTCCAAGAACAACGTTTTTAAAAAGAACTTTATTGACAAGGGACTACTTACTACAATTAAATGCAAAATAAGAGTGACGCTATACAATGCAAAAGTTTATTTATAAGCTCGGTGACGCCGAGGTGTGGTCGAGGTGAAGCTTGCTGACGCTGTCCTTTTATTATTGGTGATTTAGCAGTTCTGGTTTCTTAACTCCTCCGGGGCTAGATGAGAACTATGGGGTAGCATAGTTCGAAGAAATGGAAAATTTTCTGGTACCTTCTTTTCTTGTTCTGTGGATTCCTTTGGTGATTCTGGATTCGTATTTTTTCTGTATATTTGCCAAATGGTGTAGACAAGGAAGATGATTGCTATGACATATAAAATTATGGTATAAAAACTGACATGTTGAAAATGAATGGGAACTGTGTCTAGATTGTCTATTTTGTTTTCTTGATCTGCTAAAGCACTTTGAACATTATTTAATTCGTCTAATTTTATTGAGTCTATTTTTATTGTTTTAAAGTTTAGATCACTGACCGGGGTTTTTAGTAACACTTCTAAATTTGGCAGTTCCATTTTAACAAAGTTTGGAGTTTTTAGTTCAAATGATTTTAAAACGTAATTGTCTATATAAATTTCGCACGCACTATTGAGTTCGATTAAGTAACTACCGTTTAATGGAATATTGTCCGAATTTTTGTCGCATTTTTGAATACTAATCACTTTGTTTAGAGTTATTACGATCCACTTATTGTTTTCAAGTTTTTGAATTTTTATATTGTTAATTTCTGTTGGCACTGATTGACATTGATTTACAAATTTTGAGTACTGTATTAGTTGAACTTCGCAAGGGGCTGTTGGTGTTACTTCAATGGACTGGACATCGTGGCATAAATATTCTTCTTCTAACAATTTTTGACACTGAACGTTGGCAAGTGCATATTGGTATCGATTGGAAAGTAGGAACTTGGATTTTGGAATAATTGTTCTAAAATGAGTTTGGTATCGGGTCGGAAAGGAATAAAGATGATAATAATCATAGTCATTGATCTCAACAATGGGTAATTCAAGTACAAAAATTATTTTATTTGCTTTACTATAACTTTTTATCTTTATTATTTTTTCGAACAACAAAATATTTTGCAAAGATAATTCAAAAGGGAATTTGTTATTTTTAAGGAATTTACTAACGTTTAATATTTCGAGAAATAGTTCATCTGGGTCGGCTATCGAATTATGAAATGTATTTAGTTTCGAAAAGCTGATAGCAACTTCGATTTTTTCTAGTAGATCATAAATAATTTGGAAACTAGTGTAAAATTGTGACACAAGTCTTTCTAGTGCAAAATAATGAAATGTCTCAACTTTTTCTACTTTTATATCTTTAATTAAGTTTTGAACTTCTGTTATGCGTGAACTTAAAATTAACTGGTTGTGAGCTAAGATTTTTGTATTATTTTCAAAATTCTTTATTGAAGATCTTAATAAGGTGATTTGATTTTTAACTATAGTTTTAATATTATTTTGATTATTTGTTAGAGTTGATATAGCGTCGTCGTAGCGTTTTGCATCGTTTTGGTCTAGGTTTCCGGTTATAAATTTTATTGCGGAACCTACACCATCAAATAGAGATCTTTTAGATCTGGTATTCCGAAAGGGATTTAATTGTCTTAATTCGAGATAAATTTTGTTTTCTAAAATTTGGATTAAATGATAGGAGTCTTGAAATTCTTTATTAAAGCTTAGAATTTGGGAAGTATTTGAAAGGGTATTTATCATGGAATCATATTGATTTTGTAGAGTAAGGAAATTTGTAGTAATGTTTGTAATGTCATAGATATGTATAAAAGTCCAAACATCTGTCTGAATTCGGGCTGTGCCTAAATGAAGGGGTAAAAGTCCGGGATTGTCGTTTAAGTTATGGAATTTGGATGTGTCTCGTCTTGCGTCGACGTTTGTTGTCCAGAGGGTGAACCTGCAACGGGAGGTTTCTTTAGTTCTTTAATATGTATAATTTCTGTCTGGTTAATGTCTTTTTTATATTTAAGTCTTTGTCGTACAAGTTCTACTCGGTTTCTGTCAAGAATTTTGGTTATTTTGTAGGGACCTAAGTATGGTTGATGTTTTTTGTTACGTTTTTGGGTATTAACTTTATAAACTACTTGTCCAATTTTAAATTCTGAATTTATTTCTCCTTGATCGTTTCGTTTATCAATTACTTTAGTTTTATTTTGTGTTAGATTTTCATGTACATTTTGGTAAACGTGTTTTAATTTGTCTTTATGATTATTTATATATTCTGAATAGAAATTTTGAGAAAGAAATAGTTCGTTGGGGTTTCTAGAGTCTGTATGTCCGAAAGTTAGTTCAAATGGGGTAAATTTTGTGGAACTATGAATAGAATTATTGTAAGCTATAAGAGCATAGTCCATTAGGTCATCTTCGTTAGGATACGTTTGTTTTAGAAGTCTTAAATGTTCGATTAGTGTAGAGTGTATTCGTTCAGCTATTGAATTTGATTCATGGTGGCCAGGAGTAGTAAAATGAACTTTGATTTTGTGAATTGCTAATAAATCTTTTATTACTTCATTATTAAATTCTCTACCTTTGTCTGCTACTATTAATTGGGGAATGCCGAAAGAAGTGAAGTATTTTATTAAGGATTTCGTAATGTGAATTGCGTTTTTACCTGGAATAGAATAAGCTTGAGCAAATTTAGTAAATGCGTCTGTGAGGGTCAAATATTTGTTACCGTCATATGTAAAAATATCTATATGAATAATTTGAAAAGGTTTGCTGGCGGTTTCCGTAAGCATTAGTGGGACATAAGGGGTGTGTCTACCATATTTATTTTTTTGGCAAATAGAACATTCGTTAATGTAATTAGTAATAGTTGTCTTCATATTTTTCCAGTAATAATTTTGACGTAATTTTTCAAATGTTTCGTTAATTCCTCTATGGTTAGTTTTTCCTTCGTGGTAGTTTTTTAATAAAATTATTTGTTCCTCTTCGTTTGCTACTGTATTAATTAATCTAGTGCATTTAATTAGTTTCGGACCATTTTCAGAAAAATGTTTTAGGTAATATTTATTAAAATCATTATACAGGTTGTCTTTACTGAAGTACAAATAAAATGTAGTGTTAAGGTCTGTGTATGCCATAAGAAATTCAAAAATATCTTTTTCATTATCAGTTTCAGGGATTTTTACTTTAATTATTTTATGGTTTTGATAAGTTTCATGAGTTATATCGGTTTTTGGGTAAACGTTAGGGTATACTAAGATTTGGTGAACTTTGTTATTTATTATTTCGTCTAAAATGGGTATTCCTTGATTCGTTGTTTCGTTTGCGGTTGTATGTTGTGTAGATTCGTCTGAGCTTTCGTCTTGTGTATTTATTTTGTCTGGAGGTATTCTTATATCAGAAATAATGTTAATTTTTCTCGATTCGTTATTGTCACTTGTTGAAGGTTGTGTCTCTAATGGATTCTCTGCAAAATTTTGGAGGTACTTTAAAATATCTTCGTCTACGTCTCCAGGATTATTTATTATTGATTCATCTTCTAATGCGTTAATTGTAATGCGAGATAGACAGTCTGCGTTTGTATTGTGTTTTCCTTTTTTATAAATAATTTTATAATCGAATTCTTCTAGTTTTAAACGCCAACGTATTAATTTTGAGTTTGGCTCCTTTAGACTAAAAAGCCAAGATAATGGTTTGTGATCCGTGTAAATGAAAAATTTTCTTCCGTAAAGGTATGGTCTAAAATGTTTACAGGCCCATACAATTGCTAATAGCTCCTTTTCTATAGTTGAATAATTTGTCTCTGATTTATTTAGTGTTCTTGAGGCGTATGCGACGGGTCGATCATTTGGTACATTTCCTTGTGATAATACGGCTCCAATTGCATAATTGCTAGCATCTGTCGTTAATATAAATGGTTCGCTAAAATTTGGGTATTGTAAAATAGGGTCATTTGTTAATATTTGTTTACAAGTTTCAAAACAGTCAATAAAATCTTTATCGTGGTTTACTTTCGAACCTTTTTTCAAACATTTGGTCATTGGTTTAGTAATTTTTGCAAAATCTTTTATAAATCGTCTATAGTAACCTAGTAATCCTAAAAAGCTTTTTATTTCAGTTTGGGTTTTTGGAATGGGAAATCTTTTTATAGCTGCGATTTTATCAGGGTTTGGTTTTACGCCTTGAGGGGTAATTACATGTCCTAAATACATAACTGTTTTTTGTAAAAATTCTGACTTGTCTAATTGTACCTTTAAATTACTTTTTCTAAGTCTTTCGAAAACTATTTTTAATTTTTCAAGGTGCTCTTGTAAAGATGTGCTATAAATTAAAATATCGTCTAAATATACTATACATGTTTCGTCTGTTAGTCCTCTTAAAACATTGTCTATTACTCTCTGAAAAGTTGAGGGTGCATTTTTCAAACCAAAAGGCATTCTTTTAAATTGAAAGTGACCTTGTGGGGTACTAAAGGCTGTTTTTTCAACATCTTGTGGGTCTACTTCTATTTGGTGGAAGCCACTTGCAAGATCTAGTGTCGAAAAATAATTTGCTCTTCCTAATTTATCTAAAATTTCTGTTATGTTTGGTAATGGGTATTTATCATCTACGGTTCTCTCGTTTAACTTTCTGTAATCTATTACTAGACGCCATTTTCTTTTTCCTGTAGCATCTTGTTTTTTCGGGACCACCCAAATGGGACTGGAAAACGCTGAATTGCTATCTTCTATTATACCTTCTGCTAACATCTTATTTATTTGGGATTTAACTTCTTCTCGGTGAACTTCCGGGAAACGATATGATTTTGTATATATTGCAGAATCATCAGTAACTTTAATTTTATGTTTAATACTATTAGTAAAACTTAAGGGTATGCCTTCACAATAAAATATATCTCTGTATTGGAAACAAAGCTTTTTTAGTAATTCTTTTTCTTCTTTGTTGCAATGATTTATCCTTATATTTTTTAAATTCCTTTTTAACATATTATCATCATTAATAGACGTTTCTTCGTCAGTTTCCATCTTTCTTATAAAATTAGTATTTACTATATCTAATGGTTCTATATCTAAGGGTTCAATATTACTTAACGTTGTCTTATATTCGCTCATATTCGTAATAGTGGTTATAGCAAAATTATTTTTTACGTTAACTACTGCTTTGGGCATTTCGATTCCTTTACCGAAATTTTTATATTCTAGTATACCTAATCCTTCATTTAATTTTACCGGTATTTTGACTATTTGCTTAGTTCTAGGGGGAATAATTATTGTATGATTAAAAGTTGCTTTGGGATATAATATATTCTTTTTACTGGGTTCAAAAATTATGGGTATAGTTACATAAGGCGTTTTCATTTGTCTCGTGTTGACATTAATTGAAGCTTTTAATTTTTGTAATAAATCTATACCAATTAATCCATCAAAATTTTCGCTAAATTTAAAAACATAAAACTTATTATATTGGTTTACTTTAAAAATGTTAAAAGCTGGAATATTAATTATTTCATTGTGCATGGAAATTCCGTGAGCCGTCTGTATATTAAAATTTTCATAAGAAATAAAATTTTTATAATATTTATGCGCTAACTGTGGAGAGATTAAACTTTTGGAAGACCCTGTATCTAATAAAAATCTGGCATTGAGTTCTGGTATAATAATATGTGGTAAATCTGCTATCGTTGTATTTAAGTATATTATGTCGGATTGTAATTTTCTTGGGTCATGCAAAAATTTACGTTTTCAACATTTTGAGTTGGACTGTGATATGATCTTTCATTTGTGTTGTCTTGAGTTTGATAAGGACTGGATTGAGTTTCATAATTGTTCTCGTAAGGCGGTAATGAATAGGGTAATGAACTTTGAGTCGGGTATTTGTAATCAGTGGGAATATTATTATTTTCAAAGGGATTTTCGAATTGTATTTGATCGTTATTAATTTGTTGATTAAATAATTGCGTGGAAGTAAAATGTGGTCTAGATCTTAAAGAAGTATTTCGTGAATTTGTATCCATCGGTTCTGGCTGGTATTGATTTTGATTTTGAGGTTGATTATTAACATTTCTTTGTTGAAAATTAGAATTATTATTATTGAAGTATCTTGGTCGAAAATTAGAATTATTATTGTCGAAATTTCTTGGATTGAAGTTAGAATTATAATTATTATTGAAATTTCGGAAATGATTTTGGTGTGGTTGAAAAGTATTGTTAGGATTAAAATTATTATTCTGGTATTGCGGTCTGATATTTTGATATTGGTAAGGTGGAAATCTCATATTAGGGCGATTTTGTTGAAAATTATTTCTAGGAATATAAGTTTGATTAGAATTATTGTTTCTCGTAGGAGTATGTCTCGATGAGGGTCTAAAAGAATTTTGTGAGTTTAAATTATTTCCGCGTTGTAACGAATATAGAAAATTCTCTTCTTCGATAACGAAGCACATAGCTTTCTCTAAACTGTCTGGGTTTCTCAATCTAATATTTGTTTGTAACGATAAGGGTAAGCCTCTAATGTAAGTTTTTAAACATAAGTCATCGTAACTTTGTATTCTAATTAATTTTTCTGGTGCTTTAATATTAAGGGTATTTAATTTTTGTGCTACTAAACTACGTGTTTCTTGGCATCGCATGCCGAAATTATAAGGGGTTTCATTTTTGAAAGGCCTCAACGTTATCAGGTCTTGGATAAGGCAATCGAGATCTCTCTGATCTCCAAAACTAAGATTAAGGGCATCCTTTACAAGTTGCCATGTATTTAATTCTGTCCTAGAGCCTATTAACATTTGAGCTCTTCCATTTAATTTACCTAATATAGCTCGAAGTAAAAATGTATTCAAAGTGCCATCTGTTTGGCTAGCAAAATTAGTTATTAAATTTTCACAATTTTCAATAAATATGGTTAAAGTATGTGGATTACCATCATATGCTGGGATAGAGTCTAAGTATAGTTTTAACAATTGGTAGTTTGTTTGAGCCATTTCGTTATCTTTATTACTATTTGGTTCTAAAATTGAATTTAATTCTGCTACAAGGCTACTTAAATCTAATTTACTATCAGTTTCACTCATTAAATAGTTATTCTTCTTATTCAGATACTATATCAACTTGCAATAAAATATAAAATATGTTTCAACTTCAAAATAATCAAATATTTTCAAAAATATAATAATATAATATAGTAATAATATTCTTTTTCTTATTTAAAATAAAAATCTTTGTAAAATCATAAAATCTTAAAAAAAAATATTTACTCTCGTTAGCTCTCTGACTATAAGTATTTTCAAATATGTATAGGAAAATATAAAATGGAATAATAAAATGGAAAAAATAGGAAACACTTACATTAAAATGTAGAATTTCAACATTTCTGCCTATAGGATTCGACGATTTTGTTCTTCTCCCAGGTCTCGTTGAACTACTGCTTAAAATCTACTGCCTCTAGGGTTCGACGATTCTTGTTCTCTCCCCAGGTCTTGGTGATACCTTGTCTAAAGCTGATCTTGGACACTTTCACAAAAAAGTTCGGTTTTCCGGTAAATCGTTAAAACGAAAAACTACTCGCGAAATCGTTCGATTTTTGTAACGTAATTTTGCGACGTAATTCCCGAAAAATCCTACTGACTGCGCCAGTGAAGTTTCTAAGTCCAAGAACAACGTTTTTAAAAAGAACTTTATTGACAAGGGACTACTTACTACAATTAAATGCAAAATAAGAGTGACGCTATACAATGCAAAAGTTTATTTATAAGCTCGGTGACGCCGAGGTGTGGTCGAGGTGAAGCTTGCTGACGCTGTCCTTTTATTATTGGTGATTTAGCAGTTCTGGTTTCTTAACTTGCATATAACTATAACAGACTTGCATTAATCAAGCACCTAACCTAACTAAAACAAACAACGTTGCGGATTTTCCAGGTACAAAGAAACGACCTCAAGGCTTGGGAATTCTCAAGGACCGCCTGAATTTAGAGTATGCTGCAAGTGTAGACGCGAACAGCAGACACAGGGCGTTACACATTTGGAAGGCCGGACCTGATCTCTCTGGAGATTACACTTGCTCCGTATCTACGTTGCAGAGTGAAGACATCGAGACTAAAAGCATGTTGGTACTAGGTAAGTCTGATGCTTACATCAATTTATTTGTAGTAAGTTTTTTTTGTTTTTTTCCATTCTTATTTTAAATAGCAATATTCTTTCCATAATACTTCGCTGTCGACTTCAATTGGCAGATATTTGCAAATTCTCTATATTCCAGATAGTTTTTACAGTTGCAATATACGTAAACCATTAATACATCTTTAATAGTATTGAAAGATCGTTACCTCATACTAAAAAGTTTCCTTTTTTCCGACATATTAGATAAATAAAATTGATAAAATTACCTATGTTGATTGTCCAAGATCTTATACAAGGTGGATCATAAAGGGCTAAGTAATATTTAACTGTTTTCAGAATTCAAAATCGGTCTATCGCCCGTTTTCTTATATGCCACAATATCATAACTTAAGAATAAAAATCGACCTGTTTCGGGATTTTTCCTTAAAGTCGCCGGTTTACGAAATAACGAATTTATTCCTTTCATTTGCACCATACTGTCGGTGGAAAATAGTGTCGCGCACGCTTGATTAGCAATTAAAAAACAAAGGAGTTTTGAATATTGTATTGCAAAAAACTCTTCGGGATTTCATCAATTGATGTTTAAAGAATATCTACCTATCTTGGCAACATTCAAATTTTCAGTTTTTCACATAGTTTTTGAGGGTTAAATATGGCCGATTTCGCAATTTTTCAATTTTTAATCGCTTATATGTCAAAAACTATCATTTTTAGAGAAAAGTCACTAAAGATCTTTTCTGTTTGGAATGATCCAAAAAACTTAAAAAAAGTTTTTTCCTTGCAAAAAAAATAATTCTAGGAAAAAAACAAAAAAAAAAAACGTTTAAAAAATTTTTGACCACCTTTTGGTCCTGGCAACATGCAAATTTGTTAAAAGGAGTCCTTTTTGAGTAATATTGTGCAAACAATCCGAATTAGAATACTTTTCCTAGCGGATGCGCAGTGGCTTTCTGGACTATATTGACCGTATAGGCAATTTGGATGTCAAAAAAATATAAAAACGGAATGTCAGTCAAGTTCAAGTAAAGGTTTTTGTAGATATTGTCCTGTAATTACGTTTGTAGAAAAAAAATTGTATGATATGCGTGTTAAAAAGTACATTTTTAAGGCACTCATGTGAATTGCAGAACTCGCTTCGCTCATTCTGCAAACTTTCACATGCGTCCCTTAAACGTGTACTTTTAACACTTATATCATAAATAACTATTTTTTCATATTTTTTTATTATAAAATTGAAATACATTGTTTTCTATATCTTTTTCTTTTATTTATTTATTACAGCTAATTTACAACCTACTCAGTGGTACAAGAGTATTTAGCAAATATGATGGGTGCATGTGGCTTGTAGCGGGTACCGTCCATTGACGGTTCTCCCTACAGTAGAACCACTCTCCGAAAAATTGGAAATAAAATCTTCAGTCGCGCATGGCGACCGCGCAATGTTCGCAGTCGCTTTTGCCACACTCTCGCATTGCTAGTCGCATAGAAACGTACGGATTTTAACAGGGAAAACCCGCATCCACCACTGGTGAATTACCAATTGCGTACTGCTGTTATTACTTCTTAAAATCAAAGCGCTGACAGATAAGTGGTTTTATTGTCGCTCTATATACTGTGCCCTAGTCATCTAGTTCCCTAATCCCCAAGGTCTTCGGGCCAGGTTTTATTTAGACGTCTAGTAGGTAGTAGGTAAGTGGTGGTTGGTATAATTCTCTTATGATTTGGCAATGATTTTGGGAATTTCTTTCTATGGCTCTCTTTGCTTGAAGGTCAATAACTTTCCTTATGAACGGAATACCAAGATCATTGTGTAATGTATGGTTGAAAACGTACCATGAAGCATCTTGGACTGGAAGGTTTGTAGAATCTTGGTATTGAAAGGTTTACTGGTTTACTGCAACCCCAGAGTTCAATTCGTTAAGTCCAAATAGGTTTGAGGATGATCTGGTAGATAAGTAATTTTATTCTCGAGTGAGAGTTGTGACTTTTTTACAAGTAGCCAGTACATTTGTCTAAATTTTATATTTAATTGCGTTCGTTTGGCTTTAATGTGGGTTTTCCAAGTAAGCTTGTGGTCTAGTTGCAGCTCCAGCCCTAAATATTTGGCTTCAGTTTTTTGTGGAATTATATTATTGATATATACTTGGGGGCATGATTGTCTTCTTGTTGTGAAAGTAACTGCTGTCGATTTTTCGGTGTTAACTTTAATCTTCCATTGTTCAAGCCAGGTTTGTAGCACTTGTAGGTAATCCTCAAGATTGTTGGCAGCACTTTAAGGATCTGAGTCTGAAGTTAGAATTGCTGTACCATCAGCAAAAGTAGCCATTAGGTATATCATCATTGGTAGGTATGTCTGCTGTATAGACGAGGTATGGGAATGGGCCAACGACACTTCCTTGGGGGACTCCAGAACGGATAGAGTGAAGGTTTAATGTTGAGGCGGTTTTCCTTATAAGATCTATTTTTGGCTCAAATTCTGAGAGAATGAGATGGAACTCATTTTATTAACAATAAATAATCATATTATATTGAAGTTAATCTATATATGGCGTCATAACGTTGGGAGCCAATTGTTTTGGCTTCATCTAGCTGAACCTCTCAGTTGTAGTTAGGTACGTTTTATCTTAACTGCAAACTAAAAATGAGTTTTGGAAGGGACTGGGATGCATTCTGGGTCTCGAGAAAAATTCCATAAATTTTAAATGTCACCCTTTTATGGAGTTGGAAAGTTAAATTTCCATATGAGGAGGAATGAGGATGAGGAAGAATAACCTTTTTTAAGCGAAACCAGCCCACTCGTAAGGACTACTCTTCTTCTTTTTGATGTACCTTCTTCTTCTTATGCCGCCGTCTTTTAACAAAGGTTGGCGATCACTTTTTTAAACGCTTCTCTGTCTTTTGCAACGTGAAATATTCCTCAGCTAAGATTTTTTCTTTCTTCCCAAGCCTCTTTTCCTCTCTACTCTTCCTTGTCCTTGCATGACGACGTGTAGCAGAGAGTGTTTATCGATTCGAAGTATGTGGCCCAGACACGATATTTTTCTTATTTTAATTGTGTTCACATGCTTTATGCCACGTCCAATTCATCTTACCACATCTTCGTTTGAGACTTTTGCCTATGCTCCTATCCGTGACAAATTTTGGAGATCCTCATGGCAATGTTTATCTTATCTGCAGCAGTGTAGAAAAGCTGCTCATATGGTGTGTTTAAACAGATTCTGAGTATGAGATTAACTAGGATGTTCTTCTTCTTCATGGACATCGGATTTCAAATTTTTTTCTTTGCAACTTGGCTTGCAGGAGGCATAGCTGGATTCATGTCGGATTATGAGTCCGACCTATTCTAAGTTTTGAGATGTGGTGGTGGTTAGTACCTCTTGGTTCTTCTTCATTCTTCTGAGAACCTCCTCATTTGTGACCGGTCAGTCCACAGGATTTTAAGAATTTTCCAATATAGCCCATATCTCAAGTGCTTCCAATTTTCTGCACATATCTTCGTTTAAGTTCCACGATTAAAACACCATAAAAAAGAACACAGAGTACGTAGCATCGCTGCATTCTTACTTATTTGCCTTACATTTCTGCCCATACCAGATTGTAGCTCTTGAAAAAGGCCCCCATCCGGTGAAAGGTGGATATAGCTTTCCCAATGCTCGCTCTGATCTTTTGGTTGTTGATGCATTCTTCATTTATTATGGTGCCGAGTTAGTTGTAGTGCGTCACTATTTTGACAGGGGTTTGGTTGATGTAGAGTTGACCTTCTGTTATATTTTTGTTACTAATGGTCATAAGCTTACTCGATTTAACGTATAACTCCTGTAGTTAAGATGACGTTGCCTTCCAGTTGGTTTTGGTCACCTCAAGAAACTAGCTACCACGACCTAGCACAATGAGCCTCTTCACCATTACCAGGCCTTATAACTCTCGGAGAGATATTTCGGCAGTTTAAATTTAAGGTAACTTCCGTCATTTAATATTTGGATATAGGTTATTTAAATAACTACGCATTAGGGAGAAAGACCTTTTTATAATTACATCTTTTTAAGATTTATAGGATACAATATGTCAGTTTCAAAAACAAAAGATTTCCTATACCGGAAACCGATCCTGAGCCTCCTAAGTGAAAGCCAGGTACCCTAGCCACTAGACCAATATTATGAAAACAGAGAACTAAAAATAACTATGAGACTTTGGAATAATAAATCTCAATGCATCCATGTAAAATATGTTGAGTATTGTATTGCCATCGAGCTATAAGCTATTCTCAAAATTTTAGATCTCTAGCTAGTCAGGAAGTATGTTTAAAATCGATTACAAGATTTTTCCCGGACAAAGTGAAAGAGACATAGAGAGACAAAGAGAAATAACAAGTGAAGTATATAAACACATTTTAAAAATATATATGTTACCGGCCAAACCCGATTACAGGACAAACTAGTTTGGCTTAGGCCAAACTAGTTTGTCCTATTGCCCGTAGGCCAAACTGGTTTGTCCTAGGCCAAACTAGTATATCCTGGTATAAATACACACATTTCAGGCCGAACTAGTTTGGTCTAGGCCGGACTAGTTTATCCTGATATAGTAAAGACTCACACTTCAGGATAAACTAGTACGGCCTAGTCTAAACCAATTTAGCCGAGTCGAAAGTAATTCAGCGAACATGTAAGGACTTTTATATGCGGGGAATTCCCAAATCACGTCCCAACAGAGATGGCAAAAAAATATACATCGATATATTGTATCATAATATGATACATCGAATTAAGATATTGATGCATGCTATAAATCAATACATTCTTGTATAATTAAATAATATAAAAAATAATATATAAAAGCATGAGGTTTTCTCCAAAAATTAAAAGATAAGATACACTTACTAATAATATCGAGTACGAATTAATATTGTTTTCACCAAGTTTGAAAAAATGTGAAAACATTGAATTGTCCACGTTTGTCTGTCCGTGAACTCAACTCCTCCGTCATTATACCAGGTATAATGACAAATGAGGTGTCAAATAAAAGCTTATAATCCAAGAATGGTACTAAAGGTGATAAATTTAACCTAGGCTGTCAATAGGCGAATATAACTCAATATTATCTTTTGTTTGTTATTAATAATTATAGATTTAATAAAAATGATTATTTTTCCAAGAACAAAGTATTTGATTCAATTTATTATTTATATTAAGCCGTACCAGTTCGCTGAATTACTTTCTTCTTCTTGGCTTTTTCCCATAATGAGTTTGCCGTTTTCGTCTTCCATAGCACTTTATTCTCGCAGTCGCCATCTCTGAGATTTCTATCTATCACAGCATTTCCTATATGAGTTTTCCATCTCACAGCAGGTCTTCCGCTCCATCTTTCTTCCCGCGGGACCCAGTTCAGTAATCTTTTCGGCGACCTGTGCTCCGGCATTCTTGGTACATGATCGTACCATATCAGAGCTCTAGTTTTACTACCACAACTTTTTTTATAATTGAGCATTCTACTTCTATTCTGTTTCATATTTCCTTTGTTCTTATTCTATCCTACCTGGTAATTTGTAGACCTTCTCATAAACTCCAATTCAACTGTTTGTATTTTATTTCGTATTATTGTTATCACTGGCCATTCTTCCGCTCTTGTAGGGTAATATTCAGCACTATGCCATGAAAAATCCTTTTTTGTTTTCTTTAGTTAGAGTGTTCTTCCATATTGCTCCATGGAGTGCTTTCGTGGCTTGTTTTCCCAGTACTATTTTCATTTCTATATCTTTCATCCAAGTGCCGTCTCGGTTTATCATTTACCCTAAATACTCAAAAGTCTTACAACTCTTAATAATGTCTTCTAAACTTACGTTTAAATCATCAATCAATCTGTAATCAATTACTTTCGACTTAGATTAATAAACAATTTGAGATACGCTGATGACACAGTATTAATAGCAGAAGCCCCGAAAGATCTCCAAACACTGATAAACAGAATAGTAGAGTGCAGCGAAAAGTTCGGTTTATCACTTAACATCAAAAAAACAAAAATAATGATGGTGTCGAAATCTCCACAAAATTTTACTGACATAACCGTACATGATCAAAGAATTGAGCGTGTTAGAAAATATAATTACCTGGGAACTGTGATTAATGAAAACAACGACAACTCTGAAGAAATCAAGATCAGAATAGAAAAAGCTAGAGCTACTTTTACCAAAATGAAAACAGTTTTATGCGGAAGAGAGGTAAGTTTAAATCTTAAAATTCGCCTGATGAGATGTTACGTGCTGTCAGTTCTTTTCTATGGAATGGAAGCTTGGACACTGAAAAAGATCGATACAAGGAAAATAGAAGCATTCGAGATGTGGATGTACCGCAGTATACTGAGAATATCGTGGACAGATAGAGTGACAAACATGGAAGTGTTGCGAAGGATGCAGAAAGAAAAAGAACTTGCGCTTACTATTAAAAAGCGCAAACTGCAATACTTGGGACACATAATGAGGGGACAAAAGTACCAGCTACTACAATTAATTATTCAAGGAAAAATAATAGGTAAAAGATCCATTGGCAGAAGAAAACATTCATGGTTGAAGAATTTAAGAGATTGGTACAAGTGCAGCAGCTGCCAATTATTTAGATCTACGGTATCAAAAATACGCATAGCCTTGATGATAGCCAAACTTCGGAACGAGGACGCCACCTGAAGAAGAAGAAGATTAAATTGGTTTAGACTAGACTAAACTAGTTTATCCTGATATAAAAACATACACTTCAGGATAAACTAGTTTGGCCTGAAGTGTGCGTCTTTATATCAAACTAGTTTGGCCTAGGCCAAACTAGTTTGTCCTGAAATCGGGTTTGGCCGGTAACAGGATTTCCAGAGGCCAAGATTGATGCAGGCAGACTAAGGCTGTCCAAAAGCCACCTTTGTGGGTTATGAAGAAATTTCAAAAGAAGGATCTCATGTTTGCTTTCTGAATACTACCTGCAGGCCACGTGTCCTAGAATTTAACTATGCGGTTAAACACAAGTGCGATTTAGCTAAAGAAAAGTTAATCCAACCCTAGGGACTTGAGTAAGTGCATCTGTTAACGCTTTGGAGTTTGAAGATTTACCAAGGCTAAGTAACCATGGGCTCAGGATATATCTATGGAAAATCTGGGAAAGCAAACTTTTAGACAAAGTGGTTTTATGCACCTTCTCAATGTATTCGGAATCTAGAGAAAAACTCTTTTAACGTCAAATGTCACCCTTTTTGGAGTGGGATAGTTAGGTCTAGTCGACTGTATACCATAATTCACAAGAATTTCTTAAAAAATCCTTTATATAAGGTATATCTATACTAAAAAGACCCTTTCGGGCTACATCACAGAACGTCTTTGGAAAGGAAATTCCATCATCTGTGCTTTTTACGAGGTATGATCAAGGTTCATGCTCAAAAATGTATACCTCGTAAGCAGCACTGATAATGAAATTGTCATTCCGAAAACATTATATATCTCTCTCTCTCTCTCTTGTCATTTCCCCATTACTGAGGATCATGGTTTCTTCCAATATTCCTAACAATATTTCTCCATTGGTCTCTATCTTCAGCTGCTCTAAGAGCTCCGCTGAATGAGTTTTCAGCTGAATTCTCTATTTGGTCGGACCATCTATTTGGTGAAAGTTTCCAGAAACAATTAACCTCTCCAAACTTTCGTTACCTCTGCGAACCACGTGACCAAAGAATTGCAGTATTCGATGCAGACATATTGTAGACAGCCGTTTCTTAATTTTGAGTTGGTTAAGTAATGGAAACGTTTGTCCTATTAGCTGTCCAAGGTATGCGCCGCATTCTTTTCCACCACTACATCTCAAAGGCATCAATGTTTTGGAACTCGCATGCGCGAAGGGTGCAAGTCTCTGCTCCGTATAGAAATATTGAGAATACAAGGGCATTCACCAGTCTCATCTTGATATTTTGAGAGATAGATCTGTATTTCCAAACGTTACTTAGGAGACTCAATGCATTTTTTGCCATACCAATACGTCTCCGAATTTCTCCTTCATAGTTACCATCGTTAGTTATAGTAACCCGAGATAGTCAAAGTAAATCTGGTATTCTTGTAACATGTTAGTCAGTTGAGTAGTGTCGAATCTGTCGACCACCATTATTTTTGTCTTAGCTTTATTGATTTTTAGACCAATTTTATTGCTTTCGTACTCAGCTCTTCGCAGGATATCAAAAATTTCTTGCTCATTTGCTGCTTTAAGTGTAGTGTCATCAGCATATCTTAAATTGGAGATTCAAAACATTCTATGATGTAGCCCAAAAGTGTCTTTTTAATATAAATATACCTTTTATAAAGGATTTTTAGTGGTTTTTTAAATTATGGATACAAAGAAGGAAAGAAAAAAATACTGGAGAAAAAGTCGGTAACAACTAGCTCCAGTGAAACGGAGGCAACTTCCCTACATATGGAGGTCCAGAAGCAGAAACAACCGTCTGTAAGCGCAACCAACTCACTTGTAAGGACTATATGGGTATCTTCTAACACCTATAGTTAGGATGTTCTTGGATTACAATTGATCGTGCTAACTTCAACAAATTGGCGACCAAGACCTAACACAATGAGCTTCTTTTCCGTTATAAGAACTTATATCTCTTGGAGAGTCATTTGGGTAGTTTAGATTTAATGTAACTCCCGTTATTTAATATTTGGATAAAGGTTCTTTAAAAAATGAATGTATGTGTGTGTAGTCAATTGGATATTTTGCAATGAATATATTGTTAAAAATGATATGCAGGTATAGATAAACCAATATTTACAATAATAAACAAAATATAACCGACCTATTGATTTAGGTCTTAAACGAATATTGTTTGATTTCGCGTTTGATAACATTTATAGCTCAACGAATATCGCTAAAATTTATATCGCTCACTTCTGGCGCAAAATTACTACTATAACTCAAACAAGTACGTCGTTGCTGTTGACAATAAACCATTTTGTATTTTTCACAGCAACAATAAGTGTAATTGCGTGTACTATTCGGACATGAACAAAATTCAAAATATACAACAACACAAGTACAGTACAAATAAAAATTTTATTGATATGATCAACTAGAACTCAAACGAAAAGGTTAAAGGGTCTGAAATACTGAGTAGCGTGCTGAAACCAATTATTTATAATAAATATGTACCACCTATTCTGAAATATGGTTTACCTTTCGAAGGCAATAATAAAAACAAGTTTTTTAATGGACCTAACCGACAAATAAATATCGCTGAAATTTAAGTGAAAAACTACAATTATTATAGAGCAAGAACTTTTATAATTGGGTAAAAAAACTGTTGACTTGTGGCATGTTTAAGCTAACTGTTAGCACATTGCGTGCCACGCTTTAATCGGGATAATAGTCTCAGGGGACATTGATATCAATGGCAATAACATAAACAAATACGTGTATATTAAAAATGAGCGACGTGACCCCTTGCAAAATATCTGTGTATCTCATAATATATATGAGCGACGCGGCCGGCAATGTGTTAAGTATGTTTATAATAATATTATATAATATTATATATTATATAGTCGAAGCAACGAAGCACTGAAAAGCCCAAAACATAGGAATTTTGGGCAGTAAGATGAATCGTCATGAAACTTTTTGCATTCAATTCGAGAGAGTGTCAAGCAATTTTGTGAACTAAAATCCGGCAATCTCCGGCAAAAAATTTTGTGCATGGAAAAATGCATTTTCAAATATTCCAGAAAGCCACTGCGCATCCGCTAGGAAAAATATTCTAATTCGGATTTTTTGCACAATCTTACTCAAAAAGGACCCCTTTTAACAAGTTTCCATGTTGCAAGGACCAAAAGTTGGTCAAAAATTTTTTAAACGTTTTTTTTTGTTTTTTTCCTAAAATTTTTTTTTGCATGGAACAAATTTTTTTTAGGTTTTTTGGATCATTCCAAACAGAAAAGGTATTTAGTGACTTTTCTCTAAAGTTGATAGTTTTTGACATATAGGCGATTAAAAATTGAAAAATTGCGAAATCGGCCATTTTTAACCCTCAAAAACTATGTGAAAAACTGAAAATTTGAATGTTGCCAAGGTAGGTAGATATTCTTTAAACATCGGTTGATGAAATTCCGAAGAGTATTTTGCAATAAAATATTCAAAACTCCTTTGTTTTTTAATTGCTAATCAAGCGTGCGCGACACTATTTTCCACCGTTGCATGTGTATGCAGTATGGTGCAAATGAATGGAATAAATTCGTTATTTCGTAAACCGGCGACTTTTAAGGAAAAATCCCGAAACAGGTCGATTTTTATTTTTAAGTTATGATATTGTGACATATATGGTATACCAGTGACGTCATCCATCTGGGCGTGATGACGTAATCGATGATTTTTTTAAATGAGTATAAGGGTCGTGTGCCAGCTCATTTGAAAGGTTCTTCAATTCTCTATTTAGTAATATAAACATTTACATAATTATTTATACAGGGTGTCCAATAATTTAATTTTTTTGTCAATTTGCCAAATGATTTATTTTAATAAAAAAATTTTGGACACCCTGTATAAATAATTATGTGTACATGTTTATATTACTGAAGAGAGAATTGAAGAACCTTTCAAATGAGCCAGCACACGACCCATATTCTCATTTAAAAAAATCATCGATTACGTCATCACGCCCAGATGGATGACGTCACTAGTATACTATATATGCCACAATATCATAACTTAAAAATAAAAACCGACCTGTTTTGGGATTTTTCCATAACCTTTAATTACACGCGCTGGCGTACTTTGTACGCCAGATATAAGAATTCTACTGGAAATATATTTAAAAATTTAATTTTTGACCTTGCTTATTTTTCTAACCTATCACTGGAATGTGCTTTACAATTTGGTTTTAGTTTCGTTATAATCGGCGTTCTGGAAAGATCGTAATTTACATTTCATTATTTGTTGTTTCCGGTGGTGGACAATATACCCCAGAATTATATTACTATAAGTCGTAATATAAGTACATATTTTAATTGTTTTTTAGTCATTGTGGCAAAAAATATATTTTTCTTTGTAAACAATACTTTTTCTCCTGTAAAAAATCACATTTAAAAAATTTTTTTATTAGTAATTTTATTTATCATGGAATCCAGTTATTCCATGATTCCAGTTATAAATCCCAATTGGCTTACTGAAAAGGAACTCCAAGTATTCACTGATGCCGAATAAGGTTTATAACAAACACCTAAGTGTATTTTTTCAAAAAAAATTAAACAAATCCGCTATTTTTAAGTGTATTTTCTTGTGGCGTACAAAGTACGCCACGCGTGTAGTTATGTTATAACTTGATGCGCGGGTAGTTAAAGGTTAAAGTCACCGGTTTACGAAATAACGAATTTATTCCTTTCATTTGCACCATACTGTATACACATGCAACGGTGGAAAATAGTGCCGCGCACGCTTGATTGGCAATTAAAAAACAAAGGGGTTTTTGATATTGAATTGCAAAAAACTCTTCGGGATTTCATCAATCGATGTTTAAAGAATATCGACCTACCTTGGCAACATTCAAATTTTCAGTTTTTCACATAGTTTTTGAGGGTTAAAATGGCCTATTTCACAGTTTTTCAATTTTTAATCGCTTATATGTCAAAAACTATCAACTTTAGAGAAAAGTCAGTAAAGACCTTTTCTGTTTGGAATGATCCAAAAAACTTAAAAAAAATTGTTCCATGCAAAAAAAAATAATTTTAGGAAAAAAACAAAAAAAAACGTTTAAAAAATTTTTGACCAACTTTTGGTCCTGGCAACATGCAAATTTGTTAAAAGGGGTCCTTTTTGAGTAAGATTGTGCAAAAAATCCGAATTAGAATATTTTTCCTAGCGGATGCGCAGTGGCTTTCTGGACTAAAAGTGCATCTCGAAGAGACAGAAAACTAAAAATTTAGAGCTCAGGAAATATTGAAGAAAATGAGTTCAATTTTTATATTTTGGGGTTTTGGAGGTCAGTGAACACAAATTTTATGACGGCGATGGTCTCCGGTGTACCTGGGGCCCAGGGTGGAGCTGGTCGCCTGGGACGATCGAATAATTCGCGAAATAAAGATTGGACCGAAAAACGCTGGACGGAAGGGTCGCCCGAGAACTTTATCGTACCGATCTATTATCGTTATGGTACTAGATACTGGCATTCTATAAAAATAACAAAGTTACTCGTTATTTTGATATTTTAGAATTTAAAATTAGTTCATTTTTCTGAGAAATTAATAGCTTATATTATTTACATTTCATTCTATTTCGATTATGCCAGTCAAGATATTATCTCCGAATTCTATCCTACTGCATGGATTTTAAGGAAATTTTGGGAGTAGTCCAATCTCCTAATTCAAAGTCAATCCTATATACTATGGCGCTTTTATCATGGGGGCGGTTCCCACCAATTCTCAGGGGTGAAATATTTTTATTTTCGAATTACATGTAGAAAAAGGAAGATTTTTAAGAAAATTTAAAAATTCATTCTATAATTTGATCACATTTTCTACAAAAACCATTCATTTTAAACTCGTTCAACTTTTTGAAAATAGAAGTAACACTATATTAAAAGGTATTGCAAAAGGAAAACAATACATTTAAATTATGTTGGATGAGGAGTTAAATGTATATACTTTTCATTTTTCCTTAAAGTACATTAGTCTTATATTTTTTTACACCATATCTCGCTTAATTTGTATGTAACCGACATTTAACGGTGCTCTTTTTAAAGGCCTTTTCAAACACTACAAAAGGTGTTGGTAGCATTATACACCTAAAACCTACCGTTCCTCTGTTATTTTAAGTTGAATACACCAATTTGATCATGCACCAAAAAACAAACTATTTTCACCTACCATATCTATTTTTGTATTATAAATACAACATTTACGAATGAACGAATCTCTTTATTATTTATAATCTAAATAATGTTTTATATAGTGTTTTTAGTTCGATGCATAGTTTTGAAGGTATTCACAAAAAATCAGTCCGAAAAGGTGTAATTTTTCAATGAAAATGGCCAATTTTCAACTACGCATAACTCAAAAAGTATTGAGTTCTCAAAAAAAAAGTATAGACCAGTTTTTGCTTAGACATAGGTTCTTTAGCCACTTCCGTGGTTATTTTGACCAACAAATTTTCCACCCCCTTGAAGAAGTGGGAACCGCCCCAAGATAAAAGCGCCATAGTATATAGGGTAGATTTTGTTTCTTGAGCTATTTCCTACTTACTGTGAAAATATCAAGTACATCAATGTAGTAGGATAGAATTCGGAGCCAAATACCCTCATTGAGTGCCCTACAATAATGCTCTGCTATGATCGCGTGAGAGAGGACACACTTAAGATTATAGCAAAATTTCTAGTTGCCGTAACTTTTCGAGTTTTTGAGGTACAGCAACGAATTTTATGTCATTGGAAAGGTAATTTTGCATTTTTTCAAAATATGTAAAAATATACAGGGCGCATCTAAAAAGATTAAGATTTTTTATTCATTTCCGGTTCAACCGGAAGCCATATTTTTGGTAAAATTTATTGTGATAATAGATAATAAAGTACCATATATGTCTGCAAAATTTAAAATTTAAGTTTCTATTATGAAGGAAGTTACGGGCACTCAAACATTTTTTTATAAAAAATACATAACTCGCCTCCTATAGGGAGTTAAGAAATCTGACTAATGTCATTCAATTTAGCGATAGGATATCAAAAACATATCAAAAAATAAAAAAATTCCTTGGAGCCATTTTTGAGAAAAACTAGTTCAAATTTATGTAAAATTTTGACCCCTTAAATATAGGCAACCCGTAACTTTCTCTGAAAAACGATAACATTCTTCTTATAGCCCCATCTTTAAGCTATATAACGACGTTTTCAAATTAAACTTATCTTAAACAAGTTTTTAGATAGGTAGCGAAATGTGTCGGGTGGGCGATCGGCCATGTTGGCCGCCATTTTGAATTTGGAAATGTCAAATTCCTTATTTTTATTTACCTATAGATAAGCTTACTTTGAGTTGAATTTCATTCATTTCGGTAAAAATTTGCAAAAATGGGCCCTAAATAACCCCCCTATTTCGGCCCCCCTTTGAGAGGTTTTTTTTAAAAGCTTAGTTTCTCGACAAAATTCTCTTAAACTTACTCATACCGAATTTCATCAAAATCGGTCCGGTAGTTTTTGCTGGGCGGTGGCGACATACGTACGTACGTACGTACATACTTCCGACATGTTTTTTTTATTTGCTTTTTAGACCCAGCGGGACTCAAAACGTCGAAAAAAAGTGAAATCTGAAAAAAATTTTTTTGCACGATCCTATAACTTTATCTATTATACTATACTACGTATATAGTACGATAAAGTAAAACGGAAAAATACGCTTTTAATATTTTTTAAAAATCTATTGAATGACACTAAATACGACTTCCCACTTCATCCCCTGCAGGTGGGGTAGGGGTAACTTTAAAATTTTAATCGGAAACGCTCATTTGTTATTGCAGATTTGGATTACTTACGTAAAAATAAGCAACTTTTATTCGAGAAATTTTTTCGAATTGTGGATAGATGGCGCTATAATCGGAAAAAAACCATTTATCGTGATACCATAGGTAAATTATAGAGACGGTCTAATATCTCGAGAAATACGCTTCCAAATAAAAGACCAAAAAATACGTATGTAATATTTTTCAAGAACCTATTGAATAACATCAAAAAGACTCTCCACTCCACCCCCTGGAACTGGGGTGGGGAGTTAACTTTAAAATCTTAAATGGGAATCCCCATGTTTTATTGCAGATTTGGATTTTTCATGAAAAAATAAGTAATATATTTATTCGAAACATTTTTAGAATTGTTAACAGATGGCGCTAATAAATAGTGTCTTTACGATTATAGCGCCATCTATCCATATGTTGTTCTGAAGCTATTTCCTTGTGGGATTTTTATAATCAACTATTTTCAATGTGAAATAAGCCAAAATTTTTGCTTTTTTATTTGGAAGTTTATTTCTCGAGGTATTAGACCGTTTCTATAATTTACCTATGGTATCACGCAAAAATCGTTTTTTCCGATTATAGTGCCATCTATCCACAATTCTAAAAAATGTTTCGAATAAGAGTTGCTTACTTTTCCGTAAGTAATCCAAATCTACAATAACAAATGGGGTTTCTTTTTTAGATTTTAAAGTTACCCCCACCCCACCTCCAGGGGTTGGAGTGGGGTGGTCGTGTTTTGTGTCATTCGATAGATTTTTGAAAAATATTGAACATCGTTTTTTTCAATTTTTCGATCCAATCTTCATTTCGGGAATTATTCGATGGTCTCGCGAATGTACCTGGCCACCAGGTACCTCGGATACCATCGCCGTCGTGAAATTCGTGTTCAGTGACCTCCTAAACACCCAAGTATAAAAATTAAACTCATTTCCGTCAATATTTTCTGAGCCTTAATTTTTTATTTTCCATCGTGTTGAGATACCCTTTAAAGATGCTTTTTCTCGTGCACAATTTTTTTTGCCGGAGATGAATTTAGTTCACAAAATTCCCTGACACTCCGACGAATCGAATGAAAAACATGGCGATTCATCTTAATGCACAAAATTCCTAGGTTTAAAGCTTCGTTGCCTCGTCTAATAGGATTAGCCACAGTTTGGCTTTGGCTACAGCCAAATATTTTTGATAAACGTTATTTTGGTAACGATTTCTGAAGTGGAAATCGAAAGGTCAAGTATCTTTTAGGTAAAAATGTAATTTTCATTACAACCAAACTGTCTAGTCCCATATAAACATAACATTTATACTTTTATAAAATTTTGTGAACGATTCCACTACTGGAAAAAAATCATGTTTGAAACTGACGAAAATAATTTTCAGGTGCCATCTCCGCTACGGAGGTTGGCAATCATCATCGCTATTTTAATAATTGAGGCAGTAGCTCTAAATAGTTGTTTTGAGCTGCAGCCACACCATTCTCTCAGGTTCTCCAGCCATGAAATTCGCCTTCTTCCGATGCTTCTGCTATCTATCTTTCCTTGCATTATGAATCCCAGGATGCCATACTTCTCGCCCCCATCACATGTCCGAGATACTGTAGAAAATATTGTTTTGTCATAAATAAGTTTTCTAGTCTTTATCTTAGATGAGGTTGAAGTAGTTATAAGGACCATTTTTTTACAAATTTAAAACAATTATTTTATAATGATTTTACTTTCCCATCGTATATTAAGAATTTCATCACGTGTTTAATTCTGTGCAAACAGATTATTATTATAGAGGGAAAAAAAGAAAAAGATGGTGCATATATAAGGTCAGCATACCTCGTAGAATAGGGGAGTGCAATTAGAACGAAAACATGCATTGTTTCGAAAAATTCAAACAAGCTTATATTTTTCTAAAACTTTTTTTGTTAGTTTATAATATAAATGTTAAAGTAAAAAGTTCTACTCGCAGATTTGGCCGCTAATTGTTTAAACAATAACAATTATTTTGTATTAATAAATTTAAAAATATCGTTGAATTCATGATTTTACTTTGATCAAATATGTTTCTATTTTGTTTTTGATTATACTGAATCCGAATATGGCATTTCAATTTGAAAATTCTTATACAGAAGCTCTTATACAGTTTGTCTGCGTAACTAGGAACCACATGGAAAACTTTTTTATTATCAATTTTACGAAAAAAAAAAGATATTCGTCATAAAATGCTCTGGATAGCCAAAAATCTAAAACTTCAGATATCAAATTTTATCAATTTTATACGAGTTATGTCAAAAATGTGAATTTCGTAAAAGAGTAAAGTACCTTTATATTTCAGAATATCAAAAAATGCTATTATGAAAAGTTGTTTGAAATTAAAAGCTATGTTTAAATATACAATCACATTATTCTAATCGAAAAAAAAATTAAATTTTTTTTCAAATTACGGATACTTAACATCATTTTATTAAAATTTTGATAACTATTTTATTATCATTTTTACGAAAAAAAGTTATTCTTCATGAAATGCTCTTCCTGGTCTAAAATATAAGACACAACTATCAGGTATTAAACTTTTTTAATTTTATACGAGGTATGTAAAAAATATGAATTTTTCTTAAGAGTGAAGTGCCTTTATTATTCACAATATTTTAATTAGAAAGATGTAATTGAACACTAAAACAAATTTTTTAATTCCAAACAACTTTTCAAATTAACAATTTTCGATATTGTGAAATTTAACGATACTTTACTCCAGAGTGAAATTCGTATTTTTTGACATACCTCGTATAAAATTTATTAAATTTGATATTTGATGATTGCATCTTAGATTATGTACGATGCAAAGTGTTTTATAAAGGTTAACTTTTTTTCGTAAAACTGATAATAAAAAAGTTATCAATAGGTTCCAAGTTACGCAGTGTATAAGCGTTAAAAAATTTTTTTTTGCTGAACATTTATTATTGTTGAAGTTTATTATTAAATGTTTTTAGGTAAGTTTTACAGAAAAAGTTTGATCACTTTATATAAACATTTTTTTAGCTGGTAATTTTCGGTTTTTGTATTATATTTTTCTTATCTTTCTTAATTTTTATAAAAAGAAATAGTCTATTTCATTTTTAAAGTAAAATAATTTAGTGCATTTTAAAGACTATATACTAAGATTAAAAAAAAACATATATAAAACTGTAATAGATCTGTTCAAACTTGAGTAATACAGTCTTAAAATGGTGATGATTCTATAAAACTACAAAGATTTCAAAAATTACATTTTTTAAGACGTCTTAGCAATATATTGCTAACTACATCTTTTCAATTAAATTTTTGAGATTTTTTTTGAATGAAATATTATTTAGTACGATGCATGGTAGGTAAATTGTGCAAAATTGAGGGTTTTATAAGAAAAATTGTATTAGTTATACATTTTTAAATCATTTTTAAACAAAATTCATGTAAGGCTCAATTTCCGCCCCCACCGTACTTATTCCCATACATTTTATTTATTTTTATTATAACCCTAAGATAGCTTAATTATTTTTCTTTTAGGTTCAATTTGTAAAATTTCATTTGATCTATTAGTTAAATAATTACATTAAAATAACTCAACCGTGCACTTCGTCGTACGCTAGCTTACAGTGCCCCAATGTTTGTGAGAAGGGTGACTTTAACGTTGTAAATAAAAAATTATAGAAGATACAGATTTAATTTTAGAGAATTTTTTATATAAGTTTTTTTTTTAATTTTCTGAATTTTTCAAGGGTCAAGTTAGTTTGGTTCTAAAATTTATATTTTCGGAATTATTTAAAAAAACATCAAACTTCGTAGTTCATTTTATTAATAAAAAATGAAGCACCCACTTCTAGAGTAGAACTTTTTGATATGTTGTTTATTAAACATCTCTTAATAAAATTACAAAAAGTTCTACCTTGTTTGATTTTTTCCGAAGTGAAAATCTATATGCACTCCCCTAGAAGCAGAGTTATAGCTAATGAAAAAAGTTCATATTTGTCAAATTCCAAATCGAATATTTTAACGTGCCATAACCAAAAAACGAAGCGCTTTTTTGGGGAAAATTCATTTGAACTTTTCAAAGTGTCTAAAAATGCTTATTTTTGTTTAAAAAAATTAGCATCAAAAGTAAACAAATTACTCTCAAAATAAAGTTGGTCCCTTTTTTGGTAAGAAATCTGGATAATCACCCCCTAATTAGCATTTTAAATGAACTTAATTCTTACCACTTCAGGTTTTTTACTCACGTATGTATTGATCATATGATCTGTAAGTTTCATCGGTTCAAAGTCCTTATTTTTGAAAGAGCTGTAGTTAAAAGGGCTTGAAGGAGTCACTTATCACGAGTGTATGCAAATTTGGAAACACCGAATCTTGACCAATTTTTGTCTTAAGTATTCAGAAAAGTAAAGGCGACTTTTTTTATTGTTTAAGATTTTTGGTATCTCTAACAATTTCTAATTTATTTAGAAAAAAAAGTATTTTTGTCAAATATAAAATTTTTCTAAATTTTACTTTAAAACCAAATTTTTTTAAAAATAAGCACTTTGAATCGATCAAACTTACAGATCATATAAACACAATATAAGTTAAGTAACTCGTGAAACGGTAACCATTAATTTCATTTAAATTACTAATTGGGGGGTGATCTTCCTGATTTTTTTTTTGTCAAAACAAAAGGGACCGACTTTATTTTGAGCGTAACTTGCTTACATTTAAAGCTACAAATTTTTTTTATAAAAACAGAAATATAGCTTTTTTAAACACTTTAAAAAAGTTGTCATGTGTTTTCCCCAAGAAGGCTTCATTATTTGAATATTTCAGATTGAATTATTCTATTTGGAATTTTTCGAATATGAAGCTATTTTTCATTCATTAGCTATAAGTCTGCTTTTTCTAGGTGTAGAGACCTAATATATACAGCATTTTTTTCACTTTTTTACAGGCTATAGTTTTGCTGAGAATATTGTTTTCGACAAAATGCTTACGTTTTGAGTTATTTGCGAAAAACCTTCTAAAACGTGGTTATTTTATTGAAAAATTAACATATTCACTTGCAAATAACTCGAAAAGTATTGATTTGGTGAAAAAACTCTATAAAACAATAGTTGATAAAAATTAGGCAGTTTATTTATTTCAGGACTTATCTTGGACATATATTTTTTCACCTCCGAGATGGGGTGAAAGGGGTGAAACTTACCCCTAGAGCAAAAGCATACATCGGCACCATATCACTTTTTTTCATTGACATCTAAGCTATGCTTATGCCAAATTTTATGTCAATTCAAGCGGTTCTTTAAAATATACAGCAAAAACCGTGAAAGAATGTAATAGGAGACATTATGCCATATTTAATCTTACGGGGAAAGACACCCTTTCACCCCCTGTATCATCCCTTAATTTTGTTTAAATTACTTTCACCTTTTTTATTTGATATTTGGATCCTCCTCTTTGTACTGAGTTTAAAAATGTATAACACTTGATGCTTAAAGTGATGAGTTTATGGTAGGGGAGCCCAAACGGGGATTTTTGCAGTTACTCGAGCGCGTCAGGTTATCATATGGGGAGAAACCTTGTACTCTACAAATGTACCTCTGCCGTACATTAGCTCTTAATACGGGGGAGTTCGTTAAGGGGAGCCGAAAAAAAAATCTACCCTTAGAAAAACTCGAAATTGTCAGATTAAGATAAGGTAAGTTAAGCATATATGCAAAATAGTGCATATTTAAAAAATCTGACGATTTAAGCGGGGCGTAAGGAAACGGGCGAATCACAAAGTTTCACAAGAAAAATGCGAATATTTAACGAAATGAACGTAGGATCGAAAAACGAAAAAATACCTGTTCAATATTTTTCAAAAATCTATCGAATGATACCAAACACGACTCCCCACGGAAAAGGGTGGGGGTAAATTTAAAATTTTAAACACAAATCCGGCGATATTTCGTGAAATAAAAATCAAATCGAAAAACTAAAAAATACACTTATTCCGTATTTTTGAAAAATCAATCGAATGGCACCAAACACGACCCCCCACGGAGGTGGGGTAAGGGGTTAATTTAAAATCTCAAATAGGAGCCCCCATTTTTTATTGCAGATTTGCATTCCTTACGTAAAAATAACTAACTTTTATTTGAAACATTTTTTCAAATTATGGATAGATGCCGCTATAATCGGAACGATTGTTGGAAATGGAAAATCTTAAAAAATGGAAAGTCCCCACTAAAATGGAAAATTTTACTTAACTTTTTTTGGTTTTAAGACCTACTCTTCACAACACAATAGGTCCCCATATTGCTCGAGTGACTGCACATTTGGCATACTTTCCTCCCCTACTATTAGGAAAAAAATAAATACAAAAGCAAGAAAACTGGATTGAATAAAAATTATTTTTTTAACAATTTTATAACGAATGAACATTGCAAAAGATATCAAAAGTTATTTTGAATAACTCTTGTTAAAATTTTTGGTAGTGAAATATTTATTCTAAATAATGTTTGTATGTAATAAAATTGTTAAAAATAATATTTTTTTTCAATCCAGTTTTCTTGCTTTTGAATTTATTTTTCTCATAAACTAATCACTTTAACCATCACGTGTACATTTTTGAAATCAGTACAAAGAAGAGAATTAAAATATAAAATAAAAAAAGGTGGAAGTAATTATTTATAAAAATTGAAGAGTGATACGAGGGGTGAGAGAATGCCTTTCCCGGCAAGCTTAAATATGGCATAATGTTTCCCCCTTCAAGTATTATTTGACGTGTTTTTGCGTTTTTTTCTAAAAATCAGTGGTTCAAAAGTTATTTAAAGTGGATAGCTTTATCTAAAAAGCAGTGTATAAAGATTAGACGAATAACGAACATAGACCAGGGCGCATCTGTAAAAAGATTAGTACATTTGGACGTTGAGAGGTGACTCAAATTTTTTTGCAGAAATTGCTTGAAAATAACTCAAAAAATAATATTTGAGTTATCCTCCCTCTCAAAAAGGTCCGGAACATTGTTTAAATAATCCAAATGTCAAAAAATTAAGGAAAAATTCGATTTTTTTCTTCGTATTTTGATTATAACTTTAAAAGTATTAATTTCCGAGAAAAGTTGTACTAACATAAAAGTTGCGTAATTAAATTTTCTACAATATAAATTTGGTTAAAAATTTAAAAAATAGTCACCCTTGTTCCAAAATAGCAATAATTGCGAAAAAAAACCCATACAAAAACAAGTATTCGAATTTTACGTTTTTCAACCATTTATGCTACACTTAGGACCTTCATATTTCACTTAGAAAAACTTTATGATGCAGTAAAACAGTACTGTAAATTTCATTAAGATCGGTTCAATAGATTTTGCAAAATAAATTTTGCAATCCAGCTTTCGCAAAAAAATTCATTTTTCAAAATGTTACAGGACTGAAAATAAAGCAGATAGTAAGTTGAAATTCTTTTTTTTTGCTTATAGGAGTGTATTGTACCTTTCATTAGCAATTTGCAAAACTAAAATCGATTAACTACCACGGCGTCAAGAATTTTTTTAAATAAACATTAATTATTGGTGCTACGCGCAGGACCGCGGATAGTTTGCTCTGATTGGGCATTCCAATGACCTTTGATAATGATTGATACATTTTAATTTTTATTACATTTCGATATATATAAACAAATTTGTTTATTGCAAAATAAAACCACATACTCTATCCTTTGAAATAACACGTTTTTAGCAAAAATTTCTTTGTTCATATATTTTAACTTAGAGAATAAAAGTTTATTATTTTTAAATATATGCAATATTGTTTAAACAATATTTTACAAACAATAATAAAATTAGTTTGATTTTTGTGGAATTAAAATATTAAAATACAACAAAATATAGAGTAAGAAAATAATATATTACATAAAGATTGGAAGAAATTTTGGTAGAAATCAACTTGTGTGAATCGAACACCGCTGTCCTGAGCGTAGCACCAAAAATTAATGATTATTTAAAAAATTTCCTGACGCCGTGGTAATTAATCGATTTTAATTTTGCAAATTGTATATGAAAGGTACAGTACACTTCTATAAGCAAAAAAAAATTCAACTTGCTCTCTGCTTTAATTCCAGTCTTGCAACATTTTAAAAATATGAATTTTTTTTGCGAAAGCTGGATTGCAAAATTTATTTTGCAAAACCTACTAAACCTATCTTAATGAAATTTACAGTGTTGTTCTACTATAATATCATAAAATTTTTCTGTGTAAAATATTAAGGTCCTTAGTGTAGCGTAAATGGTTGAAAAACGTAGAATGCGAATACTCGTTTTTGTATGGTTTTTTTCGCATTTATTGCTATTTTGTAACAAGGGTGACTATTTTTTAAATTTTGAACCAATCCTATATGGTAGGAAATTTAATCACGCAACTTTTATATTAGTACAACTTTCCTTATAAATGAATAATTTTAAGGTTATAATCAAAAAACCAATAAAAAAATCGAATTTTTGTTTCGGACCATTTTGAATGGGAGGATAACTCAAATATTATTATTTGAGTTATTTTCAAGCAATTTCTGCAAAAAAATTTGAGCCACCTCTGAACGTCCATCTCAAAACAGATGCGTCCTGGACTAACACCAAAAGAAATATTAAAATAGCAACCAGACCGGAATAGAAAACTAGGTAGACTGAGAAGAAGTTGGAGCGAAGGAATAGACAAAGAGCTGAGAGAGACAAAAATAGAAGAGGATGTATGGGAAAAAACGGACGAAGTAGCTATTGGACGTCGGCAAACGGCGGAGAATATTATAAACCGACGAGTAGTAGTAGACTGATAGTCCAGTCTTGTTAGACGAATAACAGGCCTAACCTTGCATTAGGAGCTGCCCCAAATTTTATTTTTCTAATCATTAGGGGGGGTCAATAGTAGTGTAAATTTAAAATTCGACTGAATTCCGCCGTTGCGTCAGCCGCCATCTTGCTTTAAAACGAGAACCGTTTTTGCTCAATATCTCCGCCATTTTCAACTTTTTGACAAAAAGTATAACTTAATTGGAAAAGACTTGGAAAAGACTGTAAGACTTGTACACACTTCTAAATAGGTCAAAACGGCAAACAGGTGTATGTTTTCAAAAAACTTTTGATAGTGTGTAAAAAAAATATTTTATATCAGCTAAGTACTTTCAACACATAACGTGCCATCATCAGAGCTTCCTAAAAGGACATATTTAAGATAAGATTTTTTTTCATATAAAAAATGAGTGAAAAACTTACGTCCTCTTAAAATACCTTCATAGAAGAGCAATTGCTTAACAACACAACAAAAAACATGAATACTGGGCAAAAGCCACAGATATAGGGTATAATAACCCTTTACAGTGAATAGAATCACATCTAAATTCTTTTATTAATTTATAAAGACAACATGGCTGAGTCAGACCATTTTGAGCCCACGTGAACAGCAGATCAGCTGAGGAAGACTGTCATTTATTAAAATGGTAAAGAAGGAACTACAATCTTAAGCGACCTCTATATTCATAAATTATTAATTAAAAAATTGAAAATGACTAAAAAGCCATGTATAGGTTAAATGAATTTAAAGTTAAGATACTAAATTTTAAAGTTAAATTTTCAAAAGATTACTATTATTATGATTGAAGTAAAATGTTAACGTGTATATTATAAGTTATCAAAATTCTCCCAAAAACAAAACTGTTATAGTTCGACCAAGTGTAGAAGAAGTTAGATGAAATCATACCTAGGAAAAATATCATTTGACAAGCTCAGAGTTCGAAAGCTGTTATTTAAAATTTTTTTAAAAAATCGTATTGATTAATTCAGACAAATAACAAATATTTATTTGTTTAAAAATATGTAAAAAATGAACGAAAACTCAAGAATACCTAAAAGTAATGTTCAAAAAACTTTCATAAATGGTTGGGTATACTGTATACTAAACCAAAATTATTAAAGAAATTTCTTAAAGATAGGATCAAATATACAATTTAATTGAATCTGGGTGTTAACACAGTTTTGAGGGTTTCTTTTCATTTCTCTACTTATTTCTAGATCTTCTAGTAGATTCATTTTGGTATAGTTATTATTAGGTATGCTGTGTAAGATCCTACTATCTCTTTGTGGACTAAAGCTATGTTTCGATGCATGTAAATGATGACCAAAGCTAGATTTATCGATCTTTGACAGATGCTCTTTGATACGAGTATCCAAAGGTCGCATCGTTATACCCACGTTGTCACATGACAATTTATAAATGCCACTTTTTGAAGTTTTTTTTATTTTGTCTTTAGTATGAGAGAAAATTGACTTGATGTTATCTTTGCATTTAATGTTAATTTAAAAAGTATAACAACCAAAATTGTTAAAAATGTGATATTCTATCATTTTTATTTTTACAATTTTTTCGTGCCGACGATATTTTCCGAGTTATGGCGGAAAATAGTTAGAGGTAGAGCATAATTGAATTATCTCGTTTATTATTAGTTTACGACAAAAATATTCCTATAAAAAACTAGAGAGAATTAAATTCTACAAAATTTTAGTCTCTTTAATTTTTTTGCTTAAGTTAATATTTAAGGTAGTACGTATGCGACAATGGCGCAAGCGTAAGACCTGATTGATTTTGTAGCAATTGTTTTTGTTCCATGTCTACGCCATTTTCAATTAAAATTGTTCCAAATATGATTTCCTACAATTTCTTTTTAATAATTTTTTTCATGCGGTTGATATTTTCCGAGTTAAGTGGAAAAATAGTAAAAAGTGGTGGGGGTAGCGTAACTATTGAATTGAATCTTGTTTCCGAGCTGCCTCAAATTTTATAATTCTATCCTTTAGGGGAGATCAGTAGTAGTGTAAATTTAAAATCTCGACTGAATTCCGCGGTTGCCTTAGCCGCCATATTGATTTTAAAGAAGAACCGTTGTTGCTTATCTCCGTCACTTTCAACTTTTCGACAAAAACGGTAGGAACTAAAATTGTTGGAAACGAAATTTCCTACAATTTCTTTTCGACAATTTTTTTATGCGATCAATATTCTCCGAGTTAAAAGGGAAAGTAGTGGAAGCGGAGGGGAAGCATATTTATTGAATTGTCTCATTTATTATTAACTTTACGACATAATTGTAGATAAACAAAAATAAAAACAATTATAATTTATACAATTTTTGAAACTCCCAATGAAACACCAACCAAACTAAGTACATACATAAAAGACATAAAAAATAACTTATACGCATTAAGTTCACTTAATTTTATTATTTAGCAAGTTTTATTGGTTGAATTTGTCTATTTATCTGTCGATAGTTAAGTTTCATGTTAGCTAACATATTTTTATTTTTTAAATTTTGGATCCTGTTGGGGGGAATTTTTCCATCCCCCCTCGTAGGCCCGCCACTGGTTTTCCCGAAAAATTGTAGTTAATCGTAATTGCAACAATTCCAGTCCTTACACTTTTTGTCGAAAAGTTGAAAATGGCGGTGATATTGAACAAAAACAATTGCTATAAAATCAATCAGATCTTACGCTCGCGCCTTTACCGCATACGTACTACCTTAAATATTGATTTCATCAAAAAAATGAAAGAGATCAAAATTGTACAAAATTTAATTCTCTTCCTTTTCATTATAGATTCAAATATGGTATAAAACTAATAGTAAACGAGATAATTCAATAAATCAATAATTGTTCTCTAACTGTCATTATTTTTCCCCATAACTCGGAAAATATCGACCGCACGAAAAAAATTATAATGAACGAAATTATAGAAAATCACATTTTCAAGAATTTCAGTTTTTACACTTTTTGTCGAACGGTTGAAAATGGCGGAGATATTGAGCAAAAACGGTTCTCGTTTAAAATCAAGATGGCGGCTAACGCAACGGTCAAATTCAGTCGAGATTTTAAATTTATACTACTAGTGACACCCCCTCCCTAAAGATTAGAAAGTCAATTAAAAGTTTTTATGAATTTATTGGAGCCACTGGTACCCGGGAAACGTAGAAATTTCTTTCTTTTTTACAATTTTCATTAATTGGTTTAATTATACATTTGTCAATGGTACTACATTAAGCATATTTATGAGGGAAGTGTGAATTGAGAGCGACATAGCGTAACACAACGAGCGCCATAAACAACCATAAAGTTCCAAAAATCGTTTGTAGGGTCTCCAAAGCTTTCGTTATCTCCGTTGTCACAAAATTATAACCTCCCTTGCCCTGTTATCTCGCTCGGTCGAGATATTTCGTACACCATCCGGTCTCCGCAAATTGCAACAGGTCAAAAAAGGAAATAGAGGGAGGTGCGCTTTGATTAGAAAGGGAAATGAACAAGTTGAAGCAATGTCCATTGATTACAGGCCTTTTACAACGTGGTTTTGTACCGGTCGCCGCTTCCAGAGACCCGAAGGTGTGGAGAATGAAGGAAGGAGTCGGTGTAAGCTGTGAGAGTTTATAGGGTTGAACTATACGGGGTTGATTAGCAAAAAGTTGTTGTTTGACTAGTATTGTTGAGGTTGGGAGATACTTTTTGTATAAATAAACATGAACCTTAAATCACGAATCCTTTATTTATGTTGTACAAATGTGGCCACATACATTTTTATAGAGAAAGTAGAGCAGTTTTATTGATACTACGTAAACACAAAACTTATCCTATTAAGCTTTATCTATATGTAAACTTACGTTATCAGGTAGTACATATTTTCAGAATTCAACAGAAAAACAACAGAATAAAAGCGAGGTTGTTAGAACAACTTAAAAAATAGATAACAAGTATAACAGTACAAGGTTACAGCCTTATGAAACGTAATTATTTGATGTACTCTGGGCAAATTAGCAAAATACAAGGAAAAGTTATTTACCAGCAATTTCATTGCTGGAATCTAATCTTCTGATTCTATCTATTAATAATATAGGTATGCAAAGTCCGCAGATAGTGTGCTATTTTTTACAAACAAAATGGCGCCCCCAATTTGTCTTTTTTCAATTATTGCTCTATAACTCCGAAGACTTTAACTTTATACCAAAAACACCCAAATAAAAATTCACCGTAATTATATCTGCATAGAGACACGTTTTTTTGAATTTACTTCGACGAAAATGTTCCTCGGAAAATGCGGGTTTTTCCAACAAAATTTTAAATTTTCGACTAAAATTTAAGGTTAGTAATTATTTATCAATAATTAAATAAGAAAGAATGGAGAACGGAAAAAGCCCTGGGGCTGACATGCTTCCTATCGAATTAATAAAAATTATAGATGAACAGCACATTGATGTTCTAGTTATACTTTTGAACCAAATTTATAGCTCAGGCGTATTACCCAAAGAATGGTTAACGTCGATCTTTGTTTGTCTCCCCAAAAAGAAAAACGCAAGAGAATGCGCCGATTACCGCACCATCAGCTTAATGTCCCATGTGCTGAAGTTGCTACTGAAAGTCATCCATAACCGAATATATCATAAATTGGACATAGATATTAATGATACACAATTTGGGTTTCGCAAACGCCTAGGAACGCGTGAAACTCTTTTCTCACTTAAAATCCTAATACAAAGGTGCCTAGATGTCAATCAAGATATATATGTCTGTTTTATTGACTATAATAAAGCTTTCGACAAAGTAAGACATGCACAATTAATGAATGTCCTGAAATTAAAGAAGATAGACTACAATGACCTCAGGATCATATCTAATTTATACTATAAGCAGCGAGCAAAAGTACGTGTTAACAAACAGCTGTCAGAGGAAATTGAAATTAGACGTGGGGTGAGACAGGGATGCGTATTGTCTCCAGTTCTCTTTAATGCCTACTCGAAAGAAATCCTAAAACAAGCTCTTGAGGGTGAAACAGCTGGAATAAAGGTGAACGGAGTTCCCATTAACAATATTAGATAAGCGGATGACACTGTCGTCTTAGCCGAAAATATTGAAGACCTTCAGAGACTGGTTAACAGAATAGCGACATATAGCCAAGAATACGGTTTAACAATGAACATCAAGAAGACAAAATTTATGAGAATATCTAAAACTCAAATAAATAACGAGAATCTCCTCATAAACGGAACCAACGTCGAACAAGTAGACTAATATACTTATCTTGGAACAATGATCAACTCCACAAATGATTACTTCCAGGAGATTAAAATTAGAATAGAAAAGGCTAGAGCTAACAAAATGAGAAAAGTGCTCTGCACAAGTAGACTAGGGCGCATCTGTAAAAATAGTACATTTGGACGTTGAGAGGTGACTCAAATTTTTTTGCAGAAATTGCTTGAAAATAAATCAAATAATAATATTTGAGTTATCCTCCCTCTCAAAAAGGTCCGGAACATTGTTGAAATAATGAAAATGTCACAAAATGGAGGAAAAATTCGATTTCTTTCTTCATTTTTTGATTATAATTTTAAAAGTATTCATTTTCCAGAAAAGTTTTACTGACATAAAAGTTGCGTAATTAAATTTCCAATGATATAGAATTGGTTAAAAATTTAAAAAATAGTCACCCTTGTTGCAAAATAGCAATAGTTGCGAAAAAACCATACAAAAACAAGTATTCGCATTTTACGTTTTTCAACAATTTATGCTATATTTAGGACCTTCAAATTTCACCCAGAAAAACTTTATAATACAGTAAAACAATACTGTAAAGGTTATTAAGATCGGTTTAATAGATTTTGCAAAATAAATTTTGCAATCCAGCTTTCGCAAAAAAAAATCATTTTTTCAAAATGTTACAGGACTGAAAATAAAGCAGATAGAAAGTTGAATTTTTTTTTACGTATATAAGTGTACTGTACCTTTTATATGCAATTTTGAAAAATTAAAATCGATTAACACGACGGCGTCAGGAATTTTTTTAAATAAACATTAATTATTGGTGCTACGCGCAGCACAGTGGATAGTTTGTTCTGATTGGGCATTCCAATGACCTTCTATAATCAAAAAAAAATTTCAACTTGCTATCTGCTTTATTTTCAGTCCTGTAACATTTTGAAAAAATGAATTTTTTTTGCGAAAGCTGGATTGCAAAATTTATTTTGCAAAATCTATTAAACCGATCTTAATGAAATTTATAGTATTGTTTTACTATATCGTAAAGTTTTTCTGGGTTAAATATGAAGGTCCTAAGTTTAGCATAAATGGTTGAAAAACGTAAAGTGCGCATACTTGTTTTTGTATAGTTTTTTCGAAATTATTGCTATTTTGCAACTAGGGTGACTATTTTTTAAATTTTTAACCAATTCTAGATTGTAGGAAATTTAATTACACAACGTTTATGTCAGTACAACTTTTCTTGAAAATGAATACTTTTAAAGTTATAATCAAAAAACGAAGAAAAAAATCGAATTTTTCCTTCATTTTTTGACATTTTCATTATTTAAACAATGTTCCGGACCTTTTTAAGAGGGAGGATAACTCAAATATTATTATTTGATTTATTTTCAAGCAATTTCTGCAAAAAATTTGAGTCACCTCTCAACGTCCATCTCAAAACAGATGCGCCCTGGACTAAAGAGATCTAAGGTTAGAGCTAAGAATAAGGTTGGCTAGGTGCTACGTTTTCTCGACTCTGTTTTACGGAATGGAAGCTTGGACCTTGAATGCGGCATCAATGAAAAAACTGGAATCATTCGAGATGTGGGTATATAGATGAATTCTAATAATATCGTGGACAGAACACGTCACAAACAAAGAGGTTCTGAGAAAGATGAATAAAGAAATGGAAGTCTTAAATACAACTAAAACCAGAAAATTGGAATATCTCGGACATATTACACGTGGAGAGAGATACAACTTGCTCCAACTCATTATGCAGGGAGAGATTCAAGGAAAAAGAAGCATAGGGAGACGCAGAATATCGTGGCTGCGCAACCTGAGAGAATGGTACGGATGTACATCAAACGAACTTTTCAGAGCAGCCGTCTCCAAGGTCCGAATAGCTATGGTGATTGCCGACCTCTGTCGCGGAGATGGCACTTGAAGAAGAAGAAGAAGAATTAAATAACTTGGTGAAATAAAGCCCTTTTGGTATAGATTATAATTTCCAGAAGCCAACGGAAGTTGAATGAATAGTTTAGCAACAATTAAATTAAATCAAAACGGGAACTGGTGTATGTTTTCAAAGACAGATAGTCAGAGTCAGGCAACTATGCAATAGTGTATATGCATATGCATTTGCATATATTTGTAGTTTCTTTTCAATTTTGCATATACTGGTATATTTAAAAATAAAATGCATATAATAGGTTTTCAAAGCGAATTTATTTGTTTATTCATGGTTCAAATCCTTCGTACCTGGTATTTCTGTGTGGATCAAGGCATCCAGAATTAGTCATTGATATGGGAAAATTATTATGCTCAGCATGCAGTAAGTAAATACAAAGTAAACCTAAATATTTTAAATTGCATAAAAATAATCAGAAAACCAAAAAATATACATTTTTAATTTAAAATGCTTTAAAAAACCCCCGATCTAAAAAATATTTAGTTTGCTGTAGGAATTTTTTTCATGCTGTTTCGTTACTGTAGAAATTCCATGCCAAAAATAAAATTCCAAACGGTCCAGCATTGCATTGCAGAACTGGTTTACACACCGGTAAAAAAAATAAATTAGAATCGGGAGAGAAAAAGCAAGATTCGATATCTAGGTGCTTAAAATCAACTAATCGGAAATCAAGTGAGCAAGAGACATTTAACCATGATTTTGTTCGAAGCATTAAGCTAAAATATATCTTTGTCCAAATTATCAAACGAAAGTCAGCGAATATTTCTTGGAAAGTACTGCAAATGGAATATTTCAAGTGAAAGAAGCTTAAGAAGAAACGAGATCAATTCTGTAGGTATATTCGGCGGTACTGAGTAACATAAAATTAGAGACAATAGGAGACAATTATTTTTATATATGTGTGGATGAAACAATTGATTCTTCTGGACGTTACATCGTACATTTATTAATCGGATCTCTTAAAAATAGGCAAGCTTGTAAATCGCATTTAATTGCTTCTAAGAAGCTGAATAAAACCAACGCACTAGCTAACAGTTTTAAGGCTTTAGCAAGACAGCTTAGCATTTTTTTTCTTCCTTTAGCTGTTCCCAACGAAAAATTTTTATTTTTCTTTCAGATGCTGCACCTTACATGGTTAAAGTAGGAAGCAATTTGAAAATTTTTTATCCTCGTTTAGTACATACAACTTGCCTAGCACATGGTTTAAATAGCGTCGCAGAAGAAATTAGAAATAAATTTCCACTTGTTAATAATTTTATTTTAAATATGAACAAAATTATTCTTAAAGCACCTATGAGGTATCAGTGGTATAAAGAACATTTTCCAAATCTTTGTCTTCCACCAAAACCTATTGTTACTGGATGAGAACTTGATTAGAGGCTGCAATGTTTTATGTAGAAACTTTTGCTGAATTGAAGCCAGTAGATTCTTCCGAACCACTTATATTTTTCAAAGAATTGGTGAAACATAAAATAGTACCACAGCAACTTTCATACTTAAAATATTATGTACAAACATGCATATTTGACACAAATAATATGCATAATATATGCGCATATATCTTCCTTTTTAGCCTGAATATTTGCCTGACTTTGCTGATAGTGTATAAATAAATTTATTAAATTCAGCTAAGTACTTTCAGCATTTTTAATGCCATCATCAGAACTATCCTATAAAAAGACTAAGTTGAAGAATCTTATTCATAAATAATTATACAAGTGAAACTTACGTCTTATAATGGTAACTACCTCAAATGAAGAGAAAAGTTTGAACAAACACATTCTACTATTAAAAATTAACCCAGGGATCTAACCACTGGTCACAGTAAAAACCCTTAAATGTATAAAATAATCATAATCACATTTAATGTGTTTTAAAAAATGGCTACCATTTTTACAATCAACCGCTGTTACTGACAATATGCAAAGACGACAGGATGCGGACGGAAACAAAAGTTACTAGCGACATCTGTGTTATTAAAAAATAATTAAAATTTGAAAATGACTAAGTTGTCATATTTTGTAGGTTACTTATTGGTTTGAAGTTAGAAGTTAATATGAAATTCTAAAGTTAAATTTAAATAACAATCGTTAAGTTTAAAGTAAAAAATTAAATGTGAAAATTATCAAAATTGTCAAAGTATTATTAAATTATTAAAAAACTAAACACTCAGTTCTGACCAAATATAGAAGTGAGATAGATGAAAAACCAAGGAGATGTACCGTTGGACAGGCTGAGAGTTCCAAAGCTGTTTCTTTAAGAACAATATTATTAGTTTAAAGAAACAGCTTTGGAAATCTGAGCTTGTCCAACGGTACATCTCCTTGGTTTTTTCATCTATCTTACTTCTATATTTGGTCAGAACTGACTGTTTTGTTTTGTTTTTTAACTTGTCATTTTCAAATTTTAATTATTTTTTAATAACACAGATACCGCTAGGAACTTTTGTTTCCATCCGCATCCTGTCGTCTTTGCATATTGTCAGTAACAGCTGTTGATTTTAGCCATTTTTTAAAACGCATTAAATGTGATTATTTTATACATTTGAAGCGTTCGGACGAATAACGGTCTATGTTACAAGTTGACATTTTCGAGAAAAGGTGAGTTTGAACATGTTGCTTATTTCTTGAAAGTTTGTGACTGAAAATGTAACATAGACCGTTATTCCACAAATAAAAGTAAAAATTGTTTTTGAAATAATTTTATTAACACAAATTATTACATTTATATGTATTAATATAACATGTGATATAAAATTCAATTTGCTTACTCGATTTGCGACATACATTTACCTTCAACAAATAACATAAAATTAATAAATCTATATAGAGACGAATGGAAAATAGTATTATTTTAATAATCATTTCGAAGTAAAACGAAAAAAAAAACAGTAAAGTTTAATTTTTAATTTTATGAAAATAAAACTTTCGCTTGTATGATTTTTTTCTTATTTATACCCGTCTTAGCAGGAACTAAGATTTTTGTCTTCCTTGTTGTGTATGCCAGACCCGAATCTCTGCGATTTTTTCTAGAGACATCATTCCAAATTTCTAGTTTTATCTGCCTGGTATTTCTTTTTGATTTATTTAGTCTACGAATATCAGTAGGTGAAAACCGAACATTTTTGGTTTGTTCTATCTCGTTTTCCTTCATAATGTAATAAAACTACATAGACTACAACCACACTACAACCAAAACAATACTAGAATGTAAACAAAAGGTAACCATTCGCACGGTACCACAAAACAGACCGATTTGGTTCGGTACAGTCGAAGCACGCTTGACGTTGATGTCGCATAGACCTTTGTTCCAACTTAAAAATTTATTTTCACACTCTCCATATTGGTATACTCGCCCCATCAGTTGGTATATTAACAAACTATAATATTTAGTGGAATCTACACATTTCATAGACCGTTATTCATACCAAAACTCTATTTTTGATAATTTGTAACATAGACCGTTATTCGTCCGAACGCTTCATTTAAGGGTTTTTACCCTGGCCAGTGGTTAGATCCCTGGGTTAACTTTTAATAGTAGAACGCGTTTGTTAAAAGTTTTCTCTTCATTTGAGGTAGTTACAATTATAAGACGTAAGTTTCACTTTATAATTTTTTATTAATAAGATTTTTCAACTTAGTCTTTTTATAGGATAGCTCTGATGATGGCATTAAAATGCTGAAAGTAATTAGCTGAATTTAATAAATTTATTTACATACTATCAGTCTTTGAAACCATACACCAGTTCCCGTTTTGATTTATATAAAAGTGTGTATAAGTCAAACAGTCTGTTTCTACAGGGTGAGTCATGAGGAACTGTACATACTCCTACGTCGTATAGAGGCCCCTATGGGGAATAACAAATGACCATTAAAAAGTGTCTGCTCCCATTGTTTAATAATATACAGGGCGAGTTTCGCATTTTGACAGAAATTTATATTCGTCATAATTTTTGAACGGTCAGATCGAGGTGTCTCTTATTTTGGTCAATCGTTATACTATTACCACCTAATCAACTGATTTATTCAAATTAGAACAAAATCAGGTCCGGCTTTAAACAATTAGTTCGTTTGAGCCTTAGAAAAAATTTCACTCTGTATACGCTTTTTGAAAACTCTAATATTAATTTTACAAATTAGACAAATAGGCAATTAAAATGACATATTAATTTTTTTTCCCACACGATTACTTAATTTTTTATAAAAAAAAAAAATTTTACTATGAATTAAAAATTTGGTAAAGTGAAACATAAATTTAAAAAAATAACTTTTATTACAAAAATTATTTTTTTCAAACAAATATTTGATTTATGTTTCCACCCAATCAACTGATTTATTTAAACTAGAAAAAAATCAGGTCCGGCATTAAAAAATTAGTTCGTTTGAGTCTTAGAAAAAATTTCACCCTGTATACGCTTTTTGAAAACTCTAATATGAATTTTACAAATTAGACAAATAGGCAATTAAAACGGCATATTGATTTTTTTCCCACGCGATTACTTAATTTTTTATTAAAAAATCAAATTTGTCAAAATCGCAATTTTACCATAAAAATAAAAAAAAATAAACAACGTTTTTCTTAAAATTAAAAGTTTCACCTTTTTTTCTATAACACGTCTAGATCTAAAACTCCCCATAACACTTCTCTTTGGACTCTATAGTTTAACACAGACGTGATCAAATAGATCAATTTCAAATTTTTTCACTTAATTTTTGCGATTTAATTTTGCAAATCACGAATCTGCACCTTTTATTTTTACAAATTCATAACTTTTACGAGAAGAAGACTGAAAGTCTACAATTGGCATAGTCTTCACAACGGTAAGAGATATGTGCTGTAAAAATTTCAGAAAAAAAAATAAAATGGAACTTTGTAGCGAGTTAAACCGTGATTTCATCTTTTTCTTTTTTTTTTTTTCATTTTTAGGTTAAAATTCCGATTTTGACAAATTTGATTTTTTAATAAAAAATTACGTAATCGTGTGGGGAAAAAATAAATACGCCATTTTAATTGCCTATTTATCTAATTTGTAAAATTCATATTAGAGTTTTCAAAAAGCGTACACAGCTTGAAATTTTTTCTAAGACCAAAACGAAATTATTTTTTAAATCCGTGTCTGATTTTTTTCTAGTTTGAATAAATCAGTTGACTGGGTGGTAACATAAATTAAATATTTGTTCAAAAAAGATAAATTTTTTTAATAATAGTAAATTTTTTTAAATCTATGGTTCACTTTACCAAACTTTTAATTATTATTCATAGTCAAATTTGATTTTTTTTATAAAAAATTTAGTAATTATGTGGGGGAAAAAATAGATATGCCATTTTCATTGACTATTTGTCCAATTTGTAAAATTCATATTAGAGCTTTCAAAAAGCGTATACAGGGTAAAATTTTTTTTAAGACCCAAACGAACTAATTTTTTAAAGCCGGACCTGATTTTTTTTAGTTTGAATAAATCAGTTGATTGGGTGGTAACATACATTAAATATTGGTTAAAAAAAATTAATTTTTGTCATAAAAGTTAATTTTTTTAAATATATGGTTTACTTTACCAAACTTTTAATTCATAGTCAAATTTGATTTTTTTATAAAAAAAATAAGTAATCGTGTGGGGAAAAAATTAATATGCCATTTTAATTTCCTGTTTGTCTAATTTGTAAAATTAATATTAGAGTTTTCAAAAAGCGTATACAGTATAAAAGATTAACAAACAAATTTGAATTTCGACCTAATCAAGCAGGCTTTATATCCTAAGAGCTAGTGAACCCTCTGACTAACAGTCTTCCTGTAAGGCTAGAAATTTGTTTAGTGATAACTCATAGCACACCAAGGCCAAAAACCATGACCTGGCAGGCATCAGCCCTGCACGTGTATCTACCAGGTGAATCGAAAAGTGCATAGTTTAGGGAAAAAATAAACTTTCTCCTGTAAAGTTTAAATTTAAGTATGTGTTTGAGTAAGTCATTTAGAAGAAATGTGTACAGTACAATGACAGGCGATTCTGAACAGCACAAGACCTTGCCAGGCAACGAAAAAAGAATAGGGGTTTTTCCTAAAATTATTTTTTTTGCATCAAATAAAGTTTTTTTTAGGTTCTTTGAATCATTCCAAACAGAAAAGGTCTTTAGTGACTTTTCCCTTAGGTTAGTAGTTTTTGTTATATAAGCGATTAAAAATTTCGAAAATTGCGAAATCGGCCATTTTTAACTCTAAATCGGACATTTAACTAAAAATTTCAATGTTGCCAAGGTAGGTAGATATTCTTTAAGCATTGGTTGATGAAATCCCGTATAAGAGGACGTTTGAGTTTGCATAAATTCATTATCTCGAGAATGTTTATTTTTCCCCTAAACTATGCACTTTTCGATTCACCTGGTAAATACACGTGCAGGGCTGATGCCTGCCAGGTCATGGTTTTTAGCCTTGGTGTGCTATGAATTATCACTATACAAATTTCTAGCCTTACAGGAAGACCGTTAGTCTGAGGGTTCATTAGCTCTTAGACTATTAGGCCAGAATTCTCCTGCATATCTTGCATCTTCTTCGTAAGGCACCTTCTCCTCTAAGGAGGTTGGTAATCATCACAGCGATTTTCACTTTTGAGATACTACAGCTCTGAACAAGTCGATGAAATAGCAATTATACCACTTTCTCTGATTGTTGAGCGTGCATAGATCACATCAGTAGTACGAGGGCAGTAATGGAATAATCGGTTGAATAGAACATATAGCCCAATAAAATAAAATAAAACCAAAATGTAATTCCGTACAGGTTGGAATAAATTTTTTATTTAAGTTTAGGTCAAAACAAAAGATATTTTCAAGACAGTATATGATTTATATGAGGGGATCATTGTTTAAATAATTAAAAATTGGTAATTTTTGCAAAAAAATTACTTTTTTAACTGCTGCGG